>NC_132855.1:23834971-24504658 GCF_048164855.1 Canis lupus baileyi | reverse complement strand
TTCACCTCAGTCCATAGTTTACATTAGGGTTCACTCTGTGTTGCAGATTTTATGGACTCTGACAAATATGTAATAAAATGTATCTGCCCTTATACCACACAGAATAGTTTCACTGCCCTAAGAATCCCTGGTCCTCCACCTATTCATCCTCTCTCACCCAAACCTCTGGCAACCATTGATCTTTCCACTGCTTCCATAATTTTGCCTTTTCCAAAAGGGATTATACACTAAGTAGGCTTTTCAGATTGGCTTCTTTCACTTAATAGCATGCATTTCAGTTTCTTCCATGTCTTATCATGGCTTGATAGCTAATTTTTTTTAGTGCAGAATAATATTCCTCTGTCTAGCTGTACCACAATTTATTTAGCCATTCACCTATTGAAAGGCATCTGTTACTTCCAGGCTTTGGCATTATGAACAAAGTTATGATAAACATCAGTGTGCAGGGGGTTTTTGTGGCTATAGCTTTCAACTCCTTTGAGTAAATACCGAGGATCATGATTGCATTATGTGGTTCTTACCATGTTTTGTTTATATTTATGTTAGTTGTATAAGGAACTGCCAAACTGTCTTCCAAAATGGCTGTGCTGTTTTGCATTCCCACCAGTAGTAAATGAGAATTCCTCACGTTCTACATTCTCAACAATATTCAGTATTGTCCCTGTCTGGAATTTAGCTATCCAGTGGATATATAATGACATCTCATTGTTTTAATTTGCAATTCCCTAATGACATATGATGTGGAGCATCTTCCCCCATGCCAACCCCTAACTTATGCTGTACTCTATTCATTGGAAGAAATTCACTAGGTCCAGCCCACACCGAAGGGGAGAGGACTCTACAAGGCACGGAGAGCAGGTCATTGGGGACCATCTCACAGGCTGACCAGCATTAAGTAGATCGAGCAACGAATGGAGGAGTGGAATTAAAGACAAATATAGACAACACTTTTGAGAAGTTTTGCTATAAAGAGAAACAAAGAACTGAGGGGTTAGTTGTAGGAGTATGTAGAGTTAAAGAATGTTTTTGTTTTCTTTGTTTTACAACAAACCAGATCATTCTTATCAATAAAGGTAATACAAAAATAATAATAAAAAGATAAAAAAATAAAGGTAATACATTGGATATATTGATATGTAACCAAATGAAATTCTATGTTATACCCTTATTCGTATACTTCCTAGAAATATTGTGAACAATGCTCAAGTTTGTAAATAACAAACCTGAAAGAGGATTTTTTTTTTAAATAATCTGTTTTGTACCCACGTGGGGATCAGAAACAAGCACATCCACATCCCAGTGCTTCCAGGACACTTCCAAGTACACCTTCAGATTGCCAAAATCAGCCACACAAGTTTATTTAGGCAGATGAAACCAACAGACTTCAGTGTGGGCAGGCATTCTCTCTTGGCTTGAAAACAAGCCTCCAGCTGCTTGGAAAAGGCAGGCTGCTGGGCAGAGAGACCTGCGTGTGGCAAATGGCCCAATGACCAATTAAACTGTTACCCGGCTGGAGTGATCATGTAAATCATAAATAATATCTGCCGTTCCTTTATTTTCTCACTCTCCACTACAACAAAACAAAGAAATGTGCCCTCAACACAGAGACAAAAGTAAATGAACGGGCCAATTAATTTGTGAAAGCAAATGCCCTAGATCTGTGTCTGATGTCAGTTCATTGAAAACAAGTGAGTCTCAGGATCTCCTGGGTATAGGGATCAGGTAACTGTAGGGCTTGAGGAAGGTGAAAAATGTACTTTCTTCCCCTTCCACATCCAGAACCAACACAGATACAAAACACAGAATGGAAATTGAAGTGTTCGCTTTATTGCAGATAAGATTGTGTCTTCGGAGTTTAGTCTGTTCTACTCCCATCCCAATCCAGACCTTGAGTCACAATTGCCTTACACAGATCCTGGGCAGTGAGGGAAGAAAAAGAACACAAACTCTCAGTTTATAGCCTTCAATGGATTTGCTTTTCTTTGAGGAAGATAAACCACTAGATGTTACCCACTATGATGTACTTAGGTGCCAAAAATTTTGAGTAAAATGCAGGATCATGCTATCATACGGTTAACAAGAAATGCTACATTTCATTTTGTTAGGACTATCAGAAAAGCACAGAGGTAAAGGTAATGACACTTACAATGTACCCAGTGGACTGTATACTGAACCAAGAAAACCCTCAGTGGCTTCCAAGTGGTCACTTCTTACCCCCTGTTCCCCCTCCCTGATGAGAAGAATCAGCCTTTTCTATTGAGAGGAGGTGGCAGGTGGAAAATGAAAGCCAACATGCCTTCCCTGGTTTGCATGCTCTCAAAATTAACGTTACCATTGGATTTTATCGAATTTCCTTTTCTGAAAGGGAATGAAGCAGTGGGGCAGAGGCTTGAGGCATTATCCAGATAAAGGATGGGTGGGTGATAAGGTTTCCCTCTAGCAGCAGCAAAACTAGCCAGAGAAATGCCCCACACCTCCGGAGGCCCAGGATGCCTTCTCTATCAAGTATGTGTAAAAAGCAGGCCAAATACATGCCAAGGAAGGAAATCCAGCAGGTTTTATCAAGTCCTTATAGGGCACCAAGCCCCCAGGCCATGTACTGGGAATGCAGGGATAAATTCACAGTCAAGGTGACCCAGGAAAGTTACAGCCTGGGGTAAGATCCCATCACTGCCACCGTGAATACTCAATTACTTTTGGGGATAAATGGTATCTTTTCCTGGAGTCATTTCCCCCTTAGCCAAACACATTCCAGGCAGTATGCTTGTTGTGCCCAAGATTGCGAATCCGAGAAACCACCAAGGAGCCGACACCGATGCAAGCGCACGAGGGTTTATTAGCAAGCTCGAGCTTGGGTCCAAATACACCCGACACGGCGGAGCAGGGACTTGGACCCCGAAGTGGGTTACAGCTGGGGTTTTTATAGGCTGGTCTAGGGGATTCTCAGAAGGGGCGGAGGAATTTCTCAAGTTCTGTTTACATTCTGATATGGGGCTTTCAAGGGCGTTGAGCTCTGTTCTCATTCTAATATGGGACTTTCTACCACGGGGGTGGGCTCTGCTGTCTTTCTGATATGGGATTCTCTGCCGAGGACATTGAGGACATTCTGCAGTTTTCCCCGTAAAGTTCAGCTCTTACTCACAGGGGCCTAAGATCGCTGTACTTGTGCTAATGCTAAACTTGAGGTGGAATGGCCTTGATTTTTCTCGGCCTCCACAATGCTATGTCCTAGGGACCCGGTAGAGAAGAAAACAAAATCCTAATGGAGCTCGTATTTCAACTTCACGACAACTCTGCTTTTGGAGAACACCCTAAGGCTGGCTTTACTCCACCAGAGAAAATTCTGGCTCATCTATACAGTCCCTTCTACTCTAGGATTCCTTAAATCTCTTGGCCTCTGATTTTTACCTCTCCTATGTATGATGCGCCGCCCCCTTCCTGCTGGCATTGCTGGACTCACTCTCTGTACCCCTCCTCCAAGGAGCCTTCCCAGACCCCTTAGCAGGCTTGGCTCAGTGGTTCCTGCTGTGCCCCTGGCTCAGTGTGTGGGCTTTTGTCAGCAGGTAAAAGTCTGTTTATGTTCCTTCAGGGCAGGCGCAGTTTCTCACTCCACTTTACACCCCTGGCTCCACTCATTGCCTGGCACAGTCAGCACTCAGAAAACACTTGTCACACTAAGCAGTCCCTCCAGGGCCACCTGGCTGTCTCAGTCAGTTAAACCTCTGCCTTAGGCTCAGGTCTTAAATCTCAGGGTCCTCAGATTGATCCCCCAGCGCAGCGAGGAGTCTGCTTCTCCCTTTGCTCCTCCCCTTCCCCCATGCTTTCTCTCTCCCTCCCCCTTTCAGATAAGTAAATAAAAAATTTTTAAAAAATAAAACAGAGGGGGGCAGCCCCGGGGGCGCAGCGGTTTGGTGCCACCTGCAGCCGGGGTGTGATCCTGGAGTCCCTGGATCGAGTCCCACGTCGGGCTCCCTGCGTGGAGCCTGCTTCTCCCTCTGCCTGTGTCTCTGCCTCTGTGTGTGTGTGTGTCTCATGAATAAATAAATAAATAAAATCTTAAATAAAAATATAAAGTAGGGACACCTGGGCGGCTCAGTGGTTGAGCATCTGCCTTCGCCTCAGGGCATGATCCCAGAGTCCCGGGATCAAGTCCCAGGATCGAGTCCCACATCAGGCTCTCCTCGCAGGGAGCCTGCTTCTCCCTCTGCCTGTGTCTCTGCCTCTCTCTGTGTCTCTCATGAGTAAATAAATAAAATCTTAAAAAATAATAAAATGAAGTAGTCAGTCCCTCCAACCAAGCTAATCTCAAGTGTCCCAGTTTCGAGGCCCCAGTTTCCAGGAAGCCCCGCATCTCAACATCCCAAAGCCGACTAAGGCTGCAGGTGTCACCCGGGGCTGGGGGCTTCAGGGCGGGGCGGCGGTGCTCGGGCGCCTGCGGACCGCGCTGCGGGAAGGCGGGGCCGCGGGGGGCGGGGCGGGGCGGGGGCGGGGGCGGGGTGGGGACAGACCCCCGCGGTGTGGGGCGCCCGGAGCCTCAGCTAACCCGCCGCCAGGGAGGGCACCGGGCGCCGCTCGCAGAGGCGTCGGGCGGCGCGGGGCCGCGGGCTGCCGCCAGGGGGCGAGCGAGAGCCCCCGGGGCGGGTCCCGGCCGGGAGGGGCGCTCGGGGACCTCGCGGGAGGTCGCCCCCGGCCGCCGGGCCGCCGAGGCCTCTTTTAACCTTGGTCCCTCCCGCGCGCTCGCTCTTCCGCCCCGGCGCGCGACCCGGTAAGTGTCTCCCGAGCGGCTCGACGCCGGGACGGGCCACGTGGCCGGGGTCTCGGGGGGCACCCACCGGGGGAGCCCCGGCGCGCGCCCCAGCCTCAGCTCGGGGCCCCCGAGCCCCGCAGAGGAGCCCCGCAGAGGAGCCGGGGAGCCCCGGACCCCGGGAAGCAGCCGCCCCGCCCCGCCCCTGCAGGTGGCCCCGACGCCCGAGGCCCGCGGGCCCCAGGGAGCTTCAACCTCCTACTTCAACGAAAAGGGGGAGCGGAGGGGGGCGCGGAGCCGGGCTCCCACCTGCCGAGGCGACCCCGACCCGGCGGGTGTGGACAGAGCGAGGTGGTGGGTCGCAGCGCTGGAAGGTTCGGTGCGGAGCCGGCAGCAGGCGGGGCGTTCCCCGGGCACCTGGCGGGCACCCCGCGGGCACCGCCGCCCACACCAACGCCTTTTAAAGATTTATTTGTTTATTTATTCATGATAGAGATATATATAGAGAGAGAGAGGCAGAGACCCAGGCAGAGGGAGGAGCAGGCTCCATGCAGGGAGCCCGACGCGGGACTGGATCCCGCGACCCCAGGATCACGCCCTGGGCTGAAGGCGGCGCTAAACGGCTGAGCCACCCAGGGATCCCCTACTTGGGCTTTTTTAAAAGTTCCGGGGTGAGTCTCGGCGGGAGCCGCAGGCTGCTGGGAGCCCTCGGGAGGGAGCCTGCAGCACCCCCCCCATCCCCCACCTTTTCCGGAGGTGCCTTGTGCAGCTCAGGACCCTCGCTTCCAGCATTTTCAGGGCGTGAGGCTCGTCTTGGTTTGTGTCCTGGGGAAAGAAATCTGAACCATTGGGGTTCTGATCTGTGTCCGCGGAGACGCTGGCACACCTTGCCGCAGAAAGGGTTATTCTCCGAATTTAGTAAAACTTGCAAAGATCTACACTGAGAGTGGAAAGAAGGACTCGTCGTCGGTATCTCCTAGGCATCACGTGGTGATCTCCTCTTGAGATGTGAGGCTGGGGGGCTTTATAGGTTTGGCCTACCGTTATTGGAGACCTTTTCACTTGCTAGAAAATACCTAATTTTACTGATTAGGACACTGAGTGGGACATCCATTTTATCATGCTTTTAAAGAGGAAAAAAGGGCAGCCCCGATGGCCCAGCGGTTTGGCACCGCCTTCACCCCGGGGTGTGATCCTGGAGACCCAGGATCCTGCTTCTCCCTCTGCCTCTCTCTCTCTCTCTCTCTCTCTCCCATAAATAAACAAACAAACAAATAAATAAAATCTTAAAAAAAAAAAAAAAGGAAAAAAAAGTAGCGTTGCAAGCTGTGCTGTAGGCACCCCTTTAGCAGCCGTGTGTTTGAGCCCAAAGCCCAGGGCCAACTTTCCCTGCTTGGAGTCCCTCAATCTGGTGACTCCCACTATGACACCGGGAAGCACGACGGTCAGGCTGTTTTACAACTGCTTTATGTGTGGGGGATCCCTCTGGGGCCCAACTGTTTCAACATTTCCCTCTGAGACCGAAACATGGGCGGAGAGAGCCAGACAGCATGACAAGGAAGCCGCAGCTTGAGCCAGAGTCTATTTAAGGATTGTGGAAACTGAACAGGAGCGGGGACTGTTCTCAACTTGCTAGCTCTGCTCTGGGTAAACAAGTTCCAGGCTTCCTTTGGTTTTTAAATCTGTTTAGAGTTTGTGACAGTGTTTCCTAGGTACAAACTGTTGCCAATAGTAGTCACTTTTTTTCTAAAATTGCTACTATTCCAAAAAAAAAAAAAAATGCTACTATTCCATGCTAACGTAACAAAGAGATCAAGTTGGAAAGATCCTGGCTGGGGACATTATATTCTATGGAATCCCAGAGGATAGGAGCTTAATTCACTGCTCATTTTACTCCCGGCTGAAAGTTACCAAGGAGATTTCCCGAGTGAGGACGTTTTGGAGAATGTAGCCTTTTTACAGGAACTCTATTCACAGGGAGCTTTTTATTCATCGGGGGTAGCTACTAGATAATTACAATAAAAGACACTCTACAAAACAAACAAAAACCCAAACCATAAAAAGCCACATAATTCTTAACGTTGTTCTTCTCACCTTCCTCAGGCTCAGTCCAGTTCAAGATGCTGATGAAGTTCAGGTATGGACCAAATGGAGGGAATTTTGCCTTGAATTATTAAAGAGCTGAATGGAATTCTTGGCCGAGGATGAGAAATCTAATCTGATTGGATATGCTTCTCTGATGGCGTTGAAGGATTTACCTGAGGCCAATGTGATAGGAATTGATTACTTGGTCAGTCCCTCCTCCCTTTAGGAAGTATGTTTTAAATAGGAAGGAGGAAAGCCTCTAGAAAACAGGTAATACTTAATTATGCCAAGAAAAGGTTATTTTTTAAATGGATTTTTAAGTAATTGACAATCTTTCGAAGGATCTTTTCCAATGGTGGCCATTTTGCATTGGAGTCTTCCAGAAGGCTGAGGTGAACTGTTAGCTTTGGTAAGATAGGATTTGGTTAAACATTCACCTTTATGTCAGAATGTTGCTAAATCTGAGCTGTGAGCCCTGAGTTGACAATACATAGTATGTTAGGGAATTCTGTTTACTTAACTTGCATCGCTTTTATAAACATGGTCTAGAAACTTGTTTATTTTCTTAACAGCACATCTTATTCGGTACTTGCTGATCTAACCCCCTGCTGTGTTACTTCTTTTACAGGGCTGGTGCTTGAAAGACAATTGGGGTGCTTGAAAGAAGCTTTTCAAGTAGAAAAAGTGTATTTGAACATGTAATTGATACATAGAAGCTTTTGCTTTCCTTGTCCCTCTTGTGGTAGTAGCAGGGGTGAATTTTGTGATGACAATTATCTCTAAAAACCTATCCCTACCTGCTCCCATAGAGAATTTTGTAGAATATAGTTTATTATTTAATGTAGTCTTTCTACCAACCAACCAGCCCCAGCCTGAAGCTTGGCATAGGAACCAGACAAGCTATTCTACAACTGAAATCTTATTCTTTTGATTTGTCCTGAAGATATGTTTCAAAGTATCCTTTTAAAAATTTGGTTTTATATGCTTACAGATTTTTCCATAATAGATCATTTTAATGATTAAATGTGATCCTTTTGACAGGGGACAGATCAATGGATTCTCAAAGATTAGCAAGGGGTTGGTTACAAAGGGGCATGAGGGAGCTTTGAGGAAATGTTCCATATCTTGTCTATGGTAGTGATGGCATTTGTCAAATTTGGGGGTGAGTTTTGCCACATGTAAATTACACTTCAATAAATTGTGACTTTTAAAACTTTCCTGGTATTTTAATAACCTTTCCAATGAAATCTCTGGCAAGACAGTTTTGGATCAGCACTTGAATGAGTTCCTGAGATGTTAAAATGGCAAAAACATCAAAATCATTTTGGGGATATAAGTCACCTAAATGACTTGTGCATGTAATAAATACCTGAGAAACAGGATCAAAGGTTTATGTTAGCTACCCATCAAGGTTATAAAATTTCTCTTTATGAATCTTTCAGGCACTAACATATTCCTTGTTGTCTCTTTTTAGTTTTAAAGGGTTTTTTTTTTTTTTTAAGATTTTATTTATTCATGAGAGACACAGAAGCAGAGACATAGGCAGAGGGAGAAGCAGGCTCCCCCCAGGGAGGGAGTGTGGGACGTGATGCCGGGGACCCCCGGATCACGCCTTCAGCTGAAGGCCAACACTCAACCACTGAGCCACACAACTGTCCCTTCCTTGTTTTAACAGCTGCATCTTAAAAGTCAGCAGTCAGGCACTTCGCCGAATCTCTGGACAGTCCCTTCTAGTGGCCACAGGGTGGCAGAGTAAGGAGTGTGAAATTTCTATTATGTTTCTATGCCCTGTAGCCTTGATTGGCACTACTTTGGGTTTCTTCTAGCTTTGTTTCCACACTGTCAGTGTCCCATTCTAAGAAAATTGAGAATCGCCTTGACTGACACTGACTAGCCCGGGAATGTGGGAAATGAAGTGAGGCTTTAGCTGCTGAGTAATTGGGCTTGGGTTGGATCTCAAAGTGTGATGCATAAGCCACATGGTTTACTCCTGAAGAGTCTAAACTCTCCCTTTTCCTCAAGGGATATTCAAGGATGCTTTTGAAAGGAAGGATGGGCCAAGTATTGGCTGTGAGTCATTGTTCTTCACTGTAGGTAATAAGTAGTTGTAACCACAGAGCCTGTGGAGACCTGCCCCCTCCCCCCCACCATGTGTACTGAGGGCTGTGATGCCATCTCGCCTGCAGGCCAAGCAGTACCCTTTAGATGCCTGTGTGCTTCCAGGTTTGATACATTCTCTGCTGTCTCCCATCCCCTTCCCTCTATGATAGCAATACAGTTGCCCAACACCTTGGTTAAATAAGTCTAGCATACAGCAAGGAAGATGAGATTAGGAGTTGGAGCCCGTCCCACAGTTCTGCAGAGTCAGCTTGCCCTCCTTGGCACAGCACATGCCTGCATGCTGAGCAGAGCTAAGGCGAGAGTGGGACTATGCCAATAGGACTATTCAACTACCAGCCATTTTGTGCTCAAGTACCCTGAGAAGTGAAGAAACTGGAGTTGAGTGAAAAGTTCTCAAAGGGTCTATTAATTCCAAGGAGGAAGTTGGGCTTGAAGAGAATCTTTAATCCTATAAAAGAAAAAGTAATAGGGATATAACTTTATGCTAATGCTAATGTAACTGAACATAATTCCAGTCACTATCTTCCCCAGATGTGACATGCCCAGTATCATGGGAATGCTGTTGCTTATGTTGGTTCAGGTAGATTGAGTCATGTAATTGGATTTCAAGAATGGACATATCCCGTTTTTGACGTAGGCACTCTACAGTATTCTTAAGCTCTGACTACAAGTAGTTTCTTGTTCTTAAAAGCAAGCAAATCTCTGTAGTTCAAGTGAATATTCCAAACTAAGTATTTTTGAGGTTTCTAAAACCTTAAATATTTTCATAATCTGGCAAATAGTCACTGTTTCTCTTGTGTGTGAAATCCTGTGATAGATGATTCCTGCCTTTATGGTGTTTGCACAATGTGACTTCTACATATCACTATGTAAGATGAAGCCAGTTAGAATATGCCCCAGTCAACTTCTGTTATAAGGAATAACTTCGTATCTGAGTCAATATCTGAAAGATCCAATTGTTAGGACGAACTCTGAAGAGGCTGTTATATCTATTTTTACACAACACACATCACTACCACATTCCTGGAATGATTTAGGGCTTCTAAACAAACAGTAAACAATACAATAATTAGAAGAGGGGATAAAAGCCCAGCAAGAAGAGAGCAGGATTATAAAACCAAGCCATTAGACCTCATGCATTAGGCTCCTGCCAATTTGGCTCTGAGCCTCCTAGGAACTGGAGAAAAGAGCCAATTGGCAAATTTGTCATTAGGCACTTGAATATAAACTTAAAATGGAGGAGGAAGTGGGGCCATTTGCATTCTAAGCTCCTTGGAACCAAAATGAAAAGATGTTTTTCTTCCCTTCAAGATCTCAAGTACCTTGAAGGGAAAAGTAGAACAGAAAAGGTGTCTGCATAACTAGACAAGGATTTAGAGATCAAGGAGACTAATGAATTTGACTCAGAATAATGAGGTCTGTCACTGGTGACCCCAGCTCATTGTCAAACCGAAGGGATAACACCTCTTGAGGAAAAAAAAAGCCATGTTGAGATTGTGTAAACAGACAGCTAGATATGTGTTGGAAAGGCTTATTTTTATTTTGTACTCATAAAGTTTGCCTTTCCAAAATCTACTGCATATTCATGAGCAAGAGTCCTGATTCCAATCTTACAAAATTCTGATTTAGCGCAGACTATGGAACCGTGACTAGGGGGCCCCCTCGTGGAGCTTATCTGCACTGCAAGGGGCTAATTCCTTGTACTCTTCCTCCGTTGCCATTTGCATTTCCAGAAGGACTGCTCCACATCAATCTATTTCAGAGATAAAGAGATAAAATCCAGTCAAATCAGTTTGATATATGTTACAATGATCTGTTTCTAAGAGCAGAGCAGAACAGTGCAGTTGATGGATCAGAGCCTAATACCATTGATTTTCCAGCTGGACAAATGCCCTGGCATGTTACCTCCATGCAGAATGGAGCACACGGTATCATTTATAGACCTTCTGTGATAGAGAAATATGTGGAACTTTGGGACTCATCATAGGGTCCAAACTGCACTCTTAAATGCAGTAGGCACTGACCACATGTCACTTAAGCACTTGAAACCTGGCTATGCCAAACTGACATGCTCTCAGGCATAAAAAACCATCAGCTTTGGAAGAATTCATATAAACAAAGAATGCAAAAAAAAATCTCAATTTTATATTGACTATAAGTTAGATTATAATATTTTGTATACTGGGTTAAATAAGAAAATTATGGAAATGCTATTTGCATCATATTTCTGTCAGGTAGTCCTAGTCTAAAGAATCAAAATATTCATGGGGACATGCAGTTAGTGTTTCCAGAGTCCCATGGAGAAAAAGGTGTTGCCATCCTACTATAGGACCTGGAAGAAAGGCAATAGTAAAATTAGCACTCCCAATACAGAATTTACAGGTAAGCAGCTCTTCTTTCCAGGCAGGGAGCAGGAGTATGGAGTCCATGCCACCTAGAAGACTTGACGTAATTCTACCCTCAAGCTGCTAGCACTTCTAGGCATCATAAATAAAAGGCTTAAGGATGTGTTTATTAAATACTCTTTTGTCCTAAGACTATGTGCAAGTACTTGTGTGTTCATTAGAATAATAAAGGGCCCAAGGACTTGGTGTACTACATCTTGTCAAAATATAGCCTCCTTAGTGAAGAATCCATATGAAGAACAGTGCTGATTCCCTGACCTCTTTAGTCTCGGGTGTGTGTGTGTGTGTGTGTGTGTGTCCATGGCAATGTGTCTTTCATGTTTGATGAAAAGGGAAAGATTGAGAGAAGTGACACCATAACTATTACCAGAACTTACATAAAATACAATTTTTTAAAGAATATCTTATGTTAGGCAAAATGTTCCACAAAATTCTCCCTTTCCCTCATTTCACTTAGGTCTAAAAAGCTGGTCTGTGTAAAATCCCCTTTGGTAGTTTCCTTACTATTACTAATAATGACTTTTTATCATTTTGTCTTTTTAAAAAATTATTTATTTAAATTCAGTTTAGTTAACATATAGTGTATTATTAGTTACTGGGGTGAATTTAGTGATTCATCAGTTGCATACAACACCCACTGCTCATTACATCATGTGTCCTCCTTAATGCCCATCACCCGGTTACCCCATCCCCCCACCACCTCCCCTCCAGCAACCCTCAGTTTGTTTCCTAGGGTTCACCATTTCTTAGGTTTGCCTCCCTCTCTGTTTTTACCTTATTTTTCCTTCCCTTCCCCTAATTTCATGTTTTGTTTCTTAAATTCCACATATGATTGAAATAATATATTTGTCTTTCTCTGACTTATACCTAGCATAATACCCTCTAGTTCCATCCACATTGTTGCAAATGGCAAGATTTCATTCTTTTTGATCACTGAGTAATATTCCATTATAAATATATACCACATTGTCTTTTTTTTAAAAGATTTGTTTATTTATTCATGAAAGACACAGAAGGAGGCAGAGACATAGGCAGAGGGAGAAGCAGGCTCCTAGCAAGGAGCCCGATGTGGGACTCAATCCCTGAGCCCCAGGATCACACCCCGAGCCAAAGGCAAACGCTCAACCACTGAGCCACCCAGGAGTCCCAATATACCACATTGTCTTTATCCATTCATCAGTCGATGGACATTTG
This sequence comes from Canis lupus baileyi, assembly GCF_048164855.1. Lineage (NCBI taxonomy): Eukaryota > Metazoa > Chordata > Mammalia > Carnivora > Canidae > Canis > Canis lupus. The sequence goes on along the minus strand of NC_132855.1, from coordinate 24,492,109 downwards.
GACTCTCACCATAGTTTGGCTATTGTTGATAATGCTGCTACAAACATTGGGTGCACATGCCCCTTCAAATCAGCATTTTTGTATCCTTTGTGTAAATATGTAGTAGTGCATTTGCTGGGTCATAGGGCAGTTCTATTTTCAACTTCTTGAGGACCTTCCATACTGTTTTCCAGAGTGGCTGCACCAGTTTGCATTCCCACCAATAGTACAAGAGGGTTTCCCTTTCCCTGAATCCTCACCAACACCTGTTGTTTCCTGAGTTGTTAATTTTAGCCGTTCTGACTGGTGTGAGGTGGTACCTCATTGTGGTTTTGGTTTATATTTCCCTGATGCCAAGTGATGTGGAGCATTTTTTCATGTGTCTGCTGGCTGTTTGTAGGTGTTCCTTGGAGAAATGTCTGTTCATGTCTTCTGCCCATTTCTTGATTGGATTTTTTGGGTTTTTGGATGTTGAGTTTGATAAGTTCTTTATAGATTTTGGATATTAGCCCTTTATCTAATAAGACATTTGCAAATCTATTCTGTAGGTTCCTTTTTAGTTTTGTTCCCTTTGCTGTACAAAAACTTTTTATCCTGATGAAGTACCAATAGTTCATTTTTGCCTTTGTTTCCCTTGCCTCTGGAGATGTGTCTCACAAGAAGTTGCTACGGCCAAGGTCACAGAAGTTACTGCCTGTGTTCTCCTCTAGGATTTTGATGGATTCCTGTCTCCTGAAAGACATTTAGGTCTTTCATCCATTTTTTAGTTTATTTTTGTGTGTGGTATAAGGAAATGGTCCAGTTTCATTCTTTCGCATGTTGCCGTTCAATTTTCCCAACACCATTTGTTAAAGAGACTTTTTTTCTCTCTTGGATATTGTTTCCTGATTTGTCAAAGATCAGCTGACCATAGAGTTGAGGTTCGTCATTTTGTCTTTTAACAGAAAGTAGTGGGTTCTTCCCTTAGTTTTCACATTTCTCTTAAGCAGTGATTCTTTAGAGGGGTTGGGGTAGGAGACAATTTTGTCCTCCTTGGGGACCTTTGTATTGTCTGAACATCCTTTGATTCTCACAATTGGGTGCTGAGGGATATTACTGGCATCTTGTGAGCAGAGGCCAGAGATGCTGCAAAATATCCTATAATGCACAGGACAGCCCCCACAAAAAAAGAATTATCTAAACTAAAATGCTAATAGTGCAGAGGTTGAGAAAATATCTTAGAAAATGACATGCCCAACAATGCCAACCTAAGGTGCTACTGATTATGCTCAGGCCAATCCCAAAATGTGACTTTCCCATGAACAGAAAGGTTCTCTGGACTTTGAGGCCTGCAGGAGTTTGTTCACTAGCTTCATTGTTTTCACTTCTTTGTGAACTTATTTATCACAGCACTTACAAAATAGTAATTATTTTAAGCAAGGAACTATATGTATATGGATTTTCTTCTAAGCCTCTCAAAATATAGTTTTAGCATTGATTTTAAGTGGCCAGAAACTCAAAATTTGCTCATCACAAACTTGTGGTTTTCTTTCTTTTCTTAAGATTTATTTATTTTACAGAGACAGTGTATGTGTATACACAAGTTGGAGGGGGTGGGTGAGGAGAGAGTCTTAAGCTGATTCCATGTGCTGAGCTCTGAGCTGGACATGGGGCTCGATCACACAACCCATGAGATCATGGCCTAAGGCAAAACCAAGAGTCAGACATCCAACCACCTTCGCTACCCAAGTGCCCCCCAAATTGTGGTTTTCTTAACCAGAGGTGGTTGAACTGGAAGTCTTAGCTTGATCACCAAGGCAGAACTTGCCCCAAATCTGCTGAGGGATTGTCGGGTCCCTAGCCAGGCCATAAGAGTCCAAAAACCACCCCAAAATTGTTATAATGATCTATTTCTGTGATAAATAGCTTCAGGCTTCTCAAGGAGCCCTTAGCACATCACAAGAACATTCTCAATCCACCTGTAAGACAAAAACTCATATCCAAGGAATCGAGACCAAACATCACTGACCATGCTCCACTCTCTCTAATTTTAACATTGACCAAAAGATTCTAATTTTATAATTCAAGGAACAATTAAAACCTGAGAACATTGAATTACTCTGTTGGCAAAGTAAAACAATCCCCTTTAAGTCTGAATCTGGGTTCAGCTAATGGGCACCCCATGAGCGAGAGCCCTCTCAAACTACCCATCACTGCAAAGATGCATTGAGTGCAGTTGCTATGAGACGTAGCAGCAGGACAAAGCAGGTGCCCAGTAGCAATGTGGAATTATCACTGCACACAATGTGAGATGGGGCCAGTGTTACTGGAGCTCTGAGCAGTCAGGAGTGCTGCCTACCTCTCAGATTAAAGTGCCCTTCTTTGCTATCTTCTGAGCATAGCCATTTGTAATCTTATACTTTCTCGCATTAAAAAATATATATGGCATGTGCCCCATGGTTACAAACAGTATGGAGATGGAGACCAGCACTCCAAACTGCTGAGGCCATGGGGCTAGTATGACGAGGACAAAGTGGATGAGGTCCATGAGGTAGTTCACGGGGCCCTGCACACCGTTCATAGCCCCTCGCTCTGCTTCTGGAATGTTCTCCTGAAGAAGCTGGGTCACAGTGAGGTCAAAGGACCAGAGACCTACAGGCCAGCAGTGTTGGGGGAGAATATAAACAGATATCAGAGACCTCAGTGAGAATCTCAGCTCCGGAACTGAATGGCATTGTCACGTTGGGTAAATGAAGCTTTCCGTGGCTCAGTTTCCTCATCTGGGAAATGGGAAGATTTAGAGCACTATCTCACTGGAGGATTAGATGAGACAGTGTTGTGAGGTGTATAGCCTGACCATCTCTGCGTGGTAGTTACCGTCATAATTTGTAGTATTATAAGTATTTCTTGAATTACCATCACCACAGCATCACTACCTAGCAATATAGCTTCACTGGGGGGGGGGGGGGGGGGCGGGGGGGTAACTTATGCCTCCACTCCAGGGAGCAACATCTTGAGCTTCTAATCTAGTTCCAATTCCAGACTCCCTCTCTTTGCTCCTGGTTTGGCACAGCAGGAATTAGCCTCTCTTTTCCTTGTATCCCTTTCAACCACATAAAGAAGCCCTATTTGGTTACTTCAGAAGCAGCCTCAGGACCTGCTATAGAGGCATCAAAGAGGGCAGAAGCCAGCCATGGTGACGACAGTGCTGTCCTTGAGCGGCTGCACCGGGGCCTCTCGTGCCTGCCTCCACAGGCGCTGCTCCCAGCTTCTGTCTGCCCAGTTGGTTTTCTGGTCAGCTGGCCTTCTAGATTCTCCCTGAGATCCAGCGTTGGCTCTGCAGAGGCCTCCTGGTTGCCTGTCCTGATCCCTGGACTTAGCTCTGAACTTCAGAATTATGTGGATTGATAGGCTTGTGTCCTCTGGGATCTGCCTTTGCAAAGCACCGGCCAGGCCTTCCACCTCCTGTGCTGCCCCTGCCACCCTGCTGTAACCTCCACCTGGGGGCCCTGACTAGTCCCCCATCCTCTGAGCTGTGTTGACCAGCATGGTCTCTCAGTCCCTAGGGATGTGGCCTGCCAAAGGCCTTGCCCTGTGCTAGACTCTGACTTGGAACTTGCCTGTCAAACCCTCAACAAGCAGAGCTTAGGAAGCATCTGTAAAATGCCCCCTTGACACAATGGAAGTGCCCAGAAGTGAGGGCCAGTTATTCACTGACAGAATTATTTCTACATTGAGGGCATAAAGAGTTACAGTTCTTAGATTTTTTTAAAGATTTATTTATCTTAGAAAGAGCGAGACCATGAGCAGGAGGGGCAGAGGGAGAGTGATAGAGAATCTCCCACAAACCCCGTACTGGGCTCTAGCACTCAGTGTGGGGCTGCACCTCACGACCCTGAGATCATGACCTGAACCAAAACCAAGAGTCGGATCCTCACCGTGCACCACCCGGTGCCCTCACGGTTCTTAGATCTTAAAAAGCAAAGTGAGGGATCCCTGGGTGGCGCAGCAGTTTAGCGCCTGCCTTTGGCCCGGGGCACGATCCTGGAGACCCGGGATCAAATCCCACGTCGGGCTCCCGGTGCCTGGAGCCTGCTTCTCCCTCTGCCTGTGTCTCTGCCTCTCTCTCTCTCTCTCTCTCTCTCTCTCTGTGTGACTATCATAAATAAATAAAAATTAAAAAAAAAAAGAATGTTTAGTGTAAAAAAAAAAAAAAAAGCAAAGTGACTTTTGGGCAATGTGCCAAATCTTCTTGTAGCCAGAGTTCTATAACTTAGTTTCCGTCAGAATGGAAACAAATTATTTACTCAACAAATGCCTAGGATGAGCCTGGCCTGGGGATACCTGGTGAAACGCCAAGGCTGGCCACAGGCCCCTCGTCCTGGTGAGAGAACCAGTCACCAGATCCGACCATGCTGACCGTGCCAAGCAACACATAAGACATCCTTTTGGGCACTGGTGCTTTTAATGTGTGCAGTTTCAATGGCACAGTCCCTGGGCCATTTGGAATTCTGCCAGGAATAAAGATAAAGGGCACCTGTTGGCAGTGAGTGTGCAGGAGCCACGCAGCATCCATTTTGCTTGGCACTGTGGTTCTATGTCACCGCCCAGCCCACACCCCGCCCTTACACAACAATGTTCGTGAAAGCACCAGAAGTACAGCCAACATAGGATAATGGAGATGAGGGTTAATATTCGTTCTTAACAAGTAGCTCCTATGCTTGTGACTTCCCTGACAGGACCTCTCATTCTGTCCCCATCTTACAGAAAAGGAAATGGTGACCCAGGGAACTTAGGTGAAGCCAATATCATCAGGCAGCCTGGCTCCAGGTCCCGAGCTGTCTCCTTCACGAGTGTCAAGAGTATTCTGTGTCTCTGGAATCCTCATCCAGGATCAGCAAAAAGAACTGCTATTGCAGTAGAGAAAAGCTGGAAGCCTGTCATGCTAAATGCTTCTCTGGATTATAGGCACTGCCGATGACACTCCACATTCTCCAAAGGCGATCATTTCCTTTGTGTCAAGAAGAGTCAAGGGGACCCCCCACCACCACCTTTTGAACTAAATAGTTTATTATCATCATGTGAACTGCATAAATCTTACATGGTCAATCTGCTCTCAGTTGTTCATGCAACTAAAGGCCGGAAGTACACGCCAAATACCTTAATAAAAAATAATCTACCTCTCAGGTACCTCACTTAAAATATTTCAGAAGTTGATGAAAGAACAGGTTTCTAATTCAGTCATTTAGAATTGGGAACACAGTTTCTCTCTCACACACAGACTTCATCAGAGGAATGAGGTTGCCAGGCCAGCCCATGGTTCCATAACCTCTTGAATCTGATCTGCAGAACCCTCATTTCCTCTCTCCCAATGTTCCAAAGCTTTTGTGGGCCAAGGCGTTCTGGGTCTCATGGCAGAAATAAGGAAAACATCCCTCCACTCCTGTTATCTCCCCCCACTGTGGCTCTAGTGGTGAGAAGGTAAAGCTCTGAGCTCCTGGAGCTTGGGGACTTTGCTGAAGCCCAGGACCTAGTGCAGCAGGGGAGGTACACAGAAGAGGCCTGCAGGAAGACTTGTTGAATGAATGAAGAAGATAGATTTGGTTGTTAATCCACACCTTCCGCTACCCACTACCACACTTTCCACCCTCTCCATTTCTGACCTTGGCTTGGGGAATCCACGGGTGATGAGCTATGACCTCAGGGAGGGGCTTTGAAGGTGGTGACTTTGGATTTCGGGAAGGGGGCAAGGCTTGGCTGGAAAACTTGATCTCAGGGATTCCATGTCTAAGTGAGGCCCAGGTTCTGCCCAGGTTGGGAATCTGCAGGTCTAATCACAGGGGTCAATAAGCTGTTAAGTGATTTTTATTGCCATCACCATTGATCCCAATATGTCACTGTTGCATTTACAAAGCAACTGATCAAACTTGAAAAAAACAACAATAAAACCCCCTTACTAAATCAGGTGAGTTCTGGGGTGCCTGGGTGGCTCAGTCAGTTAGCATCTGCCTTCAGCTCAGGTCATAATACCAGGGTCCTGGGATGGAGCCCTGCCTCATGCTCCCTGCTCAGTGAGGGGAGTGGGGAGCCTGCTTCTCCCTGTCCTCCCCACTCTTGCTCTCTGTCACTTTCTCTCTGTTAAATAAATAAATAAATTCTTTAAAAAATAAATCAAGTAAGTTCTCATTGGCACATATGAATGACACATGGTTAGTGGCAAAGTTCCAAGTCCAAGTTCTTGGGGCCGACAAGCTTGTAGACCTTCAAAGTTAGGCACCTTGTCCTGAGAAAAGATTTCCCTCCCCTCCCCTAAGCATCCAAGGAAGGTTTTGGCGCTACTGAGCTGTCCTCTTTCCTGTCTTTCCATCCCAGTTCCACAGAGAAAGAATCCAGGTCAAACTACTCCTTTAACGTAGATGCCATCTATAGCATTGACATGCCTGATACCTAGGAAATAACTATTCTCACTTCTCCAAATTTCCATGTCCTCACATTTTAGCCTTTGTACAACTGTCTAGCCTAGAACACTCTTTCTTCATGTCACCTGCTCAGTTTGTTCTTCGGGGATCTCTTAATTGAGTCTCAAGTTAGGAAGACTAACTCTAACTCCCAAGACCAGGCTTGGTGTCCCTCCTCTGTATTCTCAATTTTCTCCCCCCACCTCCACAACATAGGTCCTCTTGCTTTGTATTGTTGACTGTTGTTGACTGTTCACTCAATGACCTTCCATCCCAATTGTATGCTCCATGGGGCTAAGAGTGTGTGATTAAACCACTCTTGTATCCCCAGTGTGTAGGGCAGTTCTTTTCACATAACATGTCCTAGGTGAATGAACGACAGAGAGTTAACAATGGTACAATGGTGAGACCATCAAATGCTTCTAAGGTTACCTAACACTATTATAGTCTGCAGAATCCCATGTCTCACCTGACCCACTACTCACCTATCTTGCCAGGACCACACCTGAGAATAACAAGATGATGAAGATGTAAGACTCAGGATGCCTGGGGTCCTGCTTGCCTTCACACAGAACTGTGTTATTGACCCAGTGGATGGAAGAGCAATCTAGGAGGATAGGCTGGTTCACGTTTCTTACAAAGACATAAACATGGACCTGGTCCTCTTTTAGCAACTCATGGTTTGAAGAAGAGGTTTTGCTTAATGAAAGGGAGAAAACAGCCAGATCAAATGGACTTCCAGGAGCAAAGACAGAAAACACACAGAGCGTCAGACAACCTACACGGAGACAGCTGGATATGATTCCTGTGGCGACCAAGCCAGAATGTTCCCTGAGCCTGGTGAAGAGCATTGTGCCCATCAGGCCAGAGAGAGCTGATAGGGCCCTGAGGATGCTAAGCAGGGAGCCTCTGATACCTTGGGTAGAGGTGTAGCTAGTGATGATGCAGTCAAAGCCCAGCACCGTCATGTAGAGGAAGGCCAAACCCAAGCCCACCAGGAAGACAGTCTGCCTGTATGTAGGACACTTCCCACCCCTCGTGGCACATGCGCAGCAGCCTTCAGGGGTTTTGGAGGCAGCAAGGAAGCACAGGTTGTGGCCTGTTGTCCTTCAAGGTTAGACTGGCTATACTTTAACCCTCCCAAAGTTTTGAGCTTGTTGATGAATCCATCGGTGGTTTCCCAGAGTCCATTTCACCTGAAATAAAATCCAATAAGCACTATGTCAGTGCCCTGCTCCAATGCCCTCAGCCCAGCCCTGCCCTTATGTGCTTCCTTGGTGGGCAACTTCCCTATGGGTGACAATGGCTTCCTAGCCCAAGCGCCGTGTCTTTCTGAGAGTCTCTCTCCAGCTCCACGAACAGAGGGCAGGCTGTACTGGATGTGCCTGGACATCACACCTCTGGGAACAGCACTTGGCAGAGAAATGCCCCAGTTTGCTTGGCTGTTGGTGGGACAGTTCTGAGGTAAATCCTACACAGTGTCTCACAGGGCCCTAGCAAGACTGAGCCCCAGTCGCAGTAACCTGCGTGCCAATATGCTCTATTTTGGCTCTTCACCCTTCCTGGCCTCATTTCCCACCCTTCCTGGCTCTATTTTGGCTCTTCACCCTCCCTGGCCTCATTTCCCACCCCCCTCCATTCTTCCTAGGATCACCTTCCAAGGAGATTACTTTTCATCCCAAATCCTCTCAAGAATTGCTTTGGAGAGAACCGGAATTAAGACACACAGTGAGGTCGGGAAGGCGGCCACTGACAGGAGAGAAAATACAGCAGAGCATGAAAGACAAATTTTCATGGCTTGAAACATGGTAATGAACTCTTAAAAATAGTGATGGATGTTTCCTTTGTTTAGGTTTCTGAAGAAACAGATACTTGTGAAAAGAAAATGATAATAGCTTTTGGCCTTCCAGGATGGAACAGGCAATGGTTGTAAGCAGATTTAAAAAACAAAGAACCCTTTGTGGGAGCCGTTTAGCATAGATGAAGGCAAGCTCTGGGGGAAAAAAATGACAGGAGTCAGGAGAGCTGTGAAGGAAGGAGAGGGGGTCAGTCTATCAGAACTATGAGGAGGGGAAAGCTCTTGGTTGTAGAAAATAATTTATTGCCAGCACAGCTTAAAAAAAAAAGCTAATAACAATAACAACACCAATGAAAAACCAGCTAACACAGACTTGTTTCACCACCTGCAGGGAAAAATGGGGTTTTGCAGAGGCGATCTTTCCACCACAGCAAGCCCGCAATCGGTCCTGCCGCTGTTACTCTTACTGTACAGACAGTGAGACACAGAGTCTGAGTAAAATGGCTCGGCCTGGTTACACGGCTAAAAGGGACAGAGGGGAAGATACAGCACAATTTATTTATCTGTCTCTAACTACTTACTAACTACTTACCTACCTGTCCATCCATCATTTCAATGCGTCTATCTATCTCACTCTATAAAATACATATATTTTATTCATGCAATGAGATCTGGTGTGCTTCACTTGCAAAGCAACTTGAGAGAAAAGATAATTAATTATAAGAAGTCCAGAAAAAGAAACTGATCTCAGAAGCAAGGCCTCAGCTCTGTTATGCCAGGCAAATGGGCAGGCCCCCCTTCCTCCCATCTTCACCTTAATGCTAAGGAATCTCTGATTTAAAGACCACTACAGAGGGGCACCTGGTGGCTTAGTCAGTTGAGCATCTGACTGTTGATCTCAGCTCAAGTCTTGATCTTGGGTTCATGAATTCAAGCCTCAAATTGGGCTCCATGCTGGATGGGAACCTACTTTAAAAAAAAAAAACGGGGTGCCTGGGTGGCTCACTTGGTTATGCGCCTGCCTTCAGCTCAACTCATGATCCCAGGGTCCTGGGATCGAGACATGCCTTGGGCTCCCTGCTCAGCAGAGAGTCTGCTTCTCTCTCTCTCCCTCTGCCTGCCTCTCCCCCACTTGTGCTCTCTCTCTGTCAAATAAATAAATAAAATCTTTTAAAACAAACAAACAAAACCCACTGCTGATAGCAGAGACGGTCAATTCATCACATTGTCTTGACCAAAGAGCAGCCCACACTCTCTGAGATGGTTGTCTTTCTAACTTAGCGTCTTTAAGAAGGAGGATTATGAGTGAGAAAGGAAGAAGAAATTTGCCCCCAGAATCATGAAATAGGTTGTACAGGTTAATTACTGCACAGTTCCATGGGAGCGCTACTCACATGGCAGTCTCTCTAAATAAAGACCCTGGAATGAGGCAGTGTACAACCTGTGTAACTGCACGTGACAACCCCACCAGTGAGATCAACCATATGACCAATGGCATAGTTGGAACCTTCTTATTTTTTCACTGTTTCTAGGCACGTTTGCAGACAGAATGTGGAGATTATAATCAGACACGAGCTCTGGAAAGAAGAAATGAAATACATAAAGGAGGAAAAAAGAACAATAGCTGTCTCTGAGTTTACCTTACCTTGAATGTTCTTAGCCTCCTATTGCCTTCCTTGGAAGTGCCCCCTGTTTGTTGCTGGGGTTTTACAGCCAATTGGGGAACTAGCTGATAAACTCTGGACAGAAATAGAAACTCCACAAGAAGTGAAACCAAGTTCCATCCAAGAATGAAACCACAACCGATCACATGAGATGCCCATGTCATCACCTGGCCCACGGACAGGGGAGCAAATATATTGATGATCTGGTCCAGCTGCTGGACGGCTGGGTTCATCCCTGTAAGCGAGAAGGGAACATTGCAACTCAGTGGCTAAGTCCTTCCTCCCAGTGAATTTAACATGGTGCATTTGCTAGGTTTGCTAGCCGTGCACTGGGTAAACTGTGGTGAAAACAGAAATTATCCCTTTCAGTCTAACTATGGATTCTTCATTGGATTTTCAACCTAAAAAAAAAGACTTCAAGGTCAGCTCTGTCGAACTTGAACAATTAACAGATGAGTAAACTGAAAACAAGGTTGCTTGGAGCTAATTACTCTAACTCCTGTCTCCTGCCTTCTCTTTTCTGTCACATCCCACTATCTTAACAACAACGATATTAACTAGTCATGATGTTATTATGACTGACATTATGACTGTCAACAAGGGGGAGGAGGACATAGGACAAAAATAGTTGAAAACTTCCTAGTTCTAGGCGCCGAGTTCTAAGCCTTCTGCCTACAACCAGCTCATGTCCTCCTCACAACAACTCTAAGAGAACCACCGGGGCTCCATTTTACAAATTAAGAAGTAGAGGCACGAAGAGGTGAACATATTTGCTCAGGGTCACAGAGAAGGTAAGTAAGTGGTGGAGCCAAGGTTCAGGTCCGGGCGGTCTGACTCCAAAGCTTACTCTCTTAGCTATTTCACCATTGCTGAGGAACATGTTTGCAGGATCACTTTTAAAAATCATAGTGAGGGACACTTGGGTGGCTCTGTGGTTGAATGTCTACCTTTGGCTCAGGTTGTGATCCCGGAGTTCCGGGATCAGGTCCTACATCGGGCTCCCTGCAGGGAGCCAGCTTCTCCCTCTGCCTGTGTCTCTGCCTCTCTCTGTGTGTCTCTCTCATGAATAAATAAATAAAATCTTAAAAAAATAAATCATAGTGAGCCTCAAAACAGATTCTGTGCTTACTTTTAGATTTCTTTAAGGGTAATTAAGAGAGGCTAGGAAGATTTTCTTTTACCCAGAAACAGAGGACACTCTCAACACCATGTCACCCGGCTTTTATCCACATAGCTGTTTTATTTTGGGTGGTGTTATTTAAGCCACAGTACATCCAAATAAGTGTAGTTTAGAAGAAGACATGATTATAAGGGGCTTCTACTCTTTGTAAGGAGTGTATTTTAATAGACTTCTCCGTGATAGCTTCCTTTATCTTGGCTACCAACTCACCAACATTTTCTAGCAGAGAATACCAATTCCGCAAATATAGGGTTGGACAAGATCTCCAGTTTTTAAGTTGGCAATTTGAATATATCACGATGTGAAGGATCCAAGTTAGAAACGGAAGAAAAAAAACAAAGAAGATGCCAGATCCTTCCGTTTAGCTCCATTGTTGAAAAAAATTCTTCCTCTCGCTATCAGTGATAAGTGATAATCAAGTCACATTTACGGATGCATTTTTTGTTGGGGGAAGCAGCACCTTATCACCGGCCAGAAGTAAGACATCTTTTAATTCACTTATGTTGCAGGACTAAAATTGCCATGGAACTTCCATAACATATTTTGAGGGGCTTCTCTCCTCAAGGTACAGTTTATATATCTTTTTGATAATAACAATGTCATCCATTTCTGCCTGAGTGCAGATGTAGTGTTAAGTGCTTTACAAATCCCATTTCTCACAGAATTCTTCTCCACGCTGAGCGGGCCTCAGTCTGGGGTGTGGGTATGAGGCCTATTTTCTCCCATTCTACAGATGAGGAAAGTAGAGTCTGGAGAAGTTAAGTCAATTGCAGCCAGTAAGACAGTAAGAATTTGAATTCAGCTGGATTCAAATCCAGGGCTGTTGGGCTCTGGATGTCTTTCTCTGAAAGGCCACTTTACTGCCCATCTCAGAGCCCTGACTCAGCACTTCTGTTCCCTGAGCCAGACCTGCTTCTCAACTGAACAGAGGACCAGGATGCCCCCGTGTGACCCAGGTCACCAGCCAGCTGGCCTCTGTCATCCCTGGTGAGGCTCACAATCCAGTCCTTCTGAGGGGTGATGACCCGGGCTGCACTGGTCAGCCTCACCAAGACCTCCAGGGGTGTCACAGCCATGTAGCAGGCCCCTACGGGGGGTGAGGGTGAGAAACCAAGTTTGGAATCCCCAAAACAGACCTTCTCAGTGCCTTGTGGCACATACCACACTTACTAATCTGACAGGTCAAGGAACATCCACAAAGCACGCAGAGACCTTTGACAGAAAGACGTTTGATGCAGGTTCAAAGCCAAACGCGACTGTGTTGAGTCTTCCCATTTCCTTCTTCCCAGCCCATCAGCTTTGGACCTGAGGCGAATTTGTGCCTTGTAGACACGACCCCTGCTGTTCTGGCTGCCACCGTGTCTGTGGGATTGGGGCTCTGATTCACAAACTAGGGGCGAGGAGACCCTGCCTCAAGGTTAACCAGATCCCAAACGGTGAGATGACTCCCTGAGGGGCGCGAGGCTTGTCTCTGGCATTCTCTGGTAGGGCCCAGGAGGGAGGGACATGCGGCACACGCTGGCCAGCCGCCCGGCTCCCTCCTGCAGGACACAGCCTCGGCGCGGGCCATGGCAGGCATTCTGAGTGGAGAGCCAGGCATGAGCAACTGCGAATGGCCACGATATTCACTCTTGGTCTTAAGAGACAGGTCACGGCTACGTTATCATTTAATGCCGAGTAATCAATCACATTTGACCAAATCCCTGGGCCCGCTAGAGTTCTCCTTTTCATCAGCAATCAAGGGCTTGAGTAGGAGGCAAAGAGGAGGCTCACATGCTCTCTAAAGGCAAAGCCTCTGCAACCAAAAGAAAACAAACCACCAAACCTGAGCTTTACAAGTAAGTGAAAACATACTTTGAGAGAAGAATTCTATGAAAAGCAAGATACTTGGTAAGTCAGAGAATTTAAAGTGTTTCCACTGACACATCACACTCTTCTGGACGTGACCTGTGACTGAAGTTATCAGTATAGTCAAAGGACCAACTTTAAATAAGTTAGCTTTTCCAATGGCACAGCTTCAGAGAATGTCTTTCCAAGCCACCTAAGCAGGAATGAAATGTTGACTAGTAATCAAAATAAGAAAAATTTGAAATCCTACATTCTTACTTGGTAAAAGAGGGTTAAAAAGATATTAAAGCCAAAAGTGGGCCACCTGGGTGACTCAGCAGTTGAGCATTGTTATCCCGGGGTCCTGGGATTGAGTTCCAGGTTGGGTTCCCCGCAGAAAGCCTGCTTCTCCCTCTGCCTGTGTCTCTGCCTCTCTCTTTATGTCTCTCATGAATAAATAAATAAAATATTTTTTTAATGCACAAAAGCTAAAAATAGATCTACATTTGAATGACTAAGTCTCCAAGTATTAGTTCCTAATTTAGAGAGATTACTTGGTACCAAAGATATCTTTTACGCATAGAAACTGTCTTTAATAAAAAATAGCACAAGTATATTATACATAGGTAATATTAGAGTATTAAAAAGAAAGCATGTTTTCAGGAGTTTAATATTAAAAATCTATGATGGGCAAGTATCCAAAAACTACAATAAAACATTTTGCACATAATACTAGAAAATGGTACAAAGCAGTATAACCCTTTCCTAGTTTTTAAAAGTTATGCTCTCTATTAAGTTCATATCATATTTTATTTCACTAAATAGACAACAAAAAAAGCTACTGAGATCATAACTTACCTCATAATTATGCATCATGGTTAAGAGTATTACCTTTGTTTCTTGGTTTCCTGTCAATCCAATCACCAATTAAGACCCCAAATATTAATATAGAGCCAGCCACCATTAAGCCAAACATTGCTGTTAGGAGAATATTGTATCCATATAATTCTATCAGGAACACAGAAATGGCAAAGTGCCACATTCCATCTCTCTGCAAGGCGATGAAGCAAAGCATGTTTTAACTATTGACCTAAAAGATGGAACAAACTTAAAATACAGAAAGATATATTTCTCCCAAAGAATGTAATATGCAGGATGTAAAATCAGAATGTCAAAATTTTACTTTTATGCAGTACAGCTGTAACATTTTAAAAATGCAATGTAGTTATACTTTAAAAAGCTGGACAGAATATATTTTAAAACCTAAAAACCTCAAGAGCCAAGAATCCCATGAGAAATATCAAATAAATACTTCTAAGGACGTGAAAGCCCTAAGAGGTAAGCCCAGGTCCCCCTGAGACATCTGCTGATTCAGAGGAATTAGCTGTAAAACAGAACTGCAGTTTGGGTGGTATTAGAAAGTCAGATGATAGAAGTCCATGCTTACCAAAGATGAGACAAAGACAAAATAGTTCCTGCTTTAAGCTGAGATCCCATATAACTCTACCCTAAGGGTAAGACAGGGTAAATCACAGTACTCCGACCCTTGCCTGGACTTGAAGTCTAGCCTTACATCATCTGCACTGTCCAGGAAATCACAAGCCTTGAATTTGGATTAAACTGGTCTCAAATGGTGAGTGCCTACCACGTATCTGGTAAAAGCCAATTAAATTCCTCTCTAAAAAAAGATACTATCATCTTAGGCTTCAAAATACTCCTACAATAATTTTTAAATACAATGCCTAGCACATGATCAAATATAAACAGTTATACAAAGAAATGAAATATCACAAGCATGATCTACATAAATAACAGACAATAGAAACATCTACTGAGACTTCGAACATTTAAATGAACAGACATAGGCCATAAAAAACAATGATTATTTTTTTAAAGAAATTAATGCCGAGTCTGACAATCTGAGCAGGAGATTGGAAACCATAAAAAAAATGATATAGCCAGTTTGAAAAAGAACTACATAGAAATTCCAGGACAAAAAATATAAAAATAGAAATTAAAATTAAAAATCCAATTGGTATGTTCTATAGCAGATTATAACTAAAGAAAAATCAGTTAACTAGATATATGGAAAGAAAAATCCACACTAGAACACAGAAAGACAAATGAAGGGAAAATGGTAAGAACAGAAGATGAAAAAGAAGAAAAAAACATAATGAGCCAAATAGAAAACACAAAATAACATGATATGTTTAGACTAAATATGTAACTTGTTATCATTAAATATAAATGAATTTAAATGTTCCAGTTAAAGAATAAAGATGAACAAACTGGATTTTAAAATACAACTAGAGAGGCCCATGGGTGGCACAGTCAATTGAGTATCTGACTCTTGTTTTCAGCTCAGGTCATGATCTCAGGGTCATGGGATGAGCCCGGCATTGAGCTCTGTGCTCAGTGCAAAGTCTACTTAGGACACTCTCTCTTTCCTCCCTAAAATAAATAAAAATAAATCTTTAAAAATAAAATAAAATACAATTAGATGCTACTTACAAGAGACATATTAAAACAATAAAAAATCAAAAAAATAAAAAATAAAAAAAATAAAACAATAAAAAATCAGATTGAAAGATGGGTAATGATATACCATGCCAACAGTAAGCAAAAAGAATTTTGTCATTAAATTAGTATCAGACCAAGTAGAGTTTAAAGGGAAAAAAGAAAGTGTTGCTTACAATAAAAAGGATTACTTGATAATGACAAAGATTTAATCCATTAGGAAGATATAAAAATTCCAGTTTTGTATGTACTTAATAACAAGGACTCAAAATATAGGACTCAAAAATGTGTAAAAATTAAAAGAAGAAAAATATAAGCATTGTGGGAGATTTTAACTCACAACCTCTTGGTTACTGATAGAACAAGAAAATATATATAGTGTGTGTGTGTGTGTATTCTATTCGAAGCTTATATAAAAAACACTGTACTCAGTAATATCAGAATATACATACTTTATAAGCACATGAAACATTTGTAGGAAATGGCCAGATAATGGATTGCATTGCAAATCTTAATTTTAAATGTTGAACCACACAGAGGATAATCTCTGATCTCAAGGCAATTAAGCTAAAAGACAATAAGAAAAAAAAAAAACCAGAGATTCCTCATCTGTTTGTAAATTTTAAAATATATTTAAAAATAATCCATTGGTCAAGCCAGCAATCACAAAGGACATTATAAAATGTTTTTAACAAAGCATATCAAAGTTTGTCAGATGCAGCTGAAATACTGTTAAAACAGAAATTATAGTCTTAAATACAGATATTAGGAAAGAAAGGCTGAATTTAATGAGCTAAGTATCTATATTAAGATGTTAAAGAAAGAACAGCAAATAAAAAAACAAAGAAAATAGGAGGAAAAAAAAAGGAAAAAAAAAGAAAATAGAAGAAAAGTAATAATAAAGAGCAGAAATTAATGATCTAGAAAAATGAAGGTACAATAAAAAGGCTTAAGCCAAAATTTGGCTCCTTGGCAAAACTAATTTAAAGATACCTTGTGGTTTATTATACAGTGAAATACTGTATGGCAATGAAACGCACCAACCCAGGGCTAATTGTTTTTTTTTTTTTTTTAAGATTTTTATTTACTTATTCATGAGAGACAGGGAGAGAGAGGGAGAGAGAGGCACAGAGCAGAGAGAGAAGCAGGCTCCATGCAGGGAGCCCGACACGGGACTCGATCCCGGGACTCCAGGATCACACCCTGGGCCGAAGGCAGGCGCTAAACCACTGAGCCACCCAGGGATCCTCCCAGGGCTAATTGTAACAACATGGATATTACAAAATAATGTTGAACAAAAGAGGACATAATAGAGCATATACGGAAGGACTACATTTACAGAATGCTCCAACCAAATTTGAACTAAACAAAACTACACAGAAGAGCAAGGAAAAGTGAGGCTCATGGTGACTTCTTATTGGTGAGGAAGGAGTGAGATTGAGAAGGGCTCCAGGAAGGACTTCTTAGGTGCTGGCTACACCTTTTTCACTTGAGTGGTGACTTCATGTACTCACTTTATAATTCCTCATACAAACATGTTTTACGTACTTTTCTATGTGCCACAGTTGGTAATTGAAAACACTTTTTAACAAAAATATACAGGCATCTTGTATCAGATATTTTGAGACATCCTAATTGCCTATTACGGCTCTCTTAACCATTCAAAATTCATTAATCTCAATTTGATCTTACCCACATTGAAAGGCACAGCTTACATAAATCAAAAATCTTGGACTTTGAGGTAGATCAAAGTTGCTCCTAAAACACACATCTCCAAATGATAAACATCATTAAGTAGCTAGCTAGCTATTGATTGATTGATTGATTGATTGAAAATCTGGCCATTAACTCAGAGAAGTTAAAGTTTGGTGTGAATTCATTTTGTGAGTATAGCCCAGTGCTAACCAAAAATACAGGCAACAGAAAAGGTGGTTTTACTAAACACCTTCGGGGATTCTCAGGGCTCCTGTTATGCTTTTCAAAACAATCTTCATTCCCTTGAGTGACCACTAGGGAAATATTTGCCCATCTCCCTCTTCTCAAGTCTAGAGATGGAGGCAGAGAAGGAAGCAAGACTTGACACTACAATTCAGGCTTTATTTTTTTTTTTTTTATTTTTTTTTTTTTTATTTTTTTTTCAATTCAGGCTTTAAAACAAGCAGCCCAGAGGGTAAGGGAGGAACATGGAAATGACAGCAGCTCCAGCTGGGGAGGCAGAGCGGTGGTTTTGAATGGAAGTCACTCCTGAGCAACATCTGAGGGCCAAGTGGGAGTTGAGCTCATAAGGAGGTTTGAGAGTGGAGATAGCTTTCCAAGTTGGGCAAAAGCCAGGAGAAAAGAGAAAGCATAACTGCAAACAAGAAAATGCAAAAAAAAAAAAAAAAAAAAAATGCAGAGGTTGGGGTGCAAAGCACAAAAGCTAGATTAGGAAGTAGGGAGAATGAAGCAGTCCAAAAGACGTTCCCTCTTTCTTAAAAGGAACAGGGAGGAGAGGCGAATCATCAACTGTGCCTGTCTGTGGATTCTCAGCTGCAGGCGGCCTCATCTCTGGCCTGTTAAACACACCCACTATGCTCTCAGGGCTGGGGCCTGGAACCCTCTCCGCTCCCCTTCTGCCCATCTTGGCCGTCATTCCTCACTCTGGCCTCTCTGACACTCTCACCAAAATGGCACCTGATCCCATCTGTGCTAGCCACTGACAGCTCCGGTCTTTGTGGTCTCTTCCTGCAACTTCCAGTGCATCTTCTTTGTTTTAGAGAACTCTGTTGAGCTCCCACCAACCCTCTACCTCCCTGCATTGCTGAATTTACTACAGATGCTACCACCAGTTCAGATCTACCTTTGCAACTGTCACCCAGAATATCAGGGATTCCACATCTATTCCTGCCTGCATACCTGCCCTCTTTTAGGTTCTCATGCATTCAAAATCTATTTATTTATTGGTCATTCATTCATGAGAGACACACAGAGAGAGGCAGAGACAAAAGCAGAGGGAGAAGCAGGCTCCATGCAGGGAGCCTGATGTGGGACTCGATCCTGGGACTCCAGGATCACACCCTGGACCAAAGGCAGGCACTCAACCGCTGAGCCACCCAGGCATCCTGCATTCAAAATTTAATGAGCATCTACTATCTTTCAGGTATTTTACCAGGCACTGAGGACAACATGGTAAAAAAGTTCGAGTTCTTACTCTTCTGTTCTTTAGGGATAACAGACAAGAGACAATGAATTATAACTCACTATGATGAGCTTCATGTTAGCTGGGGCTGGGTGCCATAGAGTTACCCCACAAACCAGTCAAGGAGGAACCATGGTAGGTCACTTAAGAGGCCTCCTGGAGCTGAAAGGGCAGCATAAGGCACTGAAGAAGGATGTTAAAGCTGAACACACCATCTCCTGACCCAGGAGCACTACCCAGTCACCCACTCCAAAGCTGGAGACTAGTACTCTGGTCCTTCACAGCTCAGAGCCCACTAGTCCTGTGGTCAGCGCCCGAGGCTCCAGGATTTTGCTGTCCATATCACACCCCAGCACAGTGACAGGAACTGTACTGAAGAGCAAGGTCTTTGGCTGGCAGCACAGCCTATTCAGCCGGTCCCACTGGCCCCCAGCTGGTAGCAAGAACTTAGTAGGAGCTGACCTCTCACATCAGAAATTCTCTGGAATGTTCGCAGATCTTCCATCTGGCCCAGCCAGGAGACAGAGTCTGTGCAGTGGTTTATTACTCATGCTGGGCTCATCTCACTTCAGAACCACAAGTGGGTCCTCTGGCTGCCCCACCCTCATACAACATTTCTCCTATGCATTTCTTTCCCATTCTCCTTTTTCCTGCAATCCTTCCCACCCTCCCTCTGAGCTGGTGATCTTGCTTCCTGTGTCACTAAAGATACAAAAGCAGTGGAAGAGGACTTCCTTGAGTTCCCATCACCACACCTGCCCCCACTTGTGCTCTACCTTCCTTCCTGTTTCTATGAGTGCCTGTCTGCTCCCAGAAAAGTCAATTCCTCACCATACCTCTCTATTCTCCTCTCTGGGACATCAACCCTTCTTTAAAAAATAATATATCCTTGTCATATTAAGATTAAATTAAAAGGAAATGCTTCATATAAAAAGACTGGGGCAAATCAATTAAAATATTTATCCTGACAGTTAAATCTAAGTTTGGAGGTAGAACAGTCACATGGCTTCTATCAGAGACAGAACAGCTCCAAGGGGTGATTGCAGGGAGATGGCAAGCCACAGGTTACAGGTGCAGCCCCAAGAAGATCCTTGAGTCAGGGAGACTTTACCCTTGATAGTAAAGAAGGGTGCTCTTGGACTTGCTCCAAGCCAGCCACTCAGCAGAACCTCCGTGTAGCAGTCAATGTCACAGTCACGTGGCAGAGAATACCCAGAAACAGGGGACAGCCAGCTATGATAGACTTGAGTACAATGCCAGCCATCAATATCAAATGCTAAATCATCAGACAAATGGGCCATTGTAGTGGTGAGGGACTTCTGGACACTAAAAGACCTTTCAAACCCAGGTCATGCAATTCTGTGCCTTCCAAGGATGCATGATGATTGATCCCAGTGATGTTAGGTGGCTATTACTAGTCTGGGAATTTATTCCAACGCATTTACGGTGAGTGTGCCCATCCCTCCTAAAAGAAAGCTTACTCTCGTACAACAGGATAGTGAAGGGGACAAGAGGAAACTCTAGTTATGGCTTTTTTTTTACTATGGTCAATAAATGGGCTTCCATTAACCCAGATGTCAAAAGTCTCCTATTATATTGGCTTCACAAAGACTGGGGAGAAAGTAGAAATTGGAAAAGTTGCTAAAAACTTCCCGTTTTCTCTTTCTTTCTTAAATCTGGTAACTCAGACTCAGTTGAGACTTTTTATAACAGTCAGGTATATCCTTCTTCCCTTCTAAATGAGAAAACACTTGGCCCACCAGTACAGGCCCTCACATGCAGAGGATCAACTCTGGCTAATAATATAATGAGTAGTAGATCTTCTATTCTGCTGCAGAGTGTCTATCACAATGAGAACAGCCTTTAAAAGTAATGTGTACATTGAAATTGATTATCAAACTTGAAAATGAAACAAAAGATTGTTTTCATGCATGGTTAAAATGCTTCTATCACACTGGGCTGAAGAGACCATGTGCAGAAAGATAAGAAGCCTGAAGTCTCTTCTTAGACACCAGTCATCTTTCTCTTAAGCAGCAACATGATAGAGGAAAGAGAGTTGTAGTTTTGCTTTCATCTGAAATCACTTCTACTCAGACGAGGCTATCTCCCCTCTAGAGGAAAAGGCCATCTGTTCAACAAACAGAAAATCGTCACCATATTCCCTTTTTCTTGTTTATAGAACATCAGTTTGGTCCAGGGAGACAGTGCATCCATAGCCAAGGGGATGAATCACAACGGATGAAGTCACTTGCTCTGATGTCATTTCCCAGACTCCCTGTAGCTAGGATTGGTTTCTGATTGTTCCAGCCACTGACATGTAAGCTGAAGTTTCTGGGGTGCTTCTGGGAAAGATTCTGCATTCTGATAAAAGAGGCAAGTGCAAGAGGAGAGCTTGCATTTACTGTTCCCTATTCCCATCCCCTTGCTTTGGAATGTGGCTGTGAGGCCTAGAGCTGCCGCAGCTGCCTCACCATCATGACGTGACTGTGTCAGAAACCAGCTGGCTCAGGGTCACAAGGCAGATGGGCAGCTGGGATCCTGCTGGCATCACTGAGTTGCTGGACCAACCCTGAAGGGATAACCCCTGGACTTCTAATGTAGCAAGGAAACAATGTTCTTAAAGTTTAACCCTTTGTCAGTTGTCTTCTACGAGCAGTCGGAAACATTTCCAACTGATATACAGATCTTTCATTAGGGGTTCAATGACTGCCCATATATCCAGTATCAAAATTTCACTACTGCTAATATTTACCACGTTCACTTTATCTCTTAGTATATCATCAATATATATTGAAAATAAGTTGTTATAACATCATAATACTTTATCCCTTCAGCACAGATCTAAAAATAAGCAGTTTCCTTCATGACCACAATGCCATTATCCCTCCTAAAAACATTGCCAGTTCTGAGATTTGATATTATCTGAAAGTTGATCCATATTCAATTTCTGCCATTTTCTTCTTGTACTTGAAGAAAACTTCTGTTTAAATGGTACAAGTGGGGGTACCTGGCTGGTTCGGTCAATTAAGCATCTGACTCTTGGTTTCAGCTTAGGTCATGATCTCAGGGTTGCAAGATGGAGCCCTGCATAGAGCTCTAGGCTCAGCATGGAGCCTGCTTGAGATTCTCTCTCTCCCCTTCCCACGGCACCTCCCCCCCACTCACTCACATGCTCGCTTGCTCTCTCTCTAAAATAAATAACCAAATCTTTTTTAAAAATAAATGGTACAAATGGAAATTGGGATTTTGTTTTACTTTTACTTTTCTTTAAATAAAAAAGATTCACTGCTTCCTCTTCTTGTAAAAACATAGTTTCATTGTCCAGCCCATTATGGCTTCTGAGCCCAGGAGAGCCCCTAAGACGATGTGAATAAAGCTTTGGAGAGGATAACTAATCACCTAAAAACCTCAGCCAAAAGTGTTGCCCGAATTCCCATTTGGAAACGTATTCAGGATTGAGCTCTTGGTGAACAAATGCTCTTCTCAGTGAGGCAAAGGCCTCGGACATGTAGTGTGGAGTACAACATCCTCTCTGTGAGGCAAGCCTCTCTAGTTTGGGGACCTGACTTTAGTTCCCCCTCTCCAAATGACCCCACACATCCACTCCACAGTTTACATGTAATTGTAAAAAAATGGACAGGAGAGGACATTTTTTTTTTTTTTTTACCCACAATGGTGGTAATTATAACACTAATTGTGCGTTTGAAATATCAACACTCTTTATAAACATGATTAGGAAAAAATGAGACGGACCCAGACTCTGGAAGAGAGAGACAGGAAAACAAAGCTAATTGTTTTGTGACATTTAAATTAGTGAAATCAATTTGGATTTTTGTAGAACACATTATGTAAAAGGACAAATGTTGCTTGATTATCTTTGCTTATTTTCTTAACCTCTCATTTTAAGTGAAACCACCATGACTCAGAGGCACTAGGCAATTTCAGATTGATGTGACTGTTCCAGTATCGCCCCCCCCCAACCCCACCCAGTGGCGATGCACCCCCTTTCTGTGGCAGAGTTCACTAAAGGAACATCTAACCAGAACTTACCTAAACGACTCTTCTCTTTCTTCATCCATCTGGTGCTTGAGGTTTTAGTCTGTTTTCCTTCATCTCTAGAATTTTCAATGTCATTTAATTCTCCCACCATTCTTATGTGCTGGGAGAAAAAGATTTCAAATCTTTTTAAACCAGTATAGTATGGTCATAAACTGGAAGAACTTGATGTGTTTTAATTTCTTCCCAGTTGGATTCTTCTAAAACCATTAATATTTCATTTATTTCAATGACAAAATTAATGTGTAATCTATTATCAGGGCTTTATTTATTGCATGTGAATAAAGTCAGAGCAATTGCTGTTGACAGAGGTGTATTATTAATGCTCAAAACCAGTTTGGGGGGAGGGGAACGTTTAGCCAGTTCTAATTAGAGACTCACAAATTTATCACACACCAAAACTGGTTAAAGCTACCTTTGACTACATTGTATGTACCATCGTTTAACTCAGGAACAATGGTGTAAATAATGTGTCCTCCTTTAACAGATGATTTTTCCAACTTTCGTTTTTTAAAAAGGCAAATTTACAAAGCTTGGTATAACAGATACAAATCATAAATAAATGCTTTGATGCATTTTCACAATCACGTATCTGCAAGAGCAAGTGCTTGCTTCTTCTAATGACTATTTTACCTGTAAACAGTTAAAAAAAAAAAAGGAATTTCTAAAACTTAAGCATTCTGTTTACCAAACGGAGACAGCAGGAAGGTTTGGCTCTTTCATTAGACTTGCAGAGTCCTTCTAGAATGGTGAATCACAAAGCAGTGCATGGAAGAGCTTGTGAATCCCCACGGAACGGCTACTGTGGACCACTTTGTGCAGAAAGTGCTGGAGGTGCAAATGTTCCATGTGGGCTGTCAAAAGAGAGGTGAGCAGTTTCCGTCACCTCTGACCTCCCAGTACGATATGCTCTGGCGGGGACCCTTCTGGGCCTGTAGGCCACCGTGCTGGGAGAAATAGACATACCACCTCTCTTACCTCAGCTTGGACAAGGATAAGAGCTATCCAAAGCATCCCTGTGGACCCATGCAGGAGCCTGGCACAAGATGCCTTAACATTCGTTAAGATTCTTAAAGAAGGAATTTTTATTTTGCACTTTGAAGTAGGTCTTAAACCATTTAGAGGCCAACACAAGCTGACCCCCTGCAGAGTGAAGTGACAACCGGTCTGCAGATCACCTCCATGCTAGAGAGTGCCCCTCAGGGCCATGGTTCTCCAGGCCTTCCTCCCTCCAGGCTTTGAGGCGTTGATGCCCATCTGTGGTGCCTCATTCCCTCAGCAAACTGCACAGATGAAATCCTCCTGATGGTTAATGCCAAGCACAATTTGGGGATTGGTCCTCCTAGGCTGATTGACCTTCTTTCCTACAGCAATGCCAACCTAACCAAAAGGATTCCATTTTTTAATGAGAATTTTAGGAATCAGTCTTTTCTTTCAGGTGGAGAAGGGTAGGATTGGGGAGTTTCCGGTTCTTTGGTTCATAACATAATGGGTAACATTAGTAGCAGCTGTGGCCCCAAAAAATCGTTTTTTGTGTGTTTTCAGTTCCAAGACCTTAGAGCATTGGGTAGCCTTAAGGATCTGATTCAATTCATAATGATCTAAAATATTTCTTTCAGATAAGCTCTCAGATTTTTGAGCCTGCCTCCACGTTAAGTCCGTATATCTTGTTTGCAGTTGATGGCAGACAGTTGAGAAATCAAAGATAACAAAGCTTTTACTTTACAAATGTTCTACCAAAGAAAGCCAAAAACATATCATAAAACATTCAATCTGACACATCCAGATAAATTATTTAAATTTTGCTGCGAAGCTTCAGCCTAAAATAAATGGCTTTGCCTGTAGAAATATGTATGGTACCACACATTTGTCAAAACTCTCCACCCCTCTGAAAATGCTGTAGTCCTGGTAACTGGAAAGCTCAGCAGAGCTGAGAGCTCTGCAGGCTGGCAGGGTGTGACATAGACCCCATGAGGGCAGGGCTCGTGCCCACTTTATTCACCACCCTATCCTAGGTCCCAGGCTCAGGCCCAGGCCCAGGCCCAGAGCAGCCACTTGAGAATCGAGCCCATTTGCTATGTTTACAAGTATAATATGATAGCAATATACATACGTACTATATGCATCAGTGTATTCATATGTATTTAAACAAGGATGCCTGTGACTTACCTCAAGCTGTCCATGATGAATTAGAAATGCCTTGGTTACCAGTAGGGAAATAAGGAAATAATCCTCAAATTTTGGAATTGGGGGAGGGGAAGAGAGGAGGAGGGGTGGGGGAAAAATGGTTCCTTATTTAGCATGAGACAACCAGCTTCCTAAATAGTACCTTTCTCTACATAAACCATAAAAATCATTTCAAAATTCACCACTTTCTGGCTTTTCATGCCTTTAAGGAACAAAATTGACACAAACAGTCAATATTTTCAAAAAGAGCCAAGAGATTATTCACTGACCCCCCAGGAAGCCAGCCCTTCTCTCTTTTAAAAGATGTTTTCTATTGCTGCCGTTTTAAGTAAGAGGAGTTAGCAATTGAGAAATTGTTGTGAGGCTTATACATGACAGTAGATGAGATTTTACTCTCCAAAGGAGAATATTTTTCCCCTCACTACACACTGATAGAATCATGCACTTGATGTAGGAACCCAGCAGCAATTGAAACCTCAAATTGAAAGGCTCAGAGGAGCACAAAGGAGGAAGCAACGGGGAGCCAGATCACACAGAAGGTCCCTCCAAAGGCAAGCACATTCTAGTTCTGACCAGTTAGATCTTCCAACCTGGATGCACTCCTGCAGACACCAGCAGCCGGCGTTTCTTCAAGCACGGAAAATGCCAACACCTGTGCCCCAGCACAAACTCAAGCCAAACAGTCTGGGTTCTGGTCCAGGCTCCTCCACTCAACAGCCAGGTGACTGCAGTCCGGTTCACTGATTTCTTCGAGCCTCAATTTCTCACCTCTAAAATGGGCCTAATAATAGTCCTTCCCTCAGAGTAGTGATAAAGATTTTAAAAAGAATGATAATGAAAGAAGACTCATGGAGGAGTATCTGGGGTAGAATTCGTGTTCAAAAGAGCATAGCTCTTGTCATGTGTTATTAGCAGGATTTGCATTCTTCCAGTGTTATCTTCATTATTATTATATTCAAGGAGTTTGGCCTGACCTGAGGTAGAGGTGTAGAGCGGCAGTCATCCTGAGGGAGAAGTAATGAGAAGTTTTGAGGAAACTAAAATTAAATCCACACTCTCTCCTTCCTGCCCCACCCCCTCCTGTCAGATTATCAACCCTGAAATTTTGGGATTAATCTAGGCTTTTCACGGGGATTAAGGTAATGCCCTGAGTCCCTCTGAGCGAGACCCACAGTGGTAGAAACAAAGCTGTCAGGGTGACATGCAGTACAACAAGACTAGTTTTACTCTTTGGAATTAAGTCTTAAGTAATTACTCTCTAAATAGTTTCTCCTTAGAAAAATTCAAAAATAAGGAAAGACAAGCTTTCCTTTGACCAATATCCTCTACAGAAAAATTCAAGAATAAGGAAAGACAAGCTTTCCTTTGACTAATATCCTCTACTTCTAGGGCCGCCCAGAGGTAAGTACTGTGATCAGGGCGGAACGCATCCTTCAGATTTTGTCCATAGAAAATACACTATTCCTTTTGGTTCACAGAAAAGGACTCACACTCTAGGTCCCATTTGGCAACTGCTTTTTTCATTCAATAATGTCTAGGGATGTTTCCAGATTGGCATATATAAATGGTTCTGACCTTTTCACTCTTCTCAGGGTGTGTCTATTCCTAATAACTGAATGGGGGGCCTTAATAGGTCCCATGACAGCCCATCTCTTGCCCGCTTCTGTCTGTCCTTTGTGGGCAACATGATCCTAGCTTGAGAGTCTGGAGATTTGTTCTTTGGTTCTAGTACTTCTAACTAGAAGTGAGACCTTGAGATCATCATTAAGGCCCTCGGGATAGATACTTTCAGGCCCCTTATCTAGCAAATGAGAGAATTGAATTACATGGGTTCTAATTTCTGGTACAACTACAGTCATCAGGGTTTGGGGTACTGGGACAGAAAAAATATTTCTTTCAGTATTAGAATGAGGAAGGTTGTGGGAGTGGGAAGAAGCTGATGAGTTCTGAAGACGTTCTTCCTGCAAACAGGTATCTGCTTTCCACAAAGTTAGAGCCATTCTTAAACTAACATCTGGTTTCCCTCATTCTTTGAATGCACACATAGCAGGGATGTGGGCTTTGTTTGATATCACAGGAGTCAAGATATTTTTAAGTAGTCACGCACACACCCAAATTACTCCGGTAGAATTTGGTTGAAAGTATTTGCATCTAGGCTGCTTATTGGGGATGGAATTAGGATGTGAGAGAGCAGGTTTGGGGAAGTGAGTACTAAAAGGGAGAGATTCTGAGTGCCCTAAAAAGGTTTGTTCGTTTAGTCAATAAGTAATGAACAACCATATCCAGGGGTGAGAGTAAAACAAAGAACCAAGACTGTCAGAACTGTATGCTTCCAGAATCTTAGCCAGCGTTCCTCACCTGAAGGGTGTCTGCGTTATGGGGTGATTCTCTTGCTCTCCAGTCCATCACCAAGATATTTTTCCTGCTGGATTGTTCAGATGTGACCTTAAGAACTGCTTGTCAGCAAGTCTTTTTAATAAGGTTCCCTTCAACCCAACCATCAATGTTTAAATCAGTAAAGAAGAGAGGGGTGGTTGACAATGACCATTTTATTACTATCTGTGTTTCTGGAATGTATAAAGAAATTATCATTTTTAACACCAAAAGGAAATATTATTTCACTAGAAAACAGAAAACTGGGACCTATTATGGCCTGGATGAGCAGTGATAAAATTTGGAGTGTGTGAGGAGGTTGTATTGAGGGCTGCAGTGTTCGATGAGCAGGAGAGAAAGACTCAGCAAACCATCACCTACCTTTTCCCCTATATCCTCTGAACTGCAGTAGGTTGTGAAGACTTGGGCGTCCTTAGTATGACCTGCCCCATACTCTCTGATGCTGAGCCCTTGGAAGCTAGTTCCCACTCCCCCACCCCTCCAATATTCTGTTGGACCAGCTCATATCCCCAGCTGCATCCCCACTCCCTAGATGTACTCCCAGAACTCCAAGACTGGGGTCTCCAGAACTTACTTCTCACTTTATTTCCAGGATCAGCCTTGTCTACTGAGTCAGAGAGACAAAGCACAGAAGCTGTCAACCCTATCTGGTTCTCTAGTTGACTAAGGAATTTCATTTCATAGCCTCCAGCCCGTAGACTCCCTGCGTCAAATAGAGTTACTGTTAAGTGGGCATTGGAATGAACCCTCGTTTTTGTTTTTGTTTTTGTTTTCACAGAAGGCTAAACATAAATTCACAAAAAGCAAGGCAAACCTTCCCTTCCTTCAACGCCACCTCCCCACCATCCCCCAGTCTCCCCACACTATTCAGAGGTTTAGAGCCTGCAGAGTTCAAGGCCCATCTTAGGTAAAGCTCTAAGGTAGCCCCTTTGGATGATGTTTTGTAGCTCCTTTTCCCTTGCAGTGACCTCCCTCTGTGCCGTCCCAGGGCCCCTGGATGTAGAGGACCCCTCTCAGCCTCACCTCCACCACAGTGCCCCTTTCTAGGGTCTGGGATGGCTCACACACATGCATCCTCATCCCCCAGCCCTGGGAATGCAGGCCAACCACGCCCTCCCATAGGAGTCCCATTGTATAAGAGGGTCCCTGGAGGCAACACTGTTTTTTAAAATTTTGTCTTTAATCATATATTTCAAACACTAACAGGTGAAAGGGAGTTGAAGTTTTCTGGTCGTGAAGCACCTCAAATCTTCCCACTTGCCCTGCAAATAATGGTAATTCATTATTCTTTAAGTTTTCCTGATGTCTCTTTTCATCCTCAAAACTTGAGGACTAAAACCAGGGACTGAAATTGTTAGATGCCTATAGTTCACCAAGAGAGCATGGACTGCAAGCTATAAATTATCTTTTATGTAAACTGAAAACAAGTTTAGTTATCAGCAAATTAAAACACGATTATATGGGGGCACCTGGGTGGCTCAGTCAGCTAAGCATCAGACTCTTGATTTCAGCTCAAGTCATGATCTCAGGTCATGAGATCAAGCCCCACATCAGGCTCTGAGCTCAGAGGGGGTCTGCTTGAGATTCTCTTTCTCCTTCTCCTGCTGCCCCTCCTTCCACTGGCACTCATGCACTCTCTTTTTCTGTCTCTCTCTCTCAATAAAATATATTTTTTAATGGATTATGTGGACACTTTGGCAAAAAATACTCAGGACTTTGAAAAGCAATGAATAAAACCACTATGTCTGTGTTAAACTGAAATTCCCAAAAATATTTCACAAGTACAACATGCACTCCTTTTCTGATAAACCATTCTATTCATATTAATATCATGTCAGAAAAAGTTCTAACTGGCTTGATCTTGATATTTCCCTCACAAGTGAAACTATTTATTATTGAAAATAAATTTCATTTTAGATAGTTAAAAATGCACATTTATGTTGTATGAGTGCATGTGTACACTTAATAATTTCTTTAGAATTATAATTCATTTCCACTGTCACTAAGAAGGGCATTTTAGGTGTGATGGAAAGATGAATATGTGAAAGTAAATAAATGGTCTAATGTGACTACTTCCTCATTTTTATTCATTTGCAACCATTTCCACACTACCAGCCTCTGTTAAAATTTAGTTCTATTTGAGGCATTTATATGTAAATGATACCTTGCCAAGACATCTCCAGAGGTGTGTGTGTGGGGGGGGAATTACAGAAATGTAAGAGCTCTGCAAACAGTCCCACTAAGTGCTGAAGCCCACCAAGTCATCCCTCTGGAAGCCCAGACCCCTGAATCCCACAGATGTGTGGGCCACCTCCGGTCAAAGGCTTTCCTTATGCCTTTAACCCTCCCTATGAACTGCTATGCCTTTCTGTCTTAAACACTATGTGACTTTCAGGCATTCTTATTACTTTCTTTTTTCCCCTCACATAAACTTTGCTTTGCCTCGACAGTGAGACAAACAACCCTGGAAGCATCATTTCCAAATTTCAAGTCCTCATATTGCTGCTGCTGAGGAATCCATTCATTGCGTCTTACTAGTCATCATGATTTCATATTCCACCCTTTAGATCTCTTGCACACACTGCTATTTCTGGAAACAGTAACATGCAGGAGATGGCATAGGGCAAAGATAGCACTGAACACCGGCACGGTAGAGAGGCTGTTTTTATTATTTTGATTTCCTTATGTTGCACACTCTGTGATATCCAGCTAGATGAGCTCTGTGGTTAATATTGTATTTGAAATGAAAAAGGTTCCAAGTTCTTCAAAATTTGTATTCTCAGAGGCTGTCTTCTTGGATTTCTACATCTTAAAAGCAATCTTCTGACAACTAAGATCATATTTAAATCGGCTTTGCAAATTCCAGCAAGAAACTGAGTCCACATCATCACTTGAGGCTCTATTCTGTCGACTTCCCTTGCTTCCCCCTAGCCAAAAAGATAAACCATTTAAAAATTTGTAAAGTTAAAAAAAATTATTTAACTATTCAACATAAAGCTACCCAGGCTTCCTGGGAATTATATTATAGAAGGAGAAAGGGACAAAAAGATATGATGCCAAGAACTGGAAGAGAAAAGTTCATAAATTAAATATAACTCTAAAGCAACAGAACAAAGCAAAAACTAATGGGCAGACTGCAATTCTGGTTTGGTTATTTTTGAACTAAGCTAGAATTTACTTGTTCAAAATGATCCCTCCAGAACTGCTTTAAGGGCACACAGCTCCCAGCTGTATGGATTTCTTTCATATAACAATTAAGCACCAAGGCTAAAGCATATGGCTATCTAACAAAATGCACAGCCCAGGAAGAGAAATGGGCTTTAGTTTCAGTTTACCTGCAGACTCCTGACTTGAAGCCTCTGAAAGTATCTGCACCTTCGTTTTACCTTTTGTACAATTCTATTTGGTTATTGCATACTTAAAAAAATAAAAAAACAACTTCCTTTGAACATTCCCTGGCAGAGAGGAGAAAGACCTTGTTCTGTTCCCATCTCCCATTCTGAGCTTCTCTACCATCTGTAGTTTTTTCGTTCCCAAAGAGGAGTCTTCTCTGACATTTTGGAAGTTCACAGTGCAAATCTACCCTTTATTAGCTCTATCTGGCAAGCGACTTGAGCTCTCTAAGCCACATGTATTCAACAAATATTGAGTTACTATATGCCAAATACTTTTCTAAAGGGAGAGCAAGACAAAGCACCCTCTTACTAAGCTCCCATTCTAATGAAAGGAGAAATAGTGAGCGCATGGATAAAGAAGCAGTTAATGGAATGTCAAGTGGCACCAAGAGCTGTTAAGACAAGTAAAGCAGGATGATGGGAAAAGAGTGAAGAAGGGGGGCAATTTTAGAGAAAGCCATCAGAAACGGGCTCTGTTGGGTATGAGATTAGGTCAGAGTCAAAATGCAGTAAGAAAGGGCATCATATCTTGGGGAGAGAACAACTGCAGACAGGAACAAAGCTTTGGAGAAGGGCAAAGAGCTAGTGTGGCTGGAGTGAGGTCCGTGTGAGGCAGAGCAGGAGTTGGGGGGAGCAGTGAGGGGGTGTGGGCAGGGCATATATGTGCCCATGAGCCACTGTGGACCTTTAGATTTTATTCAGTATCAGGACGTAGTTGGAGAGTTTTAGCAGAAGAGTGACATGGCCTGATTTCATGTTATGTAAAATGGCTCCGATGGATTTTGTGGAGAATGGACTACATGGGAATAACTATGAAAGCAGAAAGACCAGAAAGGTTATAGTAATGGCTACAGCAAGGGATGATGGTAGCTCACTAATCTATAACACAAGGACAATGGTAGCAACACCTGCATGGGAGAATGACATCGGATAATACATGTAAGTGACTCACCATAGCATCAATATATAGCAACAACTCAACGTTAGCATTATTGTTGTTATCATCAGGATTATTTTGGGGTGATTCCCCTACCCCAACTGGTAGCTAATTTTCTAATCTTTGGCACATCCTTTGCATGAAGGATTTCAAATATTCTTTTTATCCCCTCTAAACATGTCGTCCTGTGTCCTAGAGCAGCTCTGCATACAGGAGGGTATATGTGTTTGGTCAAAGTTCAAAACGCTTTGTCAAGGCTATTTTTATTCATTGTGGTTGCCAGTCCTGCCATTTATGGTAGCAGATAAGCAGACTGGTGGAGAGTTCTGGACAGTATTGTTTTCCATGGAGCATCTGATAATGAGGGGGCAATTTCTGGATGTCACAACAACAGAGGGACTGTGCTGGCACTTAGTGGGTGAGGTCCAGCAAAGCTAAATAGGAAAGCCCTACACAATAAATGATTTCCTACCCAAACTGCCCATGCTGTTGCTCTGGGAAACACTTAGGTGGCAGGAGAGTCTCCATGCAAATTGTAGCAGCCCAATTCCAGGGAAGTTTGCAATGGGGGAAGAGAAGCCTGAGGATGCTGGTGTAGAGGAAAGAGCATTGGGTTGAGAAGCAGATCTTAGTCTCAACTACAACAATACAAGTCATGTGGATTTAAATTTTTCATTCATTGTTAAGACTCAGCTTCCCTATCCATAAAGTGGGAGAATTTTCCTTGACTACTTCCTTGGAAGGTTAAGGAAATTCAATAAGATAATAATGCCCATGTATGCATTTATTAAATTATAAATCATCATGAGGCTGAACAACCTATCTCTATACACACACAAGTTGTTAATGAGATAGAAAATACAGTCTCTGCCCTAGAGAATTTATAATTCAATCATCATTAAAAAAGAGCTGCAAGTTCCCATTAGAGAAGAAAGTAGGAAATGTGTTTTCAAAACCACAGGCCCAGTTTTTACAAGTCAAGCATTTTATATTTAATTAAACTTTGCAAATGCCAATTCTTCCCCCACCCCAACTAAGCTTATTTTCTCAAGTATGTCTATTGTACTAAAACATATGAAATAAAAGACACTAAAAAGGCTATGTGACCTTTTAAAAACAAAGTCACAAGCAACATTGTTTATGACACCTACTCTCTTTTAAAAATGGGAAACGAACTAGGGGTGGTAGAAGGGGAGGAGGGCAGGGGGTGGGAGTGATTGGGTGACGGGTACTGGGGGTTATTCTGTATGTTGGTAAATTGAACACCAATAAAAAAATTTTTTTTTAATAATTAAAAAAAATAAAAATGGGAAAGGAAACAACCCAATGGTCAATTAAGGTTTGTTTGTTTTTTTTCCCTGTTTTGTTTTAATCATGATTGTCTCCTTTATGGCAAAATAATCTCATTGGAGGAAATTCTGATCCGCTAGGGTAAGTTTGAACTGATCTTTTATCAAATTTTATTTTTATAGTCAGAAAACATCTACTTCTATACATTCATTCATTACTCATTCATTCATTAATAGATTGTGATTATTATCTACTATAGAGGAGCTTTGTACAAACTTTGTCTTAAAGGGCACTCCTAACCCAAATAAACAACAAAATGGGAATAGGAGGTATAGTGGCAACAGATATTAAAAGTTAGAGTTTGCATACTACTTTGAAAGGGATAGATTTCCTTAGTAAAATAAATTATTAATAACAAAAAAAGAACTGTTTTTCAGTGTACTGAGATTAAAAGTTTGGCAAACTAGGTTTATTATATAAGATTAATCACTATGGTAGACACTGACTGTTTATCCTATATTCACTTCCCTTTCTCTGCTAACAAACACCAATTTATTCAGGTAGCAGGCAGAGACTCCTCTATTTCAATGTAGATGGATTTCTATACCATTTCCATAATGTGAATCTTAATTTGTGTAACGCAGTTGCTACCTGTGGACAATGATTGCTATGAAAGTAGAGATGAGAGCCAGTTTTAGTCAATGAGATATAAATAGACATCTGTTAGGTGAGCTTCCAGAATAGCTTTGACCCACTGTATTAAAAAAACAAAGCCTAATTAGAGATGTATATTGCAATGCCAAGAGCAATCACTAAAAATAGCAATAACATAAAGGGGAAGAGCCTAAATATCAGCAGATAAATTAAAATGGAATACTAAAAAAACTTTTTAAAAAGCTAGAGTGTAGGAACAGAAGAATAAGAAACAAGGGTTACAAAAGATGAATTATTAAATGATAGAAATAAATCTAACCATATCAATAATTACACTAGGTTTATGATCTAAACACATCATGTAAAGGGAAAAGATTGTGAGAGTGAATAAGAAAGCAAGATTTGGAGTGCCTGGGTAGCTCAGTTGGTTGGGTACCTGCCTTTGGATCAGGTCATGATCTCAGAGTCCTGGGATGGAACCCCACTTTGGGCTCTCTGCTCAGCGGAGAGCCTTCTCCTCCCTCTCCCTCTCCCTCTGTGCTCTCTGTCCCTCAAATAAATAAATAAATAACTTTTTTTTTTTTAAAAGCAAGACTCAATTATATGCTCCCTACAAAAGGCATACTCTAAACAAAAAGATACAAATAGGTTTTGAAAGAAAACAGAATTTTTAAGAAATACAGTGTATTCTAAAACAATGTTTAAGAGACCCAGACTAAGAAAAAAAAAGAAAACAAACAAAAACAGAGGAAACTGATAGAAAACAAATAGAATGGCAGGCTTAAGCCTTAACATATCAATAATTACATTAAATGCAAATGCTGTAATATGCCAATTAGAAGACAAAGATTGGCAGAATGAATAAAAGAACATGATTATCTATCTGCTGTCTACAGTGGGTGCAGAACACTGGATAAAGGTCATAAATGTTGTTAAGCATCCTACAATGCACAGGACAACTTTTAGCTCTTCCACAAAGAATTATTGGAGCCAAAATTTTAGTAGTTCTGAGGTGAGAAACTCTGTATCAAGACACTTTGCTATTGGCAAAGGTATAGTAAATAGACTAATGGAAGAGAATACAGTCTAGAAATAGAACCATAAGGTTGGCAGATTTTCTTTAAGTACCAAAGTAATTCAATGGAAAAAGGAAAATCTTTTCAACAAATGGTACCGGAGTAATTGTATAGCTATATGGAGAAAAATAAACATGAATTCTTTCTTCAAATCACATATAAAATTAGGTGAAACTGTATCACAGAATATAAACATAAAACCTAAATCTATAAAACTCCTAGATGAAAACAAAGGAAAAAAATCTTTTTTTTATCTCAGGATAAACAATATTTCTTAGATATAAATACTAAAATATGGATCGTAAAGGGAATAAAATAAATTGTACTTCAACAACCAAAGAAGATATATCAATGGCCATTAAGCACATAAAAAGATGCTCAATATCATTAGTCATTAGGGAACCGTAAATCAAAACCATAGTAAGATACCACTTCACATAAACTAGGATGGCTAGAGTTTTTTTAAAAACAGGCAATAACAACAACAAAAAGCAGGCTATAACAAGTGTTGGTAAGAAGGTGAAGTACTAGCAACTCTCATCAACTACTGGAGCGTGTATAAAATGGTGTAGCCATGTAGAAAACAGTTTGGTGATTTCTCAAAAGGTTAATCATAGAGTTACCATACAACCCAACAATACCTCTCAGCTGTGCTCTAAATGTTAGCATATCTCCCGTGTACCCCCCTACCCCATTCATATGTTGAAATCTTTTTTTTTAATAATAAATTTATTTTTTATTGGTGTTCAATTTGCCACATATGTTGAAATCTTAATGCCTGATGTGATAGTGTTAGGAGGTGGGGCCTTTGAAATGTGGTTAGGTCATAAAGGTGAAGCTCTTATGCATAGTAGTAGTGTTCTTGTAAAAGAGATGCTATAGGGCTCCCCAGACCCTTCCACCATATGAAGACACAATGAGAAGTCTCCAACCCTGAAGAATCCCTCATCTAACTATGCTGGTATCCTGATCTCAGACTTCCAGCTACCAGGACTGTGAGAAATAATTTTCTATTGTTTATTAACCACCCAGTCTGTGGTATTTTGTTAAAGCAGCCCAAACAGACTAAGACACACTCCTGTGCATATACCCAAGAGAAAGGAAAACATATGTCCACATAAACACTTGCATTCAAATATTCATATCTGCTTTATTTGTAATATACAAAAACTGTAAACAACTCAAATGTCCATCAACAGGTGAATAGCTAAACAAATTGTGATATATCCATCCACTGGACCACTATTTAGCTATCTTAACTACAAAAAAAGGATAAACTATTCATTCCCACCATAACATGGGTGAATCCCAAGACAATTATACTGAATAAAAGAACAAGTATGTACTTTATGATTCCATTTATAATTCTAGAAAATGGAAACTAATCTTTACTGACAGAAAGCAGATCAGTGATTGCCTCCTGATGGAATTAGAGGGAGAGATAAACACTTGATTTTCTTTAATTTTTAAATAATTTCTATACCTAAACTCACAACCCTGAGATCAAGAGTCCCATGCTGTACCCACTGAGCCAGCCAGGCACCCTGGGAGGGATACATTTTAAAGAGGTACAAAAAAACTTGTTTAGTTTTTTTTTTTTTAAGGGGGAAAAAAAAGGTGTAGTAACAATATTTAAGCTTATATAGAAATAAAATAATGTGAATGCAATGGAATTGATTAAAAGAAGAAATATGATTTGACTAAGCTTCCTTTTAAAAAAGGATAAGTATCTCACATCCCTATGTTTATTGCAGCATCATTTATAATAGCCAATATGAAGCAACCCAAGCATCCATCAACAGATGAATGGATTGGGGCACCTGGGTGGCATAGTCAGTTAAGCACTCTAATCTTGGTTTCAGCTCAGGTCATGATCTCAGATTCATGAGATGGAGCCCCCCATTGGGCTCTGTGCTCAATGGGGAGTCTTCTTATGATTCTCTTTCCTTCTTCTGCCCTTCCCCTCTGTTCTCTCTCTCTCTGTCAAAACAAAAAAAAAAAAAGATGGATAAAGATGTTGTATATAGCGACACCTGGGTGGCTCAGCGGTTGAGCGCCTGCCTTTGGCTCCGGGCGTAATCCCGGGATCCAGGATCAAGTCCCACATTGTGCTCCCCAGAGGGAGCCTGCTTCTCCTTCTGCTTATGTCTCTGCTTCTCTCTGTGTGCCTCTCATGTATAAATAAATAAATCTTAAAAAAATATGTTATATATATATATATATATATATATATATATATATATATATACACACACACACAATGGAATATTACTTAGCTATAAAAAGACTAAGATCTTGCCGTTTGGAACAACATGGATGGACCTAGAGGGTATCATGCTAAGTGAAATAAGTCAAACAAAGAAGATAAATACTACATGATTTTACTTATGTGTAGAGCAAACAGCAGAAATAGACCTATAAATACAGAAAACAAAGTGATGGTTGCCAGAGGGAAGAGGGGTGAAGGGATGAGCGAAATGGGTGAAGGGGAGTGGGAGATCCAGGCTTCTCGTAATAGAATAAGTCATACAGAGAGAAGGTACAATATAGGGAATATAGTCAATAGTATTTTAATAACATTGTATGGTGATAGATGGTAGTTACACTTATGGTGAGCAGAGCATAATGTGTAGAATTGTTGAATCATTATGTTGTACCCCTGTAACTAATATAATATAACATTATATATAATATAATATAACATTGTATGTCAACTTTACTTCAATTTAAAAAAGATAAATATCTGGATTAAAAAGAAATCCAATAAATCTGATGCGTTTAAAAGGCATCTTAAAAACACAAATACACAGAGGAACTAAAAATTAGGATGGCTTAAATTGAAAATGAAGAAAATTGAATTTTTTGATACAAGAAAAGTAGGGATTACTATCATGATAGTGAATAGAGCAGAGATCTTACCAAAAGCATTATGAAGTAAACCAGATCCCTATATGATTGTATAAGGTATATTTAAAAGAGAGGGAATGGAAAAGAGAGGCAAACCAAGAAACAGAGTCTTTATTACTATAGAAAACAAACTGAGGGGTGCTGGAGGGGAAGTGGTGAGGGGATTGGGTTAAATGGGTGGTGGGCATTAAGGAGTGCACCTGTGATGAGCACGGGGTGTTATATGTGAAAATCACCAAATTTTACGCCTGAAACAATATTACAGTCTATGTTAAGTAACTGGAATTAGATAAAAACTTGAAAAATAAAATAAAAAATAAAATAAAAAGAGAAAATCTAACATTGATATTATATATCCCAAACAATATAGCCACAAAAATATAATCTAGACAGTGCCTGAAATGCAAAAAGAAATAAAAATTAAAACATACTTTAAAACCTCAATATTTGATTATCAGAAAGAATATGACAAAATACACACATAGACAAATGTTTTCTTAAAAATTAAAAGTTGAATAAAATGATACATTATGTAGTAATAACCCAGTTCATTTAAAAAAAACAATGATAAGGCAAGAAAACATTTTCTTTTAGTTATTGTGGGTTTTTCACAAAAAGTAACCACATTTTGGGGAACAATGACATAACTAGGAAATGCACAAAGGCAGAAATTCAGCAAACCACATACTCAGATCACAACAAAATGATCTACAACAACATTAGAATTTAAAAGTGTCCAGATAGGGCAGCCCAGGTGGCTCAGCAGTTTAGCGCCGCCTTCAGCCCAGGGCCTGATCCTGGAGACCCGGGATGAGTCCCATGTCGGGCTCCCTGCATGGAGCCTGCTTCTCCCTCTGCCTGTGTTCTCTGCCTCTCTCTATTTGTGTGTCTCTCATGAATAAATGAATAAAATCTTTTTTAAAAAATCTAAAAAAAAAAAAAAAAAAAAGTCCAGATAGAAGGGATACCTGGGTTGCTCAGTCGAGCAAGTAACTCTTAATCTCGGGTTGTGAGTTTGAGCTCCACATGGGGTGTAGAGGTTACTCAAACATAAAATCTTTTTTTTAAAAAGTGCCCAAATAGAAATATATTTCTATATGTTTTCCTAATGCTTGGCTAAATTACAAAGTAACACAATATGCAAATACACTAAGTCAAAATTTATGGTATATTACAAAAGCAGAACATTATGGAATATTGTATTGTTCTAGAGGTTTCTAGTACTAAGAAATAAAAAGAGAAATATCAACTGGGTTTGTACTTTAGTTTGAGAAATAAAACAAACTAAATAGCAAGCCAAGAGAAAGTAGGAAAGGAGAAGTAATAAGAATAAGAATAAACATATTCTGAGGAGAAGAAAAACTAAAATTAATAACACCATTGATTCTACCAAAAAAATTTAATAAAAGAACCCATTAACACAAGCAATGAGAAGAGAAAAAGAAAATGCCAGTCAGTAGAATTAACTGCTGCATTAATAACTATTTGTTGAAGAACAAACTAAGAGACAGCAAATACAAAAGTGAGTTAAAACAGGAGAAATATAATTTATATGTACAATATATATAATGTGAACATAAATAATTGTTGATTCAAGGAATCAGTATTTCTAATATTTGAAATTTTTATTATAAATTTTAGAAGAAAAATTAGGAGAATATAATTTTCTTATACCCTAACAAGATTTTTATTACTACTTAGGAATAGACAGCTACCAGAATACTATAAATACAATATTAAAACTGATAAAATAAAAGCAAGGAAATAAATAACATGGTAAGAGCAATAAAAATAGGTAATGTAAAAGTTCCAAATCCTAAAGAAAACTTAGTAATTGAAATTGAAAAAGAATTTGTCTTTGGAGCCTCATAGTGCTTATTTCTGGAATGCAAAGTGAAACAGAGCAGGCTTCTTCATGTTTTCAAGAGGAAAAGGGTATAAGTCATATTGTAAAAGAAAATATTTCATAAAAGTCATCATGTTTAATTTCTTCTCATAAGAATTTAATAATATCATTAAAGGAAATTTGCCAAAAAGAAAAAAATTACCATAATATTCTAAGTCTTTATTTCATATAAATCTTTCTAATCTTTTCCCAAATGCAGATATATTTTTACATGGCATTATGTATTCTGGCTTTTCACATAGGATATCAAATATGTTTAATTTCTACATGTTTTTTAATAAAAATGAAATATATTAGTTATGGAGATCTTCTTTATTCTGATTAACAATTTCACTAATAGAATGGATTTATTTACAGGAAAATACAAAACTCTAATAGAGGGGGAAAAGATAAATTTATGAAGACATATGACTTGTTCCTGTCTAAGAAAGCTAAGTAAAATATTAACATGTTTACTAAATTAGGTTAAATTAAATACCAGTTATACTCTCCAGCCCACTCTCTTGAAAAATTAATAGTGAAATTTATCTGGAGAAAATAGTAAACAAATCTATCATGTAGTTCCATTATTATTTGATAATGATGATGATGATTAATAATCATAGTAGTAGTAATAACAATATTATCATTATAATCTTAATGCTGGCATCCTTTTTTTCCAGAATAACACTGGTAGTCAGTGATTCGATTCAACTGTTTTCATCTCCACTGACTCCTTAGTAAAGAGGAGAAAATTCACATACCACTGTAAACAAAGAGGCAGTGTAGGGCAGAAATAATTCAAGAAGAGGGATAAGAGATTTTTTAATACATCAAAATTTAAAAAGAATTCCAAATAGGCTAGCATTAAACATTGAATGTATTTTTATTTTTTAAATTTCTAAAATTTGGGCAGCCCTGGTGGCTCAGCGGTTTGGTGCCGCCTTGAGTCCAGGGCCTGATCCTGGAGACAGGGAACTAGTTCCGCATCGGGCTCCCTGCATGGAGCCTGCTTCTCCCTCTGCCTGTATCTCTGCCTCTGTGTGTGTGTGTGTGTGTGTGTGTGTGTGTGTGTGTGTGTGTGTCTTATGAATAAATAAATAAAATCTTTAAAAAAAAAGTTTAAAAAAATAAATTTCTAAAATTTAAATTCGATTAATTAACAAAGAATGTATTATTAGTTTCAGAAGTAGTGTTCAGTAGTGATTCAGCAGTCTTATATATTACCCAGTGCTCATTATTTTTAAATATGGGGGGGGTGGAATGGACTGGTGTATTTATCTCAGCTATAGAAGGCCAGTACATGATAAAATGGGGGCCATTTTCAGATTTATACATAAAATATAAAACTTTGTAAAGTATACAATATTAAAGCAAAGTCAAAGAAGAGAAATGTGTAATAAACTATTGATAAAAGTTTACTATCCAAATTATTGAACGGCAATTTCAAATATATAAGATTAGTATCTCATTCTTCCTGATTTACAGTCAATATGGACAAACCATTTACACATACAAACTTGCAGACATCAACTTACCAAAATAAAAAATGCACAGTCTTGCTGTGCTTCTTTATTAAGGAAATGGACATTCTAGGGTATAATTGCACATCTATTAAAAATCAAAAGTAAGGGACCCCTGGGTGGCTCAGTGATTGAGCATCTGCCTCTGGCTTGGGTCATGATCCTAGGGTCCTAGGATCAAGTCCTGCATTGGGCTCTTGGCAGGGAGCCTGCTTCTCCCCCTGCCTATGTCTCTGCATCTCCAGAATAAATAAATAAAATCTTTTTAAAAAATTAAAAGTAGATTAGAGGCACCTGGGTGGTACAGTTGGTTAAGTGCCTGACCCTTAGTTTTGGCCCAGGTCTGATCTCAGGGTGGTGAGATGCAGCCCCAGGTTGGGCTCCACACTCAGCATGGAGTCTGCTTGAGTTTCTTTCTCCCTCTCCCCTCTCTATACCCCCACTGCTCTCTCTTTCTCTCTCTCTCTCTCTCACTGAAATAAATAAATAAATCTTTTTAAAAAATTAAAAGTGAACCAAAGCCTAAGGTGGGGAGCACTGGTTGATGGAAGTGGGGTTGGAGGGTAGGGGAAAAATGTATAGTTGCTAATGCCTAGATGTCATGCATAATTTGTAGAAATACAATTTAAAAGAATTTTTTTAATCATTCAGAAAATCTACCTAGCAATAAGCCATGAAAGAACTAATGTCTTTAAGATGGTAATTCCATTTAGGGGACTATATAGGTAATAATTTGAACCAGTATGTTCAAAGTATTGCTATAACCCTGAACAAGTCATTTAATTCTTGGTTTTGTTTAACTATATATGATGCGTTGGTCTAAAGCAATGGTTCTTACATTTAGTCTGCAAATCAATCACCTGGCCAAGTCTGGTCTAAGCTCCCATCAAAGAACAAGTGTATCTAGGAGAGGTGAGGAAACTTCCCTCTTCTCCTTATTCAGTTTAGGTAAGACATGACTGGGTTTGTAAAAATAAATTTTTATTATGAAACAAAGGTAAAAAAGTAACGACAAAAAAAGTATCACCACCTGGTGACATCCAGACAGAGACTGGCTAAGGCTGGCTCATTACTTAGGTCTGTCTAGGTGACCTCAATACAGAAGCTCTTAGCCCTTCCGTCTAAATCCTTGAATCTAGGGGATCTGTTAGGAGAGTTAACTATCTGAAAAACATTTTTGAGGGCTTTCTAGGTGTCAGATACTTCATTGAAGCAAATGCTTTCCTGGGGCTTATTTAAACAAATCATCATGAGGAAGTAATTGTGTGTGCAAAACATTTTGAAGGACACATAGGTAGATCCAGAGTGACATGCTTATGAAAATGCAGATTCCCATGCTCCACTCCCAACCCCTCTCATCTGCTGAACCAGATTCTCTGTGGATGAGGATGGAAAATCTGCCCAAAAGATTCTTACACGGGCAGTTTGAATGCTACCTTTAAAATAAAAGTTGGACTTAAAAGAGTTTTAAAATCTTTTTTGCCCCCAATTTTTGAGTCTAAAAGAAATGTTTTTAAGATTTTATTTATTCATGATAGACACAGAGAGAGAGGCAGAGACACAGACAGAGGGAGAAGCAGGCTCCCACCAAGGAGCCTGATCCAGGACTCGGTCCCGACCCTAGGATCATGCCTTGAGTCAAAGGCAGACACTCAACCGCTGAGCCACCCAGGTATCCCTGAGTCTAAAATTTTGTTTTTAATAATTTAAAACTTAGAAATAGCTTTAGATGAAAAATGGGGAAATGAGTAAGGCATACTACTGTACAGTGGAGTAGCACAAAGGTCTATTTGACAAATTTCTTTTGGAGGATTTAGTTAGATTTTATTAAATAATGAAAGCTTTAATGACCATTGCTGTAACTTTTTGCTCTAAGTTCCATTTATGCTCAATTTAAGTAGCTTTCCTTGGTTAGATATTCTGGTACAGCACTGTTATAAAACATATACTCCAATATTCTAGCACACAGACATAACTTAGCTTTTCTTTTGCTTATTATTTTGGTTTTATTATATCTCTATTGTGGTCTTCCTGGCACTATGTTGAGGGTATGCTGGGTAATTCAATGCATGTCTTTAATCTATGTCTTGTGTTAATGGCATTTACTCCCTCTCCATTTGTCACCACATCAGTAATTCTCTAACCTGCCACTAGCAACCTTCCCACCCTCAAATACATCCTGCATTCCCACCAGCATAGAATCTACATGCTTGGAGTGGTAAAGAATTAACCTTACCCAAAGAGAGGTCTGCATTTTTCCCTGAAGTCCTGGGAGGTGATCTCTAAGCCCTTAAAATGACCTGCTTAATAAGAGGGTCTTTGTTTACCCATGGACCTTGAATCACACTGGATAGTCCAACAATGTGGTTAATAGTGGAAGCTTCAGGCCCCTGACTTCCAGAGGGACTGTGTGCATGCCAAAGGCAGTGCGCCTCAAAGACTGATACCACACAGTGAGAGAAAACAGACCTTACTAAAATAATCTAGCCATATACACACCATCACCACCACCAATGTTACCCATAAACAACAACAAAAACAAGCCCCAGAGGGAGGAGAGGGAAATCAGAATCCATAGCCACAAAACATTACCTAAAATGTTCAATTTTCAAAAAAAATATTGAGACATGCAAAGAAACAGGAAAGTACGGGCAATACACGGGAAGTTTTTTAAAGAAACTGCCTGTGAGAAAGACCAGACGTCAGATTAACAAACAAAGATTTCAAAGTATTCCTTATAAATATACTCAGAGAATTCAAGGTAATGATGCATAAAGAAATTAAAAGAACTTATGATGACAATGTCCCATCAAATACAGAATATCAATAAATAGAAATTATAAATAAGAACCAAGTGGAAATTTTGGAATTGAAAAGCAGAATAACTGAGATGAAGAGTCATTAAAGAAACTCAGTGATAGATTTGAATTGGCAAAAAAAAAAAATCAGTAGATTCATAGAGATTATACAATCAGAAAACAGAAAAATAGAATGAAAAAATTAAGAATCTCAGAAA
This sequence comes from Canis lupus baileyi, assembly GCF_048164855.1. Lineage (NCBI taxonomy): Eukaryota > Metazoa > Chordata > Mammalia > Carnivora > Canidae > Canis > Canis lupus. The sequence continues at coordinate 24,448,209 of NC_132855.1, read as the reverse complement.
AAATATGAGACACCTTTAAGGACACTTCCAAGTAATAAGAGTACCAGAAAGAGAGAAAGAAGAGTGAAGCAGAAAAAATTTTGAAGAAATAATGGCTAAAAATGTACTAAATACTAAAATGTACTAAAAATGTTCACTTACATATCCAAGAAACTCAATAAACTCCAAGTGGGATAAGTGCAGAGATACAATCTGGCATATGCAGTTCTTGCCTCCTTTGTCTATGATTGATTGACCATATAAACATGGGTTTATTTCTGGGCTTTCTATTCTGTTCCAGTGATCTGTGTGTCTATTTTTGTGCCACTGTCATACTGTTTTGATTACAATAGCTTTGTAATAAAACTTGAACTCTGAAATTGTGATATTTCCAACTTTTTCGTTTTTAAAGATCATTTTGCTTATTCAGGGTCTTTTGTAGTTCCTTACAAATTTTTGGAATATTTGTTTTAGTTCTGTGGAAAAGGCTGTTGGTATTATAAAAGGGATTGCATTAAATCTATAGATTGCTTGGGGTAGTATGGATATTTTAACAGTGTTTGTTCTTCTGATCTATGAGCATGGAATACCTTTCCATTTCTTTATGTTCAATTTCTTTCATCAGAGTTTTATAGTTTTCAGGGTACAGATCTTTCACCTCTTTAGTTTATTTCTAGGTACTTTATTATTTTTGCCGCAATTGTAAATAGGACTGTTTTCTTAATTTCTCTGCTATTTCATTATTAGTGTATGGAAATGCAACAGATTTCTGTACATTGATTTTGCATCCTGCAACCTTACTGAATTAATTGATCAGTTCTAGTAGTTTTGGTGGAGTCTTTGGGGTTTTCTATATTAGACTCATGTCACCCACAAATAGTGAAGTTTTACTTCTTCCTTACCTTTGGATGACTTTTATTTCTTTTTGTTGTCTGATTCCTATGGCAGGACTTCCAATTCTCTGTTGAAGATAAGTGGTGAGAGGGGGACTTCCTTGTCTTGTTCCTGACCTTAGGGGAAAAGATCTCAGTTTTTCCCCATTGAGTAGGATGTTCACTGTGAGTTTTCCATACAAGGCCTTTCCTATATTCAGATTTGTTCCTGTAAACCTACTTTATTGAAGATTTTTATCATGAATGGATGTTGTACTTTGTCAAATGCTTTTTCTACATTGAAAGTGATCATATGGTTTTTATCCTTTCTCTTATTAATGTGACATATCATGTCAATTTGTGAAGATTGAACCACTCTTGCAACCCAGGAATAAATGCTATTTGATTGTGGTGAGTGATTTTTTAAAATTTATTGTTGGATTTGGTTTGCTAATATTTTGTTGGGGATTTTTGCATCTATGTTCATCAGGGATATTGGCTTGTAGTTCTCTTTTTCTCTCTGTGGTGTCTTTATCTGGTTTAAGTATCAGGGTTAATGCTGGCCTCATAGAATGAATCTAGAAGTTTTCCTACCTGTTCTATTTTTTGGAAAAGTTTAAGGATGGATATTAACTCTTTTTAAAATATTTGGTAGAATTCCCCTGTGAAGCCATCTGGTCCTGGACTTTTGTTTGTCGGAAGTTTTTTGATTACTGATTTAATTTTATTGCTAATAATCAGTCTGTTCAAATTTTCTATTTCTTCCTGCTTCAGTTTTGATAGTTTATACATTTACAGGAATTTATCCATTTCCTCTAGGTTGTCCAAATTGTTGGCATATAATTTTCATAATATTCTCTTATAATTCTTTGTATCTCTGTGGTATTGATTATTTCTCCTCTTTCATTTGTGACTTTGTTTGAGTTCTCTCTCTTTTATGAGTCTGGCTAGAAGTTTATCAATTTTGTTGATCTTTCAAAGAACAAATTCCTGGTTTCACTGATCTGTTTTATTATTATTTTTTAAGTTTCCAAATCATTTATTTCTGCTCTCATCTTTATTTCCTTCCTTCTGCTGGTTTTGGATTTTGTTATTGTTCTTTATCTAGTTCCTTTAGGTGTAAAGTTAGGTTTTTTGAAAATTTTCTTGCTTCTTGAGGTAGGCCTGTATTGCTGTAAACTTCCTGTTAGAATTACTTTTGCTACATCCCAAAGATTTTGGAATGTTGTATTTTCATTTTCATTTGTCTCCGTTTGTTTCTTAACTTATTTTCTTGGTTGATCCATTGATTGTTTAGTAGCATGTTATTTAACTTCCATGTGTTTGTGCTCTTTTTATGTTGTCTCTTGTAGTAGATTTCAAGTTCATAGTGTTGTGGGGTCAGAAAAGATGCATGGTATGATTTCAATCTTTTTGAATTTCTTAAGACTTGTTTTGTGACCTAATAAATGATCTATTCTGGAGACTGTTTTGTGTGCAGTTGGAAATAATGTTTATTCTTCTGTTTTAGGATGTAACGTCTGGACTATTTTTGTTGAATACATCTCATCCAGTGTGTCATTCAAAGTCATTGTTTCCTTGTTGATTTTCTATTTACATGGTCTGTCCATTTGGTGTAAGTGGGGTATTAAAGTCCCCTACTATTATTGTATTACTATTGATTATTTCCTTTATGTGTTTTATAAGCTGTTTTATGTATTTGGGTGCCTTCATGTTAGGTACATAAATATTTATAATTGTTATGCCTTCTTGTTGCTTTGTTCCCTTTGTTATTATATGGTGTCCTTCTTGTCTCATGTTACAGTCTTTATTTTAAAGTCTAGTTTGTCTGATATAAGTATTCCTATCCTGGTGTTCTTTTCACAACCATTTGCATAATAAATGTTTCTCCATCCCTTCACTTTCAATCTGCATGTGTCTTTATGCCTGAAACTAGTCTCTTGTAAGTAGCATATATCTTTTTTAAAAGTCCATTCCATTACCCTATGTCTTTTGATTGGAGCATTTAGTCCATTTACACTCAAAGCAATTATTGATAAGTGTGTATTTGTTGATATTTTTATTTGTGTTTTGTGGGTCTTGGATTCCTTTTGCTTTATTTTTTGCGTATCTATTGTTGGTTTTGGTAGGCTTGTATATAACATCTTCTGCATATAGCAGTCTATATTAAGTTGATGGTTGCTTAAGTTGGAACCCATTCTTTACTTCTCTTGTGTCCATGTGTCATGCTTTACATCTTTTTTATTTTGTGAGTTCCTTGACTGATTTTTACAGATAGATTTATTCTTACTGATTTTGTGCTTTCTACTTTTATTTTTACTTGTGGTCTTTCCTTTCCACTCAGAGTTCCCATTAACATTTTTTGTAGGGCTGGTTTAGTGGTCATAAATTCCTTTAAATTTTGTCTGCAAAATTGTTTATCTCTCCTATTCTGAATGATAGCCATGCTGGATAGAGTATTCTTGGCTGCAGATTCTTTTTCTTCATATATATCTTTGAATATATCATCCACTCCCTTCTGACCTGCAAAGTTTCTGCTGAAAAGTTCACTGATAGCCTTATGAGGTTTCCCTTGAATATAACGGTCTTCTTTTCTCTTGCTGCTTTTAAAATTCTCTCTTCATCCCACTCTTTTGACATTTAAATTACTATGTCTCTTAGTGTGGACCTCCTTGGGTTGATTTTGTTAGGGACTCTCTGTGCATCCTGGATCTGAATTTGTTTTTTTCCCCAGATTTGGCAAGTTTTCAGCTATTATTTCTTCAAATAAATTGCCCTTTTTTCTCTCTCTTCTTCTTCTGGGATCCCTATAGTGTGAATGTTATTACACTTGATGGAGTCACAGAGTTCCCCAACTCTATTGTCATTTTGCATAATTTTCTTTCTCTCACCTGCTCAACCTGATTACTTTCCATGACTCTGTCCTCCAGATCACTGGTTCATTCTTCTGTTTCCTCAAGTTTACTACTTATTTCTTCTAGTGTATTTTTTATTTCAATTATTATGCTCTTCATCTCTGATTGGTTCTTTTTTTATCTCTTTGTTAAAGGTCTCACTGATGTCTTCCACTCTTTTCTCAAACCAGTGAGTATCTTTAAGATTATTACATTAAATCCTCTACCAGTTATGCACAGAGAGTCCCCTTTATTTCTGGAGGAGTCACCCAGAGATCTCTGTCCTTCTGGGACACTCTGACATGAGTAACTAATACCCTCTCATATGCCCCCAGGCATATTTTTCAAACTCCTGTTTCTATGCTCTTTCTCCACAGGCTGTTTTGCTTTCTGTTTAAGGACAGGGACTGTATGCTATTGCCTTCCAGGCACTCCCAGGACAGAACTCACTGATTTTTAAAGTTCCAGGCTGCTGGTTGTAAAAACTCAACAAAACTTGGTCCCTCTGGTTTTCAAAGCCAAATGTTACAAGGATTCATCTTCCCCATTTGACCTCTCAGGTCTGTTTCTCTCCCCTCTCAGCAGCCTGTCCATTTAGCTCTCTACCGCATCTCTAATCCTCCTATCCTCTTCAATGCGGCTTCTTCTCTACATTGAGTTGTGAAATTTGTTCTGTCAGTCTTCAGGGCATTTTCTGGGCTACTTACACTGATGTGATTGTTATCTAGTTCTGTCTGTGAGACAAGGTAGCTTAGGATCCTCTGGAAATCAAATTTCTGTTGTTTTAAGCCACAATTTTTGGTAATTTGTCACAGCAGCTCTAGGAAATTAATACACCAACCTTGAATTACTAGGGCAAATTCTTGTTGATCATCAGCCTCGTCATTATATCCATTATTGAAAGTGTACTATTGAATACGTCTGAAACTAACATAACACAGTATGTTACTTATACTTGAAATAAGAAAAAAAGAAATATGGTATTGAAGGCACCACTATTACTGAATTGTCTATTTCTCCCTTTAATTCTGACAGTTTTTACTTCATGTATTCTGGGGTTTTGTTTTTAGTGCATATGTTTAAAATTGTTATAACTTTGTGACACATTGATACTTTTACCAATATAAAATGACTTCTTTATCTCTCATAACATTTTGTTATCTTAATATCTAATGGTTTGATATTAGCATAACCATTTTGGCTTTCTTATGGTTTCTATTTGCATTGTAAATCTTTTTGGATTATTTTATTTTGAACCTCTGTCTTTGAATCTAAAGCATATCTTCTGTAGTCACCATATAGTTGATTTTTTTTTAATCAAGTCTAACAATCTCCCTCTTTTGTTTAGAATGGGTTAATACATTCTCCAATCTGCTTAAGCATATATATTGAGGTCTTAATTTTAGACTTTGTATTTTTCAGTTGTAGAATTTTAAATTGATTTTTAAAAAACAGATTCTGGTTCTCATGAAATTCTCCATCTTGACTCATTAATCAAAGCTATTTTTAAGTCCATCTTTGATAAGCCTCATAAGCAGGCCATCTGTGGATCCAGTTTTATTGCCTGTTTTTCCTTGTGGTTCTGCTCTTTGGTATTCTCCATAATTTTTACTTAATACTTGGTATTGTACATAATACACTGTACAATCTCTGGATGTTACCTTCCTACAGAAAGGGATCACCATATGCCCTGCTAGGAAAATAGTGTAGGCAGATCACATTAATCCAATCTATAATTCAGTGGATGTGAAACTAGGTTGCAATTTTATAAGGTTTAATTTACTCGGATTCTCTCCTGTGCTTAAGGTGTAACTCTCAGAGTTCTTAAATGAGATTCTGGAATATGTTCTAGAGCTTCTCTTGATAGGTTCTAAAATTCCTGAAATCCAGTTTTTGCCTCTTCAATACCATAATGCAGTATACATTTAAAAAATATCTTTGCTTTGGGTTTCAAGTTTCTCCCTTTTTGTTTTTTAAAATCCTGCTCTGAACAATCCAAGAATTCAGGCAAATACTCAAGGGGAAAATCAGCAGAGCGTCAGATTCATTTCCTTGAACCTTCCTGCTTTATTGAGATCTTAGTCTCCCAAATGCTGGTTGGCACAGTTGCCATAGTTTGTTTGCCTCTCTGATTCTTAGCAGTAACTTTCTTCTTGGCCTTTCTACTCAGATTTGTGTCAAAAGCTGATAATTCCATAAAGGAAGAAATAGCTGCAGTATGTTTGCTCACTTCTCTGATTACTGTGTTGCAAATCTCCAGGACAACTCACAAATTCAATGATTCCGGAGGACTCACAGGCCTCAGCATACTCATGAGTATGGTTTATTATAGCAAAGCAATACAAAGCAAAATCAGCAGCAGGGAAAATGTGCATGGAGTGAAATCCAGAGGAAGCCAGGCATCAACTTCTAAGAATCCTTTACCTGTGGAATCACACACGGGATGTGATTCATTTCTCCAATATTGAATTGTGACAACATATGTGAAATGTTGTCTGCCACAGACACTGATTAGATTGATTGCCCAAGGTTTGTATTGGAAGCTGGTCATAAGCACCTTCTGCCTAACATGTATCATAATTACAGACTCCCAGAAGGAAAGTAGGTGTTCAGCATAAACTATGCTGTTTGTATAAATAGTTTATACATAGTAAGCTATCTTATCAGTTAAGGAATGGTAGGAAAATTCTCATAATCCAAGTTTCCAGATGCCAGCCAAAGTCCACCATTATAAGCAGGGCTTTCTAAGGATAGTGCCTCAGGCCTGCTGTGTTAATTCTTTTCTGCACACCTTCTCTCTGGGATTTTGGCTTATAAAAGTCCTCTTTGCCTAAAAGTTCTTTGATGGCTTAAAACACTGGTTTTAAATAATATTATCTATGTCACTAGTTGTTATCATTGAGTGGTGGTGTGCTGTACAAGTGTCTGGTTACTTTTTCTTCTCTGCTGGACATTTAATTTGAAAAATTGTAGAATGATGAAGTTTTTTTTCCACCATGGAGTATTCATTTGTTTATTATTGAGCACCTATAGGATTACTTTAATCTAGTTTCAGGAACAAGGGATGATAAGTCCTTGTGTATGTGTGTAGAGGAGGTGGTAAATGTACTTTCAAGTAACTTTTACTTCTCTGGTGGATCTTTATGGGGTCTGGTACCCAACCATGGGAACCCAGGCTCTCTGCCATGACTTGGCAGGCACTAGTATCCAAGTTTTATCTTCCTATCTTGCCAGAGATAGTAAAAAACACTGTTTATCCCCTTAAGTACTTCTTCTGGAATCAGCCAACAACTCCAGGTAAGAAGGGCCCTAAGCTGGGATTGCTTTTGAGATTTTTATATTTTAAAAAGATGGTTTTCAGATTACCTAGTTGTCCATGGAAATTTTGATGTTAACTACATAGTTTGCCATTACTGGAGATAGAACTCCTCCTCTACCTTATTTCTTACACTATAAAATAAGCTCCTTAGATGCAACATTTTGAGGAAAATCATGATAAATAGGGTGTTTAGCATTGCACACAGAAGCACAGCATATAGGGAAGGCTAATCTAAATCCAGATTCACATTGTCCAGTCTATGAGGAAGAAGAACAGCTGCTTCTTTGGAGAAAAGAGCATCAACCTGGCACTAACCAACTATTTGTTCACCTTAAGGAATGACACCTAAGGATTGGTCCCTCCTGCCTGCAGACTGGGCTCTTAGCAGTCACAGTAATTAGGGTAGTCCTGACGAAAGGAGGGCAATATTGTTGAAGTCCATGTAAAGCCCCAATCTTTCCAGGATAGCCACTTTGTTCATAAGCTGGTTGAACAAGGATTGGGATATCAAAAAAGATCTGCCAACATCTTCAGAATCAACTTGACCATCTGATTATTTAGTATCTCCTTCACAATAGGGCCTTTGTTCAGTATTTATGTGGAAAACAATTATTCTTATAATCTGAGACAATTTTGAGAAGTTCAACCATACATTTAGTTCCCAAATTTTATCATTCATGTTCCTATCTTACTACTTCATGTCCTTCATCAACTATGTCATAAGATGGTGGAGTCCTAGAAATCTCACCTTCTGTGCAAAGCAGACAAGAAGTACTACTTAGATTTATTTCTCTAGTGACTTCTTGAGTTTCTTTCCTTACTGTTCTCCATACCATCACTGAGTGGGGTTGTAGTACTACTGTCTACTTCTAGCTAATACCAGCATACTCTGCAGTACTGCTTGTATAATCAGGCTCAGTTTTTTCCTCCTCAGTTAACTGGGAAATATAGTATTCTTCCTACTATAAATATAGTTCATGGGTTTGCTTGCTTGCTCATTTGTTTTCTCCTTCTTTCAGACATCCAGCCTCATTAAATTCAACTTGATGGATGTAATTGGATATGGAAACAAGATTCTACACTAGAGTAGAATTGAAACAGAAGAGGAAGTGGTGACATGTTGTTTCTCAGGGTTATATTTTAAAAGATTTGGAGAAGAAATGTTAGTAAAAATTATAGCATGAGGGCGGGGGCAGGATAGAAGGAAAAGCATCTCAGCTAAATAAAAAGAGTAAAAGTTTTAAGATAAATGTGCTACAAACCTTCATTAGGCAGTAATGGACCTGGGATACAAAAGTTAAATATATTTGTAGCTTCCATAAAAGGAAGCAAATGAAACAAGAAGTGAGGATTTACAGTATTGAGGTTAAGTCTTTCCTACTTTACTTCCTGAATAGCATAGATACAAAGAAAAGAATAGAAGAAACAAATAAATTTCAAATGCTAACCCAGAAAAATCTTCAGGCTATTCATTACTTTAAATATTGAAAAATTATATATTGTAATCTGCCTCTCAAAAAACCTTTATGCAGATACACTGTAAAGAACCAAAGTAGTCAGGTTTTAAACTTTCACCTTTATCTCTGTGTGGATGTATGTTGGAGAATCAAAGGAGTTTCCCAGAATTCTCTTGAAGAAGAGGAGCAACACAGATCTCCTATTTGTCATGCATTTCCTGGATTGAATTCACATTCTATTTAGCAAAACAAATCTTTATTTACTATTATGTAGTAGATATACTAAATTAACACACAGGGCAATAGTCCAGCGTGGAAGAGAGTATGGAAAGATAATCACAATACATTGCAATGAGGATTATGTTAGAGCACTTACCAAGTAGGAACCAAGAATGTTATAGGAGTCAAGAAGCTTTAGAAGAAATCTTTGAGTTTTTTAGTAGAACCAGAAGAAGTCACTAAGAGACATTATCAATATGCTGTATTTATAATATTGACTTACAATCTTTGAATAGGAAGAGAGAAACAGACCTGAAATCATTAGTATCAATATGACTTAGATAAAACTTGAGCTCACTTGTGTCAACATGATTTAGTTGTTTATTCCAGAAAATCTTTGCCTAGGACAGATAGGATTGTAAACAAAGCAAACAAAAAACCAAACAGAAACTGTCCCTAATTTTTTGTTTGCATAAAGAAATTCTGATAGGATGGAGACAATAATTTGCTTACCTGGGCAAACAGCTGGTTTATCAAACAATAGTTTATCAAGATTTTTCAAGTCCCTTGCTTACTGTGTCCACCAATCCAAAGTTAATTTCATTAACTTTGTCAAATCTGAGAAGTTTCCTCTCTTGACAGACCTACTTAAACCATCTGAGCTCAGATCCCAAACCTCTAATATCTAATTTTCTAGTTCTGAGATACTGCTAAGCACATCAAAGCAGTGTACTCTCCTATTGTAAGTTTTCATACTTCGTTTTGCTTTTATTAATAAGATCTCTTCAAGAAGTTTGTCCTTTCTGAAACAACTTAAATGTTCATTGATATGGATGAATGGATTAGGAAAATGTATATAGCTGACTCTTGAACAACAGGGGTTAAGGGTGGTGACCCTCCATGCAGTTGAAAATCCCCATACCAACTTTTGAATCCCCCCAAATTTAGCCTGTTGTTGACCACAAGTCTTACCAAAACATAAAAATCAATTAATACATAGTTTGTATGTTATATGTATTATATACCATATTGTTACAATGAAGTAAGCTAGAGAAAATATTAAGGAAATCATAAGAAAAAATACATTTACAGTACCATATTTATGGACAAAAATCTGCATAAAGGAGACCCATGCAGTTCAAACCTCTGTTGTTCAAAAAGAAAAAAAAAGAAAAAAAAAAAGAAAAACCTGTGTTGTTCAAGGGTCAATTGTACATATACAATGGAATAGTATTCAGCCATATGAAAGAAGGGAATTTTGCCATTTGCAGTAACATGGATGGATCCTGAGGGTATTATGCTAAGTGAAATTAAGTCAGAAGGTGGGGATGAAAAAGGGTGGGCAAAGTGGGTAAAGAGGGCCAAAAGGTACAAACTGCAGGGATAAAATAAATAAACTCTGTGGATATAATGTACAGTATGATGACTATACTTAATAATACTCTACTGCACACTTGAAAATTGCTAACATTGAGTAAATCTTATCACAAGAGAAAAAATATTGTAACTATGTATGGTGATGGATGTTAACTAGACTTTTGGTGACCATCTCTCAATATACACAAGTATTTAACCATTATGTTACAGGTGAAACTAATTTAACATTATATGTCAATTATACCTCAATTTAAAACTTAATCGATTATTTTTTTTAAAAGAAGTTTGTCTTTTCTAACTACAAACCACTACCAGACATACAAAAATAATCAATTCATTGCTATCAGCTACTAGGCCAAATGTTAAGTTTGTATGAGAATTAACTGATGAACTTGTTAGAAATATAGGTTTCCATACTTCATGCTTCACAGTGATTCTGATTTAGGGGGATTAGCACAAGGTCCAGGAATCTCTATTTTTAAAAGCGCCAGTTTTTTCTTAATGTAGGCTATACTTTGATCATGCTTAGAAAAATAATGCTTTTCTCTCTGCATACCAGCAAACATATGTTTGTGTACATGTGTATATTATATATTATACATATATACACATACATTATATACATATTACATGTTATATATACTATATATGTATATAGAAACATACAAAATAACACTCATATTAAATGTTCTGCATACTTTTTATGAAAATGGGCTCATACACATACATACACATATATATGACATTTTTTCAGGGAACATTATATAGTCTTTCTGAATCATCACATACAGATTTGCATTGTTTTTAATAGCTACATCTTATTCCACTATATGCCTGTACCATAATTTATTCTCCTCTATTAATGGCCATTTAGATTCCCTTTTTTGTTTCGTTTGTTTTTTGCTATTATAATGCTGCAATGAATACCTTTATGCATTTATGCTAAAATTTCTATAGAATATAAAGAATGGAAGGACATAGAAGAGTAGTATTGCTAGGTCAGAGGGTATGTGCACCTTAAAATTTGATAGATCTTGCTGAATTGCTCACCAACTTAGCTGCACTAATTGTCCTGCCAATTATCTTGGAGACTAATGTTTTCCCCACACTTATATAATACTAGTATCAATCTCTTTCATCTTTATCTACCTGGCAGGTAAATAAATAAATAAATAAAATCTTAACTTGCTTTTTACCATGTTTTTAATAGAATAAACAGCATTCAGTTTACCACTGAAATACAATTATCTAAAGTTCTACAAAATATATAACTCATCTGAATTAGCCCGTGCTTCTGGTATAATAAATAATCCATCAATCGCTCATGACCCATGGAGCTCATTTTCTTTTGGATAGACACCAATGGACCTATTGTACTTCCTATCTCTGAGCAAGGTAAAACATAAAGCCAGAAATGAGATGTCTTTGTCCTATGGCTTACTCCCAAAAGTTCTCAATGGCTCAACTCACCTAAGTCTTCCTCCTTTACTTTCTTCCTCCACATCATGACTTTTGCAAAAATTTATGATGACATTTTTTAATGAGTAAAATGATCTGGAAAAAATATTTTTTCAGTTTTTATTTTCAATAAAACAAAAGGCAACACTGCTGTATAAAGTATTGCATATGGACAACATTTACACAAATATACAAAACTTCAAAAAGCTAAACTCCAGTTTATTTCCATAGCCTTAAAAAGGTAGGGAGCACATAAAAATATGCAAAGTCATAGTTTATTCTTCAGGAATGTAAACTCTAGGAATACAATTAGAAACAAGTATATTTACTATGAAAAGATTAGTATCACTATATGATTAGAAGATAAGAGGTACACAAAAAACACCACATTAGAGGAAGCAAAGGTATGCAAAATAAGATCTTGAGTTTACTAATAGAAACTTCATATCAAGACACAAGTATTCTAGAACTCTACTATTAAAAAAACACACAAAAACATCTTCCAAAATGTTCACTGCTAGTCTCTTTAGATATGCACAAGTTACAAAGTACAGAAGACAACATATTTATGTTCTGATAAAGAATTTAACAAAATTAAACATAAATGTGAATAACTCAAAGCACTGAGTATAATTTTACTAAGCAACTAATCTAAAAGTATAAATTCATGCTAATTAAAGAAATAGTGAGTTTTTATTTTTCATCCAAAGGTTGGGTTGATACTATTTTACATTAATTTCTATCTACAATGCTTAATTTATATACCCATCAAATTATTATCCTTCTTTTAAATGGCTTTTTTAAAAACATTTTTTCAGTCACATTATTTACCATATAGATTCCTTGATGTGCTTCCCTTTAATAAAGTGTAAATTTATTGTGCCTATACTCAAATGTTAAACAGCCTTATTTTAAATATTTGTTTAAAATTATGTTTCAGAGTACATTTTTTCTCTTATAATTTAAATGTAAAAGTTTTAACATTTTAATTTTTTCTTCCAAAATAGGCATAATCCCTTAAAACTGAGATCGTTTTTATCTATTTTGGTTTAAAAAATATATTTCCCTTTAATTCAATTTGTTTTTATGTAAGTAATGTTTGCTAAGCAGTTGATTCATAATTGAAAATGGCCATGAAATATTGCTTTTTCAAAACAAATTGTCATCATTTAAGGACTGAGGATTTCTACCCCTCAAGTCTACAGAGCTGCCTTAAAAAGTTCCATGGTGGTGTACAAGGGATTCCAGGGTGCTCAACTGTCCTGGATCCTCTTGAAAATTCTACTTTCTCTCCCTACTTCATTCCAAAGGCAAATGCTGGGGCCCAGCTTCACTAGAATATCCCAGTAGTTGGGTATTTGAAGAGTAAGAGGTTGGGTAATTTCAAGAACCTCTAATGGCTTAAACTGTGGAATGGAACTACAATTTCGAAGTATGGGGTGTAAGGACCCATGCTGGGGCAGAATTCTTCTTGTGGTAAAGGGTATTATTCTGGATATGTAGGAGATCTGCGACCAAATGGCTACATCTAGGATTTTCATAAGAAAACAACCTACAAACATGACTTCAACTCAATATGGAAAGATGAATGGGAAGAGAGTAAAGGGATTAGCATTATCCAATATTAATAATTGCTATAAAAAATTTCAAATGTATAATCTTCACTTGAAACAGTATCAAAGGTACTATAAAATAATTTTACTGTTAACGTAGCATTGCATCCCAGAAAATCAACTGTTACAAATTATTTGAAGCAAAAATTCAGATCCACTCCACTAAGTAAGCCTTCAGAGTCTTTAAAAGAATATACACATGCAGATTTGTTCTGCATTGTATAAAAGGGTGGTACCCTTTGCATTAAAATTGTAGGCATCTGTAGCTGATTCCATTTATAGTTAACAAGAAAAATATAAAATGTTACATTTTATTGTAAAAATAAATGAAAGTCATTTAAAATTTAGAATTAAAGGATCTAATAAGTATCATGGACACTATTAAAAAATTCATTGGCTGTTAAAAACAATGAAGATTACGATATTTAGTACCTAACATACTTGATCTAGGATTGTGAGACACTGAGAATTCTAAATATTAGGTAATTTGTACTTTGATACTCTCTTCTCAAACTTTAACGTGCATAAAAATCACTTGATGATCTTGTTAAAAAGCAGACTATGATTCAATAGATCGAAAGAGGCTCTGAAATTCTACATTTTTAACAAGATGCCTAGTGATGCCAACTACATACTGGTCCTCAGATCATAGGAGCAGCAATGATCTAGAATAATACCAAAATGAAGATCATTACAGCAGTTGATCATTAAAATCTGATCTCTCATTTGTGCTAGCTGTTTCCTCAATCTTATTCTACAAGTTTCCTAAGCACTTTAACTTGCTTAAAATGTCAATCTTCTAAATTAGTTCTTAAGACTATCAATACTATTAGTAGCTACATGCTTAGGGGAAATTCTTTGTTAAAGGATTACAAAAAGACAATAGGAAATTCACAGTGACATTTTAAAATATTTTAAATTGTACACAGGATTCCTGTTAAATCAATACAGTATCAACTTTCACTGTCTAGTTGTCTTTTTTTTTTTTTAAACTATTACAATATATACCAATAGATCTTATTCCATCTCTATTACTGGAACTAAAAACCTCAAATTCATTTATATTAAAAACCATATTCTATTCAGAATTAATGAATAAAAACTAGTTCATGCTTTTTTAAGAACTAGATTTAAAATGGTAGCCAAAGCAGTTACGGTCAAAATTACATTCATGGTGTATGATTTAGTACTCCTCAGGACATACAAATTTTTTACATTTGAGCTCTGCACAAGCAGGCACAAAATGAAAACTAGTATGTTCTGTGTGACCACAGCTAGGGACTGGGAATAAGGAAACTACTGTGTACTAACAGTGAAAACGACAAAGAGGGGACGTCCTAGGTCTTCCTTCCTAATCAACTTACTCTCATCCTCATTCTTGCTTTCTCTCTCTCTCCCTCTGACTTATTAGTTAAGTATACTTAATTTACAGAGAACCTCAACCATAGCCAAAATGACCACCACTAGCAAACACCAAACTTTTATGTCTATCTAGAGGTCACATGTTCTCCATAGTACATACTGGTTTGTTTAGCTTCTGCCATTTTGCCTTTTTAATTTTTATTTTTTGGTTGGGGGCAACTACATTGATTATTCTTTCTATCATAACAATATTTAAAATAGGCTTGTTCACAAACAAAACTTTTTTTTCACATTTTATAATTTTAATTTTAAGAACACAAATACAAATAACCTAAATTACTTAATATATAATTGTCCTTTGTCCATATTTCTCTATATTTTCTATTATGACATTTTATAAACAAAAAATTTACCTAATATCCTTCATTTTCCGACAAACAATTCAGTATTATATGGTTGACATTGGTATCTTGAGAGCTGTGTTGCACGATTTTCAATGATTTCCAGGAAGTCGTCAATGATGTGTGCTTTGAATTATAGGAAAACAACCTACCTAGGATTTCCAAAGTGAAGGAGCAGGGAAAGTCAGCTTTATAGCTTATTACATTTTAGAATTGAAGGGGATTTTCACCTGCTAAATCCAGATCAAATACTTCAAAACTACACATCTACTAGCAATCTGACTTTTAATATAAAAATGTTCCAAAGATAACAACAGAAATTCCTCTACCTAGCCCTTGGAATTATAAAATTAGTCTAAGTACTGAGTTAGTAGGCATTTTCCAGTGCTTCATATAAATAATTCCACTAATCTGAAGGATAATCTGATTATAAGCATTTTTATCAGGCACTTTTCATAAACATCATTTTTGTTTTTTTCATGTGCCTGTTTTTCAGACTGCTATGCTTCACATCAGCTGTTGATTTCTCAGAGCTGTACCTTTGCCTCCTTCTTTCAAAAACAGTTCCCATACATGGAGATTCCCTTTGACTCTAAAGGCCAAACACACAACTACCAAAGTAGGAGTTATTAAAAAATAAGAACTCACAACCTCTCATGAAATGTAACCAATCTGACCAGACAATTTGCCAAAATGTACTGTTACACTGACAATCTTAGGGCAACAAAAACAAATAAGAAAGGAAAAAAAAAAAAATCAAATCAAGAGGGGAAAATATACCCAAGAAATAACAAAACCATATTTCAACTTACTGCAACCTACACATTATTCCCTTCATAATCAAGGTAGCCTTCAGAACTTAAGACATCAGGGCTCTTGTCTGGAATAAGGATGACAGACCCTAGGCTCTTTCAATAAAGAAGGAAAGTCGTATCTCTAGATCCACTGGTCAGGTGGGAAAACTATTACAAATTAATCTGTGGACAGAGTAATGCTAATACTAGGAGGTCTCTGCTGACCTGATTGATGCTTCATTGGAAGTTCAGTCCTTTCAGAAACGTAAATAAGCTTTTCTTCTTGGAGACTACAAGCAGAAAACCTATTGGCATCTGTCCCAGGCCCACAGCCAACCGCAGATGATGGATTATGTGGGACTGTGACACCACTGACTTGTTCAAAGGATTTACTAAACACAGTTGCAGCAGTCTTAGCCAAACCATGGCTACAAGGTTTAGGGAGAGATTGGCTGGTAGTTAATGTCAGTCTCTTCAAAGAGAGAAGCTCAAGATTCTCACTCTGGGCTCTTTGAGTTTGTTTTCGGGCAAAGTGATCTTTGCAAGACTCCCCTGTAGTTTCTTTTTCTTTTCCTCCAGTTTTGCTTCCTGCTGAGCGTCTCTGAGTCTTTCCTACACTTGTCTTGTTACTAGAATTGTTACTACTGTTTGATAAACCAGACTGGCTAGTAC
The DNA here is from genome assembly GCF_048164855.1 of Canis lupus baileyi. Lineage (NCBI taxonomy): Eukaryota > Metazoa > Chordata > Mammalia > Carnivora > Canidae > Canis > Canis lupus. Next base: position 24,431,792 of record NC_132855.1, on the reverse strand, counting down.
TAGATGCAGCCCTGGAATAAAATCCCTCGTCAACTTCAGATATCTCCATCAGTTCTTCTTGACCTGTTAATTCCGTATTTCCTAGACAAAGAAATAACAAAGATTAATTAATATCAAGTATTTTAAGTAATTCTTGTTTCATGATTAATACCAAATCAATTATAAACTTTAGCATAATTACATAAAGTAACAGATTATAGACCAAAATTAGATAAATCAAAACATTCTATAAAACATAAAAAACAGTTCATTGTAATTAAATAAGAGTAATTTAGGGTGTATTAAACAAAAAGCATGCCATAAACCACCCCCACCCCGACCCGTGTTTTTAGAAAGAGTTCTCTTACATGCAAAAGATCAGAAATAATTAGGAAAAATACCACACAGTTAAACTAGGGGTAAACTCTTCCCCGGTAGCAAAACAGTATAAAATCAAAGCTCTTACCAAGGAACTTTAAAAAACAAATGGTGTTAAAATATTTTAAAGATTTTTTTTTAAAGGTTGCATTCTACATTCTAGATTATTTTACTTAGATTTAAAAAAAAATAGACCATAACTATCATGAGCTCAATCTTGTTAAAATTCTATAAACATTATCCTTCAAATCAAAAATGGCAAAAATACAAAGATAAAAAATAATTTCAGATCTCAAAACATAAGCAGAAAATTATTTTGGAAGTAATTTTCTGCCTTAGTTTTCACAACAATTTACTCAGAGAAAATATAGGTACAACCATTCCAAAGAGCATTAGATCATTGAGAAATTGTGGTGCATAATTCATGCATTTTGATTATTAGATGACATGCATAATTTTGTGATTGTGCAACTGTTGCTTAAGACATGCAGCAGTGGTCCTTTGCCATGAGATACCTTGGAGGGCAGCTAGAAAGTGCTCTGCTAAAACTGCACTCTGCCAGGTGAGTTTATTCCATCCTCCATCATTTTTCTTACAGATTTTTGCCTCCTGATCTCTGGCAAGCCTTTGCTCTCAGTTCTAGGATCTGTGGCTGTTTCCTGCACACCCTGTATATGTTGAGCATCAATGTCTCCTAGTGTTCTGCCTTTTTCCCCATTCCCGGTTCTCTCTCCGGCCACATTTGTGACACTAATCTCAGGAATGACAAGGATGCCCAATTCAGTAGTATCATTACTGTTGTCAGGTTGCTCTAGAATTGAAGATGATAAGACAAAATGATGGCTGAAAACAAAACAAAATAAAAATGCAAAACAAGAAAAACAAAAGACCCAAAACAAAAACTGGATGACTGAATGTTATGGATTAAGTCAAATATCTGCACTGTAGAAATTTCTATAATTTACATTACTTTGACAGTATTGGAGACAAGTAGGGTCACATACTATAATTTTAAATGATAGTGAAAAAACTCACAGAGCATCAATTCATGTTCTGCACTTTTTTCACACACATATTTGACACAGACCATGAAACAGAAGTTTTTTAATAAATCAAAATAGAATTTCTATTGTTTTAAAGATAACATCGTGACCATTGAACTTAGGACAAGCCTTGGGCAAATGTTCCAGGATGTACAGCCAAAACTCTAGCTCTTGTCAACATTAGGAACCAAAACACTTAGGAATTCCCCTCACATATTTAAAATTCTATTTTTTATTAGATTACATGGAGATTGACTTAATAAACTACAATATTGGGAAAATGATTATTCATTCATAATATCATGGTTAGCAATGCTGCAAGTACAGTTTTTGTCTAACACACCAATCATTGTGTGTATTGGCAAATATTAATGCAGCTGTGACACAATTAAATAGTCTACTCCTTCAGATTCATACTCATACCATAAATTTAGGCCAGCTTGTAATAGTTCATTACTAAACTGGAGAAAAATTAAAATGGACTTGGAAAAATAAAAAAGGACCAACTTCACTGTTAGTCCTTTATTCTGAAAACAGCCATTGTAATCAAAACAAAAGAATGAAAGTCCTAAATAGTTATTACTTGTAGGTATTTTTTCTGTATCTTAAACCACAAAGCATGGTTTTATTTAAAGTTGTCAAAGAAATATCTGTAATAAATGGGAAAAAAAAACATGAACATATCTACCTTGGGTCAGTAATGAAAATTAAAGTTCAAAACAACATAAGACTACGTAAAACAGTATATATCTTAAAAAATGTAGAACACAAATCTGCTTGAGAGACATTACCTACTACTTTCAAATGTTTCTCATGATAGGATTATCATCACTCACGGTGCTAAAGCATGTGTAACAGTAACAGGTTGTAAAAGAATGGAGGTCAGAGCCACACACTCCTAAGGATCTCAAGCTTTGCTACACATTAGTATCACCTGGTAATCTTTAAGAACTACTGATACCTGGCTCTCACCCTAGACATTCTGATTTAATTAGTATGAGGTATGACCCACACACTGGGATTTTTTAAAGTTCCCAGTGACTAATGTGCAGCAAATTTTGGGAACCACTGCTCTATTCAAATTCTTTCAAATTTTGAAAACTTAATGGAAAAGTTATTATGAATGCCCTGGATATTCTATACCCAGCAGCAATATGCACTTCAGGAGACCCTCAAAGCTGCATGTTGCCCTGGACTGGTGGGCCAATGTGCTGGTATAATAATTTTCCATTTACTAGTGCTTCATAAACCTTTGACTGAAGGTTCTTGAAATGAAATGTTTACTTCCTAAACAGGCCAAAGCATGTTGGTGAGGTAGTATCACCTCTAATAAAGGTTAAATGAGATTAAAAAGTTCCAACAAGGCCTACTTCCCCTTGCTAATAGCTGTCTTCAAAGTGAGGGCAAGTAAATATCTAACTGAGATAAATGCCAGAGGCCACTGGAACTGAGAGTAAAATCACCATGGCATTGTTGGGTGACAAGCAAGACTTGTCCATTTACCTTACAGAAGCAAATTTCACAAAAGATCTACTAAAGGAACCATCTTGCTCCCCCCAAAAATAAGCTGAAGAAATTATCCAGACATAGCAAAGCCAATGAACATAAAAAATAAGCATAGGTGGCCTAATAGAAAACAACACTACTTACACTGAATGGTACTAAACAGTTTTTTTGAAAGCATTCATATATATTCTTCAATTATATTCTCTGAATTAGGCAATGACTCCCATTTACAGACAAGGAAACCGAAGTTTAGAAAGAGCTAATAACTATTCAGTGGGTAGGCTAAACAGTAAAATCTCTTGACTTCAAATGTCCATTCTAACATATTACAAAATCTAACTCTTCAATTCATTAAAGTCCATTTGAGTTAAATATACTCTGACATCCCTCAATTAGGTTTAACTTATTTGCTTAGATTCCTGGTCTTCTCATAGAGAGCAAATAATTTATTTTGGCTGAATAGAGAGCAAGAGCAGATAGAAGTGGGCAAGAAAACCTAAACAGGTCAATAACTCTCAAGGTTAGTTTTTCATTTTTTTAAATTTGGCTTATTTCTAAAAAGACATCAGTGAAAATCATCAATTTAAAATGGTGCTGCAATGATGAAAATTTTGTGAGAAAAACTAGAAAATGACAAGAGGAATAATATATAAAGCAGTACTAGGCAATGGGTTTGCCAGCCACATGTCTGGGATACTGGTCAAGATCTGTAGCTCCAAAAACGATATTAAAATTTTTTAAACTATTAAAATAAATGGCAAGTAGAAAATGAGATTATGTTTTTCCACAAGTACAAATTTTTGATTAATTTATGTAATGTTATCACTCAAAACGGTAAAAGTGGCAAATTTTAATCTGCTTATTAAGGTAATTTTGTCAAAAGAAAAGCATGTAATTCTGTATAGAGCTAGAAAGAACAAATATAATTCTCAGGAAAATTATGAAATAAAGATAACTATATGACTCAAACATTTGTTACATGATATTGTTCTCTATTATTTTTCCAACTTCTTCCCCTATATGTGACCCAATCTCCCTGCACACATCTTCTTACTGGTCTTGCTATTCCAACTAGGCCTGGGATGTTCTTCCCTACATAGCTACCTACATGGCTCACCTCCTTTCAGATTTTTCTCAGAAATTTCCTTCTCAATGAAACCTTACCTGATCATCCTATCGAGTTTCAATATCCTCCATATTTCATATACTCTATTCCTTACCTTGTTTCTTCTAAGCGCTTAATTATTCTCTAAACTACAATTATTTCTCTATCTTGTCCGCTAGACATAAGTTCCACAAGGGCAGGGATTTTCTGGTCACTCTTGCATACCTAATACCTGAAAAAAGTAGCTTGTATATAGTAGGTGCCCAATAAATATTTGTCTGATAAATTAAATGAATCTCCTGTTACATGGTGAAATTATTAAAATAAATGAAGGTGAGAAGACATGAGAAAGGTAATCTAGGGGGAAGCCCTGGTGGCTCAGTGGTTTAGCACCGCCTTCAGCCCGGGGTGTGGTCCTGGAGACCTGGGATCCAGTCCCACATCAGGCTCCCTGCATGGAGCCCGCTTCTCCCTCTGTCTGTGTCTCTGCCTCTCTCTTCTTCTGTGTCTCTCATGAATAAATAAATAAATAATCTTTAAAAAAAAAAAAAAAAGAAAGGTAATCTAGGAATGTGCTACTTGACTAGGTAAAAAGGGAAATATACTATACAGCTTATACTAATAACAAGTTTTAGATGGCAGAGAAAGTAAAGTCTCTTTGTTTTGGAAAAGTAAAGTAGCCACCTCCAAATTCAGGTTTAGTAAAATGCTTAATAATGCTATATATATTTAAATCTACAGTTATTTTATTATGCTATCCTCTGGATAACATAGCTAAGGAGAAGAAGTGAATCTTTGTTTAAAAAAATTACAAGAGATGTTGTAAGGGAATATAAATGTATAAGAAAATAGAATCTGTTCAAAAGCCTCAAACTTAAATCTATGCAAAAGGTGTCATAGTTGTTTTATACCTATAAAAAACAATACTTACATTTGACTTCAAATAATTCGAAAAGTTCAAAAAAGATCCAAAGAGAAACGTCTCAGAGAATATTTTATTTGTATGACCTTTATAAACAGGTAAACTTCTCTCCACACAGAGAAATTAGGAGAGTTAAAGAATACTTTTAATAGACTTTTCCAAATTGGTTCTCAAAGGCACTCAAATCATTTCTCCCTATAAAACTTCTTCTGGCTTTGAGAAAAAAAAAAAGGGTAAAACAAATTGCAAATATCATTAAAACTGATCATGAAAAGTTGTGATTTCCTTCATATGTAATTTTATAATCCCAAATATCTATTCCATCACTCATGAAACTCCTTATTTTAGCTATTCTTGCTTTTTTTTTTTTCTTTTTATGGCTACCTTATTTGCTAAAAGTGACAACTTAGTAAAGGAATAATTTATTTATTCATAGAATTTACACAGCTCTGTATTCAGACTACTCTGTAAATCTAAAGGAATCTGGTTTATGACCCAAGGCACTTACTTACAAATTCCCTTGTGAAATTAATAAAATAAGCGAAAGCTTTAAAAAAATTAATCTAATCCTTAAATGTCTGCATCATACAATACTGACATTATGAAAAGTATTTTAGAGTAACTCTAAAAGAAAGTGATACACATTCTTTTACAATTTATAAGATATAAATATTTTAAATGTCATAATATACCTGAACAACTCCATACTTTTAATCCAATCAGTTTATGTTTATAATTTATCCTATTCAGTGGAAGAAAAATCCTATCTATATTCATTAAGCTATTCATTGCAGTGTTATCTATAATAGCAAAAAGTTAGAAACAAATTATTTGGCATAATAAGGAAATGATTAAGTAAACGATGGAATATCAACTCAATGTGGTACTATGTAGCCTTTAAAACAATTGGACTTATTAGGAGAATTTAGGAAAATGTTTGACAATGTTAACTGAACAAAAATAGAACATCAGAACGTTTTAAATAGAACACAACTATGAAAAAGACATATACATATGGGAAAAACCTTTAAAATGATAATTATTTAACTACTGGGATTATAAGTGAGTACCCCTCTACCCAGTTTACTACCATGTTACACCGTTTTTCAAAAAAAGAAGGAATGAATTGCTCAATCTCTATTATAAATTTATCATTCATTCACTCATTCAGGCATTCAGCTCCTATTTATTGTGCACCTATTATATGCCAGACATTGTTTTAGGCGCTGGGGATACAATGGCCAACTAGACAAAGACCCTGCCCTCACAGAGCTTACACTGCAGTATGGGAATTAAGGAAACAACAGAATTTTAGATAGTGGAAAATGAGATAAAGGAATAAGTATATTGGGAAAGAGTAGGAAGCGTGGTAAGAAGGAAAGTCTACTTTAGATTGGTGGTCTGGGGACACCTTCTTGAGGAATGGACATTTGAGCTGCGATTTGAATGATGATAAATCACTGGCTATTCAAGGATGTGGAAGAAGACAGTTCAAGCTGCCACCTACTCATCATTTAAATTTTAGCTCAGTTACTCAAACTGGGAGGACAAAGCCCCTAAAACAGAAATTCCTCAGTGTGTTGAAGAGTTAGAAAGGTGAGAGAGGTCTTCCAGTGGGGTCAAAGTAATAGGCAAGATATCATATGACTAGGGCCACCTATGCCAAAGCACGGATCTTGGATTTCATTCTGATTGCAATGGGCAGCCATTGACAGGAACATAGATAGACTGTGTGTATTTTATTAGCATTTATCAACAGAAAACATATTTGTGTAAGATAATATTGAGCATGAAGTGTGTCCTGGGTTAGAAAAAACAACAACATTATAACAATCTACAACCTGGGCCAGGAATTTGTAAAGCAGCTTAGAGGCAATCAAAGCTGCCACAGAAACACAAAGTAAGGACCCTGAAGTTAAAGGGCTGTACTCTGAGCAAGGATGTTAACAAACACTAAGACTTAGATATACAGGTCCTGAAGCCAGAAGTAGACTTTCCAGGCAAGAAAAGAGCAGCCTGGGGCACAAAGAAAAACACAATAAAACATACTGGGTTAGGAGCTATTCCCAATTTTCTTAAGTAAAGATCAGTCAAGTCTTTAGCTTTTGTTGTGTATATAACAAATGATACAGTTCTTATTGAGGTGGGTGTAGTCACTTTCAATAACTTCTTTTGTCATCTTTATTTTTTTTTTTTTAATTTTGTCATCTTTATTAAGTCTCAGGTTAAAAAAAAATCCCTTTGAGATCTGCAACATATGGATGCTGTTGGACCAGGTGAATCCTTCCTGATGATTAAAGATCCTCATGGCCAGATAGACCAAAAGCAGGTAAGCAAGATCTCTTACAAAAATACCTACAAAAGCTTATTTCTTCCTCTGTGTGCAATGTCTAACAAATGCTCCTAAAAAGGTAGTGCTCAAGGTAGGTGCTCAATGACAAGGTACATTAAATAATAAATTCCTTAACTATAGCAAAAACTCCTCTCCTCCTCATGAAGCCTCCTTAATAAAAAATGTAGAACACAATAATTTACAAATAAGTGTTTTTGCCTCATAAGACCAATAATTCTGAAATATTTTGCTTCTCTGTGTAGAAAAGTATTTTATTTAATCTAGAAATAAACTAAGATTTTTTGTTGTTTTCTTCTAAAGTTGGCTAACCCAGGATTCTGAGACTTTCCTCTTTAATGTTTATATGTGTTAATTGGACAACGTGATATTTTAGCTCTGGTTAACAGGTCCTTTTTCTTTGACTCATCTAATATTTCCTAATATTTTATTTTGTCCTACATGAGTATCAAGTTCCATATCAAGACTGCCAGTTTAAAAAAAAAAAAAGACTGCCAGTTAAAATTCATGTGATGCTAACTTTGGTCAAAAGGAAACGCTTATTTTTGGTTCAAATGTTTTATCATCTATATTGGGAAAGGAAATTTTGTTCCTCAAATAGCATTTTAGAATCTGAAAATAATGAAGCTTCTCAAAATGATACTAAAAACATTTAAACCCTTTTATAAAACTGCCAGATAACTTTTTCTAAATCTTCTTAACAAGTAAGACAACTTTTTTTTTTGAGTAAGACAACTTTTAAAATAAAAACATTAGCATTATACATTTCTATTTGTAGGTGTGAAATTCCAATAGCCAATCCTTAAAAGTTTGCCACATTTGAGTTTAAAATTATTTCTGTGTTTTTTCTTTAAAAAAAAAAAGATTTTTATTTATTTATTCATGAGAGACACAGAAAGAGAGGCAGAGACACAGGCAGAGGAAAGAGAAGTAGGATCCATGCAAGAAGCCTGATGTAGGGACTCGATCCTGGGAATCTGGGATCACACCCTGAGCCAAAAGCAGATACTCAACCGCTGAGCCACCAGGCATCCCGATTTCTGTGTTTTTTCAAAATGCTTTAGTAACTATTAGCAATTTTGTTTCTCAAATAAATGCTTTTCTTATAAAGTCATAAAATCAGATTCACAAAATAAATGTTTCATTTCAAGATTTATGACATTCATCTGTGGAATCTAGGAAAAGACTACCTCAAGGGTTTTGAAATATTTACATATAATTATTTTTTAAAATATTTAACTGAAATATACCTCTTATAATTATTCATATTTATTCAACAGTTGGAAAGTTAATGTTCTGTTTCATCAATATGTTATTATGCAATAAACGTATTAACATTTTCTAAATCAATAATCAATAATTTCTAAATCAATATTTTCCAACATGAACTGCATCTTTTTCTCCTGTTCTTTTTCTTTTCTCATCTAATAAGTTAGTACTAAACTATTCAGCAAATTAATCACATTTTTCATTATTTTTAAAAAACATAATCACAGGTCTCATTGAACTCTGTTATAATCATTTAAATTTATTTAAATATCTTGGCATCCATTCAATAGAAACTTAATATTAAAAATGCAATAAAACTGCTATAATAACATGAAACTTCCCTTTCTTTAATCTATGTAAATTGTATTTTGATTTTTCACTGAAACATTTCATATAATTAATTAAATACTCTAAAATTCCCAGGGTACTTATTTTGTATTATTATGCTGAAGATGTAAAAAATATACATAGTTCTCATTTTTATTTCTTTTTCACTACTTAACACTTTGTACTCTTGGATCTCCTAAGTCAAAATAATGAAATATAATGTTATAAAAATAAACCATTTAACATATGCCAGGACCGGACCAAAAGTAGGGCAAAATTCAAAGGATCTAGTTTATAAATATTGTTCTTATTATTGATGCTTACCTGCTGCAAACAGGTAAATATGAGAAATCCAATCTATTGGATTCAATCTATTCTATTTTCACATTAATTTGGGATTAAGTGAGATAACAGGTATTAAAACAACCTTCCAAAAAGTCCTGATTATAATGGTAATATAAATGTTAGATTAGGGTACTATATTTCAGGTCTACAAAAATTACAAAAAAAATTATTAAATTGAATGTTACTGTTATATAACACATGTATACTTCTGTGTCTGATACTAACTCAGACTAAATGTTCATCTCAAACTGAGAAAATCCAAACTATAAATTTCAAAAACATCATTTTATGAGAAAGATCAATCGCAGGATCATTCACTCGCTAATAAAAACTTATCAAGAATACAGTTATGGTATAGCTCATAAAACAAAGTAAATAGTTCTTAATGAGTTAACAATCAGACTTTATGTAATGCTTTCAAGCATACCAAATGCTTTTCACTTACTTGCCTCATTATCTCACAAATAAATGCACAGGTAGAAAGAATGGTGGGCAGTAATAAAGAATTGAGATTTCATTAGATAAGCCTTTTTATTAGATAACCAGTTGGCAAAAATTACAAGCACTCATTATTTGCAACCATAATTTAATTAGGGGGCTTTTACAGAACAAAGGGGTGGCATTTCAACAAGTATTTTAAAAGAAAGGAGAAAAGTTGATTACCTTGTTCCAAATATAGGTAATTCTTTATAAAGTGGAAGAAGAAGAATGAGTCATAATAGTGGCAGTAGTAGGGAGACAGACCAAAAAAAAAAAAAGCAATTAAATTTGCTCTGGAAGAGGAGAGGGAATGGAAAAACTACAAAGAAATAAACAAGTATAGATTGTATAGTAGAATCTTGAAGTAGTAAAGAATCATTCAGGGATTTAAGAAAAAGTGCTATAGCTGAAATGGTAAATGATGAAGATCGCTTTTAGAAGTAACATTTAAGAATGACTATAGAACTGAAGCATAATTGTAGAGAAATATTTTCTGTTTTCCTTTTAGCTAGTTCTATTTATTTTTTAAAGGAAATAAATATTTAATACAATTGCCTTTTGGTTATTTTAAAAATTAATAAATTATCTAATTATTTTATCTTCTTTTTCTTATCGGAATTTTCACTTTGATTCTTGCTATGGTCATAATCTATTCATTCCTCCCTTACCTTAATGCTTTTCAAATGTTTATTCTATTATTAACCTTTCCTAGGTGCATCTTACCTTCAAATTATACCTTCTAAATAGCCCTCAATCTCTAGATGGTCTGAAAATCTAGGTTTAAAATATAGACACAAATGTGGGACGCCTGGGTGGCTTAGTGGCTGGGTGTCTGCCTTTAGCTCAGGGCATGATCCTGAGTCCTGAGATCGAGTCCTACGTCAGGTTCCCTGGGGAAGCCTGTTTCTCCTTTCTGCCTATGTCTCTGCCTCTGTGTGTCTCTCATAAATAAATAAATAAAATCTTTAAATAAAAAAATTAAAAATATACACTAAATGAAACAGTGTGCTTAAAATAATTAACAATATGTAGATAAAACTACTAATTCTGAAATTATGATCCTTAGAAATTAAAAGCAGCAGTTCTACATTGTAATTTCACTTTCCGAACATAATACATATTGGCATGGAATTATAAAGTCATTAAACTTTTCTCAGAAATTTATATACAAAGTTTAAAAAGTTTGAAAACACAAGCCATGTCAGTACAATATTAAGATAATCAAGTAAGAAGGAAAATTAGGCAAACATACTAATTGTCAAATAGTCTTTAAATTAATATCTCAATAGAAACCAACCTTTCTTTAAAAGCTACCCTTTTTTAGTTGATATGAAGATACACTTTCTAGTCAAAATTAAAATTACAGGACCTTACAAATATAACTTTCTGGTGCAGGGTGTTGATATTGGAGGAGGACATATGTGTGTATGGGAGGGGTATGGTCTGAGGGTCCATTCAATTTTGCTGTGAACCTAAATCTGCTCTAAAAAATAAAGCCTACTCTTACTATCAAATAATAAATACAGGCCCAAGCAAATAAAACTGGTCAAAATACAATTCTAGAAATCTGGGTTGTTATTCAATAGTAACAAGACCATGACAAGGATTAAATGTTCTGAAATGTGTGGAAGTGTTAAAGCTATTAATTTTTTACCTTCTAAAAGAATGCTTTCTGTTAAAATATAAGCTTTGGATAATTCTTAAAGAATGGTGGATCTGCAATAAATTCTAGAAGAGCTCAGAAAAAAACTTTTTTAAATATTTTATTTATTTATTTATTCATGAGAGAGAGAGAGAGAAAGGCAGAGATACAGGCAGAGGGAGAAGCAGGCTCCATGCAGGGAGCCCGACGTGGGACTCGATCCAGGGTCTCCAGGAAGACGGCCTGGTCCAAAGATAGCGCTAAACCGCTGAGCCACCCAGGCTGCCCAGAAAAAGAATTTTAATGTAAGAAATTAAAACTGTTCCAAATTAATTTTAAAATCACTAAAATATCGATTGGCTATTACTGTAAGGAAAATTAGTTTTTCTGTTGCAAATAAGACAAAAGAATATATGTGATTAATTGTTCCAATTTAACATGTTTGTTAGCATGTATAATTTTGGGTGACTCAAATATGCAAACATACTAATATGTTCATATGGCTTAATTATTTATATTCTTTACTAATAAAAAGAAATGGAGGGACGCCTGGGTCGCTCAGTGGTTGAGCGTCGGCCTTTGGCTCAGGGCGTGATCCCGGAATTCCAGGATCGAGGCCCATGTTGTGCTTCCTGCATGGAGCTGGCTTCTCCCTCTGCCTGTGTCTCTGCCTCTCTCTCTCTGTGTCTCTCATGAATAAATAAATAAAATCTTAAAAAAAAGAAATGGAAAGAAAGTAAACAAAAAAAGAAAGTTCTGCTCTGCTGCTTCCACAGGAGAACCTCATTTAGTCCTCTCCCTCATTTCCCCAGACAGGGTGGAAGAAGGAAAAAAAAAGAGACAGGCTATAAATAAAGACATGAATGTGGTAGCAACCTAAAAGTCCATCAATGGATGGATGAAGAAAATGTGCCATATATATATATAATGAAATATTATTCTGCCATAAAAGAGAAGAAAATCCTGTCATTTACAATAATATAGATGGACCTTGAGTGCATTATGCTAAGGGAAATGAATCCGATTAAGACAAATACCACATGATCTCACTTACATGTAGAACACAAACAAACAAACCATGCTCACAGATACAGGCAACACATTCACATTGATGGTTGTTAGAGGCAGGTGAGAGGCAGGCAGAGTGTGGTGAGCAAAATGGGTACAGATAGTCAGCAGGAATAAACCTCCAGTTATAAAATAAGTAAGTCCTGGGGATGTTAGGATATAAGGTGACTATAGTTAATACTATATTGTATATTTGAAAGTTGCTAAGAGAGTAGATCTTAAAAGTTCTCATCACACACACAAAAATATGTATAACTACGTGTAGCAATGGATATTAATTAGACCTGGTAGGCTCCAGAGTAGTAATCTTTTTTGCAATATATACATATGTTAAATCATTATGTTGTACACCAAAAACTAATATATGTCAATTATATCTCAATTTTTTAAAAAGACATAAATACAAGAAAAAAGAAAAAGGAAAGAGACCCAAGGAAAGAAAAAAGGACCAACTGCTTTCTTCTTTCCTGGTACTGGTGATAACAAAGAGAAAGGGGGGGAAAAGGGGAATATTCCTTAAAGTTCATGTTTCTTGTCCCTTCTCCTTCCTCAGTTCTCATCATCACTGTCTTAAAGTTGCATATTCCATGTTTCTACTGTATGATATAGTTCTGGGTCTGAGAAGAAATCCTTCTGGGAGGGTTGAGGTAGTAAGGGAGTGGTAGCAATACAGGTGGAATGGCAAACAATGCAGAGGTTTATCAAATAAAGAAACTCTAAATGTGTTTTCACACAGTTCTAAATTAAACTTACATCCTATGATTCAGAAACATTATGGGATTAAAGGCTTTTGTAGGTCACCCCGAAATCTACAAACCCCTTAACATTGTTTCTACAAAAAATAATGTATAAATTAAATTGTTAAAATTTATATAATTAACATATAAATGGAATAAATATAATTTATATATAAACAAACTTAAAAATCCATTTATAACTTGAGAATTCTCTATATATTTAACAGCTATCATAAAGTTACCTATCTTCCCCACAAGAAGCCAGTGTCAATTAGAGAGCTCAGAATAATAAGGTTCTCAAAGTAGGAATCAGGATCACAAAAGTGGAAAACAGTAGTTTTTAATTCAACAGGACAGGATAACAATGAAAAATACTACTCTGGCAAGGAAAACCAAGACTACTGTCAAAAGGGAGAATGCAACCTATCTGTAGAGATAAATAAATGTCTTAGAGTAGGCATATTTTGGTCATTGGATAAAGGGAATTCACACTATATAAGAGTGGTAAACAAGATAAGCCATATTCTACATCTGCTCCATGAACCTGACTTGCTTTTTTTTATAGTTCATTCGCTTCTAAATTCTCATCTGTGACTTTTTTGTCACCATAAATAGAGTTGCCTAAGTGTGAGAGTTTTGAAGGTTGGACTGAATGTAGGGGGCAGTTGATAAGGAAGATTACTTTAATGAGGCCATAGCCTTAAGACACAGGACCAATCCCTCAAATTGTAGCCAAAATGGACCCTGGAAGATATGTAAGACTCTAATAGATACAACATATTCAAGTAGTTTTTTTCTCTTTATTTTGGCAATTTATTCCTATAAAATATTTCTAGAAAATTGCTTCTTTTTACTACAGGGTAAAGATCTTACTCTGTTAAATGTATGCATGGACACATACACACACCTCTGTAACATACACATGCACAAATACAATCAAACTTCAATATTTCATATTATTAACTGCAGAACCTATATATTTTTTTCTCATTTCCCATACATTCACTACGGAGCAAGAAGGGAATGCGGAAAAGGAATTAAAATTCATTCTCGCATCTTCTGTAGTAGTTTAGGAACAATTATAGCTACAGTGACCCATATGATCTGGTTCATTGTCTTTGTGCCATTTTCACCTCTTTCGGACAAAACATAAAATTGATCTCTAAGATGCCACCATACTAAGTAAATGACTTTCTACCTGTAATCTAGTCCCGTTCAGTAGTGTAAATTTCACTGAAGAAACTGAAGTATGTTTAGCCTCTATATGTTTTATATCATAGCATCATTTGCCTTGCTAATAATGGCAAATATTACCACCTCTTTCATGTCATCTTAAAGAAATTTCAACAATTGGCACACTCCTTTAAAAAATAAAAAAGACTGAAAATGATTTATTGGTTAAGCTGGAATTTTCCATCGTCACTCCCTGTGACATACTGTCTCCCAGATTTCCTAAGTAGGAACAATATTATCATCAACTTTCTTTTTCACCATGAATAATATTCGTCTCACTTTTGCATTTTCTCTGCAGAGAACCACAGAGACAACTGAAATAAAACATACCAAAAGGAGCTACATTTTCACCACAGTTTAAGTAAGAAGAAAAAAGAGTAATATATATGTTTGCTTGGGGCAAAGAAGTGGCTTTTTGCTTCTTGTCCTATGATTACCTTCTGAGGGAGGTAATAGTAATCTTCTTACACTGATTCTTGCCATTACAATAACTTGTAGGTAGGAGGGGAGTCAATAGAAAGAATAAGAAATTAAATTAAAAATAATAAGTTATAAGAAAAGATAGAGAAGTGGGAAAGCATTGAGAAGGCCATGATAAATAAAATTAATTCCCATAGAATTTTTAAGTAATAAAATGAAGCAGTCAAGGAGGAATATTAAAACAAACAGTCCTGGAAGAAAATTAACATCCAAGAAATAATAAGGCTTAGCTAGAGTTGTATCAATTTGATGGCATTGACTTGACCAGGAAGTACAAAAGAAAATGTCAAAGTCCCTATTAGTTGTTTGACTTCAATATGCAAGTTTACTTGTGAAAAAGTTCTTGAGAAATAAGAAACACTAAACAATATTTGCAAATGCTTTTGAATAGAAATCCATGTGTGAATAATTTTAACATGCATTTTCCTACTTTCCTATTCTATTGAAATAAGATTTAAAAACCAATACAATGTTTAAATAAATTTTCATTCGTATATGTAACATAAGGGACTGTATTTGTCTTACTGTTTATCACTTGTGGATAATAATTTAGGAATTAAAGGTGATCCAACAGCTCTTTCTTCCGTGCCACTACAATATTATTTACTAAAGTTAGAAGTTATAGCATTGCAAGTAAAGACAAAAATGTGACAGAATCAACAATCCTCTAATTTGAAGACTTTTTTACTTCTTACCATGTCTTTTCCACCTATGACCTCTTATTGACATGCTGGTTACTGCATTTCTTGATATTCGAGAGGAAGTTGGTGTGATTTCAACTTGAATACACCTTGTACCCTCCTTACTAGATTTCATGGCACCATGAGGCAGTGAAGCCTTTATGGCATTAGCAACCTAAGGAAAAAAAAAATATGGTTTAAGATTGGCATTAACAGATATGTTACAGCCTTACAGAACACAAAGTGCCAAATTTTAACAAGTTTTTAAGAAGAATTCTTTCTCCAAGGTATTTCCTAAGATGATATATAAATCTTCTAGAATAAAGAGTAAGAGCTCAGAAACTAGAGTTAAAAATAATACGTAAATGGGGTGCGTGGGTGGCTCAGTCAGTTAAGCTCTGCCTTAGGCTCAGGACATGATCTCAGGATCCTGGGATCAAGCCCCATATTGGGCTCCCTGCTCAGTGGGAAGCCTGCTTCTCCCTCTCCTCCCCATTTGTGCTCTCTCTCACTGTCTCTGTCTGTTAAATAAATAAATAAAATATTTTAAAAATAATAATAATATGTAAATGATGAAATTTAAAATTCCAAAACATCGAAATTATATTTCCACATGCCTAATGCTAATTAATAAATGCAGCTCTAGTATGTTAAGGAGAACATTCTTTTAAGTTTAAAAGACTATTACTGGTATCTAAGCAGTTAGCTTAATGAAATTCTCAAATTATATATACCTTTTCAAGCATAAAATTTTCCTAATATAACAGAAGCATGAATCACTGAGTTTAATGACATTAATGCATTATGAATGGCTACTTCTCAATTTATAGTTCTAAATTGAGAAATTTTAAATTATCAAATTTACATAAACAAATGAGGCACCTACCAGCAATGGCTCTGGATATAATTCTAGCTGAGCTCTGTATATAATATCATCCAATGCTTTTTGAGCTAGATCCCATTCTCCATTATAACTGTAAAATTAAATAAAGTATAATTATTTTTAATTAATTCTATAAATTTGAACAAAATATGAGAACTGTTTACTGAATAAACTTAGCATTCTACCCTCCTTAAAACATATGATTAGCACACTGCTTAGCATTCTACCCTCCTAAGAAACATATTTTTATGTCTTTGAATTTCTTTCAATTGTATCTGAAAGCCTATTAATAGCAAAGAAAATTTTATAGATATATATTTCTTCTCTAATGAACATGTCTATTTATAGACCAGGTATCAAAAGTGAGGCAATCTCAAAGCATTTTACACTTTCAAAGCAAGTTAGAGCATAATAAGTTATATACCTTAGAATAATGTTCAGAACACTTTATGGTCAAATTATTCTGTAACTCCTACAGTTTTTAATGAGAATCTACAACTACTGTGGCTTAGAGTATCTTAAGTAGCTACTTCTTTGCATTCTGATGGTCATTTAGAAGTGTACATGATGTATCTTGCAAATGTCAGAGAGATATTGGGGGATAAAGTGTGTATGTATATTAATTTTCAAAGATATGGCCAAACTCTAAAATGAATTATATCGAGAGTGCAAGTGAGGACTAGAAAATGGAAAGAGCATTGCTCCCACCCTAAAAATAAAATAAAGTCAGATAATCTATAAAATCATAGCTTTCCATGAATTCAGCAAGGAGGTAAAAATCAGGGCATCCAAGTAGCCTGAAACCTAAGGACAGAGAGATGCCTCTAAGAAGAGACAGACCACAATGCACGAATAAGACTTCAGCTAAATTTTTAAACAAACTGCTAAAAGCCCAGTATGGGCCAGCACGAGTGTATAGAATCTCTAGAAATAGATACAAGAGGAGTTCACGCCCACTTATAAGTTCTTTTTCACAAACCACCTCTAGGCCCTCATAAGAAAAACTGGGGGCAAGGCAAGGGACCAGAAAAAGCTGCTCTTGGTAGTGTGGCCCTGAAGGAGAGAGTAAGCCACCTGAGCAAGAAAAGCCTGAAGACCCAGCCAGACCTTTTTCTCACGTGAAACAAAAGTTTTAAAGCCTTTGGGGAAAGAGCAACCAACAAACCCTTTCACCCCAAGGGAAGGGGTGAAGACTGACTATGGCTGTGAAAGAAAGAAAAAAAAAAAAAAAACTCTATCTGTGGGAAAGGATCAGGAAACTGTCCTCAGTTGAGACCACTAGAGATCTCTTACCGCTGGAGGAGGGAAGGACCACTGAAGAGCTACCCCCTCCCGCCAACCACAGGTGCAGGGACTTAGGTCCTGCTTACGACTGAGACGACTGAGACTGGACCAGGACAACAGAGAACGCGTCTCCCTCCAAATGTCCACCCAGGCCAGGACACATTCAGAAACAAGCAACTGCACTCTGTTGCTGAAGGAGGGACAAGAACATGGAGAAAGACTGTTTCTTTGGTGCAGACACACAGGGAAAGCTAAAAGCTGAGGATGGAGTAAGAATACTGAGAAAAACCCTCCAGGAATCCAGCTCACACCCTAACTGCCAGGTACCACAAGAAGAATCTGAGGTAGGTGGTACCATGAAGGTAAACAAGCAACAATAAAATCCAACCTCAGCTCACTCTTGCCTATAATAATGCTGCCAAAAGCCTATAAGAAAAGAGACATGTCATTTCTGGGCATAAATGATATTTACCTCAGTCACTACTGTTCTATCCATGAAAAAAAATGATAATCAAATATTACAAGGCACACAAAAAGCAAGAAAACAACCTCCTGGCAAGAGACAAAGAACAATAGAAACAAATTCATTAATGATTCAGATTTTACAGTAGGCAGGGAAATTGAAATAACTATAATTAATATATTAAAGGCTCTAGTGGAAAAGATGGAAAACATGTAGGAACAGATGGTGATTTCAGCAGAGAGATGGGAACCATAAGAAAGAGTCAAATAAAAAGACTAGAAATAAAGCACAGTAACAGAAATGAAGGAAGAATCCTTCCAATGGCTCATTAATAGACTCAACATCATCAAGAAAAGAATTAATGAATATGAAGATAGGTCAAGAGAAATTACTAAATCTGAAACACAAAGCAATAAAGACAGAAAATAAAACAGATCAGAGCATCCAAGAGCTGTGGAACAATATTAATGGTCTAACACAAGGGTCAATAAACTTTTTCTTTAAGGGCTAGATAATAAATATTTTAGGCTTGTGGGCCATACAATCCCTATTGCAACTATTCATCTCTGTCACTGTAGCACAAAATCAGCCATGGCAATATGTAAACAAACAGATGTAAATGTCTTTTAATAAAGCTTTTAAGGAAACAGGCAGCAAGCCATATTTAGTTCAAAGGATCATAAATTCGACCTTCAGTTAAGATGCTTATAATCTACTATAAAAAATTAATATATCAAATGAATATAATGCAAAGTGTAAGATGTGTAGTAGAAGATAGGGTTCAAAGAAAAACACTACTAAGTATTAAGTAAGACTGAGCACTAATATTAGAAATTAATAATAAGTTAATAATAAACTATCGGTGATCAAGGAAGTTCTCTAAGATGTTTTTTAAGAGTTAAAATTTCTGGAAATGGAAAAGATCTTCATTGGGAAAAAAAGCTTTTCGAAAATTATAGGAAAAAAAAAAGAGTAACAAAGAATCTGTGAGTATGTAAGGGTGTTGCTAATTTTCATTCTGAACTTGAGTTAAAGAGAGATGGAATGTTTGAGTTGGTTACAAATTCTCCAGAACATTAACAAATATGTTTTTGTTTTTGTCTTTTTGTTTTTGTTTTTTTTTCTTTTTTTAAAGAAATAGTTTTTTTTAAGAAATATGTTTTAAGTAATAAAACTATTAAGATCTTGATTCATATTCGGGTGCCTGGGTGGCTCAGTCAAGCATCTTGACTTCAGCTCAGGTCATGATCTCAGGTTCCTGGGATCCAGCCCTGGTCAGGTTACTCACTCATCAGGCAATCTGTTTATTCCTCTCCCTCTGCCCCTCCCCCTGCTTTTGCTCTCTCTTGTACCTCTCTCAAATGAATAAAATCTTAAAAAAAAAAAGACCACCTGGTGGCTCAGCAGTTGAGTTCTGCCTTCTGCTCAGAGCATGATCCTGGAGTCCCAGGATCAAGTCCCACATCAGGCTCCCTGCATGGAGCCTGCTTCTCCCTCTGCCTATGTCTCTGCCTCTCTCTGTGTGTCTCTCATGAATAAATAAATGAAATCTTAAAAAAAAATCTTGATTCAAAAGATATGCTGATTGTTTATCCAATGAGATTATAATGTAATAACAATAAAACAACAGACTGATTTTTCAGAGATCAAAGATTTATTTCTCATATTAAATAAACTTACAAGGCAAAATAAATCCCTGTTAACATTTGCACCATGAATCCTGAAGAAACTGGTATCCTGCTACTTATACCTTTGTATTTTCTTACATGTTGTCGGGGATAGCCACAAACACAGATTCTAGAAAAAAACAAAATAAATATATTGGTAAAATTTAGGTAATTTATTTTTTACATGTATAAGCCAACAATGTACTAGATATGCTCCCATAACAAACCTAACAGCTATGAAACAAATAATCTTCCCAAACAGAACATTTGTCTATAACATTTTCTTGAGTAAGAGAAACCAGGGGAAAAAATGTATAAAGCTAGAGGTATAGTATTATATAGTAAGTAAACCAGATTCTCAGAGTTGGTTCACTAATCTCATACAGTTCAATAACTAATAATTTTTAGTTACCATAAAACCTGAAATACATGAAAGTTGGTATTTTTATCATAAATAGATCTATGGTATGATCTTCTATTGCTAACAAAGTTCTTGACACATATTGCAACCTCCAAGAGAACACTCTAAAAGTAGATTCAAGCCCC
Source organism: Canis lupus baileyi (assembly GCF_048164855.1). Taxonomy (NCBI): domain Eukaryota; kingdom Metazoa; phylum Chordata; class Mammalia; order Carnivora; family Canidae; genus Canis; species Canis lupus. The sequence goes on along the minus strand of NC_132855.1, from coordinate 24,411,405 downwards.
ATATACCTTAATACATTTCAGACAGATTGAAATTTTTAATGTTGAAAAACCATAAGAGAAGTAAAACATAAGCAAATCATTATATATCCTTTGCAAGTTTAAACATGACAGCAAAGGTAGAGTCCTAAAGAAAGACCGAATTTTTACTTTTTTTTTTAAAAAAAGAAACTACCATGAACACAACTGAAATTTAAAGCATTTATTATAGTGAAGAATATTTAAGAAGTTATTAACATTAAGGTGTATTTACTATAGTGAATAGGAAGCTACCTAAAAGTCCAATACAGAGGATGAATTATATAAATAATTCAGGGAATACGATGAAATAATTAAACTTGATGTTTTGAAAACCTATTTAAATTGCAGGGGGGAGAAAAACTGTAAGAATAATACATGAAACCCACTCCCATTCTGTAATAAACAAATAGGTGAATGTTGTTTGTCACTACAAAAAGATCATATAAAATCAGAGTGAGCTCTGAGTTCTGAGACTATAGACTTATTTTCCTCCTTATATATATATTTTCTAAATTTTCTATTATCAACATGCACTACTTTTAAAATACTAAGTTTCTAATTTTAATAAAACTGGAAAAAAGCTGTTTTTTCATAATATGTTGTGGGTAATATAATAAGCCTTCACCTAATATAGTACAGTCAATAGACTGAATCTAAGCTTTCATTTAAACATACCCGAGTATACTACAGACCATTTCAAAATGGTCCCTTGAGAATATTGTCAATTCAAAGTAACTTTATTTTTTTTTTTAATTCAAAGTAACTTTAAAGTAAACATAAAAATTCACTTGATGTTGAAAGGATCTTAGAATTCTTTTTAGAAACAAGAGTAGAAAGGAGCAGGGATATTTATGGACTGAATATTTGTGTTCCCTCCCAAGTTCATTTCCTGAAGCCCTAATACCCCAATATGATGGTATTTGGTTGTAGAACACTAAATGAGGTCACAAGGATGGGAGCCTCCATGATGGGTTTAGTGCCCTTTTAAAAAAAGAGTACGAGAGACTAGAACTCATTCTCTGTCATGTGAAGGACACAGTGAGGAAGGCAGTTTCCTGTAAGCCAGGAAGAAGGCCTTCACCAGGAACTGAATCTGCTGGTTACTTGACCTTAGATTGCTCAGCCATAAGTGTAAGAAATGAACATCTACTGTTTAAGCCACCTAGCCTATGGTATTTTGTTAAAGGAACCAGAGTCCACTAAAATAAAAACTGAAAAAAAATTAACTGTACATGAAATAAAATCAACTTGAATTTAGATTTTATAAAAACATATTCAAAATAGACTAGAAACTCCTCTTATTATCTAAAAAAGTAAATGCAGAAAATTTTATTTTCTCACACCTTACATACCCTTATGATAGGGATGGTAGTAAATAACTAAGAACCAATATATAAAAGATTGGATTTTTTCAATTAATTCATTTATTCATTCAGTAAATATTTTTAAAGATTTATTTTGTGTCAGACACTAGGAATATAGATGAAAGATGTAGTTCCGTCAGGGATGCACAATTTAATCATGGAGACTGTGTAGTAAACAAATATCTGTAATGAATAAGTTACAGAGGTAGCAAAAGGAGACAGTGGTAAACTCTAGTGGAAGAAGCAGAGGGTCAGAGAAGGCTTCCCAGAATGAGCCTTGAAGAAAAAGTGGCATTTTCCTGGTGAAAATATAGGAATAGGCGAAAACAGAGTAGGATAAAAGAGCATGACACCAAGGAGACTGGGACAATAATAGTAGGAGGGAATGCTCAGACACTAGAAAATAACAGAGAAGCTAACTAGGGTTCAGTATCTTATAACTTGCAAGGTTTTATCATGCAGGCAATGGAAAGCAACTAAAGGTTTTTTGTTTTGTTATTTTAACAAGGGAGTGACATGATCAGACTGGTCTTTTCAAAATATCACTCAGGCTATGTTGGAACAGTGCACTGAAACTGGAGTGGAGTGTCAAAATACCCCGCGAGTGTGATGAAGGTGACCTGAACCAAAGAAATAATTGTGGGAAGAAGGAGAAAGGGTGGGATTGGAGTCCCACCTAGGAAGTATAATTATAGCTTAAGACTGAAAAAACAAGAGGAGTGTATAATTATTCCCACATTTAGTTTGGATAGCTGGCTGGATGGTAGTGGGATTAAATGAACTTGGACGAATAAGAATACTGTTTTGGAAGATGCTAAGTTTCAGATATGTTGATTTGTAGGTATATGGTATAGATGTCACTTTTGTCTACCATGACCTCTCCCCCTGCCACTAATGTCTTATTTTATTTTTAAAAAATATTTTATTTATTTATTCGTGAGAGAGAGAGAGAGACAGAGACACAGGCAGAGGGAGAAGCAGGCTCCATACAGGGAGCCCGATGTGGGACTCGATCCCAGGACTCCAGGATCATGCTCTGGGCCTAAGGCAGGTGCTAAACCGCTGAGCCACCCTAATGTCTTATTTTAATAGCACCTCTACTCCTCTTACCTTTAGGAACTAGTCTTTCCCTATATCGTCAAGTATAATTATGTGATTGTGGTATAAATAAAATAACAAAATCACCTGCGACAAGGTCAGTACCCTAACATCTATTTTTCCCTTCTTCCCTTTAATAACATAGATAAGGTACCCTCTCCTCCATGCTCCTCAACTAATTTTAACTAGAACAGTGGCCACCCACAAGAGACCACATTTCCTGGCCCTCCTCGCATCTAAGTGTGACCATGTAATTAGTTCTGGACAACAGTGTGCTGGCTGAAATGGTGCGACTTCTAGGTTGCACCCTTAAAGAGCAGTTGCATGCCTTCCACTCTCTCTTTCTCCCTTCTTGCAGGATGGAAGGCAGATGTAAAAACAGTGATCCATCACCATTCCGACAAGAGTAACATCCTACGGAATGGCGGAATCTCAAGAAAGAAGGAGACTGAACACCTTAGAAACATCTGCCAACTTGGACTTTTATGGGAAAGAAAAATAAATATCATTTAAGTTACCCTTATTTATCTTTAACAGCCAAACCAATATTTAAACTGATAAGTACTCTTCTAATAACACTAACAAACATGACCTCAGAGGGGTTTGTAGAAGCCTCAGGCTGGCAACGCCAGTCTTTTGTTGCCTGGTTTTTCACAGTAAAAACAGGAAAGGAGTGCTTTCTTCTGAGTTCATTAAAGGTAGACAATAATGTAAGCTTTTAGCTCCTTGTGGTCACCATTTTTATCACATGAAGGAAGCCTACCTACAGAAAGAAAAAAAAACAATGCCAACAGAAGAAGATGAGATGAGAGAGATGAGAGAGTATATCCAGATAACAACTGAGCTTCTAAATCTACTTGATCTTTTTTTTTTAAAGATTTTATTTATTTATTCATGAGAGACACAGAGAGAGAGGCAGAGACACAGGCAGAGGGAGAAGCAGGCTCCATGCAGGAAGCCCGACGTGGGACCCGATCCTGAAATCCAGGGATCATGCCCTGAGCCAAAGGCAGATGCTCAACTGATGAGCCACCCAGGCGTCCCTAAATCTACTTGATCTTGAGGCCAGTTCCATCCCTACTCTTCCCAGGTACAAAGAGCCAAAAATTTTTCTCTCTGGTATAATCTAGTTTTATATAGATTATCAGTTAGTTGCAGCAGAAAGAGTTCTAACTTTTACAAGGTATCTGTAGGACATCTTGATAGAGATGGCTACTGGATTGGATATACGGGTTTCGAAATAAGGAAATAAGTATAAGATTCAGGAGGCACAATATGAACAAAAAAATGTTATTGCAGTTAATACACAATTTTTTTTAAAGAACAACTTTGCCCTAGGTCTAGAATGGTCAATCAACTTTTAAATTTACTTTAGGTAAGAACTAGAGAAACATTTCTCTCAAATATTAACACACTTGCAAGATTAACAAAAGAAACAAGATTCCAGGTTCTCTCATTTCCTCTACTAGCTGCCCATGAGGAAATCTGTTAGAGATTATACTAAAACATTTATTCAGAAATGCAAAGGATTAGTCTTAGTCCATTCAGACAGCTGTAACAAAATATAAAAAATGCGGTGGCCCTCTCTTCAGAGTTACAGACTTTTCATTATATCCTCAATGGCAGAAGGAACAAGGGAACTTTGTACCATCTCTTGGCTATGAGAACACCTCCTAATACCATCACATTAGGCATTAATATTTTAACATATGAATTTTGGGAAGATACAAACTTTTAGACCATAGCAGTTAATTTTTTATAACTACAAAAACTACACATTTGTGGCAACTGACTGCAGGAATTTTGCATTTATCAATGTAAGACTTTTAAAAAGCAAAAACCAAATTATTTCCTTTAATCTTAGTTGTATTTAATGGATCATAAATCTGAAGGGGGAAGAGATCATCTATTTTTCATTCATTTAACAAACAGTTCCTAGGTTTCTACCATATGCCAGGCACTTTTCTAAACTCTGAGAACACCATAAAGAACAAGACATCAAAGGTTCCTGACTTCGTGAAGTTCCAGCAGTTGATAGACTATATACCCAATGAAGAAACCAGGTAATTATAGTGTTATAAGAAGTGCTAAAAGAAAATAAATTGAGGTAAGAAGGTGCTACTTTAGAAAGATGGCATGGAAGGTCTCTCCAAGGAAGTGACATTTGAGCTGAGACACAAAATAATCCAGTCCTATCCAGCTGCATCATTAATAGTACCTCTTAACCCTCCTTTCTCCATTCCTTTTAATCAAGAATTCTCTGATTTACTCTTTAGTTCTCTGATCTATTTAAGGATATTCTTTTCTCGGGATCCCTGGGTGGCGCAGCGGTTTGGCGCCTGCCTTTGGCCCAGGGCGCGATCCTGGAGACCCAGGATCGAATCCCACGTCGGGCTCCTGGTGCATGGAGCCTGCTTCTCCCTCTGCCAGTGTCTCTGCACCTCTCTCTCTCTCTCTCTCTCTGTGACTATCATAAATAAATAAAAATTAAAAAAAAAAAAGGATATTCTTTTCTCAGAGATCCTTTATTCAATTTAAATAAAATGCAGAACAAAATAAAAATATCAATGCCCTATGAATGCCTGACTCCTCTGTTTCAAAAGAGTATCCTAAAATTGTTTTCTTTTACAAATTCAAAACATAGGGACTCAACCCTACACAAAAGCACCTGAGTGATATAACTCCTATTTCTGTATTAAATTTACTCTTCAGTCACATATAGATGTTTCCCAAATTCATAGACCACATTAAAATAAAAATCCTTTTGGAAGGCATATTTTGTAAATACATTTCTTTTTTTTTTAAGATTTTATTTATTCATTCATGAGAGACACACAGAGAGAGAGAGAGAGAGAGAGAGGCAGAGACATAGGCAGAGGGAGAAGCAGGCCCCATGCAGGGAGCCCAATGCGGGACTCGATCCCGGGACCCCAGGATCACACCCCAGCCGAAGGCAGGCGCTAAACCTCTGAGCCACCTGGGGATCCCCAGTAAATATATTTCTGGTAGGAAGTTCTAAGTATCAATTTTTAGTGAGGAAAACTGTTGCCATGACACTGTTGAAAGACACTGTCTCATTCCAGCCTGAAAGTAAACTTTTGAGATTGTTGTCAAAATATTTTGAGTTATAAACCACAAAATAATCGGAAGGCACAATTCCAGTGAGGCTAACTGGAGGGAGTATTTATTCATGAATATGCCAGAATCTAAACTAGAAAAGAAAATAGATTAACTACTAACAGATCATCAGACCGGGTAGTAAAAATTAGCTGAATAAAGGGAAAAACATTTTTCTAATTTTTAATTTGAGAAATATTTATAACTTGGTCCAGTTCTACTTCCTCTCCAGCTGGGTAACAGATATAGATATGAAATAAAACAAAACAATTTTAAATCCTCTTCCTTTTCTGCTCTGCTTTTTAAGTAGTGGGGAAAGGGAAATAAGAAGTTCAGGTGAAGAGAAAACAGGGAAGTAGGGAAAAAAAAGAAAACAGAAGAACTGTTGCACAGTATTGGACACTATTCTGTTCCCATGCTTCTGCTTTTTGGAATGAGGAGCTTAATAAAGTCTGAATCTCCTATCACTTTCCTCAAGAGAATATCACACACAAAATTGTGCTCAAGTTGGAAGAGAAAAGATTGTTTTAATTGGGTTGTAAAGGATGGAGAATATTTAAATAGGTTAAAAAAAGTTTATAAATAAAATAAGAAGTGAAAAGTCAACTATAGGTTCTTTCAAGAAGGAATGATCTAGTATAAGATATGCTCTAGAACTGTTGATAGTAGTAGCAAACAGGCAAGAAAAAAGAGATGCTAAGCATCCATAGTGAACATGTATGCTCATAATTACTGTATAATATATAATAGCTGTCATTTACTAAATGATGATAAGGTGGCATTACTGTGTTAAGTGTGTATGTATATAAATATAAAAATATATATTGATATATATTATGTGGGCATATTATATACACACACACACACATACACACACATATATATAGCTTTATCAGGAGAATTAATCCACAGAGTGGTTTAATTGCTCAAAGGTATTCTTAATAGAAGAAATCTGTTTATATGGTCAGGAAGGCTGATTTAGTAGTGAGGAGACAGGCAGGGTTTTACTGTAGATATATAAGAACAAATACACTGATCAAGAATTCATAGGAGTATACATCCTAGTCAGTCAACTAGGTGACTCACAGGTAAAGAAAATCAGGAGACTCCCTTTGACAGTGGGAAAGAATTTAACTTACTAGCTTAGTATAGTTTCATCTTTAAAATTTATATTCTACATCAAAAGGCAAGATAAGCCATTTGTTAAACAGCCTTGTGTTACAAAAGAAGTCAACAGTAAAAAAAGAAAATTATTTCCCACAGTTTAGAGGACTTCAGTATATACCAACAAAGCTTACTTGCAGTATTGGTGGTTACATTTCTTTTAGGAGGGCCATATATAATGTTTAGTATTAGGGAAAACAAAAATTTATTGACTGAAACTCATTCAGTCTAGTTCTTTTGACTCTTCTCAGGTCTCTTCTTTGAGTGTCTGTACATGCCATACAGCAGGAAAACAGGCTATCGAGCTGGCCATAAGCCTGAATCAGGAAAGCAAAGCTTACAGCAACCAAACAGATTTTTGCTGAGTAGAATGGATTTGTATGTATGGTGAAGGGTAGGAAGTGTCTAAGATTGTTTTAATTACTTCCACAATTCATTATAATCCGAAAGTTAAAGAAAGAATGGGATACATTGTCACTGAATCTAGCTCAAATATTCCATGACATATTTCTGGATATATATATATATCCTTCCTCCTAGATGACCCACTCAATCATTTTGGCATAGTCATCAACAACTAAACTGAGCAGCAAATTCAAACAATTGCCATGTGGCCAAAAAGCTGGATTAGCCATAAAACAGTGTGATGACTTTATTCTGTAGGAAAATCTAAACTAGGACTAAGATCATCAGGAAGCTCTTGTTCTTTAAATATCATAACCATTTATAACTTATTGTCATCACAGTTCTGTAATCAATTTTCTTTCAATAGATATGGAGGAGGCTTTGCTTGATTAGATACAAGTGTTTTCTAATTCTTTTCTATTAGTCTTAAAATTGTACAAAATATCTTAATTAGAATATTTGATAAATGATTAAGAAAATCAGGAATTAAGAGAAATAACTAGATTTTAAGATACTGAGAACACAGTAATAGGGAATCAAAAAAAAGCAAACTAAAAAAAAGATATGAATGACAAATTTGAGAGTTCCTCTTCTATCACCTTCTGTAGCTTAAGAGTTAGCATTACTTAAATAGCTCATGTCTTTTGAATTAGTTAGATCTCTTTCCTCCCTCATTTTCTTAAAACTGATGAACATTGGGACACCTGGGTGGCTCAGTGGTTGAGCAATCCCTGAGTCCCGGGATCGAGTCCTAGATCGGGCTCCCCATAGGGAGCCTGCTTCTCCCTCTGCCTATGTCTCTGCCTCTCTCTCTGTCTCTCTCGTGAATAAATAAATAAAATCTAAAAAAACAAAAAAAACAAAAAAACAGAAAAACAACTGGTGAACATCTATACAAAATTTCTTTTTTTCAATTTTTCTTTGGCATAGAATTAATCTAATGTCTCTACTAAAATCTTCTTTGGCCAAAACCCTATAAGATAGTTTTTAATCTGTATTTCTCTTTGTTTTTAAAACCAGGTAATACTTGTGTTTTTGAAGGCTTATCCAGTTCTCTCATTAGTTAAAACTGGCATGTTAACAATTTTCTACCAAGAATGTAAAAGTAATTGTATTAGAGAGCAGTTCATAGGAGTTACACAGGACAGAAACCAGTGACACATGTTCTTTCCTAACTTTTGTATCAGTAGTTTCAAGAAAATATCAATAGTTGTTCTTATTTAGAAGGTTATATTAGGACATCTATCTATATTAGAACATTAGAACTTCAAATGTATTAGAACATTATTCCTGGGTCCTACCACGTAAGACACTACTTTAGAGCAGAACCTGGGCTTTGTAGTACATTTTAAATTCTACAGGTAAAAGTTGCTGCATCAAGTTACCCCTTAAATAAATGTTTCTGAAGGACTTGACTGGTCTTCACATTCATTTTAGTCCATTAACAACGTTTTCCCTAGACCACAGTGAAATACAAAACAAGAAAAGCTAAACATCCCATTTTTAACATATAAATTGTTGTCCCTCTCTTCTACTCCCCGCCACCAACCTCTTTTGGTGTTAAAATGGTCTCCCTTTTGTTAAATAATGTTCATGATAGATATTTATAACATAATGACTTGACAAATAAAAGGGTGGCAATGTTATGTAGATACCCCACCCAGTCTAATTTTTTTTTGAAATTTTATAGATCCGTGAAATTCAAAACTCTGGACACCTCTGCCTTTAAAGGATTTAAAATGAGAAACATGTTAGAAAGACTCAGCAAATAGGAATATCAGCAAATTGGTGCCTTCCAAGGTCTAGGAAATATAACTAAATTCCAATTCAGGAGTCATCTGAAAGATTCCCCACTTCTCTCTCTAACAAGTCTTCTGCCTTGTTACTTCCCTTCTCCCTCTAGTCCTGCATGGTTTTCTATCCTATTAGGTATCAATTTCTGCTTTTCTGTTTGTTTTGATTTGATTTCTAAGTATTGCTCTAGACACCCTCCCTCTTACCAACTTTCCAAAGTTGCATCTTCTAGGGGTGCCTGGATGGCTCAGTGGTTGAGCATCTGTCTTCGCCTCAGATTGTGATCCAAGGATCCTGGGATCAAGTCCTGCATCAGGTCCCTGTGGGGAAGCCTGCTTCTCCCTCTGCCTATGTCTCTGCCTCTTTCTCTGTGTCTCTCATGAATAAATAAATAAAATCTTTTAAAAAAACAAAATTGCATCTTCTAAATAAGTTCCCCAAAACTAAATTAGTCTAAAAACCCCTTAATTCCATTTTTCCCTTATTTACTTGAGTTACCAAAGGCATTTTCTGTCTTCTGTTTTGTTTTCTTTTTTAAAAAGTAATATGTTCACCATAGAAAATTTAAAGAATGATAAAAAATCATACAGGAGAAAATGAAATAAACCACAATTCCACTAATTAGATATAAGTATTATTAATATTCTGGTCATACTCAGTCAATGCTGGAATCATACCATATATACTATCATTAAATACCCATTTAAAATACAATTTTTAAACATTTGCATAGTATACTTAGGAACTATCATAATTTATTTAAGCAACCTCTTGGCCCAATTTTTCTTTTCTTTTTTTTTTAGCAAACAGAGCCTAAAAACCAGTATCTCTTACTTGTTCTTGGTACCAGATTAGAGCACAATAAAAATAAATAAAAACAAAGTAACAAAACAAAAACCAAACACATGCCAAAAATCAAAAGGTCCTAACAGTTCCATCCTTTTAATTATACGGCATGATTCTTTTCTGATTAAATATTCAACTAATCTCCCTCCTCCTGTGTCTCTGCTTCTCTCTCTCTCATGCATAAATAAATAAATCTTTAAAAAAGAAAGGATCCCTGGGTGGCTCAGCGGTTTAGCGCCTTGCCTTTGGCCCGGGGCACGATCCTGGAGTCCCTGGATCAAGTCCCGCGTTGGGATCCCGGCATGGAGCCTGCTTCTCCCTCCTCCTGTGTCTCTGCTTCTCTCTCTCTCTCATGAATAAATAAATAAATCTTTAAAAAAATAAAAAAAAAATAAATATTCCACTAAAATGTTATTCACCTTTACCCTCTTCATTATGTTTTTTGGAGCTGTCATTTACTGGGAGCTTTCTGTATGTTGGCTAGGCTGAGATTTATATTAACTTCTTGAATGTTTTAAACAAAGGATTAAACAAAACAAAAATAACTTAGGTATGTAACAAACTAGCAATCCTAGATTCATATATTTCAATATTAAAAAAATTTGAATTTTTATTTACCTTGAACAAATTTGACACAATGATTGAAGAGAAACACTGGGCATGTAGGTTAAGGCAGCATTGTAACACAACAAAAGGAATGTTAACACTTCAAACCTGAAGACAAATGAAAACAATATTTACAAGCCTTTAGAATTCTAAGAAGTCAACCATAATTAGGCAGACATTATGGAAAGATACTATGTTATAGAATAGACCCATACAATATAACCATATCAATAACAATACAAAACTAAAAAGAAAAAAAAGACTTCTCAAGTCAGTCATCTGAAACTTATTTTAAAAATGTATTTTAAAAATACATCTGAATCGAAGTATAAAGAAGCAAGACAATGTGTTTTTCTCTTGTATTAAATGACCAAATATTTGTTAAATTGTCACATAGAGTTTATTAAACATTACTTATAAATCTATTAAAACAATTTTCTTAAATATCAGTGTAGTGGGATAGTAAGTTATATCTCCATGGTATACCTATTCTGTGCTGTCAGCATCTCCCTTTGGGGGTGAGGTCCACTGTACACAACTTTTGACAAACCATGCTGGGATAGTGCACTCTCAGTCAGAGCCATGGACCCAATGCTGGAAGGCTAAAGACATTTGAATAAAGAAAAAAAAAGCCATTCTGTTGAAAATATGTTAATATATACACCACTAAGAATGATCTCCATGAACATCATTTCTTAAGAATATTGTGACTCCCTACTAAATTTTCTGCTCAAAGGCTTAAAAATAATTAAAAACTAAACCACAAATAGAAATAAAAATAGTTTAACTTCAAAACTTTTATACCAATACAGATGATATATAGAATTGTTGAATATATTACATTGTATGTAAGCTACACTTGAATTAAAATAAGGACTTAATAAAAAATTCAACTCCAGAAATACATAATTGCCACATATAAAAATATTAGACTACTTTTATCCATCAGAAGAGAAAAATATTTCAAAATCAATATTTCAATAGATCTCTTAAACAATCAGATTTTAAAGTTTTATGATTCTGATTCCTCATTTCACTTTGGGAATAGTAAATACTTTTTCTGGCGTTTTTTACTTTTTAAGATACCAATAAATTAATCAATTTGGGGGGAGGAGCCTCAATAACCAGACTCTCATTTATAGGACCTACAAATCTTAGAACCAAAAAATTTACTTTGATAAAATGTCACTTACTTCATGATATACAGATGGTTTGGATAAAGATGGAATCGTAAAACTCAATACTTTGCTATGTCCCTGTTTGTCAACTATTTCCTATAAAAGTGAAAAAAAAATCTTAAAATATTTATTTCTTATGCATAAGCTTAAAAACTAATTTTAAACTGTTAGTCTAAAAAGAAACCTGAAAGGAAAGGAATTTTAAAGTTAGCTAAAAATCATAAACTATGGTAATCAATTATGAATTATTTATAAACACTAAGAGTTAATCTTCCTCTTTAAGATATAGTAATACAGGATGGCTGAAATAGAGATGTGTAGTATGTTAATAATCACTGATTTTTCTCATGTAAAAAGTTACATTTCCTAAACCAATTAACATAATTATGAAATATGTCAAGACAAGGCCTTAAATTTCTTTTCCTTTTTAAAAATAACAAACCTTAAATATCTAGAATACCTACTAATCGATACACAAAGAGAAGAGTAATGAAAACTATATTTAAATCAGTAGTATGAACTCATGAGACAGTCCAGATTTTATGAAATTTTGGTGTTACCTATTTCACTAGATCTTTTCTCCCAAGCGTTTTATGAAGGTCATTAAAAGACAATTTACAGACAATAGATTTTAAATTTGAAAAATTTAAAATTCAACACTAATTATTTTTAGATACCACCATAAAAGAACTGAAATGGTCTGATTTTTAGTCTTTAATCAATCCAAAAAATTTTATTTACATAATTATATGTATGCCCATATAGCTTTCAACCTCCATAGAGTTATTTTTGAGAGAATGAACTATGAATCATTTGATGTATGAAAACAAATATTAGCTTTACTAAACTGAAAAGTAGTTGATACTATGTATTCATTTTTGCCTAAAAGGTTATATATTTGCTTTTTGCAAACATTTGTTAAGTGCATTAAATACAAACCAAATTGTAAACCCCTAGAAGAAGAGCTTCAATACATCCACTGCTATGCACATTTCTGCTGGCTGAGACTGCAAGGTAGCACCAAATCAATTCTGGAAGAAACTGCAGTGTAAATCGAAGCAACTGTTCTTCTCCACTGCGATAGAATTCAAACAGCTGGTGACAGACAGGTTCTAGCAACTGGAAAAAAGGCAGTGTTAATTCAAGGATTAAATTATATTTGAATGACATCGACATATGAAATATAAATCGTTTTCCCTGATTGGTAATTACTGAAATATATAAATGTTTTCATGTTTTTGAAAGCAAAACTATTTACTGCTTAAGCTATTTAGCAAACCTTTGCAAGTTTACTTCCAGTGGAAGGCCAAACAGTTCAAAATAAATGTATTTGGAAGTACTTGTAAACTTTAAAATAATCTATAATTCTAAAGTGATATTGTTATTTATACCATATCTTTTTAACTTATTAAAATAGTTAGGTTGTAAGAAGTTTCTTCCTTAATATCCTATCTTCCTGATAAAACATGTCAATTTATACATGATTAGGTATAGAGTTGGAGAAATTGAAATGGGAACCCTAGGTAGTTATCATCATATCACCCTCCTGAGCTTATAATTAGGCAGCATCCAACAGCAATGTATGTGGAATAGCTGAATAATTACAGCACCCCTAAATCTAGATCCCTATCGTAACCATGGTTGATTGCCCCTGGGAAATCTAAACATTGCTGTCATTTTATTTGAAACACAATTTGGAGTTATCTCTAACCTTTTCTCTCCCACCACATGCCAGCATTACCCAGCTAACAGAGCTGACTGAATCTATATCATAGACCTTTTTTTTAAATCAGAAAGTTAACATAAGAGACTCTTATTTATAAATACCATCTTAACAAAAAAAAAAAAATACCATCTTAAAGCATATACAATGATCACTCACATGTCATAGATATGTGAAGAGATTTACAAGGTACTGAATTTTCAAAACATTAGACTATTGTATTTTCCATGAACTATAATTCATTCACTTAACCAACTTAGGCAATAGATTTAAATCAATTTACTAAACAAATTTTCTATTTCCAGTAATTGTAATGAATAGAAACTAACATACAGTGGATATTTTTATTTCAAATATGCTAAATATGTAAATATTGGGTACAATTAAAGTCAGTATTACTTACACAAGATGTAGTGAAAGTTACACTTCAATAAACATTAAGTCAAACTAGTCTTTCCTGTTGAAAAATTATCTAACTTCTGACAGTTAAGGAATATTTTTCTCTCACTCCCAAAGTGGTTGTCAAGAGGCAACAGGCGTCTACTGTGGCACAGCAAGGGTAACAGGAAAGTGGAGGGTTGGAAGCAAAGTAACCCCATTCCTATGTCACAAGAGACATTTTTAAGGTAGGAATTTGGAATAATTGGGTTCAGGGTGGTAGGAAAAAAGAAAAACTGGAAGGGAAATGTTTGGCTTTCAAGGTAGGGTTTTTTAAATTTCTTCGTGGACCAACATCAGCAATCTTGTATTGTTGTGTAAGATCCCTCATCTTTAAATACCTGGGAAAACTTTGGTTAAATCAATTGATATTTTCTAACAAGTATTTGGGAAATTATGAAATCATATGTTGAAAATTTATTCAAAAAAATTTATTCAAGTCTGCATGAACACACAATTTTAATCAAAACACTTTCAAAAGGTCTTATAGCCAATTAAAATCCAAAATTAAATGAGCTTTTGTTTTATGAAAGCAGAACCAAATGAAGACAGCTTCAAAGGGGTGGAGAAATCATTATGTTACAGTGAGGTTAGATGAAATTATGCATGTCAAACCAAGACAGAGGGAAATGCATTATCTGTGCAGTATTTTAATACATGCAAAGTACTTTCAAAGTACCTGAACCTGTTCAATTCCCACAACATTGTAGGTAAAATATCATTATCCATACTTTCTACATATGGAAATTGAGACAAAGAGACTATCTACTATAACCAAAATTATGCAGCTCACAAAGGTCAGAACTGGGAGCTAACACTTTTTGACTCCTTTACAAACATACCTGAAAAATATCAGGAAAGATATAGAATGTAAGAAAAACAGGCAGTATTTGACTTACCTAACTTGAATATATTTGAGACAAGTAAATGGAACATTAGAATATGATGTATTAACAGTATTTGGTTTGAATTTTTGTACGTATTTTCTCATGGACATATTGTTATATTTGGTGGGTAGATTTTACAGTACTACTAAGAGAGCTGCACTTCAAGTATATTTTCAGGTATTAAATGGGCTTTTTATGGGTCTAATGAGAACCTAAAAATCATGTACCTTCTTTCCATTCTAAAATACATTATGGATTCTAAAACAAGTTAAGTTACAAATAAACTTTTATAAAAATCCATTTGCAGATAAGAAGACTATCCTCAGAGAGATTTCTAATAGTAATAGAAATGTGACATTAAAATGCCTTTCAATGACTAAAGCAGGGATAGAAGTTGGGGAAAAGTTAAGAAAATCTTGCAAATTAATTTTTTTTTTTTTTTACATTGAGCTATTCCTGAAGAACATAGGTAGGAAAAAGATTTTTAAAAAGTTGGAAGGATACCACCATTCAGGTGTTAGTAGGCCCTGAGTGGTCGCTCCATACTTTGGGCTCCTTATGCCCAGAACACCAAAGAGACACTATGTGGCTCTTTCACAAAACAACTGATTTCATAACACACTTGAGGTCTGTTAGCCTCTAATCATATGCCTGTCTTAAAGTTACAGTCAATTAAAAGGACCACTCAGGCAAACCGCATTGTACCCATAAACTGCCTCTATAATTTCTTGAACATACTACACATTTTCTATCACAGGGTCTTTGCAGTTACAACTACTCCCTCTCCTGGAAAACTCTTGCCCCTAGTTTTATTTTTTCTCCCTAATTCATTCAGAGCTGATTCAACCAATACCTCCTGAACCTCAACACAAACTTCCTCCTACTCCACTTTATTTTTCTTCATGGTTTTATCACTACCCAACACTGTATTATACATTTAAGTATTTGCTTAATGTCTATTTTACCTACCAGAATACAAGTTCTAATCCAAAAGATCAAGAATTAGGACTATATTGTTCACTGCTACATTTCTAAGTGATTTCTGGCACATTATATGGGTTCAATAAATACTTATTAAATAAAATAAACTGAATAGTAAAAAAGTTCTATTAATAAAATCCAAATACTAAATTTGCTAAACTTTAAAAAACACCCAAAATAATGTCCCAAATTTCAAAAATGCCAAAAGACAATGAATAATATCAACATTTTAGGAATATCTCCAAATTAAGATACAAAATATTCTAAAGAGAAAAAAGGGAGGTTATGATATTAGATTACACCATTATATTTTAGAAGCACTTCTAAATATATTTTTTAAGATTGAGTTGTGTTTTAAGATATAGAATACACCATCTTTACCACATGAATCAAGTTAAAAACATAAAACAAACTTACATGCAAAACTTCCTAAACCAGTGTTTCTAAAAGTGTGGTCCATGAACCAAAGACTATCCACAAATGTCACCAGTGCCCAACAATGTAAATACAGAAATTGCGAGGAAACATTTAGAAACTTTTACATCCGGGATCCCTGGGTGGCGCAGCGGTTTGGCGCCTGCCTTTGGCCCAGGGCGCGATCCTGGAGACCCGGGATCGAATCCCACATCGGGCCCCCGGTGCATGGAGCCTGCTTCTCCCTCTGCCTGTGTCTCTGCCTCTCTCTCTCTCTCTCTCTGTGACTATCATGAATAAATAAATAAAAATTAAAAAAAAAAAAAAAAAAAAGAAACTTTTACATCCAAGTAGGTGATCAGCACCCTTACTGAACAGGATATAGTATAGATCAGTAGGGGTTTATCAAATTTGTGTGGTACTTCACATATGATGTGAGTTGCACATTCATCATGTATATTAGCTACATATATAGGTCTGTGACAGATTGAAACTTTTTAAAAAACTGGTCCTTCACCACAAATATTTTGAGTACTACTCTGAACCATGAGAACTGTATTCATTTTGAATAAAAGAAATGCTATGAACCAAGCTAGTCTATTAGAAACAAGATTTAATTAAAAAAATAATAAAACATATATCTATTCTTATTCTATTTGGTGAAATAATTCTCAAACATGAAAACTGTAAAATACCTTCCACCCAATAATTAAAAACTAAAACCCTTCAAGAAAATAAGCTACCTATACGTACTACACAAATTTAACATTGGGGAGAAGGAAGGAAGAAGCAAATATGATTGTTTTATTCGGTTATTCCAAATAAAGTTTTGGGCTTATCAATTTCATCCCTACTCTTTTCTTCAGCCTGTAAAAGTCATGATGCACTTTATAGCATCATCAGTAGAAGATGGGTTTTTCCAGAACCCCTTTCCAAATAAATAAAATAAATAAAATAGACTGTAGTTTTAAGAGCTTCATCCAAAGGACGCATAGATCCACATGGGACCAGACTCAAGATTATGTTATTTTACCACTGAATAATAACATTAGTGGTGTTAGACCTGCCATGTGATCTACCAAACTTGGGTACAAAAAGAACTACATACCTCATATCCCTCCCCTCTACTCCATCTCTTTCCATTCTCAATAGCTCCCTCCTAGGCTATTGTCCTAGCATCTGTTGCTTTCAATTTTTCTATTCTCCAATCTATCCTCCACATAGTCAACTTCCTGAAACAATAATCTGATCAAGTCATGCCTTTAGTGCAAAAAAAGTCTAAACTGCTTATGATGGAATTCAAGGCTCACCATGGTTACAGCCTAAACCAATCTTTCCAGCTTTAGTTCAGTACCACTCTTATTCTCTTGTTAACTATTGCATTAGCCTATTTTTTCCCCAAATGCCATGCCTTTTTTCCCATGCTATCTCCAATCCTTTTCTATTTCTACTATGAATGGTGGGATTTGTAAGCACCAGGATCTGGAGTATAGGTCATTTTATCACCTTCAAACTACATTTTCTTTCTAAAGAAGGAAAAAAGATGGGGGCAAGAGAAAAGAAGGAAGGACAGAGAAACACCAGCTGAGCCAAACTGGTTGCCATCCTTAAATGTTTTGCATTTTCTCAGCCCTCTATATACTAATCCAACAGTTTGGAATGTCCCTTCACCTTGCATACCTGGAATTGTGTATATCTATCTAGGCATTGCCTTGAAAACATGTATTTACTTATTTTCTCCCTCTTTCTTCTTTCAGAATAAAGACCATGTGTTATTTATCTTTGATTTTCTATTGCTTAGCATTGAAGCTAGCTCATAATGAGCAAACAAATATTTGTTGAATCTGTCAATACATATAATTATCTTGACTTTCTAGGCTACCTCTAACAAGATAGATAAACAGGCAAATAGGTAGAGGAAGAGGAGGAACATGTTCAGAGATGGCTTTTAGAATATGGTAGTAATCTTATCTCTTGGCCTAGGAGATGGTACAGTGAAGTTCATGTTACTATAGTTCTTTTTTTTTTCAACTCTACCAGTTTTTGAAGATATAGTATTTTACTCTTATCCTCTCCAACCCATTTCTCAAATGTAATCAGATAAAAATCCATAATATATATTAAAGTTCCTTAAACATATCTTTTCTTACTTTTCCATATATATGTTATATTTCATAATAAAAAATTTAAAATCAATCAATTGAATACTACTAGTACAATAAACTGTAAAAGTACTTACCTCACTTTGTGGTTCCTGGATAACTTTATACAGAGATGAAACTAAAGAACTCTTGTCTTTCAAATTTGTAGCATAATTTGATAAAGATGTTTCTGGTAGTGTCTAAACAAATTTTAAAAAATAGGTTTTATTTTTATGAAATGTCCAGAATACCCAAACCCATAAACAGAAAGTAGATCAGTTGTTGCCAGAGATAGGGGGAGGGGTAATTAGGAGTAACTAACTGGTATGGAGTTTCCTTTTGGTGTGATGGAATTAGATGCTGGTGTTAGTTGCACAACATTATTACTATACCAAAAACCACTATATTTTCACCCTAAAACAATGAATTTTATGTTATGTGAATCATGTCTCAACAAAAAATATATTTAATTTTCTTATCATCAACCGGGATAGAAATTAACATTATCATTTCATCTTTGATCACAATTTGGTGTTAGAAATGAGAATACAAAGCATGTGTAAATCCAAAGATATATTTCTTTGTAGCATTATATAAGTTACAAATCTCATTAGTGATATTGATCCTACTTCTTAATAAACATGTTATATAAGAATCTAATAATGTTTCAAACCTTAAAGCCACAGATCATCTATCAAAGTAACTACTGAGTTACATATAGTAACTATTAATTTAGGAGTAAGGGGCAAATTTTAGACCTTTCAGAACTAGAGAAAAAGCCACACTATCAACAAACTAGTTTTCCTTTTCTTTTTTTTCAAACTAGTTTTCCTAATGCCATTAAAACATGGACAACCAATTACAGCTTGCCAGCACCACCCATTCAGAAAAGACACCATGACCAGAGAGGAATGGGAAGAAATAAAATTTTAGTCAGACAGTTTTGGGTAAAAGTAATTGTGAAATCTGAAAACAAAAACAAAAACAAAACACTTCATTATAACAAATGAAAAAACTTACCCTTCTAGAGTATACCCCTTTCTTAATATCTGTCTCCAAGTCATTATTTTTTCTTATGTAAATTACTTCAATCAATTAACAAATACTAATCCTGCAGTACATATAATATCTCAAAATATTCCTAACAGTCATTCCAAGATGTACACTATTTTCTTACATGTCCCACCTCCTAGTATTTCATAATTTAAAACAGTTATGGTTAGTGCATGTAAGTGTACATGTCCATAAACAGACATAGAAAATTAAACAGCATAAATGTTTATACCATTGATATGTGATTCATTTTTACTTTACCATGAGCTCCTTAAGGGAAAGAACTATTTTATCATCCATCTCTCCATCCGTGGCACTCAGCACAAGGCCTCATATTCAAACCTTTGCTGAAGGGATTTATTATAGGTGAACAGAATAAGAAATAAACATTGCTACCATTTACACTTCAGTAGATTCTTTAAAAATAGGTCACATTTCATCTTAAGATATATAAGCGAATAGATTCTTTTTTTAAGTCAATAAAATAGTTTTGTTTACCAGAATGCTAAGTAAATGTGAACTACCTGGAAACCTTCCACCATTCTCCAAAGTAAAAAAAAAAAAAAAAAAAGTTTCACAGCAACTACTTACATAAAGAGATTAGGGCATTCTTCAATATTTCAAAACCATGTAACAAAAGATCTCCAGGCAACATTTAATTTCCGTTATTTGATCAAGAGTAACCTAATACTAGGGGAATTTATATAAAAGGGAATAATGGTCAAATAAACAACAGATTTTTAAGTCCCTGAATGGAAGTGAATCTGACTTATATGTATAAAATACACTATCACAAAAAAAATACACTATTACATGTGTGTCTAACTATAAAATTTAAAACTAAATGAATTGAAATATAAATCTTAAAAAATGATTAGTGAATAAAAAATATTATAATATTACATATACTACCTAGGCCATAACATTCATAAAAAAGGTGAATTACAATTTTTAGTTTATGTACCAATTAACCTTCATGAGGTAAAATTCTTTCTTTCTTTTTTTTTTTGTAAAATACTTTCTGTGAAACAACTAAAGGCAAAAGGATAGCTCTTCTCTGAAAAGATAAACCCCAGAAAATACCCTGGGTCTAGGAATATACTGCTAAATGAGAGGAAAGGTCTTCTAAAAATTAGTGCACAATTCTGTCATTATTTCATTTTGTAAATGTGAGAAAAGCTACTTTCGTCTATAGAAGGGGAGGAAATATAATTGCTGTGTTTATGAACAATGCTTTGAAAAACTTAAAATCTAATAGAGACTGAAGGATTTAAATACTATTACAACAAACCTTTACATTTTCTTGCACTGTACTAGTTCAAAGCTACTAGCCTGAAATATCAGCTAAGTTTTCTCACTTTTCAGAAGGCAGAACTGGAGACAAAAAAATAAAATAAAATAATGGGAAATTAGTCTTGGCAAAATTTGAAGAAGACAGATGCTTCATACTAAAGTATCATTTGGCAGATGGCTTTTTAAAATGTAAGGAGGTGATATGGGTTGGGTGGAAGAGAATTAATGAAGACAGACAGATGGATGGAGAACCAATAAATAAAACAACTCTGTTCAGCAACATTATACACAAGATTAGATTTTAAGATTCAGTGACTACAGGAAAATTTAAAAAGTTAGGAGTCTAGAAATCTGCTAGATAAATATATACATAGCATTAAGAAAAGCACAATACAATCTGAAAGATAATACTTTATAAATAAATCTTTGAAAAGATTACAATGGAAGGGTGCCTGGGAGACTCATTCAGTTGAGTGGCCAGCTCTTGGTTTTGGCTCAGGTCATGATCTCAAGTCTTGGGATTAAGCCCTTCATCCAGCTCTGCACTCCAGGTGGAGTCTGCTTGAGAAATTCTCTCTCTCCCTCTCCTTCCCTCTCTGCCCCACACCCCACTTATGTATGTGCATGCTCTCTTTCTCTCTCTCTCAAATGAATAAACACATAAAACCTTGGGGTGCCTGGATAGCTCAATTGGTTGAGCATCTGACTCTTGGTTTTGGCCCAGGTCATGATCTCAGGGGTCCTGAGGTCTAGCCCTGCACCAGGATCCCTGCTCAGCAGGGAGTCTGTTTCTCTTCCTCTCCTTTTGTACCTCCCCCCGCAACAAAACCCATTCACTCATTCTCTCTCTCTCACATAAATATATATTTTTGAAAAATCTAAAAAAAAAAAAAAGAAAGAAACAACTACTCATGAAATTCTTGAAATAATGAGTCTCAAGTCTAATCACTTTGTTGGTATATAAAAGAAATACTAATGAGGGCCCATAGCTAGAGTAGATACTGAATAGTTTTTCCAAAGAGGAAAAAAAAATTTGCACAAAGCAAACTGTGTTGTCTGTGCGCTTAGAAGTGTGGTGAATAAAGTTATAGGGTTGAGGGTTCAGACTTCGGCCATGGAACAATATAAAACTAAAATCATCCTCATAGACCAGCCACTTCACTTTTTCTGGTTAGGATACTGAAACCTAAAAAAGTTAATGTGATTTTTCCAACATCATGAAACTACCTAGCAGAATAATTATAATTACATCAAAGTGTTTCTGACTTCTCAGCCCTATATGCTTGTACTATACCTTTGTCAATCTGATGATCTTAGCCTTAATAGCACAATAGTTATCAAATTAAACAACCAGGGATGCCTGGGTGGCTTAGCAGTTGAGAGTCTGCCTTTGGCCCAGGGTGTCATTCTGGAGTCCTGGGATCAAGTCCCACATTGGGCTCCCTGCATAGAGCCTGCCTCTGCCTATGTCTCTGCCTCTCTCTGTGTGTGTCTCTCATGAATAAATAAATAAAATCTTAAAAAAAAAAAAAAAAGCCAAAGAGAGGCTTCCCCCCCATCTCTCTCTCTCTCTCCCTCTATAGAGAGAGAGAGATCTATATCTATATATATATATCTATATATATTATATATATATTTGTGTATATATATATAAATGAATCCAAACTTCCTTTCTTAAATATTTTAACCAAAACATGTAACATATATATATATATATGTGGTTTTACATGTATAGCTTTATCATATACATATTTAGAACCATTAGTTCATATTGATTGTTCCAATTCCAGATTAACACCTTAGCATTCTTTCTTGTTTTTTCCTGTCCATGTTTCTAATTTCTTTCTCAGACACAGAGTAACCTAACTCTCATTATCCTCCATATATTTACTTACTTACTCAAAGTAACCAACTTACCAATGTAATCACTCTGGCTGAGTCTTCTACCTATTACCTCTGCAACCCTCTGCCCAACTATCCACTTCCTCAAACACTGGGGCAAACTATTGCCCATATTACTGCACTGCCCCATTACCCTTCACTGCAACACTTGCTAGGGTCACATATCCAAGCCAGAAGAAAGGGAATAAATAAATGGACAGGAAAGTAAGGGAATAAGTCACGATTTTCAATTATTTGCCTTAATAGTTGAACCCTCCCCGATACCCCATCCTTCAACATGCCCCCTTTCCTCAACTCCCATACTAAAACATGGCTAACTGGCTGGCTATGTTTGTTTTGCAAATTTGTATTCACTATTAAACATAACAATGCCCTAGAAGTAGTACTCAACTCTTACACTTGACAGTTTCCATCAACTTGTCAAAAAAAATCACGATGGGGCACCTGGGTGGCTCAGCCAGTTAAGAGTCTGTCTTTGGCTCAGGTCATGATCTCAGGGTCCTGGGATTAAGCTCCATGTCCGGCTGTTTGCTCAGAGGAGAGTCTGTTTCTCCCTCTGCCTCTCCCTGCACTCATGCATGTACACACATGTGGCTATCCCTCTCTTTCACAAATAATTATTTTTTTAAAAAATCATGATATAATGAACCATGTTAAACACTTCTGAAGCAAAAAAAAAAAAAAAAGCTTGAAAACACTCTAAACACTCATAAAAATAACATATGCGGAAGGTTTAATCAAATTATTCAAACATGTAGAAGGCGAGACACCTGGGTGGCTCAGTGGTTAAGTGTCTGCCTTTGACCCGGGGCGTGATCCTGGAATCCTGGGCTCGAGTCCCACATCAGGTTCCCTGCATGGAGCCTGCTTCTCTCTATGTCTCTGCCTCTCTGTGTATCTCTCATGAATGAATAAATTAAATATTAAATATGTAGAAGGCACTATATACAGTGCACTTTTATAAGATTCTATATCACTTTATGATAACTTAGGGGATCCATAGAAGGATAATCAACTCATGACTATAATAACTGACAAAGTGAAAATCTGCCCAGCCATTTGTTAGAATGAGGTAATAATGGCTGATAAGGCCAGCTGCAAAATTAACAGGAAACATTACTTTTCTCAAGGACACACTGCAGCTGAAGCTTCATAACAACCTCCCTTTTTGAGTGACTAACTGTATTCTTACTCACTGAGAAGACTTGTTATCTAAAATCATAAATATCAAAAACTTTGCTGTACGAACATACATCAGTAAGAATGAAACATCTCACTCTTGCCTGGAGGATCTAAGTCACCTTGACGCCAAGAAGCAGGCTTGATTTCCAACCAAGCCAGAGCTTCAGATAAGAAGCCAGAACTTCTGAACACAACATTCCACATAGATGTTAACTTTGTAGTTTCCAAGTCAACATGACCCTGGGTCCACTTTGAAGTCCACACCAGATTTATACACAGCCCTGCTTTGTTTTGAGCTCATCAAAATACTACTTCATTTACATTTCATCTAAACTTCACTTTTCCTCCAAATCCTGTAATTTTGTCTTGTCCTCTGTTTGGCAAGATGCCCATACAGTGCCTGTTGTACAGTCTCCCTCTTGGAAACAAGCCAATAAGTCTGACTTTGACAGACTATACATTTGTCCCTGAACATTGTGGGCTAACTAGGCTGGACAGTGACAGTTACAGCCCAAACCCTCATTCCTATGGTTCATCAACATGAAGTTCACATAATTATGTGTAAGAAGACCCAGAGGACCAGGAGCAAGCAATTAACTAGTTAAAGAATACAGTTTTAGGGTTGCCTGGGTAGCTCAGTTTGTTAAGGGTTCAACTAACTGCTGGTATTTGCTCAGATCATGATCTCAGGGTTGAAAGACAGAGCCCCATGTCAGGCTCTGCACTGGGTGTGGAGCCTGCTGAAGATTCCCTCTTTTTCTCCTTCTCCCTCTGCTGCTCCCCTCCCCCCCAAAAAAGAACACAATTTTATCTATTATAGAGAAAAATTCGTAAGAAAACAAAAATCAGCCAGCTAGAGAAGGATCCATTGGTAGAAAGGTGGGCAGATACCTTCCCATCTTCTCATTGTTGATCATACCCACTCTCATTGCCCTCCAAATTGGGAGACACATTTCAATCACAAATCTTTGATGGTTGGAGAGGGTAACATTAACGTTCAGAAACTTTAACCATTCTTTGTGGTGTTGCTATGAAAAGGAGAAAACAAACTCTTTTAACCACTTGGGATAAAAAAGGAATTGATTTTCTGGAAAAAATTACTATGTGTAAATACTTCCTTATTAAGATTTGTTGGCCCATATTTTTGCTTCCGTAGATTCTTAGCCTTTCAGTCATAAAAAAATAAAAATTATAAGAAGTAAAATAATATTTAAAAAGAGCCACTGAGATTTAAGCCCCAAACAAGGGTGCCTGGGTGACTCAGTAGTTGAGCATCTGCCTTTGGCTTGGGTCAAGATCCCAGGGTCCTGGGATAAGTCCCACATTACACTCTCCACAGGAAGCCTGCTTCTCCGTCTGCCTATGTCTCTGCCTCTCTGGGTCTCTCATGAATGAATAAATACAATCTTTAAAAAAAAAAAAAAAACTTCTTTGGTATATAATTATTATATTGAAACAATAATATTACCTTAAACTCTGACAACCATTCCTCCACAGCCCCTTTTTCTGAAGTGAACATCTTTCCACATCTGTTCTAGACCTTCGACCTGGAAGTTAACATAGAAAAATGCTAAAATTTTAAATACATTTTATAGTCAGATTACAATGAATAGAACTAATCCTCTAAAATGTAGTTACTTCTTATTTGTGAAATTAAAGCAGTTTCAAGCATAAATTACTAAGCTCATTTCAAAACAATGTACACAAACAAGCATTCAAACACAAATATTTGAATAAAAGTATAAATATCACAACGTAATGAAATTGGCTCTGCAATTTTCATTTAGCTTTCAGGAATGCCAGCTGCAAAACATACTGAACACTTTCCCCTAGTTTCAATGAAATAGTTCCAAAATATTATGCGTTTTAAGAAAATTGCAGAAAATATTTTAAAACTGTAAAAATATAAAAAGACATGCTAAAAAATGACTTCATAGAAAGCATTTAAGTAATTCAATTTGCTTATATTTTGATTCTTTATAATATATTTAGACCAGCGATTTGGTTCCCTGAAAGCTTAATACTCATAAAACAAGAGTAAAAGTGATAATATTCAGGATAATGATCATATTCAACAATAGTTATTCAGAAGACTGGGATTTAGTTAAATAAAAATAAGAAAAAAAAAAGAAGCTAAAGAAAATACAAAACAAATTTATCTCAAGCAAAATTTTTGTGAAAGTACAATGTGGTTTTCTTCACCATTTGTATGAGAGTAAACCTAGAAACTGCCTCTTGAAGAAAAATCTTAGCTCTATCTGAATTTCCTAACCTCCTAATTCAGGCACAAATCCTGTATTAGGCTTCTTAATTTCCATCAGCATTATCAGGTAGTAGAAATAAAAGCATAATTGCCAGAAACTGAATCCTGATTCTATTACTTATTTGTAGTATTACCTTACTTTTTTCATCTGTGAAATACAGATAGCCACAGTACCTACTTTCAAGGGGTTATTGTGAGGATTAAAATAAAAAATGCAAATAAAAGCACTTATTACAGTAATAAATAATACAAATTAAAGCACTTATTACAGTGGCAATAAAGTTTTAATACTATGAAATATTACTATTGAAGAATATCAACTCATATAGCCTCTTCTCAGCTACCTATCAAAGTGTACAGAGAGGCCTTTTTTTTTACTGTGAAAGTTTTATTTAATCATTTTTGTTTACAACTTACAGATATGCCTTAATGAACAACACAGGTTCTTGCCAAAGAATATATTCTAAGGTTTCTATTATCCAATTCTCATTAAAAACATGGTTAAAAAATAAATAAATAAAACTATGGTTAAGAAAAATACGTATAAACACACACACACATATATTCATCCATTAATTAAGAATTGAGAGATATGCATGTTACTTTTTTAGAATTAAAAATAGCCCACTTATTTTTTATTCCAAATTTTATCCTTAGGTCAAGTCAAACTATCAAAAACCACATATTTGTATCATTCTACTGATTTTATAGAATTGTCCATTCAGATAAACTGGGCTTTGCAATGGTGTCCTAAATGTTACCCTGCTAGATCATATGTTATCACCTTTAAAATCCAAAAGAGGAAAAAAAAAAAAAAAATCCAAAAGAGGAGAAAATTCACATCTTCAGTTTTTACCACCAGCAAGAACTCTTCTTTAGAATAACTGGTTTGTGGGGCACCTGAGTGGCTCAGTTAAGTGTCTGTCTGCCTTTGGCTCAGGTCATGATTCCAGGGTCCTGGGATTGAGCCCCACGACAGGCTCCCTGCTTGGCAGAAGTCTGTTTCTCCTTTTCACTCTGTGTGTATGCTAGCTCTCTCTCTCTCTGTCTCTCTCTCTCTAATAAATAAATAAAATCTTTAAAAAAATAGAATAATTAGTTTGCTTTTACATATGGATACTGTGACTCTCATAACTGACTATCTTTGCTTTGATTTTAATAAGATGGGAGTCACAGTTTCTGCCTATACATAAAAAAGCAGGCCTGAATTAATTCTTTCTCTTGTTTCACTTTTTTTCTGCCTGGGTCTACTTTTTCTTTAAAAGGTTTTATTTATTTATTTGAGAGAGAGAGAGAGAGAGAGCATGAGTGGAGGGTGAGGGTAAGGGCAGAGAGAGAGGGAAAGGGACAAGCAGACTCCCAGGGAGGGCGGGGCCTGATGACTTTGAGATCATGACCTTAGCTGAAGTCAGGCACTTAACCAACTGAGCCACCCAGGTACCCCAGGATCTACTTATTTTTATCTTGTTATATTATACTTATTTGTGAAACAAAATGGAACGAAGTAAATATAAATGCAAATAAGTGTTCTTTTTTTAAATTTATGCATTGTTTATCTAGTAGGACAGAAAATTATCACAAATAAAACCATTCTACATCAAATTACAGAGAATTGGGGAGATAAAATTTAAAATAACTCCCTACTTAAAATTAAGACTAATTTTTTAAAGGTTAAAAGGAATCAAGAGGGATTTGCAAAGGATCAAAGATAGTCAAAGCAATCTTGAAGAACAACAGAGCTATAGGACTTGAACTTCTAAATATCAGGGTTTACTAGAAAACTTACCAACATCATAGTAGTTAAGCCAGTGTGGTATTATCAGAAGGGCCAGGAAAAAAAAAACAACAACAGTAATGAAACAGAGTAGCCAGAAACAGACTTACATATATATGTCACCTGATTTATAACAAAAGTGACACTGTAATTCAGTAGGAAAAGCACAGCCTTTAAATTAAATGAGGCTTAAGTCAATGGACAGTAACATGGGGTAGAAAGTGGGAAGAGAACCATGGCCTACTAGTTCACACTTTATGCAAAAATCAGTTTCATGGATCTATAGATTTAAGTGAAAAAAGGTAAAACAAAGCATTTGGAAGGAAACATAAAAGAATACTTTCAAAAAAAAAGAATACTTTCATAAACTTGGAGTATGCAAAGGTTTCTTAAAAAAGAGGCACAAAAGCACTAATCATAAGGCAGTTAAAAAAATAAATTGGACTTCATTAAAAGTAAGTAAGAACTTCTGCCTGTCAACGGATGAATAAAGAAAATATAGCACACAACAGGATATTATTCAGTCCTAAAAAGAAGGCAGTTCTGCCATTTGTGACAACACAGATGAACCTGGAGGACATTATGCTAAGTGAAATAAACCAGACACAGAAAGACAAATGCTGGGGCAGCCCAGGTGGCTCAGCGGTTTAGCACCGCCTTCAGCCCAGGGCGTGATCCTAGAGACCCAGGGTCGAGTCCCACGTCGGGCTCCCTGCATGGAGCCTGCTTCTCCCTCTGCCTGTGTTTCTGCCTCTCTGTCTCTCATGAATAAATAAATAAAATATTTAATAAAAATGAAATTTAAAAAAAGGAGTAAACTTTCAGTCATCTGATGAGTAAGTTCTGGAGATCCAATATACATATAGTATAGTAACTACAGTTAAAAACGTATACTTGAAATTTACTAAGAGTAGATATCTCAATTAAGTGTTCTCACCACACACACACACACACACACACACACACACAAAGATAACTATGTAAGGTGATGGATATATTAATCAGTTTGATTGTGGCATATCAAAACATCATTTATACCTTAAATATATAGAACTTTTGTCAATCATACATCAATAAAGCTGGGGTGGGGAGGAAGAACTACTATTTATTAAAAGTTACCACTAAGAATAAAAAGGTAAAGCCACAGGGTAGGATAAAGATATTTGCATTTCACATATCTGACAAGAGCTTCATATCCAAAACATATACAGAACTCAAATTAGTAGGGAAAAGGCAAACAACTCCAATAGGAAAAACAAGCACGTCACTTACCCAAATGGAAACCTAACATATGAAAGGTGTTCAGCTTCATTAATTAAAACCCACAATAAAATATCACACACACACACACACACACACACACACACACATTTCAAAGTATGGCTAGAATGAATGACAAATAATACCAAGTGTTGAAAAAGGTATGGAGCAAACAGAATACGCATACAAGCTGGTGTGGATATAAATAAGTACAATATCTTGGAAAACCTTTAGGCAATATCTTCTAAACTTAAAACACATTCATCTTCCATAGACCCAGCAATTCCACCCATAAAAAATATACCATATAGAAACATGGATATATGTTTTCTGAAAGATGTGCTTAGGAATTTTCATAGCAGCAGTTTTTGTAAATAGTTAAAAAGTAGAAACAGGGATCCCTGGGTGGCGCAGCGGTTTGGCGCCTGCCTTTGGCCCAGGGCGTGATCCTGGAGACCCAGGATCGAATCCCACATCAGGCTCCCGGTGCATGGAGCCTGCTTCTCCCTCTGCCTATGTCTCTGCCTCTCTCTCTCTCTCTCTCTCTCTCTCTCTGTGACTATCATAAATAAATAAAAATTTAAAAAAAAAAACATTTAAAAAAATAAATAAAAAAAAAATAAAAAGTAGAAACAGGGATGGCTGGGTGGCTCAGCGGTTGAGCATCTGCCTTGGGCTCAGGACGTGATCCTGGAGTCCCAGGATCGAGTCCCGCATCCAGCTCCACACATGAAGTGAACTATAATTATAATAGTGTCACAATGTTGTGGAAAAGAAGGCAGACAAAAGAAAATATACTCTATAATTATATTTGCATACACTTCAAGAACAGGCAAAACTAATCAATTGTTAAAAGTTAGGGTAACAAGGGACACCTGGGTGGCTCAGCGGTTTAGCATCAGCCTTCAGATCAGGGTGTGATCCTGGAGTCCTGGGATCCAGTCCCACATCAGGCTCCCTGCGTAGAGCCTGCTTCTCCCTCTGCCTGTGTCTCTGCCTCTCTCTCTCTGTGCCTCTCATGAATAAATAAATAAATCTTAAAAAAAAAAAAAAAAAAAAAAGCTAGGATAACGGTTGCCCTTAAGGGAATACTTTTTTGGTTCTAGTAATGTTATGCTTCTTGATGTAGGGGCTGGTTACACAGGTGTGTTCATTTGGTGAAAATTCAACAAGCCCCACACTAATTTGTGCATTTTTCTGTGTGTATATTATACACGAGTAACACCAGACAGTTCAAGCCTCTTATCTTCCACTTGACAGAGATCAAATGGGAGCCCCCAATTGCATAGCTGAGTTAATCTGAATACTGACTTGTTTAGCATGTGCTCAAGCTCAAGTAAAATTGTCCTCTTTGCCTTCTTCTGCACTGCTCAAAAGAAAGGCTTCAAAATTCCTCCCCACCCTTGAAACTTTCACAGCCTCACCACCACTATGTGTTTCAGGTCTACCAAGACAAAAGTTATCATTCCCTTCACCCCTGGATCCTCGTTTATGTTGGCCACCACAAGAAACTACAGCTCCCAGGTTACACTCAGCCCTCACACACTAATCTTAACTCTTGCATATTCTCGGTTTTACCGCCATCTCCCATCCCACCCTAATTCTGGAAGGAAGTTTTTTCGCTGTGCCTTCTGAAACTGACAATCTGTTAGCAGCAAAATCCTCTATGTCCTTAACAATTCTCTGAATGTCTCTTTCTTCTTTTTCTAGTATGA
Source organism: Canis lupus baileyi (assembly GCF_048164855.1). Classification (NCBI taxonomy): domain Eukaryota; kingdom Metazoa; phylum Chordata; class Mammalia; order Carnivora; family Canidae; genus Canis; species Canis lupus. The sequence goes on along the minus strand of NC_132855.1, from coordinate 24,380,789 downwards.
AACCCAGGTCTCTTCTCTGAAGACACTGCTTTCCCTGTGGTCATCTCAGATGACTGCTTTTCCTCACATAGCCTTGGAAGAAACCACTAGGTCTGTCTTCCTTCCTCCTTATTATCATTTCAGATCATTCTTTCTCTCTCCTTTCAAACCATCCACCAGACGTTTCTTTGAAACTCATGTAGTTTTCGTCTATCAATCAATTCCCCTACCATCTTCCCCTTCATTTCTAAATGACCTTAGCTCTGGCTCACTGTCTGTCTTTCAAGCTACTCCTATTTAAATTCTTGGTGACTGGGGCACCAGGGTGGTGCAGTCGGTTAACTGTCTGACTCCTGGTTTCAACTGGGGTCATGATCCCACGGTTGTGACATCAAGTTCCTAGCCGGGCCCTGTGCTCAGCTAGAAGTCTGGTGGTTTCTTTCTCCTCCCTCTGCCACTCCTGTTTGTGCTCTCTCTTTCTCTCAGTCTTTAAATAAATAATAGGATCCCAGATTTATTTAATAATATCTAAATAATATTTAGCCCTGGTGAATAAAATCTTTAAAATATATATATCTAAAATTGTACATAAAATTATTTTTAAAAATCACTGAAGCTCTGAAATCGCTTTTTATTTATGTAGGTTAATATCTATTGATATTTACTATATTCAAAAACAAAACAGGGATCCCTGGGTGGCTCAGCGGTTGAGCACCTGCCTTCAGCCCAGGGTGTGATCCTGGAGTCCTAGGATCAAGTCCCGCATTGGGCTCCCTGCATGAAGCCTGCTTCTCCCTCTACCTATGTCTCTGCCTCTGTGTGTGCATGTCTCTCATGAATGAATAATAAAATCTTAAAAAAAAAAAAAAGAAAAATTTAAAACACAAGACTTATAAGCATATATCCATTTAGTCATCATTTACATAGCCTCTGGAAACCAACACTATATACTCATTAATGGGAGTGAAAAAGACAAAAGCCCATTTTATTATGAAAATAGTTTTAAGCTTGTAGACTATATGAAAGGTTCTTAGGGACCCTCAAGAGGTCCACATATGATACTTTGAGAACCACTGCCCTAGCCTTTGTTATTATCCCCTCTGACTTCTCCTATCTTTCCAGCACATCCTCCATGCAGACCCCAAAACCTTTTGACCATTCCAGGACCTAATGTTGCTTCCCAATATTCTCCTCACCATTTCAAATTCTTTAGTCAATTCTAATCATCATTTTTAATGTACTCCCTCAACTACTTTGCCCTTAATTGTTTATACACCCCTGGTAAAATCCGACTCTCCACCTGGTCCACTTCAGTACCCATGCAGCTTAACAAGGTAGAAAAAAACAATTAAAACAACACTTACAAATTATGACCACAAACTTTAAGCAAGCCCTCAATGCTGCGTGCCAATCATGCAGTTGCTTCACAATCTGTTCACTTTCCCCTGCTCATTCTACCTGGTGCTCAAAACTCTAAAACCTTCTTCCCATTCTTAATCTCAGCTGATAATCTTAATTTCTATTTCACTGAACAATCAGAAGAGAACTTCCACAAATTCCCAAATGTCTACCTATCTAGAAGCATCTGTATCTTTCTGCTCTATCTTCCCTTCTATTAATTACAAATGAATTGTCCATAATCCTGAGGCCAATCCTTTGAATTATGAACTGCAACCATCCTCTCTTGCCCACCTAACAAAATTGTTTTAACAAGTCTCTGTCTCTCCCTAATTAAATTTCTCTCTAACATTCACTCCCCCCAAAAAATTCTTAACCTCATTTCCTCTTCAGCTAGTTTCATATTTCTCTGTTCCTGTTTTACATTAAAACTCCTCAAAAGAGTTGTATGCTTATTTCTAATTCCTACCTGACCTTAGTTTTTTTAATTGTTAAATATTTTTTTAAATTGTTAAAAATCAACTTTGAGGTATAATTTATATACACTAAAATGTACACATTGAAAGTGTTCAGTTCTATGTAGCCATCCTTTCCAGTCAACCTTCCAACCCCCTAACCCAGGCAACTACTGATTTGATTTCTATCACTATAGATTACTTCAGCATGCATAAGAGCTTCTACATACAAATGGAATCATATATTATGTACATGTGTTTCTGGCTTCATCTTCTTATCATAATGTTTTTGAGATTTATTCATGCCATTGAGTGTATCTATAGCTTGGTCTTATGCGGACTTGTTCTTTCTTATTTTACCTATTTACTGGTTGATGGGCATACAGATTACTTCCAGTTTGGGGCTATTATGAATCAAGGCTTTAAACATTCATGTGATAGACTGTATTTTCTGAAGATAATCACAATATAATCTCCTTACAAGATAACTTGCACATACCTTTCATCAAGAAGTGGAATCAATGTAACTTCCTTTTGAATGTAAGTAAGCTTGGTATTATGACTAGGTCATACAAGTTTCCACCTGATTCTCTGTGGGACCATCATTCTTGAAACCTATCCACTGTATTATGAAAATGCCCAAGGACTAACACGGTGATGCCACCTGTAGGTGTTCTCCACAGACAATCTTACTGAGTCCTAGCTAAGAGTCAGCATCAACCAGCAGACTTAAGAGTGAGTTTTCAGATAATTCCAGCCCCCAATTAGCTCTAGCCTTTGAGCACTCTTAGCTAAGACCACAGACATTGGAGAAAGGGAAAAGTCATCTTCACCTGTCTTTTCTCAAATTCTTAACTACAGAATCCAAGACCATGATAAAACGGCTTTATTTATGCTACTAAATCTGGGATGGTTATGCAGCAATAGTAACTGGAACAATTTGTATACAAATCTTGTGGGCACATTTTATTTATCTTGGTAAAACATCTATGAATAGAACTGGTAGAACATATAGTAATGTGAGTTTCCTTGATGAGTAGTTTATCAATATATTTTTTTGTTTATCAATATTTTTGATCAAATTTGAGAAAATCCATCCATTATATCTTCAAAAATGCTTCCTATCATCATGACTCTCCTCTTCCAGGACTCCAATTACACACATGCAAAACTAATATTTTTCCACTGATCCTAGAGGCTCTATTCATTTTCTTTCAATCTTTTTTTTTTTTTTTTGTATTTCTAAGATTGGATAATTTCTACTGACATTTCCTCTTTATTCTGTTTTCTCCAATCTGCTGTTAAGTTCATACAGGAAATCTTACCTTTAGAAAGAAAGAAAAATTTCCTTTTTTTTTTCTTTTTTTAAGAAATGCAGACTGCACAGGCAGCTAAGTTCATACAGGAAATCTTTCCTGTAGAAAGAAAGAAAAATTTCCTTTTTTTTCTTTTTTTAAGAAATGCAGACTGCCACAGGCAGCACCTCATTTGGATGTGTCTGGAGTCTTGGAAACTTGACTACCCTATGTTCTACAAATAGACCTTGAGAGCTTATTTGGAGGTTCTAGCAGGGGAGCACAGCTACCTGTATACCTTTGACAGAAGAATGGTCCTCTCCTATCTGGGATGGTCACCCTCTTCAATACAGCACACAGCTTTGTGAGGGATGCACATGGAGCAGTGAGGGAGGAAGAGGATGGCCTAGCCAGACAGATCAGCCAAATCAAGCCTAGTGATCAATGGGGTGACAGATGTCACAACCAGATCACCCTCATATCCATCCATACAAGAAAATTTTCATTTATTTATTCCTCAGACCTAGGATTTGCATTTCACTTTCTTATTACACTTTCCTTTTTTTTCTGATATTCCCTATTAATTCATTTCCTTTAACTCTTTAAATATTATTTTAATTTTTCAGCATATTTATAATAGTTGCTTTATTTTTTTAAGATTTTATTTATTTATTTGAGAGATAGACCGAGACAGAGTATGAGCAGAGTGGAGGAGGCAGAGGCAAGGGGAGAAGCAGATTCCCTACTGAGTAGAGAGCCTGATGCAAGGCTCAATTCCAGGACCCCAAGATCATGACCTGAGCTGAATGAAGGCAGATGCTTAACCGACTGAGCCACTCAGGCACCCCTATACTGGCTGTTTTAAAACCTTTCTCTGGGGCAGCCCTGGTGGCGCAGCGGTTTAGCGCCGCCTGCAGCCAAGGGCGTGATCCTGGAGACCCTGGATCGAGTCCCACGTCAGGCTCTCTGCGTGGAGCCTGCTTCTCCCTCTGCCTGTGTTTCTGCCTCTCTCTCTCTCTCTCTGCATCTCTATAAATAAATAAAATCTTAAAATAAAAATAAATAAAACCTTTCTCTGCTAAGTCCAGTTTTCTAATAATCTTAGAGTTGATATCTATTGACTGTTCATTTTGCTTGAGTGTCATTTTCCTTCTTTTTTGAATGACTATGAACTTTGATCATATACTGGACATTATGGATGATAAGTTACAGAGATTCTGGTTTCTGTTATAATCTTCTAAAGAGTATTGACTTTTGTTCTAGTAATCAATTATTACTGGCTAATCACTTTGAATTACTGTAGGCTGACACAGACTTAGGTGTCAGTAAAAATTTCCCTAAGTAATTGACACTTTGGCTGAGATTTAACTAAGTATGAGTTTAAAAGGACCCGATGAGAAGGTACGATATGGTGTATGGTGTACCAGGTAAGCTGAATTTTATAGGAAAAGGCCCTGGAAAAAGAATCATTGGGTTTTTCAAGGAAAAGAAAAAAATCCATGTGGCTAGAGTGCAGAGAGTGATGGGAGACCCAAATGTCCCAGATAAAGGTGGCTCTTTCATCCTGGAAGGAGAGACATGTAGACAAAGCAACAACTAATCAACAATCACTAGGCAAGAAACAAACTGTTGCTGTAGAGATTTAACAGGCAGTCTGTTTTTACAACATAGGGGAATAATATACCAAGTAGAGATTGTACTGTGCTTTTAAAAGCAGGAACTAAATCTGGTTTTGCCCACATTCTATTCTCAGCACCTAATCCGGTACCTATCAGATGGGATATATTCCAGAAAGATCTCTTCAGTTAATAAATAGCCCCTATTTACATACATCGCAAGCTCTTTTTAAAAACCAATTTATCATATTTTATACATATATTATAGTTAATGTCAATATAATAAAGCTGACACATTGGTTAGGCAAGTTCAGCAAGTTTTCAAAATTGCTCAGATTCCTTGACTCCAATCTGAACCAAGAATTTGAAAGCTAATTCCAAAGTGAATAAATAGAGATTTTTACTCTATTCTCTACAAAGAGGTGACAGTGTTAAGGAAGAAGAGAATCAATTTTTTAAAAAGTTAATAATTACTAATGAAAAGTAATTAAGCTGGGTTCATTTTTTTTTTCTTTAAGATTGTATCTATCTATTTGAGAGACACAGAGAGAATGAGAGAAAGAGCGAGTATGAATGGGGTGAGGTAGAGGAAGAAGCAGACTCCTGCTGAGCAGGGAGCCTGATGCAGGACTTGATCCCAGAACTCCAGGATCATGACCCAAGTTGAAGGCAGGCGCTCAACCAACTGAGCCACCCAGGCACCCAAGCTGGGTTCTTTTTTAAAGACAGATTTATTTATTTATTTATTTATTTATTTATTTATTTATTTATTTATTTATGAATGAGAGAAAGAGAGAGCATGTTGGGGGGCGGGAGGGGCAAAAGAAGAGAGAGAGAGATTGTTAAATAGACTCTGTGCTCAGCACAGAATGGGACTTGATCTCATGACCCTGAGATCACGACCTGAGCCAAAACCAAGAGTCCTCCACTCAACTGGCTGCCAATCAAGTGTCCCAAGCTGGGTTCTAATTGGGGGGAATCCCTGGATGGCTCAGCAGTTTAGTGCCTGCCTTTCGCCCAGAGCGTGGTCCTGGAGTCCTGGGATCGAGTCCCACATCCAGCTCCCTGCATGGAGGCTGCCTCTCTCTCTGCCTGTGTCTCTGCCTCTCTCTCTGTGTGTCTCTCATGAATAAATAAATAAAATCTTTTAAAAAAATCCTAATTGTATCTGCCTTACTTGCTATTCATATCTATTTACCCTCCTTTCAATATAGAAGATATTCATAAAATATCCTTCAAATTCCACTCTACCATATCATACTTACCTCAACATCCACAAAAGGGTATCATCCAGGTGACACATAAATTAATACAAAGAAAACTGACCTCACCAAGATGAGAGGTGAATATGATAAAAACTAGGGACTCAAGAAAATATTACACTAAAATTTAGAAATCTTCAAATCAGGGTAGTAATCACTATCTCTTTCTTTTAATTCCTCTGTTGTCATATTCTAAACCAAATTATTAAGGATATATACAGAAAATACTTTCTATAACTAATGTCTGCAAACAATCACTAAGACTATTTTTCTATGAATTTATAATGGCATGTTCCCTTAGAAGGTCAGAGAATTAAACTTATTTTGAAATACTCATAGATTTATAAAAAGTTGTAAAAAAATAGTACGGAAATAATGTTACCAAAAGTGGAGTAGAGAATTTCAGAGCTCTATCTCTCCACAAAAACAACTAATAAGCTGCGAAAAATTGTCAAATCAACTCTGGTAGAACTCTCTAATCTAATCAAAAACCTGTAAGACTGATGAAAGATTGGTCAAGAAAGAAGCTGCTGCATTGTGATAAGCAAGCACTGAGACATTTTAAACTGCTCATCTACAATCCCAAACTTCTCAGATCAGCAGTGGTCATGAAGACAGAGAAGCCTAAATTCTTGGTGCAGGTTGCTAATGACACACAGAAAGTAATACAGACCTTATTCTCAAAGAACTGCAACTGCTTTAACATGTATGATGGCTCCTTTAAGGACTGTTGCAAAGGGCTGCCTTTGTTTTGCCCAATATGTGGTGATATGACCTGGGCTACAGCAGTTTCCTGGGTGGCAAATGGGTGGCTCAGCGGTGGCTGCCTTTAGCTCAGGGCATGATCCCAGAGTCCCAGGATCGAGTCCCACATTGGGCTTTCTGCATGCAGCCTGCTTCTGCCTGTGTCTCTGCCTCTTTCTTTCTCTGTGTCTCTCATGAATAAATGAATAAAATCTTTAATAAAATAAAATAAAGGCAAAGGCAATGGGCCACAGCGGCCTGGAACTAGGGATAACAGTCAAGACAAGAACTGAAAAGCTGTTGGAAAGGAAGCTGTTGGGAAAGGAGATACATGGGTGAACAGAGCTTTTAAATGCTCCTGCTTCACTGATAAATATTACCAACATCTAAAGTATTAAGACTAATCCATCTCAAGCTCTTCCAAAAATAGAAGAGGAAATACTTCCTAACTCTAAGAAGTCAGAATTACTCTGATAACAAAACCATACAAAGATATTATAAGAGAACTATAGACCAATATCCCTTATGAATATAGATGCAAAAATCCTCAAGAAAACATTAACCAACCGAATCAAGCAGCATTTTAAGAAGATGAAACATCACAATCAAGTATGATTTATTCCAGGAATGCAAGGGTGATTCAACATTACAAAAATCAATCAATACACTATATTAATATAAGGAAGGAAAGAAAATACAAGATCAATTAATGCAGAAAAAGAAAAGCACTTGACAAAATCTAACACCTTTTCATGAAAAAAAAAAAAGTACTCAAGGGGCATTTGGGTGGCTCAGTCAGTTAAGCATCTGCCTTTGGCTCAGGTGATGATACCAGGGTCTGCACCTGGAGTGGAATGACATGCCTCTTCCCCATTCCTGGTGGCCCATGGGGAGGGCAGGAGTAACCCGGCCCACGTGGCTGTGGGGGGTGGAGTGCGGGGGCTCACGCGTGGAGCCCTAAAGGGCGCTTCCCCCCACCCCCCCAGCTGTTGTTGTCCACTGAGGTGAGGGACTCAGCTGGTGGCCATCGGGGCAGGGCCGGCAAGCCCAGCCTCAGCCCTGGCTCACGGGCTGCCAGAGGAGGCCGGGTCGGGTTATTTTTACTACTAGGGAAAGTTTTATAAAGGGGAATTTATTGTAGCTGAGTGAGACGGTTCTTAATAAATGTTCATCTGAAGTCCGTAAAAAAACAAACAAACAAAAAAAAAGGCCCCACATCAGGCTCTCTGCTCAGCGGGGAGCCAACTTCTCCCTCTCCCTCTGCCTGCCACTCTCCCTTCTTGTGCTCTCTCTTTTTCTCTCTGTCAAATAAATAAATAAAATCTTTAATTTAATCTTTAAAAAAGAATAAAATACTTGAGAATTAATTTAACAAAAGGAACTCAGACTTGTACGCTGAAAACTACAAAATATTATTGGAAGAAATTAAAAATTACCTAAATAAATGGAAAATATTCATGTTTGTGAATTGGAAGACTTAACATGGTTATGATAACAATACTTCCCCAAATGGTTTACAGATTTGATGTAATTCCTCTCAAAATCCCAAATGCCTTTTTGCAGAAATTGACATGCTGATCCTACAATTCATACGGAATTTCAATAAACTAATAGTCAAAACAATGTTGAAAAAGAAAAACAAAATTGGAGAACCTACATATCCCAATTTCAAAATGTACTACAAAGCTAGAGTTAACCAAACCACCATGGTACTGGCGTAGGGTAGACATACAGATCAATGGAGTAGAATTGAGACTTCAGTTGATTTTCAACAAGGGTACCAACACCATGCAATGGAGAGGAAATAGTCTCTTCAACAAAGGTACTAGAACTACTGAATATATACATGAAAAAAAATGAAATTGCACCCTTACTTCATACCAAATTAAAAAAAAACTAACTCAAAATGAGTGAAGACCTAAATATAAAGCTAAAACTGTAGAATTCTTAGAAGAAAACATAGGGGTTAATTTTCATTATCTTGTTTTTGGCAATAATTTCTTATATATGACACTAAAAAGTAAGAGCAACCAAAGAAAAGGAATAGACTTCATCAACACTTATCAAGAAAGTGAAAAGACAACTCCAAGAATAGGAGAAAATATTTGCAATAATGTAGCAGATAAAGATCTAGTGTCCAGAATATATAAAGAACTCTTTCAACTCAACAACAACAACAACAAAAAAAGACAGACCCAAATTTAAAAATGGAAAAAGGCCTGAAGAGCCTTTTCTCTAAATAGAATGTACAAATGGCCAACAAGCATAAGAAAAGATGTATACCATCTTTAGTCTTTGGGGAAATGCAAATCAAAATCACAAAATACCACTTTCTACTCATGAGGACACTGTAATAATTTTTTGAGGTATAATTGACATGTAACATTATATTAGTGTCAGGTATACAACATAATGACTCAATATTTATATTTATTATGAAATGACCACCACAATAAGTCTAGTAACATCCATCACCATAGTTACAAATATAGAAAATTTTTTCTATAATAAGACCTTTTAAGATCAACTCTCTTAGAAACTTTCAAATATGCAATAACAACTTTACTCTCATAAAGAAAATAACAGGGCAACCTGAGTGGCTCAGCGGTTTAGCGCCACCTTCAGCCCAGGGCCTGGTCCTGGGGTCCTGGGATGGAGTCCCACATCGGGCTCCCTGCATGGAGTCTGCTTCTCCCTCTGCCTGTGTCTCTGCCTCTCTCTCTCAATCTCTGTCTCTCTTTCTCTCTCTCTTTATGTATGTCTCTCATGAACAAATAAACAAAATCTTAAAAATAAATAAAATAACAAGTGTCGGCAAGCATGTAGAGAAATTATGACCTTTTACATTGCCAAAGGGAAGGTAAAAAGGTTTAGCCACTATGGAAAACAGTTTAGTAATTCTCAAAAATTCAAACATAGAATTACCATATGACCTAGCAATTCCACTCCTAGGAAAATACTCCAAAGAACTGAAAGTTGATATTCAGGGGTGCCTGGGTGGCTCAGTTGGTTGAGTGGCCAACTGTTGGTTTCAGCTCAGGTCATGATCTCTGGTCCTGGCATAGAGCCATCAGGTTCCCCACTGAGCGGGGAATTGGCTTGGGGATTTCTCTCTTCCTTTGCACCACCTCCTGCTCACTGTCTCCCTCTCTGTTTCTAAATAGATAAATAAATCTTTAAAAAAGAAAAGACAGAATGAATGGAGGAAAAAAAGAAAGAAGAAAGAAAGAAAGAAAGAAAGAAAGAAAGAAAGAAAGAAAGAAAGAAAGAAAGAAAGAAAAGGAAAGAAAAAAGAGAGAGAGAGAGGAAAGAAAGAAAGAAAGAAAGAAAGAAAGAAAGAAAGAAAGAAAGAAAGAAAGAAAGAAAGAAAAAGGAAGGAAGGAAGGAAGGAAGGAAGGAAGGAAGGAAGGAAGGAAAAGGAAGGAAAAGGAAGGAGAAGGAAGGAAGGAAGGAAGGAAGAAAGGAAGGAAGGAAGGAAGGAAGGAAGAAAGGAAGGAAGGAAGGAAGGAAGGGAGGAAGGAAGGAGAGAGGGAAACAGAGAGAGAGGGAGAGAGGGAGGAAGGAAGATGTTAAAACAAAAACTTGCACACCAATGTTCATAGCAGCACCATTCACAATAAACAAAAGGCGTTACATTATCCATGAATAGATGAACTGATAAACAAAATGTGGCATATCTCTCCAAAGGAATATTTTCAGTCACAAAAAGGAAGATTGATACATGAACAACATGAATATACCTCAAAAAAACTATGCTAAATAGGATAATTTAAACCCAAAAATCACATATTATATGATTCCATTCATATGAAATATTCAGAATAGGTAACTCCATAAAGATAGCAGATTAGTGGTTGTCAGGGTCTATGCAGAAGGAGAGTACAGAGAGGCTTAATGGGTATGGGGTTTCCTTTGGGGATGATAAAAATGTTTTGGTATTAGAGGCAATGGTTGAACAACACTGTAAATATACTAAATACCTCTGAATTGTACAATGTAAAATGGTTAATTTTATGTGAATTTTACCCCATTAGAAAAGTAGTACAGAGGGCAGCCCGGGTGGTGGAGTGGTTTAGCACTGCCTACAGCCTGGCGCGTGACCCTGGAGTCCCGGGATGGAGTCCCACATGGGGCTTCCTGCATGGAGCCTGCTTCTCCCTCTGCCTGTGTCTCTGCCTCTCTCTCTCTGAATAAATAAATAAATCTTTAGAAAGAAAGAAAGAAAGAAAGAAAGAAAGAAAGAAAGAAAGAAAGAAAGAAAGAAAGAAAGAAGGAAGGAAGGAAGGAAGGAAGGAAGGAAGGAAGGAAGGAAGGAAGGAAGGAAGGAAGGAAGGAAGGAAGGGAAAAAAAGAAAGAAGAAAGAAAGAAAGAAAGAAAGAAAGAAAGAAAGAAAGAAAGAAAGAAAGAAAGAAAGAAAGAAAGAAAGAAAGAAAGAAAAGAAAAGAAAGAAAAGAAAAGTAGTACAGAGCGGTACATGTACTCTTTATTCAGTTTCCCTCAATGGTTACATTTTAGGTAAATATAATACCAAACCAGGAAATTGACATTGCTACAAAAAGAATGTTTCACTCTGTGCCATTTTATCATATATGTAGATTGTTGCAACCCTCCAGTGCAATCAAGATATAAAACTCCATTACCACAAAGATCTACCTAGTGCTACCCCCCCTTATAGTCACACCTACCTTCTTCACCTCCATCATCCCTAATTCCTGGCAAGCCCTAATCTGTTCTCCATCTCTATCATTTTGTTTGAGACTGTTATATAAATAAAATCATATATTACATGATTTTCTGAGATGGTCTTTTTTTCACTCAGCATAAGGTCCTCAAGATCTAGCCAAGTTGTTAGATGTATCAGTACTTTGTTCCTTTTTATTGCAATTTAGTACTCTATGGCATAAATATACCATAGTTTATTTAACCATTCACCTACTGAAGGACATTTGGATCGTTTCCAGTTTTTTACTATTACTGCTGCCATGATTGTATTCTCATACAGGTTTTTGTGCAAATAATAGTTTTCATTTCTCTGACATAAATGTCCAGGAGTGTGATTGTTGGTTCATGTGATAGTTGTATATTTAGTTTTTTGAGATACTGCCCAACTATTTTCCAGATATACTCTCTTCCAGCCTATAGATGTTCAAGTTAATTCAATTTCTCAACATCTTTGCCAGCATGTGGTAGCCACTACTTTTCATTTTACCGGTTCTAATGGGTGTATGGTTATATCACACTGCAGTCCTAATTTGCACTTCTCTAATGACTAGTTGATGTTCAATGTCTGCATAATGTAGAAATATATTAGCCACTATGTAGGGCAGATCTGAAATGAAAGTTAGTATAGACATTTCTGATTTTTAAAGGTAAATTTGTCAAATAAAGAATAATGTAGCCTATTATCTGCCACAAATGTAATTTGAACATGCTTTCCAAAAATGGGATTAAGATCACTTCAAAGATATTCATTACTTCTGATGACATTCTATATCATTCTTATTTTAAAATATATAGAAGAACACATAAAGCTTTGATTTCAATACTTTCATAATATTTGATTATACAAGGGCTTCTCAGATGGGTACATTATTGCCAAAGGGCACATTATTTTCCATTTTACCTTACTCTCTGCACTAAATTGAGGTGACAAAGAAACAAATTTATAAAGGAGATATACTAGTTCTTCTCCAGTTATTGCTGTAACTTAAAAAAAGAAAATCATTATAGTGCTGATTTACAAACATGAATGAAAATTCAAATCATGTTGGCTTGTCATTAGTTGGCTTTTTCTTTAAGAACAGAAATGTTTCAAAGCATTTTAGTTGTCTTTAAAGTGAGTCAAAGGGATCCCTGGGTGGCGCAGCGGTTTGGCGCCTGCCTTTGGCCCAGGGCGCGATCCTGGAGACCCGGGATCGAATCCCACGTCGGGCTCCCGGTGCATGGAGCCTGCTTCTCCCTCTGCCTGTGTCTCTGCCTCTCTCTCTCTCTCTCTGTGTGTGACTATCATAAATAAATAAAAATTTAAAAATAAATAAATAAATAAAATGAGTCAAAAATCTTCAGTACAGTGTAGACATATCTTAAATTAAATTTATAATCTCATAGAAATATTAAACTATGCCAAAAAAATGCTAATAAGTGAAAAACTCAAATGGCATTTACATAATTTTAGATTACCAAACCAAGATAGTTCAAAGCAAATCTAAATACGGTAAAACTTACCAAAAATCCTTGCAAATGATAAATTTTTAAAATTTTATAAAAGGAAAAGTACCTTAAGAAAAATATAAAATGTATAAACATTAAAAATGTGACCTGAAACACCCCAAAAATAAATAATACAGTTAAGAAATAAGCAGTAGATATTTCTCCCAAGGAGACATACATATGGCTAACAGACACCTGAAAAAATGCTGAACATCACTCATCATCAGGGAAATACAAATCAAAACCACAATGAGATACCACCTCACACCAGTCAGAATGGCTAAAATTAACAACAAAGGAAACAACAGATGTTGGTGAGGATGCAGAGAAAGGGAGCCCTCTTACACTGTTGGTGGGAATGCAAACCAGTGCAGCCACTCTGGAAAACAGTATGGAGGTTCCTCAAAAAGTTAAAAAGTGAACTACCCTACAACCCAGCAATTGCACTACTAGGTATTTATCTAAAGAATATAAAAACACTGATTTGAAGGGGCACATGCACCCCAATGTTTATAGCAGCACTATCAACAATACCCAAATTATGGAAAGAACCCAAATGTTCACTGACTAATGAAGGGATAAAGATACACACACATACACACACACACACACACACACAATGGAACATTATCCAGCCATCAGAAAAAAATGAAATCTTGCTATTGGCAACAACATGGATGGGACTAAAGTGTATTATGCTAAGCGAAGTAAATAAGTAGTCAGGGAAAGACAAATACCATATGATTTCAGTCATATGTGAAATTTAAGGAACAAAACAGATAAACATAGGAGAAGGGAAGAAAAAATGAAGTAAGATAAAAACAGAGAGGGAAGCAAACCATAAGAGACTCTTAAGTATAGAGAATAAAATGAAGGAGGAGCCTGGGTGGTACAGTCAGTTAAGCATCTGACTCTTGGTTTTGGCTCAGGTTGTGATCTCAGAGTCTTGAGACAGAGACTGCATCAGGCTCCACGTTCAGCATGGAGTCTGCTTGAGATTCTCTCTCCCTCTCCTCCTGCTCGTGCTCTGGCTCTCTCAAAGAAATAAACAAATATTATTTTTAAAAAAGAGAGAACAAACTGAGGGTTTGCTGGGGGAAAGAGAGGGCAGTGGGAGGATGGGCTAAATGAGTGATGGGCACTAGGAGGGCACTTGTGACGAGCATTGGGTGTTGCACGTAAGTAATGAATCACTAAATTCTACTCCTGAAACCAGTACTACACTCTATGTTAATTAACTTGAATCGAAATAAAATCTTGGAAGAAAAAACAGAAATTAAAAAAATCAAAAAATTACTTAAATGTGACCTGAAATATCAATGCATTCTATGGGAAACAGAACAAAAGAATTTTATAACAGGGACTCAGGGCCAAAGTCCCAGGATGGAGTCCTACATCGGGCTCCCCATGGGGAGCCTGCTTCTCCCTCTAACCTATGTCTCTGCCTCTATCTGTGTGTCTCTCATGAATAAATAAATAGAATCTTTTAAAAATAAAAAGAAGGTGAAAAACCAACAGTGTTTTCCAGTTGATAGAAGCTTTTCTTTGTCCTTGCCATACATTGTAATGTTATTTTTTTTTAAAATCTTCTCTTCATCGGCCCTGGGCTCAAAGATGAGTAACAGTTATGACTAAAGTTACCACTAAAGACTAGATAGAGGGCAGCCCCAGTGGCGCAGCGGTTTAGCACCGCCTGCAGCCCAGGGTGTGGGGACCCAGGATCAAGTCCCACATCGGGCTCCTTGCATGGAGCCTGCTTCTCCCTCTGCCTGTGTCTCAGCCTCTCTCTCTCTGTCTCTCATTAATAAATAAATAAAATCTTTAAAAAAAAAAAAAAAAAGACTAGGTAGAGCAAAAAGCAAAGTGACCACAAAATAGGAACTATGATTTAAAAAACTGTTTCTTTCTACAAACACTCAGCAAGAGGCTCTCTATAGTTGCTAACCTACCTCCACATTTCATATCTAATATGTAACATATTAACATTTATGGCAGTCTTGATTATGTAACTTTGCAGCTTTATAAACCTGATTAGATGTCCCAAGTAATACTCAAAATATACTCTCATATTTTAAAAATCTTTATTCTTCTCAAAGGCAAAAGAACAAAACATGGATTGTTTTTGCTACGTAACTAACTTCCTATCTTTCTCAAATATATCTTGTAATAGAATATTTAAAATTATATTAGAAAGCTTGCTAGGATTCTATGTAGTATTTCATAAGCTGACAGTTTGTGTGAAATTAATTTTTTAATATTTTCAATATATAATAAGACCTTTCTAAACCTAGTGTCTGTTCTTCAGTTACCACATTATATTCTTATTTTAACCCTAACAACAATTCCTAAATTCCTCAAGCTTTCTAGAAAGCATACATAAGAGCATTATCATCAGAGACAAATACTCATTATAATTTCTTCATTATTATCCAATTAGGGAAGAACATAAAAAGAAAAATATAGAAAAGGCAACAAATAACAACTGTAGTCAGACGGCAGAGAAAAGGGAACCCTTGTGCACTGTTAGTAGGATTATAAATTGGTGCAGCCAATATGGAAAACAGTATGGAAATTCCTCAAAAAACTAAACACAGAAATACCATACAATCCAATAATTCTACTTCTGGGCATTTATCCAAAGAAAATGAAAATACTAATTTGAAAAGATATATGTACCACTATGTTTATTGCAGTATTATTTATAATAGCCAAAATATGGAAGCAATCCATGCATCCATCAAAAGATGAATGGATAAAGACGTGGTATACATATATACAATGGAATATAACTCAGCTATTAAAAGAATGAAATCTTGCCATTTGTGACAACAAATGGACAAGGTCCACAGATGGACCTAAAAAAATAGTATTATGTTAAGTGAAATTATGTTAAGTGAAATAAATCAGAGAGGGATCCCTGGGTGGCGCAGCGGTTTAGCGCCTGCCTTTGGCCCAGGGCGCGATCCTGGAGACCCAGGATCGAATCCCACGTCGGGCTCCCGGTGCATGGAGCCTGCTTCTCCTTCTGCCTGTGTCTCTGCCTCTCTCTCTCTCTCTCTCTGACTATCATAAATAAACAAAAATTTAAAAAAATATTTAAAAATAAATAAATAAATAAATAAATCAGAGAGAGACAAATATCATATGATTTCATTTATATGTGGAATCTAAAAAACCAAACAAGCAAACAAAACAAAATTTTAAAAGAAACAGATAAATAAGAGAACAAATTAGTGGTTGCCAGAGGGGAGTGGGTGGAGGGGATATGTAAAATAGGTGGAGGAGATTAAGAGATACAAACTTCCAGTTATAAAATAAATAAGTTATGGGAATGAAAAGTATAGCACAGGGAACACAGTCAATAATATTGTAATAACTTTAGGATGACAGAGGATAATTATACTTATGGTGAGTATTTTGTAATGTATATAATTGTTGAATCAGTATGTTATATATCTAAAACTAATATATGTCAACTATGCTTCAATTAAAATATATATATTTACAATATATATATTTACAATTACAACTATGCTTCAATTAAAATATTTATATATTTACATTGTAAATATATATATATAAAAATTTCCTTAGTTTTACTGTTATTTTACATCATCCCCTTTATCATGAAGTATTAACCATAATTTACTACCAAATCATTTATAATAATTTGTTTCTTATGTCATTATGAAAATCAAGTTCCTATAAATCTGTAGAACAACCAAATTTTTATAAATGCATTGTGAAACATCATGAAGTTTTAAACTTTTGTCTTATGAAATGGAGCCATAACAGTAAATTAAGTGCCACCAGAAGAGTATCAAGAAGCTTAGCCGAATTTCAGGAAAACAGAGCAGAAGGAAATGCTTAGATTACAGAATAAAATTACATTACAGAATAAAATTAATTTACTCTCAGGGATTTTTCTGCTTAGAAACTAACCAGTCAACTGGAATATCCTATGAAAGAACAGGGTATCTATGCTGCTGTTTAAAAAGAAGTTGCTCATTGCCTCACAATCTACCTGTGTCCTCAAGTGAATAAAAGCTTATCCTCCAAAGCACAGGGAGAAGAAACATAATTTATAGGACGCAGTATGGGAAGTCATTCCAAAGACCTATAACTTAGGCCTATTTTCCCCACAAATCACAAAACAAGTGTCTGGTTATCAAAAATTGAGCAGAGGTTTTTAACTATGGGAAACATGTTTTGATTAAAGCACCTGTGTCTACTCCAAGAACAAATAAATCATATTGGGATATCAATGTGCTCTAGCAACCAGGCAAGTATATCTCTGTTGGAAAAGCTAAGACAATTAAAAGAAATATAACAATCTCTCTTCTCATTTATGATTCCCATCTTCCTATTCTTCTCAAATCCTCCAGGACTTCAGGAGAATATTTTATCTAGGGAAAGGATATATGATTTGAACTGAAATAATAAAAGTTTTAAAAAAAAAACTATTTGTCAACAATCATTTTGATAATCTGGACTGACCCTATGAGTTGCTCTAACCAAAAGAATGCAATGAACAAAATACTGTAAAACTTCTGAGGCTAGGCCTTAAGAAATCCGCCACTTGCACGCATTTGGAATCAGGCTAATACTATAACAAGCCCAAACTACCATGGGAGTCTACATTAAAAAGAACAGAGGCGACTGCAAAGCCACCAATTGAGAGTTTGCACTAAGTATCAGCCATGTGACTGAGCCATTTTAGACATTCCAGCCAAGTCAAGTCTCCAGATGACTGCAGCTTCAGCTGACAACATGGAGCAGAAGCCCAAACAAGCTAAATTTAGGTCAACCTAAGATTTGTGAGACATAAAAAATATTTGCTGTTTGAACTCACTAAGTTTGGGGATGGTTCATTAAGCAGCAATGGATAACCAAAACACTGTCTTAATCAAACATTTAGGACAGACTTTTTTAGTGCAAGGCATTGTGCTAACTCTATCAGAGAATATTAGGCTGATCAAAACATGGTCCCTGCCATCAAGGAATTAGATTTTTCTCTGAAATTAGGCTTTTATGATAGTAAAACCTACCATAAATAGACATAACCTTCAATAAATGTGATTATATTCTGCATATGTATACTTTTTTACCTGATCCTATTGTTAATAATGGCAGATATTTTGCACTGGTTGGCTAGAATTCCAACAAAACTCACTGACTAATAATAATCACCCCATCTTTAGTCCTATGCTTAATCAATGAAACCAATGTATCATAGTAACCATCACAGTTGCCACTATCTTTATTTATTTATTTATTTATTTATTTATTTATTTATTTATTTAAAGATTTTATTTATTTATTCATGAGTGACACAGAGAGAGAGAGGCAGAGACATAGGCAGAGGAAGAAGCAGGCTCCCTCTGGGGAGCCTAATGTAGGACTCAATCCCAGGACTCCGGGATCACACCCTGAGCCAAAGACGTCCACTGAGCCACCCGGGCATCCCTCACAGTTTCCACTATATTAATAAAAGTTACTTTTATTCATTAGGTATAAACAATCTCATTTTGCACATATCCTGATGCCAGCATCTCAAAACTTTCCTGAGATGTCAATGACTCCACTGAAACTTTCAGTTAAGAAAAATGAAGTTTCATCTGATTTTGTGTAGTGTAGGACATTTGCAAATTTTGAGATGACAAAATATAAATTTTTAAGTCAAATGATATACTAAGGGATCCAGGTTGGCAGAATAATTAATAACTCCTATTCCTGGGAACTTCAATATAAAATAGGCTCCTGAGAGAAAACATACAATTTCCCAAATTCTTTAAAACAATGATAGATCTTTCATCTGTCTAGAAATTTGTAAATAAAATTCTCATGAAAATTAGGGGATAGGGGTGCCTCAGTCAGTTAAGCATCTCCCTTTGGCTCAGGTCATGATCGCAGGGTCCTGCTCAGCAAAGAATCTGCTTCTCTCTCTCTCTCTGACCATTCCCCCTGTTCATGCTCTCGCTCTCATTCTCTCTCAAATAAATGAATAAAAAAATCTTTAAAGAAAGAAAATTAGGGGATAATCTAAAAGATTTTTTAAGTCCCTGCTCATCCCACATCCATATATAAAAATAAATTACTCAAAATAAAGTTTAGCAAAATGTTATTACATTGTTAGACATTTTCAGATAATGTACTATCTTAATGTTAGATAGGGATATATATAGAAGACCACAAAACCCATATGTCCAATACCCATATTGCAAAGCATAGGAAGCATAGGATTAATATAGGTTGCTTTCATAGTGTTGCTATTTTCCAAGGAGATGATTTTCATTATTTCATGGCAAAATTCAGAGTATAATTCTATGTAAAATGCCTTTAAACTAAATAATCCTGATTACTGGAACTCATAAACTCTTATCATTCTACAAAAGGTGGGTGGAAAGATAAAGACTACAGAAGTGCTAACTGTACAATAAAACCACCAGAAATACATTTTCACTGTCAGGAAGCCACAGGTCATAAAACCCATCACAGACCACAGTATAAAACAGAACACTTAAGAATAATGTTGAACCACTAAGGCATGTGTTATGTTAATGTCAAAAAAAAGTGCTCATCTCAGTGATGGGGTTCCCAGAGATCTCATCATCTTGCCTGCTCTTACCTAAAAGAAATCTAATTTGCCAATAAATTGCTGTTAAACAATATAAATAACATAGTCAAGGCTATTTGGATGCTCTTTTTAAAAAAGAGAATCTTTATTTATTCATGATAGTCACAGAGAGAGAGAGAGAGAGACAGAAGCAGAGCGAGAAGCAGGCTCCATGCACTGGGAGCCCGATGTGGGATTCGATCCCGGGTCTCCAGGATCGCGCCCTGGGCCAAAGGCAGGCGCCAAACCGCTGCGCCACCCAGGGATCCCTAAAAAAGAGAATCTTAAAAAAAAAAAAAAAAGAGAATCTTGCAGAAATCCAAGGGTAAGAAATGCAACACCAACACAAAAGGGGCTTAAGGAAATTGAACCTAGGGATCCCTGGGTGGCGCAGTGGTTTAGCGCCTGCCTTTGGCCCAGGGCGCGATCCTGGAGACCCAGGATCGAATCCACGTCAGGCTCCCTGCATGGAGCCTGCTTCTCCCTCTGCCTGTGTCTCTGCCTCTCTCATTCTGTGATGACTATCATAAATAAATAAAATTTAAAAAAAAAAAAAAGGAAATTGAACCTAAAAGCTAGAAACTATAACTTAAATCTTTATCTTCTAAAGGCAGTATATTTTCATTTCTCTGATTTTCTCAGTGCCATTCTTTATTTGCTGAATGTCTTCCTAACTTACTCACCCTGCCTATGTTCCATTATGGCTATTCTAGTTCTAACTATCTTGATCTTTCTGCTCCAGGCACACACTCTCCTTTGCACCAAATCTGTATTTCTCAGTTTCCAAAATTTGAATTTTTTTTTAACAAATCTCTGATTGCACCAGATTCCTACTTTGATCCTGACTACAACTCACTAGCAAGCCTGGAGATTGGCCATCCATGGGACAGATATCTCCCCTGGGTCCAATGGGTTGAGATGAATGATATAGACTCATGTAAATACAGGTTTATTTAGAAAGGGCTGTACATAGGTAAAAATGGTAAATATATCCAGTATCTACTATAAATATAATATCCCAGGAGAAACCTAACAAACTGAATATGAGGCACAGTATTTTAATCAGGGAAACCTCAAATTTTTTAACTTTGCTCAGCAATCAAGTCTCACAGAAAGAGCTCATTTTATGCTTAGAATCAGCTAAACTCCAAGATCTTTTTCATATTGATCTAATCAGTTCTTAAAAATCTAAGTTACAATTGGCCTTTTAAAACTGGCTCACGGGATCCCTGGGTGGCGCAGCGGTTTGGCGCCTGCCTTTGGCCCAGGGCGCGATCCTGGAGACCCGGGATCGAATCCCACGTCGGGCTCCCGGTGCATGGAGCCTGCTTCTCCCTCTGCCTATGTCTCTGCCTCTCTCTCTTTCTCTCTCTGTGACTATCATAGATAAATAAAAATTTAAAAAAAATAAATATTAAAAAAAAAAAAACAAAAATACTTATTGAGGGATGCCTGGGTGGCTCAGCAGTTGAGCGTCTGCCTTTGGATCAGGATGGGATCACTGAGTCCCACATCGGGTTTCCGGCGTGGAGCCCGCTTCTCCCTCTGCCTGTGTCTCTGTCTCTCTCTTTCTATGTCTCTCATGAGTAAATAAATAAAATCTTTAAAAATATATTTATAAAAAAAATTAAAAAAATAAAAAAAAAATAAAACTGGCTCACACATAACAGGTTCATAAACATTTGCCCAATGAATGAATAAATGAACAAACCTTTGAATCTTTACTAGTTTGGGCCTTGAATTCCATTGTGAGTTTTTAATATAACATTTACTTTATTAATTAGCCCTTTGTGATAGTTCACATTATGGTATTCAATAAGTCATCCTGAATGCAAGGAATGTTATACTAAAGAAAAAGTAAGAAATCAGAGCTAAAGACCCATTGTAAAGCTATCTATGTATTAAGTAATTATGAGTGCAATAACAATAAATGACTTTTTCCAAAGTAGACATAGGCCAAACATAGGAAAAGCCATTTCTAATGTTTAGTATAAAGAAGGAATAGGCGTCTAGGATAAGAAAGGTTCCAAATGGGCCACGCAAATAGAAATCTATGAAATAGAAAACAGAAATATCAAAGAGAAAAGCAATAAAAGTGTGTGAGAATCTGATGAGTGTTCAGGAAGACAAAACAGAAAACAATTTTATTCCAATGGAATGAAATCATTGAAAGCGTGGGCTTTCACTGGGACCTAATGGAGAGAAAAATAAAAGCAATGATGTAGGCAGTATATTTACAAAGGTAAGGCAACAAAAGTTATTTTTTGCTTGTTGTAAATGGAGATAATACCATTAAATTTAAATTTTCAAGTCTGACTTACCCATCAGCAAGCTAGGATGTAATTTTACAACACGACGATTTACCTCCATTGTTTCACTCTGCCCTTATGTTTATATTCCAACATGCAAACTATTATGTATTATCTATATTACTTACAGAATATATTCTTTTATATTATAAGGATAATTAATGTGGCTCTTTGATGGGTATATACACACTTCACGCCATTGGCTTTACCAGAGAAAATGACATTGAACTTAAAGAGCTTTTCAGTTTCTTTTAAACTAACAACCTACTTTAAATACTACTCGATGTGGAAATCAAACTCACAAGTTATAAATTTCATTAAAATATATATCACAGGGGCGGGGGTCCCTGGGTGGCTCAGCAGTTGGGCACCTGCCTTCGGCCCAATCCTAGAGTCCCGGGATCAAGTCCTGCATCGGGCTCCCGCATGCAGCCTGCTTCTCCCTCTGCTGTATCTCTGCATCTCTCTCTGTGTCTCTCATGAATAAATAAAATATTTTTAAAAATATGTATCACAAATTGAATGATTTTAAACTTAATATTGGATAGAACTCAATAAGAGCAATTATTGGGGATGCCTGGATGGCTCAGCAGTTGAGCGTCTGCCTTTGGCTCAGGGCATGATCCCGGAGTCCCAGGATCGAGTCCCACATCGTGCTTCCTGCATGGAGCCTGCTTCTCCCTCTGCCTGTGTCTCTGCCTCCCTCTCTCCGTGTCTCTCATGAAAAAATAAAATCTTAAAAAAAAAAAAAAAAGCAATTATTGGCTGAAATAAGATTTTCCAAAATGTTTGTAGCATCTTTAACAAAATATATAGTATGTACTAAATGACTCAAGTATTATCTAAGTAAGTCAAAATCTATGAAACTCTGAAAGGCAGAGACATAGGAAGAGGGAGAAGCAGGATTCCCAGAAGGAGCCTAATGTGGGACTCGATCAGAGACCCTGGGATCGCGCCCTGAACCAAAGGCAGACGTTCAACTGCCAAGGCACCCAGGCGTCCCTGAAAATTCTTTACTCTTAAAAAGTATTGTGAATCCCAAATAGCTTTTTTCTATGGTGGTTATATTTACATATTTACTGATATCGCATTTTAAATGTTTAATGACAAAACTTTAACACCTGTAACAATAACATTTTTTAACATAACACATTTTTATTAAAAATAACAATCTTCAGTGAATAAATCATGGGAATAAAAAGCATGGCATAAGGAATACAGTCAATGATATCATAATAGCAATGTAAGGGACAGATGGTAGCTATACTTGCAGTGAACATAGCATAGTATATAACTTGTCAAATTACTAAGGTTAAACACCTGAAACTAATGCTACATTGTGTGTCAACTATACTCAAAAAATAATCAGAAATAAATAAATATAACAATTTTCCTACAAACAAAAGAAGTTATTGAGAAGAGTGGTTTTGCTTCACATTTGTATAAATTTCTTTATATTTCTATAAATGTCTTGCCTTAATAGGACTCAGCTGGATCCTCATAACTGCACCTGCCTTCAACTTGATATGATAATCAATTTTGATTTTTTTCACCACCCCTCCAAAAAAAAACAGACTGATTCTCCAAAACTTGATCCTTTTTACCTAATATACTCTGAACCTTTTCTCCCCCCATGTGTAGTAAACTAAACTGCATTTATGGCCTTCAACAAACCACCCCTTCTACTCTTTACACTTTCATGCAGTCCTCTCCCACATTGATACTGGGCTTGGCAATGTGACCTGTTTTAGCCAAAGGACTTTAACAAGCATGATGCCAGCAGAGGCTTAATAAGTGCTTGCACCTAGAGCATGTCCTCTAGAAATACTTTCTCTTAGAAGGAAGCCACCATGCTATAAAAGCTCAGGGGCAGGGATGCCTGGGTGGCTCAGTGGTTGAGTATCTGCCTTTGGCTCAGGGTATGATCCCAGGGTCCTGGGATCAAGTGCCACATCAGACTCCCTACAGGGACCCTGCTTCTCCCTCTGCCTATGACTGTGCCTCTCTCTGTGTGTCTCTTATGAATAAATCAATAAAATCTTTAAAAAGAAAAAAAGCTCAGACATATAGGAGAAGCCACATGGAGAAAGATCTCGGAAGATGAGAAGCCGCCTTGGGGATTTCAGCCTCATGCAAGCTCCCAGATGAACGCGGCTGCACAAGTGATTGCAGCTAGACTGATCTCAACTATAGAGAGGCAGAACTGCCCAGCTGAACCTAGTCAACCCATAAAATCATGAGAACAATAAATCTGTGTTATTTTTAAGCTACTAAATTTGGGGGTAATTTGTCACACAGCCACAGATAATTAATATACCACAGAACACATATAGAGAAATTGGTCTCTTTTGAAAAAAAAAAAAAAAGCAAACTTCTGAATTTTACAATTTTAACTGAATCTGTTAGGGGTTATTTCCCATTTTTGAAAATTTTTTGAGTCCTTTAAAATGGTTGTCTCCAATTTTTGCTATTTAAACAATGCTGTGATAAATTTTCTTATATCTCTGCAAGTACTTCCAGAGGATAAACTGAAGAGGCTGGATCAAAGGTTACTTGTGATTGAAATTTAATTGCCCTCATTTCCCTATACCCTAACCAATTGTAGATATTATTAATCTTCTTAATTATTACCAATTTTATGGGCCAAAAAAACCACACTGCAGACTTCCATTTGCATCTATTTGAAAATCTTTTCAAATGCTTATTGATTATTTCTATTTCTTCATCTGTGAATTGCCTACTCATATTTTGTCTATTTTTTTCCTTTAAATATATTTGTAGGTAAGGAGTTAAGATGGCAGAGGAATAAAGGACCCAATTTTGTCTAGTCCCTGGAAATTCAGCTAGATAGTTATCAAATCATTCTGAACACTTGTGAAATCAATCAGCGATCTAAGAAAAGAACTGCTGCAATTCTACAAATAGAAAAGTGACCACTTTTTGCAAGGTAGGAGGAGGTATAGAGACATGAATCTGGAGAAATATATTGGAAGATAAACCCCAGGGAGAAGAAGCTTGCATAAGGAGGCTACCAGAAAGTACTATAAACAGCAGAGCACAAAACTGGAACTTTTAGAAGTCTGCTACAGTTGGGGATGTCCCTGGCCTAAAGGTGCTCAGGTAGCAAAGTGTGACAGTCTCCCAGGCAGGACAACATGGTCGTGGGGTCCTTGGGGTCACAAAAAGAAGAAGGGTGTCTAACTACAGCAGAGTTCCCAAGCATCAGGGCGAGGAAGCCAGCTGAAAACTGTGAGACTAGCAGGGTGACCGCTCTCCGAGCAGGGGCCCAGCAAACAGCAGCCCAGCAAACAGCAGAAGACCAGGGAGATCCCTCTCCCTCCCCAGGGAGAAATGGTGTGCATCAGTGCCACAGGAGTCTACAGTTTAGAGACTGGAAACTGGGTGGGTGACTAGCTAAAAACATTCAGTCACAGGCTAGATGAACACAGTTTGGTGGGAAACCAGGGAGACATGAGTGATTCACTGCTTTTCTGTGAGGGCTCACTGAACACTGTGGGGCACAAACTTTCAGCTCTGGGCTAGAGATCAGGGACTGCCATTTTAATTCCCCCTATCGGTGCTAAAAGCCTTCAGGGAGCAAAACAGTTCCACATAGTGCAATCCAGAGCTGTTTACACTGAGCCCAGTCCCCTGGCAAGGGGGGTAACAATTCCACCAGGGCAGACACCTGAGAATCAGTGCAACAGGGCCCCTCCCCCAGGAGACCAGCATGTTGGCTAAGACCAAATTTACCAATCATAGAGAACTGGAAAACTTCAGGTCTTGGGGAAAACAGTATTTAGCATTCATGGGGGTTTTGTTTTTGTTTTTGTTTTGTTTTACTATTCTTTCATCTTTCAGGGGGTTTTTTCAGCTATTTTCTTATTTTATCAATTTTTTTCTAATTTTATTTTTATATATACATCACACATATATATAATATATATATAGTTTCCTTTCATTGTATTTTCTTTAATTTTTGTATATATATGTTTCTTTCCTATTTTAGGATCTAGTTTACTATTTTCTGTTTTTTTACTTCTTGTTTGATTTTTTCTTGTTTTGTTTCTGTTTTCTTCTGGTTTGTTTTGTTTGTATTTTTCTGGTATTGTTTTTGTTATTTTTGTCTTTTCTCTCTCTTTCATCTATTCTCTAGACATAATGACAAGACAGAGAAACTCACCCCAAAAGAATGAACAAGAGGCAGTACTCACTGCCAGGGATTCAATCAATATGGCTATAAGTAAGATGTCAGAACTAGAATTCAAAATAATTATAAAGATACTACCTGGGATTGAAAAAAAGCATAGAAGACAGTAAAGAATGCCTTACTATAGAAAAAAGGAACTAAAATCTAATCAGGCCATGGATGTCTGGGTGGCTCAGTCAGTTGGACATCTGCCCTCGGTTTGGGTCATGATCCTAGGGTCCTGATGGAGCTACACATCAGGCTCCCTGCTCAGGAAAAGGTTTGCTTACCTTTCTCCCTCTGACCTCCCCCACCCCACCAACTCCTGTTCTCCCGGTCTCTTTCTCTCTCTCTCCTCTCTCTAATAAATAAAATATTTTTTTAAAAATCTAATCAGGCTGAAATTAAAGATGCTATCACTGTGATGCAGTCAAAAATGGAGGCTCTAACTGCTAGGATAAACAAGGCAGAAGAGAGAGCAGTAATATATAAGACAAAATGATGGAAAATAAGGAAGCTGAGAAAAAGAGAGAAAATTAACTACTGAATCAAGACTTCAAGAAATCAGTGATGCCATAAAAAAATATATATATTTGAATAATAAGGGTCTGAGAAGAGGAAGAGAGAAGGGGGCAGAAGATTTACTTGAACAAATTATAGCTGAGAATTTCCCTAATCTGGGGAAGGAAACAGGCACTCAAATCCAGGAAGCACAGAGTACCCCCACTCAAAATCAATAAAAATAGGTCAACATCCTGAAATATAATAGTGAATCTTGCAAATTTCGGAGATAAAGAGAAAACCCTGAAAGCAGCTCAGGACAAGAGGTCCTTAACCTAAAAGGGTAGAAATATAAGGCTGGCAGCCAACCTGTCCACAGAGACCTGGTAGGCCAGAAATGACTGGCATGATATATTCAATGTGCTAAATGGGAAAAATATGCTGCCAAGAATACTTTATCCAGCAAGGCTGTCATTCAGAATAGAAGGAGAGATAAAGAGTTCCCAGGACAAACAAAAACTAGGAATCTGTGAACACTACACCAGCCCTGAAAGAAATATTAAAGGGGATCCTTTGAGCAAAGAAAGAGCCCAAAAATAACAAAGACCAGAAAGGAACAGAGATAATATACAGAAAAAGTGACTTTACAGATACTACAAAGCCACTAAATTTGTATCTTTTTTAATAGTTAATGTAAATGGGCTAAATGCTCCAATCAAAAAATACATAGTATCAGATTGGATTTAAAAAAAAAAAAAAAAGAAAAAGAAAAAGACCCATCTATATGCTGGACCTAAAGACACACACAGAGTGAAAGTGGTGGGGGTGGAGAACCATGTATTATGCTAACAGACATCAAAAGAAAGCTAGTGTAGCAATCTCCATATTAG
This sequence comes from Canis lupus baileyi, assembly GCF_048164855.1. Classification (NCBI taxonomy): domain Eukaryota; kingdom Metazoa; phylum Chordata; class Mammalia; order Carnivora; family Canidae; genus Canis; species Canis lupus. The sequence continues at coordinate 24,353,325 of NC_132855.1, read as the reverse complement.
ACAAATTAGATTTTAAACTGAAGACTGTAATAAGAGATGAAGAAGGACACTATATTATAATGAAAGGGTCTATCCAACAAGAAGATCTAACAATTGTAAATACTTATGCCCCTAACACAGGAGCACCCATTTATATAGAAACCAATTAATAACAAAATTAAATAAGCATATTGATAATAATACAATAATAGTAGGAGACTTTAACACCCCACTCATAGCAATGGACAGACCATCTAAGCAAAAGATCAACAAGGAAATAATGGCTTTGAATGACACACTGGACCAGATGGACCTCACAGATATATTCAAAGCATTTCATCCTAAAGCAACAGAATACAGATTCTCGAGTGCACATGGAACATTCTCTAGAATAGATCACACACTGGGTCACAAATCAGGTCTCAAACAGTATCAAAAGATTGAGATTATGCCATGCATATTTTAGGCCACAATGCTTTAAAACTTGAATTCAATCACAAGAGAAAATTTGGAAAGAACACAAATACATGGAGGTTAAAGTACATCCTACTAAAAAATGAATGGGTCAACCAGGAAAGTAAAGAAAAATTTTAGAAGTACAAGGAAATAAATGAAAATGAAAAACATGACAGAACCTTTGGGATGCAGCAAAAGTGGTCCTAAGAGGGAAGTATATCGCAATACAGGCCTTTCTCAAGAAACAAGAAGTCTCAAATACATAACCTAAACTTACACACCTAAGGAGCTAGGAGAAAAACAGCAATTAAAATCTAAATCCAGCAGAAGGGAAATAATAAAGATCAGAATGGAAATCAATGATAAAGAACTCAAAAGAGCAGAACAAATCAATGAAACTAGAAGCTGGTTCTTTGAAGAATTAATAAGATCATTAAACCCCTAGCCAGACTTTTCAAAAAGAAAAGAAAAAGGATCCGAATAAGTAAAATCACAAATGAGAGAGATCACAACCAACACCTAAGAAATTCAATCATAAGAGAATATTATGAGCCATTATATGCCAACATATTAGTCAATCTGGAAGAAATAGATGCATTCTTGGAAATGTATAAACTACCAAAAATGAAACAGGAAGATACAGAAAAAAATCTGCACAGACCCATAACCAGCAAAGAAATTGAAGTAGTAATCAAAAATCTTCCAACAAACAAGATCCCAGGGTCAGATGGCCTCCCAGCAGAATTCTACCAAACATTTAAAGAAGAATTAATACCTATTCTTTTGAAGCTGCTTTAAAATTAGAAATGGAGGGATAAGTTCCAAATTCATTCTATGAGACCAGCATTAACTTGGTCCCCAAACCAAAGACCCCACAAAGGGTGGCTCAGTGGTTAAGTGTCTGCCTTTGGCTCAGGTCGTGATCCCAGGTCCAGGGATCGAGTCCAGCATTGGGCTCCCTGCAGGGAGCCTGCTTCTCCCTCTGCCTATGTCTCTGTCTCTGCTTCTCTCTCTCTCTCTCTTTCTTTTTCTTTCTGTGCCTCGCATGAATAAATAAATAAATCCTTTTAAAAAATGCTGAAAATAATTGAGGCAACTCAGTATGATTGTGTAATGATCTGAGGGTACAGCAACTATCAAAACAATAGGCATGAGCCAAAGGATATAGTGCTTTATCCCTGCTGATTATCCCATGCTGATCATACACGGGCAAAATAATGTTGCTAAGATTATGTACAAGCAATTAGTTCAAATTAACATTATATTAAAAAGTATTTTACTCAGTCCTCCTCTTCCAGTTTCTACTTTGAAAAAGCAACCAGGTCTATTGGCAGATGCTCTTGAACACTTAAGAACACAAATACCCCATAAACACCTTCTCCTTGCCAAACCAAACTAATTCAATTGAACTAAAGAATCAGCCAGCTGCTTGCCATTGCCTGTACTGTAGAAGGAGCTGAAAAGAGATGAATAGTTATTACTTTCTCTATTGAGCCATCCAAATTTCTCTCTCCCATATCTTGCCAGGGGTGGGATGTAAAAAGTGTTAAGGTTTTAGCATTGAGCACTGCAAATTGTTCCTTGGGGATAGGTAAATTAAGAATATTTGGGATTTTGCTACATCCAAACAGACAAGTCACCCATATTAGTTTGCTATCGTTGCTGTAAAAAAGTACCACGGACTGTGGCCTAAATAACAGAAATTTATTTCCTCACATTTGTGGAGACTAGAAGTCCAACCTCAAGATGTCATCAGGATTGGTTCCTACTGAGAGTCATAAAGAAAGGATCTGTTGTTCCAGGCCTTTCTCCTTGGCTTATAGCCATCTTTTCCCGGTGTTTCCACATCATCTTCAGTCTGTACAAGTCATGTCCCAATTTCCCCTTAAAAGGACACCAGTTAGAGATGCCTGGGTGGCTCAGCAGTTGAGCATTTTTCTGCCTTTGGATCAGGGTGTAATCCGGGAGTTCCAGGATCAGAGTCTCACATCAGGCTCCCTGTGGGAAGCCTGCTTCTCCCTCTGCCTATGTCTCTGCCTTCTCTCTGTGTCGCTCGTGAATAAACAAATAAAATCTTAAAAAAAAAAAAAAAAAAAAAGGACACCAGTTATATAAGATTGGGGTCCACCATGATCACCTCATTTTAACTTACCCCTATAAAGACCCCATCTCCAATTATGGTTACATTCTGAAGTCCTGGGTATTAGGACTTCAATGTATAAAAAGGGGGACAGGAGACATGATTCAGCCCATTCTGCACTTTATTCAACTGCAATAAACTAGGGTTGAAGCAAGTAATCTCACTCTCTCTTCTTATACTAGAGGTGTTTAAATATCATCCATTTATTCATAAACTATTGAGTGTCTACAATGTTCTGGATGCTAGGTTTACAAAGCTGAATATAACATAGTCCCTGACTTGAGGGATTCACAGTCCACTAGATTAGTCCACTAAATCTAAAACACAGCAACAGTGAGTATCTTTTAATCCCTTTTGAAACAAAGCAAGGCAAATCAGTGTATAAGCAAATAATAAAAACAAATGTTATGAGGAAATGGGGGGGAATGTAAAAGAAAGCCCAATGTAAATTTTATCTTGCAGTCAATTTGATATCATTTGCCCCTTTTTCCTCGCTCTTTCCCCAAAATAATAGCATACAGAAATACACTTTCCAAAGCACAGTGCTACTTTAATTTCTTTAAAGCTTTTTGCATTCTAAGTGGCCGTTTTCCCTGCTCTAATTTGGGGACAAAAGAAAAGAGAAATGTTAAGAGAACCAAATCCCAGTTGACTTGTGGGTTGAGTTGATGTCTTAGAGTGAGTCACTGCCCTTTCATAAATTGGAATGAAATTCTCAACCATTAATAAAATCGGCCAATGGAGGCTCAGATGTTCAACTTGGAAATGACACAGGCAAAGGGAGGGTACAATGAGAAAACACAAGTAAACACAGTTAATGAAGGTAATGTAGAACATAATGTGGAAAACTAGTTAATGAAGGTACTAGTAGAACTATAATAATAAAGGTAACAGATCTTGACTGTGCTACAAAATTCCATTTGATTCTTCTCAGTCAGAAACTCAGTGGATATTAAAATACTTGTTTATCTTGGTTTAAAAATTATAGGAAACAAAGCAGCAATAAATAGTTCAGTATGATCATGCTGATTCATATTAGCTGGGGTAACAATCCATTTGTTTTAGCAGAGGCTGAATTACACATTTTTTAAAAATAAAGTTTTCAATAATATTTTATATCAGTATAACAAAATATAACTTAGATGTTGCTTTGCAATTGAATACGAAACTAAAAGTAGTACAACAAAAATTTCTATCTTGGTTCCTCCCCCAGGTATTTGAAAGTCCTGTAAGAATGTTTAGAATCTCTAACGTAGTTTAAGCATTTCTTTTTCAATTATGCATTGTTTCTGAACAAAGGGTTTATAACAGAAAACTAAACGACTGTTTGGACCCTTTCACCAATAACCAATTCCTGACTGATGGAATCCAAGTGCAATAAATCACATTATATTACTATGAACTCTGGAACTTTACAATCTGTCGACATGAAAAGTATCTGCCCTGATTACATGAGTGACCAGCTCAACACCATTTCCATAAAGAGTCTGGCCTTCCAGAGGTGCTACCTAAAACATACACCTATGTAGCATATCTGAAGTTCTCATAGTGAAAAGAACAAGTTTTACTCTTACTTTTCTTGATGTCAATTTTCTTGGCCTGTCCTTCCTCTCCCCTCAACCTGTTATAATGGATTTTTCAAAAAAAATTTTCATCTTCCCAAAAAGAGGACTTGTTAAAAATTGTTACATATATGATAGAGAGGCTTATTGAAAGGAATCCTTTTATAAAACATTGCCAATACAAATTGCAGTTAACATAAATTACAGTGAACATAGCTAAAATTTCTCTTCCACTCCTCTCTATTAGACAGTAATCATACCTTATAGTCCTTTTGCACCCTTCCCCCTACTGTTTTAACAAAGCTCAATAAATAGAAAAAGCAACATGGCACAATAGAGTCCAAAAAACTCACGCTCACCTTCCAGCAAATTACTTAAACTTTCTAATCTCAATTTCCTCCACTGTGAAAAGTAGTGATAAGATCTACATCACAGGAATGTTTTAGGGATTAAAAATAATATAAATAAAGCACTGGCACACCATTGATGCTCAATAAGAATAGCTCTAATTTTCACTAACAAAATATTTACCAAGTGGACAATTGAGAATGTATTTCAGAAGCTTACAGTTCCTGAAAGGGGAGATTGCAGGGCTGGGGATAAGAAGGAGGCTTCATTAGATTCTAATGCTCTCCAGCTACTTCTATCCTTATTTATTCTTCACCAATTAATTTTCTGATTTAGTAGCATAAGCTATTGCCACCTCCATTTATTTCACCACCAGTTTATTCCTTAACCTCCTTTACAGTATGTATTTGGTTCTCATCACATACTTTCCATCCCCTTAGAAATGACAAATCTATTGGGTTTTTCTTTTTTTCTTGATATTCTTTCTCTTTAACCTTGCCACAAGCATCTTCCCTTCCAAAACTCTAAAAAGACTTCACTGTCCTCAATATTCTGGTCTATCACCCATGTAACTAACCACTCTGACTTTCTGTACTTCTTGACCAGTCCATTCGGGATGCACATTTGTACCTTCCCTATTTAGTTTGACACTTCTCCCTCCTACCTACTTCCACCTTCCTCTCTATTCCCTTATCAGGACCTACTTGAAGGTTCATAATCTCCCAAAATAGTCTCTCCCTCTTCTACGCTACTGAAGCGTGCACTGCTTGGGGGCTATGTTGCCACTCCATCCACCACAGTAATGTCTATGGATTAACAAATCACAGGAACATTGAGTTTTAGTTTAAAAGGGAATATATATACCTGGCAAGTTTAAAGAGACCAGATTGGCAACTTTTTATATGCCCATGGGCAGAAGTGGGGAGTACAGGATGTGTATGTTGATTAGAATTAATACCCTAAATTAATTAAATGTTCCTTATATTTGAAAGGGAGGGGAAAACAGGGAAGCTCAAAAAGATTAAAATAGAGTTCATAAGGGGCACCTGGGTGGCTCAATCACTTAAGCATCTGCCTTCAGCTCAGGTCATAATCCCAGGATCCTGGAGCCCCATGTCAGGCTCCCTGCTCAATGGGGAGTCTGCTTGTCCCCTCTGCTCCGCCCCACGGCTCATGGTCTTGCTCTCTCTTTCTCAATAAATAAATAGAATCTTAAAGAAACAGTTTATAACTGCTTGCCCAATTTAAGCACTTTTAAGGATTACATTATTCTCTCAAATTTCCAAGCCTAAACATCATTCTATAAGAGAGTAAATGTAAATCTTCCAATAGCTGAAGCTTCAAATAATTTTCATAGTACAGTTAAGAACTCATATACAATGTTTTCATTAAGTCAAGTACAAATAACTGAATGAATCCTTATGCATTTATATGAGAAAGCAACTAATGTTCAGCAGCTAATCAAAAGACTCTTTGTTCAGGAAAACACACACCAAACAAATATCACTTAACATTTACTACTAAAAGGCTACCCTGATGCAAGCCTCAACAATGACAAATATTTAAACTAAAATGGAAAAGTACTATGTCCACAATTTCTTGATCTTTTATCTGTGTTGCACTTAATATTCTTTACAAGGTACAAACAGAATTCAGGAATGCAAATTGATCTTGAACCCCCAATAAATTAAACTGTAAATTATATAAAACACATTATATATTTATCACCCCATTCCCATTCCAGGATCTTCTATCATAACCATACTTGGATCTATTTGTTAAAATAGCATAAGATATGATATCACATAGAACAGACTAGTAATAATTATGAGTTACCAAAACCTGAAACTAATTAGGCAAAAAGAAAAACAATAGGACACTCAAAAATGACTAAATTTATTTCTCAACAATCAAGAATAAGCAAAGAGTATGATTAGGAAAAAAATTAGGTTACTGATTTAAAAATATGAGATATGGCATCAGATAGCAATTCAGCTTAAATTCTACCACTAACTAGTTGTTGATTTTTTTTTTTAAGATTTTATTTATTTATTCATGAGAGACCCAGAACGAGAGGCAGAGACATAGGCAAAGGGAGAAGCAGGATCCTGGCAGGGAGCCCAATGCAGGACTCAATCCCAGGACCCAGGGATCACGACCTGAGCCAAAGGCAGTTGCTCAACCATGGAGCCACCCAGGTGCCTCTAGTTGGTGATCTTGAACAAGTATTTTAACCTCTTTGAGTCTCAGTTTATCTGTAGAGTAAGGATAATAATACTTACATGGCATAAAGTTGTACACAGATGAAATTAATTATGAATGAAATATAAATAATTATAAATGAAATTAATTATGCAAAGTACTTGGAAAGCAGCACATATGAAAATCTCAATAAATTGTATTCAATCCAAAAGCCTAGACATCTTTATAGCTAAACTATTCCAGATCTTAAGGACAATATTAATTGCTAGAGCAATTAATTAATTTCCAAAGATGGAAAGCTTCTCTCTTTTTAAAGATTATTTATATATTTGAAAGAGAGAGAGCATGCATGGAGGGAGGGGGTAGAGGGAGAGGGAAAGAATCTCCAGCAGACTCTCTGCTGAGTGGGGAGCCCAACATGGGGCTCAATCTCATGACCCTGAGATCCTGACTTGAGCTGAAATCAGGAGTCAGACACTTAACCCACTGAGTCACCCAGATGGCACTCCCTTTTATTTTGCAAAGCTAGTATATTCACAAACCGACACCTGAAAGAGAGAATATAAGAGGAATACTAAAGACAATGTTACAAAGCAATCAAATCTAGCACTACTTTACAAGGTATGCTATTATCAATTGCCTTTACCCCAAAGACAGCAATTGTTTGGTGAAATCTACTAGGAAGTCCTCTAACGTAACTCATCAACCAACAGATAAAAGAAGAAAAACTATATGATCATTTCAATGTACATCACGACACTATGTGATCAAATTTAATATCTTTTTCCAATTAAATCTCAATTCCAAAAAGGAATTAAGGAAGACTATTTCCTTAACATAAAAAAAAAAGTTGTCAGAATACACAACTGTGAAACCCTGAAGGTATTCTCACTCAAATGAGAAATGAATCAAAGATGCTTCATTATTCACTAATACAACTTAATATTACTCTATATGTTTAATGAAAAAATGAAATAATTATTGACAAGAAGACAAAATTATCATCATTTACAAATGCTATTAACTGACCTACTACAAAATGCAATAAAACCTAAGAATTAAGGGGCACCTGGGTGGTTTAGTCCGTTGAGCATTGGACTCTTGACTTCAGCTCAGGTCATGAACTCAGGGTTGTCAGACTGAGCCCCAGCCTGGCTCCCAGCTTAGCAAAGAGTCTACTTGAGATTCTCTTCCTCTCCCTCTGCCTCTCATCCCCATGCTGGCACATGCTTGCTCTCTCTCTCAAATAAATAAATTTAAACAATCTTAAAAAAAACTATAATAATTAAAAAGTTCATGAAATGACCGGTTAGAAAACAGTTTACCTAAATCACCAACTTTTTTTGAGTGCCTTTGGGAAAATACAATCTTCTTAAAATACAATGAAAAAAAGATTCCATTCACAATAGCAAGTTTTGATACCAAAAATTTACTTTAAAAATAGGTAGAACCACATGAAGAAAACTATAAAACACTGAGTCATTTAAAAATGACTTGGGGGTGCCTGGCTGGCTCAGTCAGTCAGTAGAACTCAGTCTCATTGGGGGCTGAGTTCACTGAATAAAAAAATTTTTAAGGGATCCCTGGGTGGCACAGCGGTTTGGCGCCTGCCTTTGGCCCAGGGCGCGATCCTGGAGACCCGGGATCGAATCCCACGTCGGGCTCCCGGTGCATGGAGCCTGCTTCTCCCTCTGCCTGTGTCTCTGCCTCTCTCTCTCTCTCTCTGTGTGACTATCATAAATAATTTTTTTTTAAATTTTTTAAATATTTTTTTTAAAAATGACTTGAATAAATTATGAAAATATTGTAAAGATATAACAGCTATCTCAAAAAAATTACTTTGAAATTCTATTGGGGTTTTTTTGAGAGGTTAATAAATTGAATTAAAGGTAATCAGAAAAAAGAAATATATGAGACATGCTAAAAATGTTTTGAGAAAGATAATAGGAATTCACACAATCATATAGTAAGATACATTAAGAAGTTACAATAAACTGTAATTACTGGAGCAAAAAATAAACAGTCCCATGAAGCAGAATAGAAAGCCTATAAAAAAATCATATGTATATATGTATAAACCATGATTTAGTATATAATAGAGATGACATATAAAACCTCTGGGAAAAGGGGTGCCTGGGTGGCTCAAATGGTTGAGCGTCTGCCTTTGGTGCTGGTGGCGATCCCCAGGTCTTGGGATGGAGCCCCACATAAGGGTTCCCTGCTCAGAGCCAGCTTCTCCCTCTCTCTTTGCCTGTCACTCTGCCTGCTTGTGCGGTCTCTCTCTGTCAAATAAATAAATAAATAAATACATACATACATACATACATACTTAAAAAAAAAAAAACCTCTGGTAAAAGAGAATTGCTCACTAGTGTTATAATTGACTTACCTCGCTACACCAAACACACTCCAAGTATACTAAAGCTGTACATGTTTTTAAAAACTATGAAAGTAATACAAAAAAACAGAGGTAAATAGTTATGTAATTTGGGAATGTAGGAAGGCCTTTCTAAGCAGGCAGATACATAAAAGAAAAATTTGATATATTTAATTACACCAAAAATGTTAAAAAATCTACTTAAAAGAAAAACCCACACCAAAAACAAAATTTAGGATGTAAATGACAAACTGGAGAAATTACCTGCAATTTAACTTGGCAAAGATCTAATAGTTTTACATAGAAATAATTCTCATAAAAAAAGAAATAATTCTCATAACTCAGTTTTTTGAATCTCCAATATCATAATACACAAAAGACACTAATGATTCACAAAAGAAATAAAAATATTTAATGTCATTAATAATCAATGAAATTTAAAAATATAGAAGATACAATTTTTCATGTCACAATGGCAGTTTCTGGGCAGCCCAGGTGGCTCAGTGGTTTAGCGCCGCCTTCAGTCCAGGGCCTAACCCTGGAGACCCAGGATTGAGTCCCACGTCGGGCTCCCTGGATGGAGCCTGCTTCTCCCTCTGCCTGTGTCTCTGCCTCTCTCTCTGTGTGTGTCTCTCATGAATAAATAAATAAAATCTTAAAAAAAAAAAAAAAAGAAGCAAAATGCTACAGTATTCATTCAAAATTATTGGAAAGAGCTTAAATTTTCAACACCTGAAATAAATGATAGTAAATCCATATACTGAAATATTAATCATAGATTTAAAATGATGCTTTTCCATAAAAGAATATTTTATTGACTCAGATAGGCATTTACGTATTTAAAAGTAGAAAATAAGCTAGTAACAAAGCAACATGTACAAAAAACAAAAACAGTACATACAGTATGGTTTCTTTTTGCTAAAAAAAAAAGTAAATATTCATTATAAACAACCCGTAAAGATATTCACCGAAGTGTTAGTAATTATCCCTGGGTAGAGGCATTAGAAGTGTTATTTATCATTTATGCATTCCTAAATTTTCCAAATTTCCGTTATTTTATCTTACATCAGTAATTAAGAAAATAGAGAATGTTTACAAAATTGCTGTCTCTATAGTAACAATAGTATCTAAAATCATACTAGCATTGATCTTCCCACTCTTTTAGACTACACCAAAATTAAGGATGCCTACTGTCTAAGATCATACTTTGATATTCTAATCCCAATGAAAGAAATTTTCAGAACTTTAGAAATCAGACAAAAGTTTTCACTCCACCTTTCTTTGTGATCAAATACAATGTCCAATATTATTGAGAATTAACCATTCTGGGGGTGCCTGGGTGGCTCAGTTGGCTAAGCACCTGCCTTCTGCTCAGGTTATAATCCCAAGGTCCTGGAACCTAGCCCCATTGTGAGCTTGCTTTTCCTTCTTCTTCTGCCACTCCCCCTACTTGTGGATCCATGCTCGCTCGCTCGCTCTCTCTCTCTCTCTCAAATAAATAAAATCTTAAAAAAAAAAAAAAGTAACCATTCTGCTTTCAGCTCCCTGACAAAGTTAAAAATCAAGTGTGAGGAATAAGCCCTGAACATCAGAACCAGTAGAGCTCAACTTTTAAATACATCCAAATCCTGAGCCAGACATTAAAAAGAAGAAAGAAAAGAAAAGAAAAGAAAAGAAAAGAAAAGAAAAGAAAAGAAAAGAAAAAAGAAAAAAGAGAAGAGAAGAGAAGGGAAGGGAAGGGAAGGGAAGAAAAGAAAAGAAAAGAAAAGAAAAAAGAGAAGAGAAGAGAAGGGAAGGGAAGGGAAGGGAAAGGAAAGAGGAAGGGAGGAAAATATTACCTTTCTCAGGATAGAAAGTATGGGTCCTTTGACAACTTCTAATCACAACTCTTCTTAGTCCCATTTGGGAGACAGAGGAATGATTTAATCCTACAATGTATTTAAAGGGCATATATCCAAAGGGCAAACAAATAGGATTTCTTCTGTGCAAAAAGATTATTTTCAAATGTTAAATATTCTCTTTCCTCAGAGCAGATATGCAGCCTAACTCCAAAAGGACCAAAAAAAAACTCTGGCAGTACTTGGGTCTCAACAACAAGCAATAGTCAAACTGTTATTTCCATCTGCTCCCATCCAAAAAATGACAAAGCATTACATGGTGGTGCCAGAGGTCCCAGCCTCCATTTAAGGAGTCTTCCAGAATAGCATCCATTTCCACAATACTAAGATGCTCTCTAATTTCTTTTGAGTACTTCAAAAAATCAATCTTGATACTACATGATAACTTAGATGCTGACAACAAAGAAATGCGCTATCTTTAACATCATATTCTTTGTTGCTTCCAAATTGTCTTCCTTTGTTATTTGTCAAAGCTCTGAATTTCATCCATCTCCTGAGAAACTCAGTTCTGGTAAATACCTCATTTTTCCTAAGTCTCTTACTTCTCACTTTCTTTATTCATGTAAAGAAACAAACATAACATTCCTTCAACCTATATCCCTCTTCGGTGGTTTTCAACCTTGCCAGCATGTTGGAATTACCCAGGGAACTTTAATATACCTGTGCAACTAATCTATAGTGACAAAAAAACAGATCAGCAGTTTCCTGAGGATGACATGGAGAAATTACAAAGGGACACAGGAAACTTTTGCAGGTGACTGATACTGTTCGTTATTTTGATTGTGGTTATAGTTTCATAAATGAAAACTTATATCAAACATTAAATTGCACGCTTTAAGTATGTGTAGTTTATTACACGCCAATTATATTACAACAAAGCTGTTGAAATAAATACTAATGCCTGGGTTACACTTCAACCCCAAGTTAGGATGAGCTTTCCCCTGGAAATCAACATTCTTAAAAGCTCCCTAGATGACTGTAAATGTGCAGCTAAGAATGAGAACCACTGCTCTATAGCTATCATTCTCTCCCTTCTTCAGTTTCCTTGAAATGCCTCACTCAAGCAGGTCTACTTTATCACCATCCACTCTTTCTCAATCTTCCAAAGACTGGCTTCTGAACCACTGAACTACTGTGAACTACTTAGTTAAAACTGTACTTGTTAAAGTCACCTATGGAATCCTGACCAATTCACTGGTCCCTGGAGTCCTCTCCTTACTTGCCACCTCTTCACAGCATTCAAAATTGTTGACCCATTCTACCTCTAGTTGAAATTCTCTCCATCTTTAGCATCTTTCCTAATGTTCCTCCTAACTACTACTCTTCTATTTCACATTACTCTTCTAGCCACTTCTGCTTTTTATCAGTCTGCTTTTTATCTCGCCGCTGCTTTGATGATATTAAAAGCTTTCCCTGAATCATTTCAATATAACCAAATCAATACAGCTTCAATTCAATCCCCAATCTGCCCTATAATCCCAATTTCTTTTATAAATTCCACATCCATGGATCCAAACATCTAATGACGTCTCCACCTGAATGCTCCACAGCTTCCTCAATTTCAAAAAACCCAAAATAGAATTTATCATCTTCCTTCCATTTTCCCTCACTTCCAATTTCAGAACCAATTCAAATCCTCAGGGTCCCAATTCCTCCTTCTTTCTTTCCAAACGTGACAAGACCGATCAGGTTCTACCTCACTCTGCCAGGGTGAGGGTCTAAAACAAAAATTCATTAAATGGCTTCTTACTCATCACCTTCAATGCAATACCCATAGCCAAGACACCATGCCCTGGTCTGAAGCACTACCATTATTCTCATCTTCCACCTTTCCTTACCAACCCCTGCATTTAAGTCACATTAATGTCAATGCTATTGACTTTGGACATGAAACTGACAATGACTTCTCTAAACTGCCATAGTTTCTCATGCCTCCTTGCCTTCTCACTTATTATATTTGCCTCTTGGAAAGTTACTGACCTCCTGCACTGGGCTAAATTATATATTTCAAAACCATACTGTGTGCTCCTCACTCTACCTACATCCAAACTGAGTTACCATGTCCTACTCTCCCTTACTACACTAGGCATATCTCTATTCACATGTATCAGATGATATTATAATTTTTACTTATCTGTCTTGTACATCAGAGTAAGTTCCTTGATGACAAGAGTTATGACATTCATTTCTGCCCTAGAACCTATTCAGCCAGGCTGAATAGGGCAGTGCAAAATAAAATTTATTTGATATAATTTCAATTATTTACAAAGTGTAAACTTGATACCCCCCCAAATGGTCCTGATATTAGCATTTTTCAAAGTTTTTAAATGTTCATTTAAAACATTATAAATGTCTACAAAATAAATAGCATGCAACAGGATCCTGAATAAAACAGCTGACTATAAGATATGTTTAAACTCTGTCAAAACAACACCAGTCTAAGAAATGCAACCAGGAATCAGATTTCATAAAATAAAAACACAAAAAAGAATGCATGGCAGGAATAACATACTGACCTAACCGACACCTTATCTGGATGTCTATATCTAAGTACTGTTCATGTTGATAACTAAGAGGTTTTATAATCCCTCTATGGTATAATAATTGTAGTAAATTTAAAAAAAAAGAATAAAATAAGCCAAATTCAGAATTTTTAAATCTAAATATGTGATGGTTTTCCCCTGAGCCACTTTCTTTAAATGAGTTATTTGAATAACTGACTTTAAAGCTACTACTGGGGGATGCCTGGGTGGCTCAGGGGTTGAGTGCCTGCCTTTGGCCCAGGGTGTGATCCTGGAGTCCCAGGATCGAGTCCCACGTCGGGCTACCTGCATGGAGCGTTTCTCCCTCTGCCTATGTCTCTGCCTCTCTCATTCTGTGTCTCTCATGAATAAAATAAGTAATCTCTTAAAATAAATAAATAAATAAATAAATAAAGCTACTACTGGGGCAGCCTGGGTGGCTCAGCGGTTTAGCGCCACCTTCGGCTTGGGGCGTGATCCTGGAGCCCCGGGATCAAGTCCCACGTCGGGCTCCCTGCATGGAGCCTGCTTCTCCCTCTGCCTGTGTCTCTGCCTCTCTCTCTCTCTCTCTCTCTCTCCCCCCCTCTGTGTGTGTGTCTCTCATGAATAAATAAATAAATCTTTAAAAAAATAAGTAGAGCATACTATAAATAAATAAATAAATAAATAAATAAATAAATAAATAAATAAATAAATAAAGCAAGCAAGCAAGCAAGCAAGCAAGCAAGCTACTACTGGCCAAGCAGATCCTAATATTCTTTTTCTTTCTTGCCTTTCCCTACACTTGAAAGAAAGAAAGAAAGAAAAGAAAAGAAAGAAAAGAAAAGAAAAGAAAAGAAAAGAAAAGAAAAGAAAAGAAAAGAAAAGAAAAGAAAGAAGGAAGGAAGGAAGGAAGGAAGGAAGGAAGGAAAGAAAGAAAAGAAAGAAAGAAAGAAAGAAAGAAAGAAAGAAAGAAAGAAAGAAAGAAAGAAAGAAAGAAAGAAAGAAAGAAAGAAAAAATGGTGTTTGGCACCAATATTCATCTTGGAAACCTTGAAGCGTATTAACGCTAAGACAGGAGGTTTAGAAATTGGAGGGAGGTCTAATCTGGGGGTGTTAGGAGAACGTCCTTATGGAGAACAATCCTACTGGGTCTATCACATTGGCTCAAGGTTACACTGATCCTTAGGACTTTATGCAGATAAGATTTTAAAAGCGGAAAAATCTTAAACTGTCAAATGCCACACGAACCCAAGAGGCGGCATGTCGGCTCCAAAAAACTACTGTGCGACCCAAAGGACCTAGAATTTGCAAAAGGACGGCTTGGTCCTGCCGCCTGTCGCACGGTCTCGGAAATTCGGAGCTGCGGGTGGAACAAACTGCCCCTACCTGAAGAGCGGAGACCCTGCCAGCCGGGCGTGGAACAGCGTTGTGTCCCGGAGCCCCTCTCCCGGGCTGTACGAGACCACTAAGGGCAAAACCCAGACCTTTCAGGGATGCCTCAACTTAGGGCTGCACCGCACAGTCGCGCACGCGGAAGGGCGGATACGCGGTTCTGCTGAAGCGTGCAAACTTGGGGGGTGGGGGGGGGGTCTTTCGATCGCAACCATTTTCAGACAAAACCCCGACGGATTCTCGAGGAGGCTGAACATCAGCCTCGGAAGAGGCATAACTCCTAGAGGCGGGGGGCGGGGAGGGGGAGCAAGTGCTCAAGAAGGGGGGGCTCTCCAGGGCAATGGCCGAGGAAGGCATGCTGGCTGCTTTCTCGACCTCGGCGCCCTGCGAGGGACACCGGGCTAGCGCTGCTTTCCAAGAGCGGGGGTGGGCGACGGTGACCATTTTGGCCACTAGACGGAAAGCGGCGAGCCCTCCCCGAAGTGGGAGAGGCCAGGCCAGGGCATCAGCTGCGGCGGGATGGGGCGGGGGGGAGGGGCGAGGGGCGCGGGGCCCCCTCAGAGCGGCGGCGGGTCCGGCCGAGGCGGCTGCACCCCGGGCGCGCCCGGAGTCTGGGCTGCTCCTCGCTGGGGCAAGAGAAAAGACCCGGGTCCACGAGCACAAAGCTGCCGCCGCCCCGGCGGTACACGGGCTGCGCCCAACTTCGGGGCGAGCAGCCGCCGGCCGCAGCCCACTCACCCCGCCCGGCCGCTCCGGCCCCTCAGACGCTCCCCAGCGCCCGGCGCCTTCTCGCGCCCACCCGCGGCGCCTCGTGAGGGAACCGTTACCCCCAACGAAGGCGCCGCCCCGGGGACCAGGTCTCGGTCCCCTCCCCGCCGCCGCCGCCGCCGCCTCGCCCCGGCTCCTCCCTGACAAAAAAAGTTACCGGTCGCCGGCCGCCCCGGGGCCCCCGCGTGGGTACAGCGCGGCCCGACTCACCAGAGCGGCTCCCCGAGCTCCACCTCAGAACCTCGACTAGTGTGCCTCGCGGCGACAGCGACCGCGGCTGCTCTGCTTCCTCCCGAGTAGCAGCACCACCTGCCCCCCTTCCTGCTAACAGAACGCGTCCCGGCGAGCCATCTTCCCCCTCCGCTCACTGACTGACAACCCAGCCCCGAGAGCCGCCGCTGCCGCCAGCCGCTCTGACAGGCACCGCTAGGGACCCGTCCCCGGGCAGCCAACCACCACCGCCCCACTCCGGTGCGGCCTATCGCCGTGCTCCGGGGCGGGACCCGAGCAACTTCTTCACCAATAGGAATCTTCCTCTGCTACGCCTGGGGCGGAGCCATGAGGTGGGCGGGAGGGCGGCTTCGGTGGGCGTGGCCCGGTCACGGGGCGTGGTCGGGCGCCAAAGGAAAAGTGATTGACCGTAGGATTTGCATCAGGGCCAGGGAGAGTCCTCGGCTAGCGTCTCTCAGACCCGGGCCCGTAGGATTTACGGCTCCCTCAGGAGGGTGTAAGCCTTAACCACAATCACGGAAGATGAACCAACTGATATTTTAATTTCTTGGGCAGGAGGATTTACTTCTCCAGTAATTCGAGTCGCAAAAATTTATTAGAATCTTATCAAATACCAGGAGGGGGGGGAAATGTACATTTTTCCAAAATGGTCATTAAAAACTCTTCCCACCTTATTATACATTGCTTTTGGCCTTGGTCTAGAAAAGGTCAAACACAGTCCCCCAGCTTTCTTTCCATGGGCTGTTTTTATTTTCTCCGCATTTTCTCCCTACTCTTCTTCTTCCAAACACATACTGAATATTTTTTGTGGCTACAAGAAGGTGAGCATATCTGAACCAGCTCCTACATACATAGTCCCTCTGTTTTTGACTTTTGTCAATTCCTCCTACCACATCCCTTTCAAGTGCAGTCAGGATTAATTAGAAGAGAAATGGACATCAATCTGGAAGGCAGGAAGTCGTCCCAGGTTTACACCAGAAAGGGGAAGGACTTCTAAAGTACCAAATAATTTTTTTAAACATCCCAAACACATGAATAACAAGCACATAAATAAGAAAATACTTGATATCAAACAGGCACCAAGCAAACAATCTCAGGTAACCATCAGGGCAGTCAGCATCTCCTTTCCAAGAGGATAGCCAAATTGATGGGTGAATAACAAAATACAGTGAGAGGGCAATAGCGCTAGGTTCAGTGAGCAAGGGAAACCCAGAGGAAGAAATTATTGTGTTTAGGAAGGCAAAGATTTTCACAAGGAAGGTAATGTTTGAGTTGGATATTAAAAGGTAAATAGGAGTTTGCCAGAGAAGAAAGTCAAAGGGCATTTCAGTAAAAAGAAACATCATATTCAAAGGTATGGAGTTGTAAAAGCACACTGAGTGATCGGGGAACATTGAGAAAGTAGGTGGGGCTGAAGGTGAGTAGCAGCCAAAAATTAAAGTAGAGCAAAAGGTTGAGATGAAATTGTAAAAGGCCACATGAGCTACACTAAGGTATTTAGAAGAGCACTGTTCAACAGAGCTTTCTGCAATGATAGAAACATCCCGTATTTGTATTGTCCAATATAATAGCCACTAGTTACATAATATGACATAGCTAAGGAACTCTTTTTTAAGAAAGGCAGACTGCCACCTACAGCGCCTCATTTGAACGTGTCTGGAGTCTTAGAAGCTTAACTACCCTACCTTCTCCTACAAATGGATCTTGAGAGCTTGTTTGTAGGTTCTAGCAGGAGAGCACAGCTATTGGAAGAAGGATCTTCCTCTATCACGGCAAGTTGTCCTCTTCGACCTATGTTCAGCTTTGGGAGGGGAACACATGGAATGGTGAGGGAGGAAGGAGACACCCACCCAGCCAGACAGATCAACCAAATCAATCCTGGCAATCATTAGGATGACAGATGTCACAGCCAGATTGTTCTGACATCAGGAACTGACTTGTTGGGCAGCCCGGGTGATGCAGTCGTTTAGTGCCGCCTTCAGCCCAGGGCCAGATCCTGGAGACCTGGGATCAAGTCCCATGTCAGGCTCTCTGCATGGAGCCTGCTTCTCCCTCTGCCTGTGTCTCTGCCTTTCTCTCTCTGTGTCTCTCATGAATAAATAAATAAATAAAATATTTTTTTTAAAAAGGAACTGACTTGTTTATCTGGGTTTTAATCACTTCCGTATTGGACATCTCAGGTTTACACTTATTCTGCAGGCAATGAGGGACCAACAAGAACTTTCAATCATGTGGACAACTCAATCAGGTTTCTCCCAAAGGGTGAGAATCCTGAAGACAAGGTATAGAATGTCTGTTCTCTTGAAGGGGAATCTTGACAGATCAGAGCAAGTTGCTGGAAAAATAATTCAGGTCAATTGGGCCAGAGCCCGACCAGGGAAAGTGTTTGCCCAAAGGAATAGGGACAGGAAGATCCAGAAAGTATGTTATACTCTGACATCTTAAAGAATACAAGAGGTCAAAACCTGAGAAACTGAATTTTTCCATCAAGTCCTGGTGGAATAGGGAGTAGAAGAGTGAGGGAACAGAGGGGGAAAAGGAAGCTGAAGGGTCACCTAGAGTATATAAAACAGGAAGAGAGCAAGAATGAGCAGAGTAAAAGCATACAATTAGTTTTACTGGCCATTGGCCATGTGAGCCACTGAGGCGTTGGCCTGATTTAAAGAGCCAATGAGTCTGGAATCAAAAAGGCATAGTAGGACCAGGCAAGGCTCCAGGAGAAATCAAGACCTGAACCACACCTGTGGAAGCGAGGATGGAAGGGAGGCAGAGGTATCTCTGACTTCCTATACACTGTGCAAGGCCTTCAGCTTGTCAAAGATACAAAGTAATGCTAGAAGCTTACAGTGTAAGTAGCTGAGTAACACAGAAAAAAAGTGGGATTAATCTATTTAACACAACAGAAGAGATGACACAAAGCAGTGCATGACTGATGCATTGCTGAGATGATTTTCAAGGCAATCACTGCTGTTACGAGTTCAGAAGAGAAGCAAGACCTCTCATTGATCGGGGAAGGCTTCATAGAAGAGGTAAAAACAGTGCTGGATCTCAAAAAACGGTTAGGAATTTGAATCAGAAAAAAAAAAAATGTGTGAGGAGGAAACTTTTGGAATGCCTGAAAAAGGAATAGAAGAGGGGAAGAAAGCACAAGCAACGTACCCAGGGCCCGTGCCTGGCAAGCTAAGTGGGGTGGGGGGTGGGGGAGGAGTTGGAAATTTGCCTTGAAGGCAAATGCAAATGTTCAGAGTCTGTCTTCTTGCCTAGTGGCTTCCTGTCTGCTCCTTAGAATTTTCCTTAGGATGCCTTTCAAAAAAAATGCCTGAACCACACCCACACCAAATAAATCAGAAAACTGGAGGGAGGGGCCTAGAAATAGGGTTTATTTTAAAAGCTTTCCAAGTGATTCTAATATAAAGCCAGAGTTAAGAACAGGAGAATGACATCAAAATATTTTACTAATGCTAAATCAGGACTGTGCATAAAATGGGCTGACTAGAGAGAGAGAGACAGAAGGCTGCCTATGTATGTATCTTTACATATTTGTTTCCTTTCTGCAAAAAGACAGGAAGCAGTTTTTTGCTTGACTTCACTTCCTGTTTTATCACCGTGGTGAGATAATATAGAAGACAATTTAAGTCTTCCTTCTAAGTCAGAATAAAACCAAAACACAAATTTATGTTTGTAATCCATTCTGCATCACAATTTGTACATATAAAAATAATTCCCAACAATAACAGTCTGCAGTTAACTATTACACATAACCATTTATATTTTAGCAGCAAAGTGCCAGGAAAATGCCTGAGAACATTCTGTTTCAAAAGGGAAATGTTTTTAACCCGCTTCCTGAAAAATATTCCAGACCTTCCCTACCCATCTTTGCTAATCTCTAATATCTGTAGACACAATTCTCTATTAACTATTAAAATGTATTTACCTCTTGCAAATAAGCTTATTAAAATGCCAGGTAAGGGGCACCTGGGTGGTTCAGTTGGTTAAGTGTCTGCCTTCGGCTCAGATCATTATCCCAGGGTCTTGGGATTGAGCCCCACATTAGGCTTCCTACTTGGCGAAGAGCCTGCTTTTCCCTCTCCTGCCTGCCACTTCCCCTGCTTGTGCGCGCACTCTCTTTCTCTGTCAAATAAATAAATAAACCTTTAAAAAGTAATAAAAAGAATAAAATGTCAGTTGAACATTATAAAGCATGAACATTTCCCCCATAATATTAAATTTAAGGAACTTTAAGAAAGATTTAGCTCAAATATATTTCTATTAGAGTCAGCTGGGAAACAGCTAGGTAACATGACTATTTTTTTCCATCTTTATTGTTATATAATTGACATATAAAGTTGTCTAAGTTCAAGATGTACTACATGATGATTTAATATACATATATTGTGAAATGGTTACCACAATAAGGTTAGTTAACACATCTTTGACCTCACTGGTTTCCTTTTTTTTTTTCTTTTTTTTTTTGTGGTGAGAACATCTGAGATCTACTCTTTCAGCAACTTTCAAGACTACAGTACAGTATTATTAACTATAGTCACCATGCTATACATTATAGCCTCAGTTCTTATTCACCTTACAGTTGGAAGTTTGTACCCTTTGACCAACATATCCCCATTTCCCCCAACCTCTAACCTTTGACAACCACCAATCTATTCTCTGTTTCCATGTAACATGACTATTTTAAACAAAAGGGTCAGGAGAATTTTGTCTTGAAAAAAAAAAAACATGAAAAATATGTTACTTTAGTGGTATATTTAAAAAAAATTTTTTTTTAACTCAATACAAGAAGAATGTGCCTAAGGTCATTCTGTCTGCTGTGACAGATTATGCTTCTAAAACAACTACTCCAGCCAGCACCCCTAGCTAAGGCAGCAGGTTGAGGCATGGTCTGTGCCTTACAATCTCCTTCATAAAACCATAGAACCTGCGGCAGCCAGGCCTAAAAGGTGACCTGATAAGAACACTCCACTCAAACAGGGATGGTGGTGACTGTCTATACCCATTCTCTTTCAAGAATTTGAACTGGAAGTGTGAAGAGAAAATCACATAGTGGGAGCAGAAATTTTATTAGAAAGACACCCTAGAAGCCCTAAGAAAGGCAAGTTATGAATAAAGTGAAGCCATTAGGCAGAAAAGAGACATAGAAGATGAAGTAATTGGTAACAAGGGACAGTAGAAGTAGAGACAGAGTAGAATGAGTCACTGTATAAAGACAGAGATCAATGAAGTCCTGCTGTCAAGGGGATGAGATAACCCATTCCTACAGCTGCACTGAATCAAACCAATTCCCATCTGTGTTCAACATCTGTGAGGTCCCAGCTGTTCCCAGAGTCCTTAAGATTCCCATCAGCATCACTTAAAATATTCTAAGTAAATTATTGTACCTTTTAGTCCTGTATAAGCCAAAAAGTAGACTCCCAGAATTGTGGACCATGTGAAAGAAGCCAGGTCAATTGCATTTTACAAAGAGAACTTTATCCTCAAGGTTGGTTACGAAGTTTTCTAGAAAAAACATCCCAGGAAAAAAAAAAAACATCCTCCACATCTTAAAAAAAAGATTCATAAATTAAAATTAAAATTGCAATGTCTTTATAACAAATATTTTGAAAGGAAAAAGTCTTTTTTCTCTTATCTCTTACTAGTGGAGCCAATGTAGCTCCTATTTATGAGAAAGCCATAGAGGCAGGCAGGGTGGAAAACCTAATGACTAACTGCTATACTGAAGTGATATGGAATTGAAAAATGTCCACATATATCTCCCAAGACATTTTATTAACCAATGTCTTCTAGAAGAATTATTTTTGGGAGAGTCTTGTTATGTAGCTTTTATCAATTGAAAAAAATATTTTATGACAAGGGAAAAAGATGATTAAAAAACTGCATATATGACACGATCATAATCTTCAAATGTTCAGGTCAGGAGAATATATCAGCAACATAGAAGCATGGAGAAATCATGGGTGAATTTTATTTTCTTCTTCATACATATTTTCAATTTACCAAATGTTCTACAATAAAACAGGTACAGTTTTATGACCAAAAAAAAAAAGGAAGTGCATATTATTTTTTTTAATGAACAGACACCAGACAGTATACTGCCTATTGTTAATTCTACCTAAGTAAACCTCAGGTAAACATTCTTCCCTTTACTTGTAGCCAATGCATTATTCAAAATTCTCTAAAGTGCTGTCATAAATTCTGCAGAGAAACTCTTATTACTGCTGACAAGCAAAAGACTTCACTAGTATTTAGTATAAAAGCACAGACTTGTATGTAGATTTTTCTCTTCTAAATGGAGACCCAGAGAACAGAAAACACAGAAAAAAAAATCTATAGATATCTGTGAGAAACAGTGACACTCCCCACTTCCTCCCCACTGTCTCACCCCAGAGGAAGTGGAACTGTGTTTTGTCATCTGTGGGTCTCCCACAATAGTAAAATTGCTTGGCCCACGGAGGAACTTCAGAAACACAAAGTTAAAGGAGAACGTGAAATTTGGCAGTTTTCTCTCCAGTCTCAGTTTGGTTTATGAATCATTTTCAGATCCCATAGGCCAAATGGAAACACAATTTCTCCCCTTTCTGACCACTCACTGTATTCATCAGATGCAAACTCTTTCAGCCATATTCAGTGTAACACTTAATTGTGTATCACCTGTGTATTTCCACAATTGTTTCTCCTGTGTTAACCTCATACCCAGAGAGTAGAGACAGCAATTTGGGCCACATGTTTCGTTGGTTTCCTTGCCAAGAGGTACCCCTGAAGCAATTCAACAAGCACAAGTACTGGTTGAAGGGTAAATGAACCTGGGAACTGAAAGCCCAGTTACAAGGACAGCGATGAAAAGGAATGGCAGAAAGAGGCACAGACCCAAAGAGTCTGGCCAGTGCATTTACTTTGGTCTGTAACTCTTGAGTTTAGAGAGTTCAGTGTATGAGTAATACTTCCATTTTTCAATTTTGTTCTCATCTACTTAGTCATCATCACCACACCCTGATATTTATGCCAAAAAAAAAAAAAAAATCCAGTGAGCGAATTCAACATCATCACTGATGTTCAGTAAGGACAAGCCCAGCACCTGTTTCTTCTACCATGTTGAATCGACTCAGCCTGCCATCAGGCTGGTCTTTCTTGATACCTGCTATGCTAGTCCAGAACCTTGTCTGGACTTCTCTGCTCACCCGAGGCAAGTCCTCAACACAGGCTTGGAATACATGTTCAGGCCCAATTATCAATACTATGTTATTTAAAGGGTGTTGTCTCCAAACAAAGAACAAACAAACAAACAAAACCCTCTGGCCGAACCATTGTACTAATCCCTAAAAATCACTTTTTTTTAATGTATGTCTTCTTGTGGATAAATATTGTCTTTTTTTTTAAGATTTTATTTATTTGAGAAAGAGAGTAAGAGCACACAGAGGCAGAGGGAGAAGCAGACTCCCTGCTGAGCAGGGAGCCCAACTCAGGGCTCGATTCCATGACCCCGAGATCATGACCTGAGCTGAAGGCAGACACTTAATGACTAAGCCACCCAGGCAGCCCCCCTAAAGTTACCCTTAAGAATTTTTTTTTAAAGATTTTATTTATTTATTCATGAGAGACACACAGAGAGAGGCAGAAACATAGGCAGCGGGAGAGGAAAGCTCCATGCAGGAAGCTCAACATGGGACTCCATCCCAGGACTCCAGGATCATGCCTGGCAGGCAATCAACCGCTGAGCCACCCACGCATCCCAATAATTTTTTTTCAAATTTGAATTTCACCAGGAAGAGAAGTCATATCAGTCATCAGAAAATTAGCAAAAGTTAATTGATCATGTCCCCAAGAAGACAGCAGAGCTGTAGGAAAGAAAATAGAGAGGGCAGAAGAAAGGATGTAGATATAGACTGAGCCTGGGACAATACCTAGGAAGGTCTCTCACTTTGGAGACCATGAGCAGTAAGACAGTACCAGGAGCTGAAAACAATCAGAAGAACTATTGAAGGAAATAAGATATCCTGAAAGGATCAAGGAGGAGCAGGCTCTGTTAACTTGGATCAGTTCTCCAGCACTGCAACTGTATTTTTTTTTAAATTGAAGTGTAGATACACGTAGAAAAATAGATAAAACAGAAATATGATTACATCAGCAGATTGTCACAGGTGAACCCTGCAACCACTGAGCCAGGTCAAGATAAAGAACATTGACAACCATCTAGAAGCTCCATTGGGCCTGCTTTCAGTTACCACTCCCTCCCTCTTTTCCAAAGCAACCTCAGCTTTGACTCCCATTGTTTTCATGTATCCATACCTATTACATTTTATATAAATGGAATAAAAGAAAATATATGCTTTGAGTCTTTTATCTCTCCATATTTTTTTCTCTCCATATTATGTTTGTGGAGCCCATCCATATTTCTTGTTGTGATTATATTCTTTTTCATTTGTGTGTTATTCTCCCATATAAATATGCTATAAAGTATCTGACAATTCTATAGCTGGTGACATTTGGGTTGTTTTCAGAGGAGGTCAATTAACTACAAAAAATGCTTCTGGGAACAGTCATGTATATGACTCTCAGTATAGGCATGTTCATTTTTGTGGTCTATATTCAAGAATGCAATCATTGGGTCTAGGGTCAGCATATGCTGTTCTTTGCATAATGTCAAGCCATTTTCCAAAGTAATTGTATCATTTACACACCCATAAGTGAAATACAAGAGTTCCAGTTGCTCCACATCCTTGTCAATATCTGTATTACCAGTCTTTTAAATTCTAGCCAACCTGGTGGGCTTGTAAATGTATCTCACTGTGGTTTTAATTTGCCTTTCCCTAATGACTAATTCAGACCTTTCCATGCTCTACAATTCTCAAGTATCTCTGCATATTTGTTTCTTTACAAATCACTGCTCACCACATTTTGATTCAGATTGAACACTCTTTTTTTAATTGAAATATAATTGACATATAACATTGTATAAGTTAAGATGTATATCATCAAATATATACTTGATATATTTCCATATTGTAATTTGATGACTATTGTAGCTACAGTTTGTACTTCCATCATGTCACATACTTATCATTTCTTTTTTGATCCAGACTTTTAGCAAGTTTGATGATTATAATAGAATATTGTTGTCTAGGGGATCCCTGGGTGGCTCAGCGGTTTAGCGCCTGCCTTTGGCCGGGGGCACGATCCTGGGGTCCCAGGATCGAGTCCCACGTCGGGCTCCCTGGATGGAGCCTGCTTCTCCCTCCTCCTGTATCTCTGCCTCTCTCTCTCTCTCTCTCTCTCTCTCTCTCTCTCTATCATGAATAAATAAATAAATAAATCTTTAAAAAGATAAAAGAATATTGTTGTCTATATTCACCACACTGTGCATCAGATCTCCAGGACCTATTTATCTACTAATTACAAGGTCAATAATTAGTTATTAGGTCCCTACTGTGAACCAAAGACTATATGTGTTAATTACCTAGATGTGCCTGGCCTGAAAGTGCCAGTGAGAGATTCTGGATGAAGTGACTTCTGGTCATCCTGCTGTTTAGCTCCAGTATATTGTCACTCACATTATTGAGGTAACACTTCTGGGAGAAGAATGTACCAACAGAGGCTGGAGCAGTGGGACAGGAAAAAAGTTAAGTACAAAGAGTGAAAAACAGCTGAGTTTTCAAATTTTATATCTTGAAAATAGTTGATGGTAGTTTCTCTAGCTAAATAACTTAACCTATTAGCAATAAAATACGATGATGATTAATACCAGTTCAGATAATCCTAGTTCTTATAAGCAAGGAAAAAGTGAACTTTGACAGGTGTTTGGTCATTGTAAAATAAAAATCTCCCAGAAAGATCTTTATTTGAATGACTCATAGAACAGGTGTTCTGAAACTGTGGGTGAACCTCTAGTAATATGGAGTTCTATGAGAGCCAAATTCTACCTGGCAGAGGTTTTGGGTTTTCCCCTATTTTCCTATTGGCAACAGGAGCTGATGAGAAGCTCTCTTCTGTTTTATAAAGAGGCTATGAGGGGCACCTGGGTGGCTCTATTGGTTATGTGCCTGACTCTTGATATTGGCTCAGGTCTTGATCTTAGGTCATGAATTCAAGCCCCATGATGGGCTTCATGCTGGTTATGGAGCCTACTTAAGAAAGGAGGGGAGCTTGTACTGAGAATTTCAAACCTCTGCATCTCAACCAAGAGGTGGTAGCTAGATTATCTTCCCCCTGCTGCCTCTGTCACAGGTTGACTGGAGTCTATGAATACCTCATCATGGACTCTCTCTAAATATGGAGAATCTCTAAATGTGGAAGCAGTGGCCAGGAATGAGAATACGGGGAGAGTATTTGAGAAAGGGTAACATGTTAACACACTAACAACTCTGGGCAGTTAGACATGGTTTTATTTAGCAGATCTCCTTTTGAAATCTCACTGACAGGGAAACCCTAAAAGACACAAGGGCTTTGATGATCAAAGGGCAGTCGGAAATGCTGGGCCACCTTCAAGGAGGCCATACTCAAGTTGTGGGTGGAAGGGGAAAGACTAGCTTCTGGCTAATCTGGGAACTAGCTCATGACAACAGGAAAGAAATGAACCTTGGATGGAGTGGCCACCAGGAGACTTTAAGACAAAGATCAACCATTTCCCAATTTTCCCTAAGGCTGACCCTAAAGTATTGAAACCTAAAGTGCCCTGCATTCTCTGGGAGGCTAATGCCACAACTGAACCTAATAATAGATGCAGGATTTCAACCATGTTAATTATCCATTCAGACTGTCACACAACACACCTATGGTACATTTGGAAGGATCAAGTTGACCTCTCCTGGTGAGCCAATTTTTTCTTATCCATTCAGCTTGCCCAAGGAGATGTATCTGGGCATGAATATAGTCATATTTTCATTTCTGTACATTGTGCGCCTTATTCAAATGAATAGCCCAGGGGTACCTGCATGACTCAGTCGGTTAAGTGTCTGCCTTTGGCTCAAGTCATGATCTTGGCGTCCTGAGATGGAGCCCACCTGGGGCTCCCAGCTTAGCAGGGCGTCTGCTTCTCCCTCCCCCTGTTTTGTGCTCTCAACTTGTTCTCTCTCTCTCCCCCCCTTCCCTCTCGTACTTCCCCCCAAATAAATAAAATCTTAAAAAAAATGAATAGCCCAGTGTTGGTAGCATATGTCTGCCTGGAGAGGAAATTTTCATCTGTATTTTTCCTTCTCTAAAAGACACAGGAGATGTGAGAAATTGAATTTTGAGGCAGAAGTAAAACAACGAGTGGACACAGAGGGTCTGAAATACGCGGAGTGGTAGAGTGGAAAACACACATCACAAAGCTAGAAGTCACCATTGGGCTGAAACCTTACATTGATCTTGTAAGATGTGTGACTTTGTTTTTGTTGTTGTTGTTGTTTTTAAAGATTTTATTTTTTTTAATTTTTATTTATTTATGATAGTCACACACACACAGAGAGAGAGAGAGAGAGAGAGAGGCAGAGACACAGGCAGAGGGAGAAGCAGGCTCCATGCACCGGGAGCCCGACGTGGGATTCGATCCCGGGGTCTCCAGGATCGCGCCCTGGGCCAAAGGCAGGCGCTAAACCGCTGTGCCACCCAGGGATCCCAGATGTGTGACTTTGAATAAGCTTTGTGGTTCTCAGTTTTCTCATCTATAAAATGAGGGGACTGACCTCTGATCCAAAATTAAAATTTCCTCTTTATTGACATATTGGATTCTTGTTCAAAGTTTTTACCCAGATGTTAGAAGTGTGGCAAAGAGTCCTGGTTATTCTCCATTTCCTCCCCAGAGCCTTTCTCTGGGTGCCCAAGTGATCTTACTATTCATACTACATACAGCTCCTGGACTCCTTTGCTCTCTGATTCTCATTCTGACCTGTGGAAGATACTTTGGAAGAACTGGAGACCGAAAGAGAGAAGAGAGGGAAAGAGAGAGAGAGAGAGAGAGAGAGAACTGTTTCTTTCCTACCTCCTTTCTGTTTGGGTGTCCTATATTCACAAGTCCAGCTTCTATGGGGCAGTCCATCCTCCAGCAAACACCTTTCCTTTCCTTGTCTCATCAGACCTATTAATGGTAATAGCTTCTCACTGTTGCTAGTCCCTGGGTACTTCAACTTCCTTGCTGGCTCCCTTATCCATGCCCTCATCTCTGTAAATACTCCCTTTACTAAAACCTCTTCTAATGAATGGGGAATTCAGTTTCCAATCAGATTGCCAGTTTATGCAAAAGGGAAGCGATGAATTACAGAACTTCACAAGTCCCCCATCTCCCCAACTTCATACTATTATTCTTTTTTCCAGAGAATGATGGAATCTGATGGATGTATTTACTGAGAGGAGGGAAAGTTATCCAGAGTGAAGAAATTTCCCTCTTTTTGCTACTTATACTACTATTTACCAAGTGGACTTCATCAGTGCAGCAACTCACAACAGTATGCGGCTACACACTTCACACAAAAGAAATCCAGGTTTCGAAATAGTTAAGGTATTTAGCTAATATAAATGCCAAATTGTGCAATCCAAGTTCCAAAGACCATTTTCCTCCCTCTCCACACCTCCTCCTCCAAGAATTATTGGACAAGACTTTGAAACATGACAAGATTAAGCAGGCAGTTTCCAAGTTTTCCCTTTCATTTTGCATCCAGGATAAACACGATTCATGACTTTAATTTTTATACATTTTGGTTTCAGTAAGGAGTTGGCAGTTTTTCAGAAGGGCCATGCCAAGTTTCACTTATTCACTGAAATATACATTTTTTTTTCCTTCCTTCCTGGTTATAACCTTCTTCCCTATGTCTTCTTCCTTTCTCCCCTAGTCATTGTGGATCACAGCCACTATATCAGGCAGGAATGAAGGGGTTTGGGAATTGGATTATCTATTATACCTATCTCAAATTTAACTAGAAATGTCTGTGAGGTCTGAAAACTAGATGTGTTGAAGATGCAGAAGATTGGCAGGGAGGTGGGGAATTTGCCATTGTGGAGCTTTTGAGCACCAGAGAGCTTTGATGTGGAAGGAGGAATGAAAAAAAAACTTTTTTAAAAAATTTAACTTAATTTATTTACTCATGAGAGACACACAGAGAGAGGTAAAGACACAGGCAGAGGAAGAAGCAGGCTCCTCGCAGGGACCCTGATGTGGGACTTGATCCCAGGACTAGGATCACGCCCTAAGCAGAAGGCAGACTCTCAACCGCTAAGCCACCCAGGCATCCCAAAAAAAAAAAACACTTTTAAAAGCAGAAATAGCTTGGATCAGACTTCCCTGAAATGTGTGCCATGGAACCCTAATACTGTACCTCCTCTGGCGGTAGAGGTGGGAGGGCATTATGGTCAAATAAGTTTGGGACATAACGTGAAAAATGTGGCACCTGATTGGAAAGCCCCAAAGCACATTAAAGGCATAGAGAACTTCTGTAGTCAAGGATTGTGTTTCATGGTTCAATTCCCACATTTCTCCTCAAATTTTTTAGTCATGGAAACTTTTTAAATAATACCTATTTATTCTTTTATGGAAATATGAAGGAACAAACTTTGAGAAAGATGGTGTGTCACAGTGCGAGCAGAAACCCAGGTAATAAAAAGAGAACATGATTTCTTTTTAAAGATTTATTTATTTTAGAAAGAGTGTGCATGAGTAGGGGGAAGGGCAGAAAAAGAGAGAGAGGAAACAGATTCACTGCTGATCCCAGGACCCTGAGATCATGACTTAAGCTAAAAGAGTCAGATGCTTAACTGACTAAGCCACTCAGGCACCCCTGAGAGAATATGATTTCTATCTTCTCCACCTCCTACCTTCTGAGCAATGTGGCTCTTGCCCTGGGATCCAAAATCAGACTGCTGTTTTTTTCCATCCCAATGAACATTCTAGCTGAAAATGGTCTGTAGTACCAGACTGGCAAATGTTAGGCATTCTGCAAATGTTTGTTGAATGAATTAATAATTGAATGAAATAAGAAAATCCCTGTGGAGCCCTTAGCATAATGCCCAACACAGACTAAGTAGCAATAAAAGCTGTTATTACAATTCATCATGATCTTTGGTTTAAAGGAAACAGAAAAACTCAAAACTCGTTATTGGCCACCTCCAAAATAACTTCAAGACTTAGACAGGCTCTGTCCCCAGGTAATATACATTTTCTGAAAGGGAACTAATTGATTATGCCACAATAAAATAACCTTCCACAGAGAGAAGACTTACACAGAAAATGTATCAGAATCACAGGCAAAAATGCTGTTTGCTGGGGCACCTGGGTGGCTCTGTCTACTGAGCATCTGCCTTTGGCTCAGGTCATGATTTCAGAATCCTGGGATTGAGCCCTATGTTGGGCTCCCTGCTCAGCAGGGAGTCTGCTTCTCCCCCTCCCTCTACCCCTCTCCCCACTTGTGTTTTTTCTCTCTCTCTCAAATAAATAAATAAATAAAATATTTTTTTAAAAATTGTTTGCTTACAGTCACAAGCAATAAATGGCATGTTTCTACAAGGAAGAAATGAACTGGGCAAAGAAAAAATTCAGTTCCATGATCCTAAAAGGAAGAGCTAATATGTTACTTGAGAGTTTTGCTTTTTAGTTTCTAATATCCTTATCATGGTTGCAGTTATTGACAGTAAAAATATAAAACATAAAGAAGTGAAGTAATTCATTTCTGATCCTTTCTGGACTTAAAAACCAGAATGGAGACTCTAACAAACTGCAATTACTAAGATTATTTGGATCAACATCCTCAGAAGGAATTTCTCTTATCTAAGAATTGCAAGTGTTTCCTAATTTAGTAATGTACTAAAATATGTTTCTTACAACTACTAACTAGTAACATAGAATCTTTTGAAAGAAAATTGGTTTTCCTATCCATAGTATATCACAAAAGCATTAGGAATAAGAACATGTTTTTATTGAGCACTTTCTGTGATTTAAAGCACAGAAATAGATTTATGTATTTACTATCTCATTAATGAAAGATAAAATGGTCACTTATTTGGAAAAGGAAATGTAGTCGTTAAATAAAAACAATAATTTCAAATACATTAATTTTCATTTTGTTGAGTTTTAGGAATGGATCTGACATTAAGCAGTTCCACATGGCCAAAATAACAGAAACTCTCATCTGGTGTAGCTTAAACAAGGAAAATTTACACAATCTTGCATTCGCATACCAGGAGGCAAGGAGAAAGAGAAAGCCCCTGGTTTGGCTGATTCAGCAGCTCAATGTTATGAAAGGCTTGGGCTCTATCCCTCTCTCTGCTATCTACAACACTGCCTCTTTACTCATGGTTCTGTCCTCATGGTAAGAAGATGGCTGCCAGCAACCAATAATTGTTCATTATTCATCTGCAACAGAACAAAGTAAATCCTCCAACCAAGGAATATGAATCATTGCCTTTGGTCAGAATGGACCAACTCACTATACCCACCCATCCCCAGAACAGAAGAATGGCATTGATTGTGCTCAACCAGTGATTCTCAAACTATAGTTACCAGATCAGCAGTTGAAGCTTCCAGAACCTGGAACTCTGTTAGAAATACAAATTCTTGTGCTTTACTCCAGCTTTACTCAATCAGAAATGCTGGGGTTGGGATCCAGAACCTGGAACTCTGTTAGAAATACAAATTCTTGTGCTTTACTCCAGCTTTACTGAATCAGAAATGCTGGGGTTGGGATCCAGCAATCTGAGTTTTGACAAACCTTCCACATATTATAAAACACATTTTCCATGTGTTCACTGTCCTAAACTATGTAGAATCCACTCCTAGGGTTGGGAAAGGGGTGGACACCTGGACCAAATTGGGATTATGCTAGGAAGGAAGAAGAGGAAGATATGCCTTTTGAGATACTAACAGGATTCATATCTGGGTTTTTTAAAAAAGTATCTCAAATATTCTCTTGTATTTCCAATATTCTGTTCCATAGGGTTTGCAAAATGCAGTCATCATTAAAATAATTCACTTTCTTGAAATCTTCTTGTGAATGTACTATGTCTTGGAAAGAGCAAGACTCTATCAGGAACCCAAAGATCAGAGTTCCAATTCTAGTTTTGCCTCTGATGAACTTTATGTCTTTTAGAAATTCACTTAGACTCTCAGAACCCCAGCTTTTACTTCCTTAAGGTATTGGAATAAAGGGTCTTTAAATTCCTGAAAATGAAAACAATTAAAGCTAGAATTTATTGAGCACTTTTGTGCCATGCACTGTAATGATTTTATTTAGCACACTTACCATTTAGTACTAAGAATAGCCCCTATGGAGTATATGACTTGCCCAGACTCAGTGGCCTGTTGAGTAAAGAATCTGGGATTTAGATCTATCTGTTCCCACAGTCCATTTATCAAGCCACTACTCTACCCTGGCCCACTCTCCCCCACTCCCATCAAACTAACTCTGTAATTCTGTAATTCATTTGGTTTCATATGGTTTAACTCATTAAGCTTTTTAGGACAGATAGGGTTTAGTATAATGAAAAGAATGTGGACTTTGAATTCAGGCTATAATTTGAATGTTGGCTTCACCACTCTCCTGATATATGACTTTGGGAAAATTACTTAGCTTCTCTGAAACTTTAATTTTTTAATCTATAAAGTAACATTTTGCATGACATTTGTAAGAATTAAAGGAAATAATACATATAATAGTGCTTAGCACTGTGCCTGGATTATAATAGGTATTCAATAAATGTTTATTTTCTCCCCTGAGGACCATTCATTCATTCTTTAATTCATTTATTTCCCCAAATATTTTTCATTCACAAGTGACCTTATTAAGTAACACCAGGAATGGAAAAATTCTGTCTGTGACTTTTTGACTAAAACTTTTCTAAATGTAAAAACCCAGATAAAGGAACTTGTCAAGGACCTTCCATCAGCACCCTCGGATTCATATTCTCCTAACAATCTCTTCCCAGAGTTTTTTCAAGTGGGCTATGCAGGTCCACATTTGGATTTAAAAAAACATTTCAAATTTCAGAACTATTTTTCTTAACCTGTGTCAATCTCAAAATAGAACATCTCTTTGCAATAAAGAGCCCACTCTCTCCTTTCACAGTCACCCTCCCCTTGCAATGGAGGGGTAACAGCCCCCACAGACAGAGTTTAGGGGAAGTTATTTGGCTCATGACAACAAAGGCCATGAATCCCAGGGAAAGAATGCTCCCCTCAAAGCAACTACATTAAGAAGTGAAGAATTTTGAGATGCCTGGGTAGCTCAGCAGTTGAGCGGCTGCCTTTGACTCAGGCCCTGTTGTTCTCAAGGTCCCCAGATCAAGTCCCACATTTGGATTCCTGCATGGAGCCTGCTTCTTTCTCCCTCTGCTTATGTCTCTGCCTCTCTCTGTGTGTTCTCT
This sequence comes from Canis lupus baileyi, assembly GCF_048164855.1. Taxonomy (NCBI): domain Eukaryota; kingdom Metazoa; phylum Chordata; class Mammalia; order Carnivora; family Canidae; genus Canis; species Canis lupus. Next base: position 24,320,134 of record NC_132855.1, on the reverse strand, counting down.
CATGAAAAAATAAATAAAATCTTTAAAAAAAAAAAAAAGAAGTGAAGAATTTTACTCTCTGGGCTCAGAAGGGTATGTGTTGTAAATACTTTATGATTCATTCTCTCTTTTTTTAAAGATTTTATTTATTTATTCATGAGAGACACACAGAGAGAGGCAGACACATAGGCAGAGGGAGAAAGAAGCAGGCTCCATGCAGGGAGCCATGTGGGACTTGATCTGGGGACCCTGAGAAAACGCCCCGAGCAAAAGGCAGCCACTCAACCGCTGAGCCACCCAGGCATCCCATGATTCATTCTCATGAGGTTTAAAGGGTTCTTCAGGACAAATTGTTTTATGGTTCTATCATCACATCATTTTTAATGGTGAAAAGTAATAGAATTAGGAAATTTAGCTCTTTCAAATACTTGAAAAGTAAGAAGCACCTATGTTTGCTTCATATTCTAATGCTATAGTTCATTGTGAGCTGCTTAATTTTGTCATCTTGAAAATAACAGAACTTTGGAATAAATTTACAGTAAATGGCTTCCGATTTTATTTAATGCTTGTATTTTCCTGCAACATTATTCAAGCTTGTATTTTCCTGCAACATTATTCAAGCAGCATTATTCAAACTCTGCTTGAATGGCCTGTGTTTCCAAGACCATGACCAATACCCCTTATAGTCATATTTTGAAGCAAATGTTTGAAATCAGACAATTCACCCAGAGAATAACTCCCTAAAATGCTTTCATTGTAACCATGAGGCAGGAATAGATCATGAAGATGAATGTATGTTATTATCCCTCTGCCTGATAAAGAAAACACAAAATGATAAAAGTTTGTTTTATGGCCCCTCTTTAACACAATGCCAGGAAAGCCTATGGCCATTTATCTTGTGTCTTCATGAACAGAGAAGAATATAAAATTGAGAAAATATCCAAAAATGCCATTATCAGTAGTCATTCTTAATGATTCAGCTCTATAATTGTGTCAGGTTTCCCTATAAAACTTTTATATATAATATACATATATCCTTATATATGTATATTTATATATAATTTCTCAAATATTACAATATGGATGTATGTTTTTAATTACTAGACACCAGAGGTAAGCTAATAACCAAGCACTATGAGACTGTGGGGTAACCCCCAGGCACTGTTGTTTTTTTCTTTTTTTAAAGCTCCTCAGGTGATTACAGCATGCAAGCAGAATTGAAAACCACTCAAAAGGTTCTACCAACACACATGAACATGAACACATATATTGTCTTAACTTCAATGGGAACACCTAATACTAGTAATACAATTTCACAGTAAGACAAGTTCAAGGGCTCTGCTGTTTCTTCCCTGCCTGCTTCCTCTCCCCATTATCCCTTTTTAACTTCCTCTTGAGTAGAATATCCAAGACTGGTTGCCAGTGAGAGAGAGAGAGAGAGAGTTCAGTTGAAAACCTCTGTTCTTTTTCCAAATATTTCCTTGAGATTAAATAAAGAAGACTGAACAAGCAGAAGTTACAGAACAGAAATGGAGTGCCTACAGCCCCCTCTGCTCTCCTACCCTCTTCTCCATCATTATTGGAACTCCAGGGCTCCCAGGGCACCATTTTAAAATCTGCCTGTAAGATGTTAGAGAACCTAGTTGTCTCACTTAGTGGCTTCCAGAAGGCTTATTTCAAATGTTATAGGAAGGGCCCCAGAACAATACACTGAATTGTACAATAGGCAGCTTCATTCAGGCAGTCCCCAATTGACCTCTACTTGCCTCTGGTCATGTTATGAAATACCAATTAAGCATGGATATTTAAACTGCTTTCCTCCAATTCCTGATATGAACAGTTCTAAGTGGGGCCTTTTCTAATGGGTGGTGAAACGAAGCAAACCATACTGTATGCTCCGCTCCATACCATCCTCCTGCCTCTAAATTGGGTCTCAGAGAACTTCCCAAGGGATCTGAAAACGATTACAAGTCACAAAAGGGCAACATATAGCCTAAAGGGGACGTATAGAACATATAGCCGAAAGGGGATGTATAGAACAAGGGAGGATAGTTTGGCCTACTTTGGTTTGGTGATTTGAGGAAGTAGTTGTGGGTATGTGGCATATGAATCTTGGTCTTTTTAAAAAACAAAACAAGGGACGCCTGGGTGGCTCAGTCAGTTAAGCGACCAATCCTTGGTTTCAGCTCGGGTCATGAACTCTTGGTGGTAAGATCGAGTCCCACATTAGGCTCCATGGTCAGTGTGTAGTCTGCATCAGATTCTCTCTCCCTCTGGCCCTCCCCTTACTCTCCCTCAAATAAATAAATAAAATATTTAAAAAGTAAAAATAAAAGTATAAAACAAACAAATGAAGAAAGCTTCATTAACAACACATCCTCTCTGCCCACCTCTGACTGTCTGCCATTAGTCTATGTATCCACCAAGCCACCCATCCAGAGCTTGGGACCTGGACTAATCTTTTGATTCATCATACAAAAAAGTATTTGGTCAAAGGTGCTACCTGAAAGTTATAGGGTGCATAAATATTCTATGCCTGCCAACAACCTAATGGTGATTCTCAAAACCTATGTTTAGAAGGTTAACCAACTTGGCCAAGGTCGTGGAGTAGTGGAAATGGGATTCAATTTCATTCCTGTCTGACTCCAGAGCTCACAGGCTCTCCACTACACTTGCCTGTCCTTAGGACAGGGCCTTTTCTTTTCTTTAATATTTTATTTATTTATTCTTGAGAGACATAGAGAGAGGCAGAGACATAGGCAGAGAAAGAAGCAGGCTCCATGCAGAGACCCCAATGTGGGACTCGATCCCGGGACTCCAGGATCATGCCCTGGGCCAAAGGCAGACGCTGAACCACTGAGTCACCCAGGCATCCCAGGAAAGGGCTTTTAACTAGAGGATGAGTAAAGGATAGGCAATTTAGAGAATGGGTGAATTCAGAACCAGATCAAGTCTGTTTTTAGTAGAAGTCTCTAGGGAAACATGGGCCCCAGCCAAAAGGGAGCTAGGGAAGAAGAACAAGGAGGAAGGCACAGGAAACAAGCATTACCTACTCCAAAAACTTGACCACCATGCAACAGATTCTAATATTTGGGTATCACTAGGTGTTGTGTGGAAACTAAATATGTACAGCTCTTACATTTTTTTGTTGTGTTACATTTTCGTCTGATAGAAGATCTACATTAAAATTCTGCATTTATTCAATTCTTCATCTTGTTTTTGAAGCAGTTAGTAAGGAAATGAAGATTATCTATTTTGTCATAGGTGGTCAAACACTGAAGCAGTTAGTAAGGAAATGAAGATTATCTATTTTGTCATAGGTGGTCAAACACTGTGAAACTTTGCATGTTGGTTAAGGTGTCAAAGTAATGATTCATTTCACAAAGATCACAAATGTGATTGACTTTCAGCTTTGTCTGTTCTGGTCTACATTAGAAATAGGTAAAGGGGATCAAGGGGAACCTGGGTGGCTCAGTGGTTGAGTGTCTGCCTTTGGCTCAGGTTGTAACCCCAGGGTCCTGGGATCCAGTCCTGCATCAGGAGGCCTGCCTCACAGGCCTGTGTCTCTGCCTGTGTCTCTGCCTCTGTGTGTGTGTGTGTGTGTGTGTGTGTGTGTGTGTGTGTGTCATGAATAAATAAACAAAATCATTTTAAAAAGGGGGGGATCAAAAGGTTCAAACCTCCAGTTACAAAATAAATAAGCTCATTATAATGTACAGTATGGTGACTATGGCTAATAATAATGTATATTTGAAAGTACCTGAGAGAGTAGACTTTAAAAGTTTTCAACACAAGGGAAAAAGCTGTAGCTCTGTGGTAATGAATGTTAACTAGACTTACTGTGGTGATCATTTCACAATATATACAAATACCAAGCCATTATGCTATATACCTGAAACTAATATAATGTCAATTATATCTCAATTAAAAAAAAAAAAGAGAGACCCACAAATAACTCATCAATTCAGTAGTTCATTTACAATTTGTCACCGAGTTCCTCCTAGCTCCTATGCATGAGGATACAAAGATAGATAGACGAAATGAGCTGGTGTTTTAACTAGGTTAAACTATGTATCTCAACTAAAAACTAGCTCCAATGATCCTAATTCAAACAACCAACCATTAAAAAGAATGTATAAGACAATCAAGGAGGGACACCTGAGTGGCTCGGCTGTTGGGCATCTGCCTTTGCCTCGAAGCGTAATCCTGGAGTACCACATCAGGCTCCCTGCATGGAGCCTGCTTCTGCCTCTGCCTGTGTCTCTGCCTCTCTCTCTCTCTCTCTCTGTGTCTCTCATGAATAAATAAATAAAATCTTTAAAAAAAAAAAGACAATCAGGGAAATAGGGACACTGACTACAGATTTCATGATGTTAAGAAATTTATTGCTTACTTCTTTTGATGTAATAACAGTATTGTGGGGTTTTTAAAAAAGAATATTTATCTTTTATAGCTCCATACAAAAATATCTACAGATGAAATGATATGATGTCAGAGATTTGATACAAAATAATTTAGTAGTAGAAAGAAGGAATGGAGAAAAATAGGTGGGTAAAGATGAAACAAGACTGGCTGTGAATTAATATTTGGAGAAGCTGGGTGAAGAGAATAGGGAGTTTCATTACACTATCCCCTATTCTTTTTTTTCTGTTTAAAATTTTCCATTAAAAAGTTTTATTTTTCTGGGGCACCTGGGTGGCTCAGTTTAAGCAGCTGCCTTCAGCTCAGGTCATGATCCCAAGATGCTGGGATGGAGCCCCATGTCAGGCTCCCTGCTCACTGGGGAGTCTGTTTCTCCCTCTGCCCCTCCACTCACTTTCTCTTTTTCTCTCTCTCTCTCGAATAAATAAATAACATTTTTTAAGTTTTATTTTACTGTATATAGATCTAATCAGTGTGACATTGTAAATTTCAAGGGCTGGGAGTCAGAAAGATCAACATGCAAATACTGGTTCATCACTAACCAGTTAGGGAATCTGGGGCAAGATTCTTAAGCTCACAGAGTTGCTTCTCCATCTTTTAAATAACTAACATGTTACCTCATAGTGCTACCGAGAATTAAAAGAAATAATACTGGGGCGCATGGGTGGCTCAGTTGGTTGAGCATCTGCCTTCAGCTCAGGTCATGATCCTGGAGTCCCAAGATCAAGCCTCTCACATCAGGCTGTCTGCTCAAAGGAGAGTCTGTTTCTTCCTCTTCCCCTCATCCCACTCATCTCTCACACTCTCTCTCTCAAATAAATAAAATGAAAGAAAGAAAGAAAACCTCAGGGTGCCTGGGTGGCTCAGTTGATTAAGCATCTGACTCCTGATTTCAGTTCACCTCATGAGCACAGGATCATGAGATAGAGCCCTGCATCAGGCTCTGCCCTGGGCGTTGAGCTCGCTTGAGATTCTCTCTTTCCCTCTCCCTCTGCCCCTCTCCTGCCACCCCCAATCATCCACATGCCTTCTCTCTCTCTCTCTCTCTCTCTCTCTCGAAAAAAAATAAAATAAAATAAAATAAAATAAAATTTAAAAGAAATAATATCTCTAAAGCACCTAGCACCGTGCCTGACATATACTAGACACTTGGTAGCTATTATTATAATTATAGAAAATACTGAAGACATATGCATTTCAAAGAAACTTGGAACAACATGTTCTGAGATTTCAAAAGAAATCTCAAAGCAGAATGAAATGAACCAACAAAGAAAAAAGTGGTAGCCTTTCACAGAGAGCCAGAGGTTAGAACTTATCTTCCTAGGCAACAAGACAATTATTCGAAACACAAAAGGAACAACTTTCTATTTATCTCATTTCTAAGGTAACCATTGTATCACTAGTGAAATAGTTCAGGAGTAAATTGCACATGGTTTGCAAGGTCTCAGATTCCATTCTGTTTTCATATGTATTTGAACGAGAAGGAGCAAAGAAATATGTCCTTGACTGGCAAAGAGGAGAATAAAATCCAGAATATATTTTTTACATCTTTTTCTAATTTGTTTATACTGCTTTCAGATTTCCAATATGAAAATGGATTTTTATTAGACAACTATGTTTAGAATTTGCTTTCTTCTATAATAACTTAACCCAGCTATTGGCTTCACAATCTCACCATTCAAACCAGAGCTCTGATAGATACACTGAATTCCGTTTTCTCCCTCCTCTCCCCCACACACTTGGAACTAATTCACAAGTCCAACAGCTTCCTCTCTCAGATATCTTTTGAAAGTGCCCCTCAATCTATAATTTCATTGTCAGAGGCCAGGTCTTCAGCATCTCACAATCATGTTTTTGCAGCAGCTGTAAAACTAGTTTCTCTATTTCTAGTTTCTTCTTTTTGTTTTTTTTAAAGATTTTATTTATATATTTATTTGAGAATTTATGTATTTATTTGTGTTTTTATTTCTTTTGGGTAAAGACCTAGAAGATAAGCTAGGTTGTGTAGTAAGTACATGTTTAATTTTATAAGAAACTGTCACATAGTTTTTTCAAAGTGGCTGCACCATTTTATATTCCACCCACAATATATGAGAGATCCAGTGGCACAAGATCCTTGGCAGCAGTAAGTAGACTGTAGTAATATCTCACTGTGATTTTAATTTACATTTCCCTAATGACTAAAAATATTTTCAGTGTTTATTTGCCACCCGCATCTCTTGCTTTGTAAAATGTCTGTTCAAATATATTGCTGATTTTTTTAAATGTATTGTCTGTTTTTTTTATTATTGAGTTGTCCAAATTCTTTGCATATTAAAGGAATCAGTCTTTTATTAGATAGTGTTTATAAATGCTTTTTCCAGTGGCTTCTTTTTTACTTTCTTAGCAGTGTCTATTGAGGAATAAGAGTTTTAAATTTTGATCACACCTAGTGTATCAATTCTTTCTTTTCTGGTCTGTACTTTTTGGATGCTATTTGAGAACTATTTGCCTAACTCAAGTTCACAAAGATTTTCACACGTTTTCTTCTAGAGATTTTATAGTTTAAGTTTTATACTTAGATCTATGATCTATTCTGAGTTACATTTTTAAAAGGCTGAGAGATATGGGTCAAGGTTCCTATTTTTATACATATACATCCAGCATATATTTTCCCAGCAGCATGTGTTTAAAGTCTATCCTTTCTCTATTCAACTACCTCAGCACATTTGTCAAAAATGAATTGACCATATATGAGTTGTTCTATATCTAGATTCTATTTTAGGAGTTAGACAACTTTTCCTGTAAAGGGACGGATAAATACTTTAGGCTTTGCAGGCCATACAGTCTCTATTACAACCATTCAACTCTATCATTACAGCACAACATGTAAAGAAATGAGGCTGGCTATATTTCTTTGTTTTTTTTTAAAGGCCTAGTCACTATATGAGTTCTCTTTTTTTTTTTTTTTTTTTTAAGATTTTATTTATTTATCTGAGAGAAAGAGAGAGAAGAGAGAACAAGCAGAAGAGGGACACAGGGAGAAGCAGACTCCCCCCAAGCAGGGAGGCCATGTCAGGGCTCGATCCCAGCACCCCAGGATCATGACCTGAGCTGAAGGCAGATGCTTAACTGACTGAGCCACCCAGAAACCCTGAACCTGACTATATTTCAAAATAGGCAACGAGCTAGATTAGGGCTTGAGGGTATAGTTTGACAATTTTTGTCTAGTCTGTTTCATTAATCAGCATCTATCCTTTTATCAATACCACACTCTTTTTTTAATGATTATTTTTGCTTCCATTGCAATTATTTTTTTTTTTAAGTTTTGTTCATTTATTTTAGAGAGAGAGAGAGAAAGAGAGAGTATGAGTGGTGGAAGGGTTAGAGGGAGAGAGAGAATCCCAAGCAAACCCGCACTGAGTGTGGAGCCTAATGTGGCACTTGATCTCAACACCCTGAGATCACAACCTGAGCTGAAATCAAGAGTAAAATGTTCAACAACTGAGCCACCCCAGTGCCCCGATACCACACTATCTCAATTACTGTGGCCTGTAAGGGTTTTTTCTGGGTTTTTGTTTTTTCTTTTTCTTTAAAATTTTTATTTAAATTCCAATTAGTTAATACACAGTATAATACTAGTTTCAGGTATAGAATGTCGTGATTCATCACTTACATACAACAGCCAGTTCTCAACACAACATGTACCCTCCTTAATATCCATCAATCATTTAACCCATCTCCCCACCCATCTCTTCCAGCAATCATCAGTTTGTTCTATATAGTTAACAGTCTGTTTTATGGTTTGCCTCTCTCTTTTTTTTTTACCCCTATATTCATCTGATACATTTCTTAGATTCCACATATGAGTGAAATCACATAGTATTTGTCTTTCTTTCATTCATTTATTTCACTTAGCATAATACTCTTAGTCTCATCCATATCATTGCAAATGACAAAATTTCATTCTTTTTTATAGCTGAATAATATCCATTATATATATTTTTTTCATCAGTCAATGGACACTTGGGCTCTTTCCATAATTTAGCTGTTGTTGATAAGGCTGCTATAAACATCAGGTTGCATATATCCCTTTGAACCATTATTTTTGTATACTTTGGGTAAATACCTAGTAGTGCAATTGCTGGATCATAGGGTACTTCTATTTTTAAATTTTGAGGAACCTCCATACTGTTTTCCAGAGGGGCTGCACCAGTTTGCATCCCCTCCAACAGTGCAAGAGGGTTCCCCTTTCTCCACATCCTTGCCAAAATCTATTGTTTCCTGTGTTGTTAATTTAACCATTCTGATAGGTGTGAGGTGATATCTCATTATAGTTTTAATTTATATGTTCCTGATGATGAGTGATGTTGAGCATCTTTTCATGTATCTGTTAGCCATCTGGATGTCTTCTTTGGAAAAATGTCTGTTATGTCTTCTGCCCATTTTTTAATTGGATTATGGTAAGTTTTGAAATCAGGTAGTAGTGTGATTCCTCCAAATTTTTTCTTTTTTCAGAATTGTTTTGACTATTCCTTTGTTTTAGCCATTATTTTGCAGAATTGTTTGTCTATCCTTTGCTCTTCCATTTATGTTTAGGATTTACTTGCCACTTTCTATAAAAGAAAAGGTTTGCCGAGGGTGCCTGGGCGACTCAATCAGTTAACTCAGTTAATTTCAGCTCAGGTCATGATCTCAGTGTTGTAAGATCAAGCCCTGCATCAGCCTCTGTGCTTGGCATGGAGCCTGCTTAAGATTCTCTCTCTCATTCTCCCTCTGCCCTTCCCCTACCTTACTTCCTAAAAAAACAAAAAACAAAACAAAAACAAACAAACAAAAAAAAACAACACTGCTGGAATTTTTATTAGGATTGTGCTGGATCAATAATCAACTTGGGAATGATTATCATCTTAACAATCTTGAGTCTTTCAATCCATGAACACAGATACTTCTTTCTATAAAGATCTTTATTCTATCATCAATATTTTATAATTTTCGGCATACAAATCTTACCCATATTTTGTTAGATTTATACATAAGTATTTAATTATTTCAGTCCTATTGTTAAGTGATTTTTTATTTTAACTTCAATTGTTCATTGCTAATATATAGAAATATCATTGATTTTTGGGTATTGATCATATATTCTGCAAGCTTGCTAAATTCACTTATTAGTTCCAGTAGCCATTTTCTAGATTCTAGGGGTTTTTTTCTCTAGACAATCATATCATCTGTAAATAGAGACAGTTTTATTTCTTCCTTTTTAATCTCTTTGCATTTTTTTTCTCTTCCTTATTGCACTGGCTACTACCTCCAGTGAAGTATTAAATAGCAGTGGTAAGAGTATCCAGTTCTCCTTTGTCCCTGATCTTAAGGGAAAGCAGTCTTTCATCATTAAGTATGATGTCTGTGAAGTTTTTCATAGATGTTCTTATTAAATTGAGGAAGTTTCTTTCCATTTCTCCTTTACTTAGAATTTTCACCATGAATAAATACTGAATTTTGTTAAATGCTTTTTTGGCTTCTATTGAGATTATCAAACAGGTTTCCTTCTTTAGTCTATTGATATGATGAATTGCAGTGATTCAGTTTCAATATTGAGCCACCTTGCCTTCCCTTGCTCAGGATGTATTATATTTTTTGCCTAAGATTTGATTTGCTGGGCAGCCCCGGTGGCCCAGCAGTTTAGCGCCGCCTGCAGCCCAGGGTGTGATTCTGGAGATCTGGATCAAGTCCCACGTTGGGCTCCCTGCATGGAGCCTGCTTCTCCCTCTGCCTGTGTCTCTGCTTCTCACTCTCTGTGTCTGTCATGAATAAATAAAGAAAATCTTTTTAAAAAAAATTTTATTTTAAAGATTTTATTTGCTAATACTTTGTTGGGGATTTTTGGATCTATGTTTATGCAGGATATTGGTTGTTAGTTTTCATTTTCTTGCAATTTTTGTCTGGTTTCAGTATCCGGGCAATGCTGAGCTCACAAAATGAATTTCTTATGTCAACCTTCCCACTACAAATTAGACAGCTTTTCAATTTTCACCCACTTACTTGATGAGCATTTTAAAACAAAGCAGTCTCTTCAAGGTGACTTCCTATATGAAAAAGAGTGTGCATTAGCAAGACCTCTTTTAGGATATGGATGCCAAGCAATAAACTAGACATACTCATTGGTTTAGTAACTGGCTCCAGAACCCTAAGCCCTTTGTATTAAAGAAAAATTCTAAGCCTCAGCACAATTGTATATTAGTGTACCTCATTAATTTCTTACTGGTTTACTAGCTAAAACACATGTTAAATCAGATTGAGGCTGGGTCTATGTAATTGCTAATCTAATTCTTCTTTCCAAAGACAAAAACAAAAATCACTTTCATCAGAAAAAAATCTCCTTATGGGCAGGGTATATAATTTATTCACCTTTGCATTTGCAATGCTCACAAAAAGCTTGGAAAATCTTGGACATTAGCATAATTTATTTAATAAATTAATGAGTACTTTAAAAATGAAAATGAGGCTTTTGATTTTTTAGTTCAGCTTTTCCTTGTACAAAGCTCTTATTTTACAATAGAATACTGTTGGAAACAAAATGTATGTCATAAACACTAAAATTTAAATCTTTCACTGCAACTAGAAGCATTTAATTTGCCTTCAGATTTTATAGGAGAAAAGCCAAATGTTATTAAATGTAAGTAATAGTTATTATTGAATTTTCTTTACATGAAGGCTGTAATAAACCTGAAGATTATGTTGAAAGCTTAACAAGCTCAACTTTCCAACTACGCATATATTTTTTTATAATAATACACATATATTAGAAAGTATATTGTTGAGGGCACCTGAGTGGCTCAGTGTTTGAGCACCTGCATTTGGCTCAACCTAGGTCATGATCCTGGGGTCCTGGGATTGAGTCCCACATCAGGCTTCCCACAGGGAGCCATTTCTCCCTCTGCCTATGTCTCTGCCTCTCTCTCTCTCTCTCTGCATCTCTCATGAATAAATAAAATCTTAAAAAAAAAGAAATTACATTGTTGGTATACATATTCCCTCTGCAAAAATAATCTTTTATTTAGGCTTCAAAATCTCCACTAACTGGGATGCCTGAGTGGCTCAGTGTTTGAGTGTCTGCCTTCAGCGCAGTGCGTGATCCCTGGGTCCTGGTATCTAGTCCCACATCAGGCTCCCACAAGGAACTTGCTTCTCTCTCTGCTTGTGTCTCTGCCTCTCTCTGTATGTCTCTCATGAATAAATAAATAAAATCTTAACAAAAAAAATCTCCTTTAACTTTCAAAATAACCACAACTTTATACTTGTGACAGCTCTGTATGTAAGACAAAAAATCCACATGATGCTTTTTTAATATGTATATACATAATGCATCAAGACAAAAAAAAAAAAAAAAGCTAACTCATCAGTTAGTTGGCCTACACTACAATGACATCTACTGGCACAAGCAGGACTCAGCACCCAGAGTTAATCTTCAAAATGACAGAGCAGTTTGGAATCTTCCCCTATGATTAGTGATAACCTGAATTATACCAGCCTGAATTTCTTAAGAGATCATAAGTTTTTGAGCTATCTCTAGCTCAACATGGCCTGAGATTGGGGGCTGGACAAAGAACCTGAAGAGAATGGAGCAGGGCATAAGAGAGAGGAGGATTAGAAGAGTTGCAGGGAGAACCTGACTGATATGGCAGCCATGTAGGAGAGGACACTTGGTCAGTTTTTCTTCTACATAACAGAAGCCTCCTTCTATGTTACAACGAATAGTTCTTCCTCTCTTGGAAAATCTCAGGATTGGAGAACTGTGACCATGGACCCTTCTCCACAAAAGCACTCAAGATGCTCTGGATCTAACTGTACCTTTTGCAAAAGAGAACATTAATAATTAGAATAAAGCATTTAAATGCAAAAAAATGTATGTTTGTCACATTAAAGATGCTCTAAAATGTGTTGAATGATCATGAACATAATCGTCCATAATCTAATCTTTTAAAAAGCCTGGAATCTGAGCAATACTCTAAGAGTTAATTAGCTTTAATAATAATAATAATAATAATAATAATAATAATAAAATAATAATAATAATAAAATGCTCTAAAATGAAGACTCTGTCTTTGTGGTTGATAAACTTCTCTTAAAATCTAACAATAAAAATAAGTCTCATATTTCAAAAAAAAATCACACACAATTTTACACACAATCACACAAAAGTCTCAATCTGATCTGTAAACTCTTGGTTAAGAAGGTGGCTCAGCGATTTGACACCTGCCTTTGGCCCAGAGCACGATACTGGAGTCCGGGGACCGAGTCCCGCAATGGGCTCCCTGCATGGAGTCTGCTTGTCCCTCTGCCTGTGTCTCTGCCTCTTTCTCTCTCTCTCTCTCTCCGTGTGTGTGTCTGTCATTAAAAAAAAAAAAAAAAAAAACAGATCAGAAGTTACCAAAGTGTTTTGAGACACTTTAAAATGCATGTAAACAAATTAAAACAACAGTGAGATGTCACTATGTACCTGTTGGAATGGCTGAAATCTGAAACAGTAACAACATCAATTACAGCAAGTATGTAGAGCAACAGGAACTCTCATTGTTGGTGGGAATGTGAAATGTTACAGTTTGACATTCCTTATAAAACTAAACATATGTGTGACCAAGCACTCATACTCCTTGGTATTTACCCAAGTGAGTTGAAAACTTATGTCCGCAAAAAAATCCATGTGCAAATGTTGACAGCAGCTTTATTCACATTTGCCAAAACTCAAAAGCAAGCAACCAGGATGTTCTTTAGTAGATGAATGGATAAACAAACTATTATATATTCATACTTCAAAATATTATTCAGAAATAAAAATAAACGAGGTGATTGGCTGGCTCAGTCAGTAAAGCATGCAACTCTTTTCTTTTTTTTTAAGATTTTATTTATTCATGAGAGACACACAGAGAAAGGCAGAGACACAGGCAGAGGGAGAAGCAGGCTCCATGCAGGGAGCCTGATGCAGGATTTGATCCTAGATCTCCAGGATCATGCCCTGAGCGGAAGGCGGATGGATACTCAACAGCTGAGCCACCCAGGCATCCCAAGCTTGCAACTCTTGATCTCAGGGTTGTGAGTTTGAGCCCCATGTTGGGTGTAAAATAAAATCTTACAAAATAAAATAAATAAATAAATTGTCAAGTCACAAAAACATGGATAAACCTTAAATGCATATTGCTAAGTGAAAGAAACTGATCTGAAAAGGCTACATACTTTATATTTCCAACTATATGACATTCTGGAAAAGGTAAAACTATGGAGACAGAAAAAGTTTAGTAGTTGCCAAGGGTTAATGGGGAGGGAAGAATGAATAGGTGTAGAACGAGGATCTTTAGGACAGTGAAACTATTCTGTATGATACTGTAATGGTGGTTACATGTCATTATACATTTGTTCAATCCATAGAATGTACAAAACAAAGAGTGAACCCTAATGTAAACTATGGACTTTAACAGTAATAGATTAATACTGGTTCATTAACTGTAATAAATGTGCCACACTAATGCAAGATATTAATAATAGGAGAAACTATGAGGAGGGGGGAGGTGGTAAGGAGGAAGGGAAGTATATAAGAACTCTCTACTTTCTGCTTGATTTTTTGAAACCTAAAACTGCTCTTAAAATAGCCTATTCCTATTAATTTTAAAAAGAAAAAAATAAACTTTTATTATATTGACATTGAAGGATCTCTTTATTACAGGAAAAAAAAAATGCATGTGGTCCCATAAGGAAGGAATTGAACAGGTTTATGTTCCCATGTTTTCCTCTGCTACAAGTTTAAACGACACATAATCTATGCCAGGAGTTTATTTTATGTGTTTGTGTAAGCAAGTCTCTCTAACAGAATGTTATTTTGCTATTATTTTGCTATTGCCCTAAGGAGAAAAAGACTTTTTACTTAATCCTTGGGTTGATGAAATTAAACATTTCATTTGGTGTGCTTTTCATTTTGATGCCCCTTAGGACTGGGAATTGCCTTTCTCAGAAAGTACTATAAATCAACCGTGAATTGCTGGAGTGATAAAGGGAAAAAGAATGATTCCATTATAGCTTCTGCCAAGAGCTCTCAGGCATATCTAGCAAGGCCCTGCCAAGAAATGCTTAATAGGCTGGTAGGGAGTTCTACTTCTTGAGTCCTTGTGAAAAACTGAAAATTGCTTTTGGCCTGTCAGTTCCATTGTAAAAAGGCTTAGGCTTTAAAATTGATTATCATTTTATCCCAGAAGGCAGAATGGTGGGCCAGCAAATCATGATTTCTATATGCCCTCATCTGAACTCCTAATACTTACCAAAGGGGAAATATTTTTCATTCGTTTCCATAAAACTCAAAGGGAAGTAGACATTTGGGCAACAGCTTGAGTAAGTTCAAGAAAGAACTTTATCTTCTGGCCTGAATTATTTGGAGTTTGGGTCCAAAAGTAAAAATTTCACAAAATAATAACTTTCTACCTTTAGGATTGAGTAGGCCTAACCTTAGCAAACAGAAAAAAGCAATTGTAAGATAAGATCATAGTTGTAACTGTTCATATTATTCACATTAAAAGATATTATTTTGGTCTCATGCTATTAAATGTGTCTAAGGAAAAGACCCTGTCCCAAATGAAGACATAAAACCAAAGGAAGTGAATCTCTGTACCCCCATGGAGGTACCTTGCACTCAGCTTGCTCGGGCATACCCTAATGCATATACAAAACTTAGTCTATTGGAGCTTCTGGGAGAGAAGCAGACTATGTGAGATGTGGGGAGCCTTAGAAAGTCTCCTACCAGCCTAACCTCTGGTTAGAAATCCATTTATTTATCTTATTTCGTAAATTGTAGTTCTGGTTACTCACTATATATTGCAGTTATAGAGATCACAAATACTCTTGAGTGAATTCATTTGTCCAGATTTCCCTCTTCTGTAGCATCTGGCTAAGAATGGAGCCCTAAAGAAATCACATACTCTTTTCTTTTTTTATTGAAGTATCATTAACCTTCAATGTTATATTAGCTTTAGGTGTGCAATATATAACTCACCAATTCTTTTTATTTTATTTTTGCATCACTTTTTCTTTTAACTGAAAGACAAAAGTTGGTCACATTCAGAGATCAGCAGGCCTCATGCAGATATTTAAAACCATCCTTCTCTTTCTTGGTAACCACCTCCTAATTTTAAGTAATGTCCACAAGTTCTTTAGAGCCATCTGGAATTGTCCTCTGCGGAGCTCCACCACAGCAGTACAGTGCAGTACAGGGCAGGCATGAGCACACGTGCTCCTGGATGGCGTCTCACTGGATGTCATCATCATCAAACAGATCTTCAAAATCATTGAAAAAGTCTGCGTGAACTGCCTTCTCGTTGGCTGCCAAGTCCATCAGGAGCCCTGTGCTACCTCCTGCCTCGTCCAGGTCCACGTAGGGCCCGGGGCCCTCGGGGAACATCTCGTCCGCCGCCGGCTTCATCTCGCCGCCAGCGCCCTCCTAATTCAACAATTCTATACATTACCCAATGCTCACCACGAAATGTGTAGTCACCATACAACATTATTACAATGTTATTGGCTTTATTTCCTTTGGTTTACTTTTCATCTCTGTAACTTATCTATTTTATAACTGGAAGTTTGTACTTCTTAATCCCTTTTATTTATTTTGTCCATTCCTCACCCCTCTGACAATCACCAGTTTATTCTCTGTATTTAAGAGCCTGTGTTTGTTCATTTGTTTTGTTTTTTAGATTCCACATGTAAGTGAAATCATGGCATTTTTATTTCTCTGACTTATTTCACTTAACGTAATATCCTCTAGGACCATCCATGTTGTGCAAATGGCAATATCTCATTCTTTTTTATGATTAGTTATATTCTATTTTGTGTGTGTGTGTGTGTGTGTATGCCATACCTTTATCCATTCATCTATTCATGAACACTTGAGTTACTCCTATACCTTGGCTATTGTAAATGATGCTGCATTAAACATAGGGGTGCATATAACTTCTTCAATTAGTGTTTTCCTTTACTTTGAGTAATCATCTCTTATATATCTATTGAAGAGAGAGGAGGAATAATTTTGGAAGAAGAAAGAATTGGGACCCTCAGAAGATTGCCCAATCTACCATAGCAGTAGCCATTCTCCTTCAAGATTTTTATTATAAGTAGCAACGGCAAGGAGGCATGCATCTTTGCCTCCTACTTAATATCCAGATTCCTTTGCTGAGATATTCAGAAGACAAAATACTTAGTGGATAACTGTTATCTTTCCTAACATTCCCTCTTCCTTTAGTTCTTAAAACCACATTTTAAGTGTGGCACTCCTTTGGCCAGACGTTAATTTCAAATACTACACTCAGATCTAGTTATCTTTAGGGCAGAAGAGTCTGAGCAACTATACTCAAAGCAGCATCAACCTGATTTTACTAATCCCTTGTTATCAACCAGACCTATCAAAATAGGAAGAAATGAGTATAGAGGAAGAAGAAATGTTGTAGACATAATGTTACAAGCAGGTCTTATTCTTAAAACCCATTTATTAACACAAGCATATATAGGCACAGAGAGTCTAGAATTTTGGCTCAGATCATACAGATATTTAACGAGCAGAGGCAGGATTCAAACCCAAACCCATCTGATTGAAACCCACATTATTTCTACATCCTCTCAATGAACCATTAAATTTCAGCCACTGTTTTAAGGGCTTTCTATCCATTAACTCATTTAATCTTCCCTGAGGCTCTGTGAAGATGATAGCAATATTAACCCTATTTACACATGAAGATAATAAGGCAGTAGCAGCAGAAATAATTTGCAACTAGTAAACAGTAAAGCTTGGGGTTGATTCCAGGTAACCTTGAAAATACAATACTGCTTCTCTTAAACTGTAGTTCAAGAATTGTCTTCTTATGCATAGATCAATGGAACAGAATAGGGAACCCAGAAATTGATCCACAGCTATATGGTCAACTAATCTTTGCAAAGCAGGAAAGGATACCCAATGCAGGGGAAAAAAAAAGTCTCTTCAACAAATAATGTTGAGCAAACTGGACAGCAACATGCAAAAGAATGAAACTGGACCACCTTCTTACTCCAGACACAAAAATAAATTAAGATTAAGGATCTAAATGTGAGACCTGACCTGAAACCATAAAATCTTAGAGGAAAGCATATAAAAAAGTTTATAAATTTAAAGATTACATACATGCTTAATAGTATTATTACAGATGACCAAAAATTAGTACTGTCATTAAAGCTCAAGATATTCCAAGGAATCTTTTTTTCTTATGAAATCACACAACTTCCTTTGAGCTCATTGAAGGGATTTTTTTCCTCCTGGATACCCTTTACTGGTGGATCTTCCCCAGATCTTTCTTCCACATAATCCCTTACTTCGTCACAACATTTGGAAACTAGCATTCTTTCCGGGGTCACTTCTATCTTGAGCTGGTCAACTTCCATCCATGGATTCTAACATCCATGGAATAATTGAATCACTATATTGTTCACCTGAAACTAATATTACGGTGTGTGTTAACTAATTGGAATTTATTATTTTTTAAAAAAGATTTCACTTATTTATTCATGAGAGACACAGAGAGGTAGAGACACAGGCAGAGGGAGAAGCAGACTTGTTGCTGAGCAGGGAGCCTGATGCAGTACTCAATCCCAGGACTCTGGGATTATGACCTGAGGGTTTAGCCACTGAGCCATCCAGGTGCCCCAACTAACTGGAATTTAAATAAAAACAAACAAACAAAAAAAGGAGTTTCTCCTTACAAATGAATTTTGAATTCCTCCTAAGTTTCAGTCAGTTTCAGCCATTATAAAACATCTGTCTTCCTACTGCCTTTCCCCACTCTGGTTCTTCATCTTTAGCAGATGATGTCATGAGCTTAATGAAAGCAACACTCCATAGTCATTAAGCGGGCTCAGTAGAGTCAGCAGATAAGATACAGAGCCTATCTCCCAGCTGTGTGAAATTGGGCAAGCCCTATAACCTCCCAAATTCTTAGTTCTGTTGTCTGTAAAATGAGATATATTCAACACTATCTCATGTAATTATTGTGAAATTTAAAAAATGCATCCGTGTATAAATATTCTCAGCCCAGTGGCTGGCACCATTCAATAAATGGTACATATCATCATCATCATCATCATCATCACTGTTGTAATTATATCAATCTGTGTTACTATTATACTGGGAACACAAAACATGATGA
Source organism: Canis lupus baileyi (assembly GCF_048164855.1). NCBI lineage: Eukaryota > Metazoa > Chordata > Mammalia > Carnivora > Canidae > Canis > Canis lupus. The sequence continues at coordinate 24,301,541 of NC_132855.1, read as the reverse complement.
TGAGGATGCTTGCTAATTTTATCATATATTTGTGTGCTTTTCCAAAGGAAAGTACTCAGATTTCCAATCCTGTGAAAAATGACTCATTGTTCTTTCTCAAAAACATTTGAAGCAAAGAGTGGGAATTTGGAACAATAGTATGCTTTATGTTAAAACACCATGTACCAACGAATGGCAGTTATTTCTCACAAGTGCAAACTCAGAAATTTGAATCCAATTTATTGCATTAATCCATGGGGCAGGGATGAGAGAGGAGCCTTAGCTATTAAGGAGGATCTTCTCCAACACATAAGAACAGTGACTCATCAGAGTAGCCTTGCTCACACAGATCCACCGTTATGAATCTTTGGCATAGGATCCTATAACAGGCATTGTAGATCCAAGTGCTTTTTCTTCCCGTCTCCATCACTACTAGAATGTCAAATTTGTCCAAGTATCAGATAGCAATATGCTCAGGGAAGGTTGACTCTGTCTCCAGGAATGAATCATAAGCAGCCAAAGCCAATCATGGTATTTCCATTTCCCTTCATTTACATTGGCTTAAGGATGAGAGTATGACACAACAGGGGGGTCAATTAATTTTAAGGAAAAATCAGCTGGGAGATAGTAAAAAGTTGTTCTTCCCTGATAAAAGAGAAATTCATATGAGAAGAAAACCCTTTCCTTTTGCTAGTGTTGTCAGATGAGGGCAGAACATTTTGAATAGTGGCAGCTATCATGTGACCATGAGAAGAAAGCCAAGAGAAATGCAGCCTAACTGACCAAGAGCTCAAGTATCCTTAAGCTTCTGAGACCTTCCACTTCTAAATTTCTTTTCATGTTAGATAAAAGACTCCTATTGTTAGTCAGATAATCTGTTACTTACCCATCTTCTAATTAATTCAAGCCATAATCCATTTGGTTCTAAGCTGAAACCATTTCATGGGAATTAAGAGAATTCCAAAGCTCTCTATGTAAAGGATATGAGGCAATAACCAGTACCCAATCACATCATATTGTCATATAACCCCAAATTCCCTCATACATTAGGATGAAAAAAGAGTGAAAAGAAGATGAGCTTTAGAGTGAGACAGGTATGGGTGTGCCTGGGTGGCTGAGTCGGGTAGGTGTCTGCTTTCAGCTCAAGTCATGATCCCAGGGTTCTGGGGTCCAAGCTCCATATGGCTTCAGGCTCCCTGCTCAGCAGGGAGTCCACTTCTCTCTCTGCTTCTGCCCCGCTCATTCTCCCTCTCTCCTACTCTCTCTCAAATAAATAAATAAAAGCCTTTTAAAAACTATAGAATGAAATAGGTATGAACTTGAATCTTGGCTCTGCCATTTACCAGCAGTGCAAATTTAAGGAAATTATTTAACAACTCCAAGCCTCATTTTTGAAATGTGTCATACGGAAAGAACAATACTTACCTGGTAGCATTTTGTGGTAAGGGTCATATAGAAATACAGAGAAAACATTCTGTTACTTAATCTCTCCATTGAATATGCAGACCCTGGCACATGGAGGGCCTTAATTGGATGCCTGTGTAATTTATTATTTAAACTGGGGTTCATTCAGGCAATCAAGACTTACAGTCATCTTAGGCTTCACAAGTGCACTCTCTTTCTTGCCCCCAACTCCCTCTCTGTCTCTTTGTCTATCTGTCATCAATTTAGAAATAATCTTATTTAAACCCTTCATTTTTGCATGCAGGTATTTCCAGCTCCTCCTGCCACTTTCCTGGCCAAGAGAAACTCAGTGCTCTCTCCAGGATTTCAGTGACTTTCCACCTCGGGACCCCTCAGGTCCAGTCTCTAGTGGCCTCTGAAGCAGTTCCCACCACACATCACATTACCTCTTATGTCAAACCTGTCACCTTCTCTAGTTTCCACAACATCAAAATCAAAATCGCCCACATATAATATTCCAGATCAAGTATATTCCACCTAAGATTTCAGGGGAGACAGGGAGAGCTTACACTTAAGTAACCTAGGCACTTCATTCTTAAAAGACTCCTGGCTTGGGTTGCTACCATGGACTTCTGCTGGCTTTGCCTAATTCTGGCCTTTCTCTTGCTGCCTACTTTCTCCACTTTGTTGCCTTCATCTCCCCTTCCCTGTCCTTCCCCTTGTATGATAGAGCCTACCCCTAGCCCCAAATCTTTTTTTTTTTTTAAGATTTTATTTATTCATGATAGACACAGAGGGGGCTGGGGGCAGAGGCACAGGCAGAGGGAGAAGCAGGTTCCATGCAGGGAGGGAGCCTGACGTGGGACTCGATCCCAGGTCTCCAGAATCAGGTCCTGGGCTGAAGGTGGCACTAAACCGCTGAGCCACCTGGGCTGCCCTCCAAATCTTAACCATAGCTCACATGCAAGCCCTCAGCAGGACTTACCTTCTCTCCCAAGTGTGGCAGACATACTCTGTCTGTAATAAACCTGTGGCCAGGGCTTAAGAAAAGCAACAGAGCCAGCATCCGTGGAAAAGCTTTACCATCTGAGGTCTGAAGGAGAGAGAATAGGGAGCAGTTACTAAAACCAGAGGGCCTATATCGGAAGGACTTCCTGACAGGAAGACCCAGCCAGCTTTAGCTTTGGTCACTTGAGATGGAAGGAGCGAGAGTAATAAATACCCTGACCTCACTGTCCTCCTCCCTATCTTCAGCCAGTGCCCTGCTTTTGCTGAATTTAACCAAAGCCAGAGAGAACAGGGGTCTTTTCTAGGGCAGTTCATCCAGGCTAGCCTCCCAGGGTGAGGAGGGTAGAAGAGAGTAGAAAGTAAATCAGTAGGGGGCATTCAAAGAAATCTGGCACAGTGGCTTACCCAGGGAGTGGGTGACAGAAATGGGACAAAGACCAGTGCCTCTGGCCTCAAGTCCCATCTTCCTTGGCCAAAAGCAGGGCAGAAATAATGGAGATGACAGGGTATCCAGGAAAAGAAAAATTTACTAATCGCAGATAGTGCTCCTTCTCCCTTCTTGTAAGCAGAGTCCGATATATAGTGAATACTCAATAAGATTTTACCAAATGAGGGAACTAAGTGAATTATGAAAGAAGTCTGACCACCTCACCTTCTGCAGGGATTTAGTGAGGCATGTTCACAGGCTCCACTGCCCTCCACACCCATGAACTTCCCTAAAACTGTCCCACCTGCTCTGAGCAGGCCAGCAGCCTTGGGCCACCAAGTCTCAGGCTACTCAGTTCTGACTCTCCAGCCAGCAGAACTAGATAAATGACCCCAGCATCTACCAAGCCCTGTTTATCCTCAGGTATACTATCACCCAAAAACCAGCCTCTGATCACCCAAAATACAGAACAACATTAGAGGCTGCAGCCAGCCCTGGTTCTAAGTTCTTTTTTTTTTTTTTTTAAAGATTTTATTTATTTATTCATATGAGACAGAGAGAGAGAGAGAGAGGCAGAGACACAGGCAGAGGGAGGAGCAGGCTCCATGCAGGGAGCCTGATGTGGGACTCGATCCCGGGACTCCAAGACCACGCCCTGGGCCAAAGGCAGGAGCTAAACTGCTGAGCCACCTGGGGATCCCCCTGATTCTAAGTTCTGTATAAATTGTGTACCCAGATCCTGGTGAGCAGGAAAAACACTAGTTCAGAAGTTGGCTGAGCTGGGTCCCATTGCCTTCTCTGTCATTATGGTGTACATTCATTTATTCATTCAACATCCTCTACTGAGAACCTCTCCTGTATCCAGCATTGTACCATGTGCTGGGATTATGATGATTTTTAAGACCCAGTATCCATCTTCAAAGAGTTTATACTAACCAGCTGGTGGGCCCTAGACAACTCACTCAACTTTAGCCTTTCCATCTGAAAAATATGAATGAGAGCACCCACTCCTCTTCTCTTTATTTTTAATAGCATTATTTTATTTTTTTAAGTAGGTTCCACACCCAGCATGGAGCCTCATGTAGGGCTTGAACTCATGACCTGGACATCAAGACCTGAGCCGAGAACAAGAGTCAAATATTTAATGGACTGAGTCACCCAGGTGCCTCTAATAGCATCATTTTACAGATGGATTTCACAGGGTTGTTATAGAGCAAACTAAAATGACTTACAGGAAATTTCTGGAATAAAGGTAAAATTCTGTGCAAATACCCTCTACCATGCAAAAAGAATTAAAATGCTTTTTTTTCCCTTTGAGCAATTGCTTGAATGGGAAATATCCTTTAACTTGAGCATATTACAAAAAGCAAAAAAGTTATACGTATGTGATCATTATTCCCAGATTATAATTATCCCAGATTATTATTGTTATCCTCAAATGCTGGCAACAGAGAACTGAATCATTTTTGTTTTAAACATGTGACAACTATATTATAGAAAGCAATTTGGGAAACAAATACATTATATATTTGTATTATATACTCTTTCTATAAAGAGAGTGTTTAGTGATTCACTATATCATGCCTCCCTTTAATAAACAAGTATTTCAATCCTTTCTGTAGTTTGTTTTAGAGAAACAATTTCTAAAATTTCCAAATATTGGGAAGCCTGGGTGGCTTAGTCAGTTGAGCATCCAACTCTTGGTTTCAGCTCAGGTCATGATCTTGGGGTCATGAGATCCAGCCCCCACGATGGGCTTCCCACTCAGTGGGGAATCTGCTTGAGATTCTCTTTCCCTCTCCTTCTGCTGCTCCACCCACTTTCTCTCTCTCTCTCTCTCTCTCTCTCTCTCTCTCATAAATAAATAAATAAAATCTTTAAAAATTTTTTCCAAATATAAATTTTTTTAAAAGATTTTATTTATTGATGAGAGACACAAAGAGAAGGCAGAGACATAGGCAGAGGGAGAAGCAGGCTCCATGCAGGGAGCCCAATGTGGGACTCCATCCTGGAACTCCAGGACCACGCCCTGAGCTGAAGGCAGACACTCAACTGCTGAGCTATCCAAGTGTCCCCCAAATATAAAATTATAACATTTGTTGAACAATCCAGACTCCATGGGAAACAAACAGAAAACAGCATAGTTGTGTGTGTGTGTGTTTTTTTTTTCTCCCCACTGCCCTTGCAAATCCTCTCTAATTGTTCCTTTCTGTCCTTTGGATAAAAGTTTTAGCATATCTCATAACTTTTCTAACCCCTCTCAGGCAATAAAGAGATGTTCCTTTTTTTTTTTCCAAGTCTTAAGTAACCCAGTTCAGTGAAATATCGAAACCCTCAACTCTCATCTATCTAATTGAAGATGTCTCTTGTCCCTCCTTTCTGCTCAGGTGGAATTAGAACTAGAACGCACAGGGGTGCTGCCTCAATTTCCTCTATCTCAGGTAATCCTTTCGCACATCTGCTGGCTGCAATTTAGCACCCCATATGGTACAGGTATGGGCCGGGGGTGCAGAGAAGGATAAGGGCAGGAATGGTCCCACGTGACCAATACAGTTGTATCTGGGTGTGCAACTTTCCAAATGCATGCTCTTTCTCTCTGGGATACCATTTTGGCCTCCTTGGTAAAGCTCCAGGCCTTATCCTTGTACCTTTCTTCCTCCAGAATCAGTGATCTCCACTTCCCTTGATGCCTTCTCCAGCTGCCTGCCTACACTTCAAGGGTCATTGGCAGCCTCTCCCTGCTATGGTTGCCTCGCTCTTGTTGGAAGGCCCTTTGGGGCACAGCCTCTTGCAAGACAAAAATGTAAACCACACCCAGGTTTAATCTTCAGGGTCCTTCCCTGACCCAGAGGAAATATGCAGGTGCTCTTGACCTGCTGAAGCACTTTCTACCCTGTCAGACCCAGGTGCAGCCTCTCAACTTCAGATTATTCAGCTGTGAGTCCAGCGTCAGTCTGTGTGTCCCTCTGACCCTAACATGCCAAGTGCTACATATGGCTCCACTGAAACTATTTCACTTAGCTCCAGGTGAAGCTTCAGTCTCTCCCCTCTGTGTTTTCCTTTCTTGGAGGCAAGAAAAAGAAATGCATAACATCCTGCACCCCTTTCCAAGCCCCCTTTAACTTTAATGCTTCTCATGCTCTGAAATAGTCTGGGAGTGGGTCATGAGCTGATGGCAGCAGAATAAGGCAATCCTGAAGTAGCCTAGCCTTTGCTTTAGGGCATGAGAGCACTTGGTATCGTATTCTTTTTGGCCTTTGAAGCTTCTGCTGAAACTCCAAGATAACAGGAAAAGTTCACTTAATATCCAGTTCCCAAAGCATATTATAGTATTATTTAATAGTATTATATATATTAGTACATAATATATACTAGTATTATAGTATTAAATAATAGCTTATTTAAGCTTGAAAAATTAATATCTTCTCTCAGAGACTCTTAAATACCCCTTCTGGGGGTGGTGCTCACTCCCATCTAGTTGAGGAAGATCACTGTTTTATACATGAAAAGCAATATTAAATTTCCTTGAGGTTCTCCTTGTGGCTTCATGCATCTTTGAATCTACCTAAATTCAGTGCCTGGAATTAAAGATCAGGAGAGACCTCTTCCCAGATATAACAAAATTTCTAAGATTGGTGAGCTGTACATGGTGGTTGAATTTGACAAGGTTTACAGCAAAAACTGACTCTTAGGCCCTCTACTGTTAGGGTCCCTTAGGTTCACAGGACTGTAAAGAATTTGTCTACGGGATTAGTTAAGACCTGAGCTTTGAGACATGGTTCCAATCACGTTTGCTTTGCTTTTCTTATGACTAGGAACATCTTGACGTTGGGATGCTCATTTAAGGCCATGAAATAAGGCCAAGGTAACTGTATCATAGAGATACAGAGAGATCTGAACCTACAACTTTAGCCTCACTGGCCTTCTGTTCATGCCAACTGGGTTCCTATTGCAAAGACTAGTGAGAAATGCAGCGGGGTCCCTGGAACGCTGTTTCTCCCTTTGTCCCAGAATGGTTCTAAAATAGTCGCAGCTCTTCTCTTGATTGGATTATCAATCCAAGAGTCCAGATTCTCCCATAAAGTGTACATCAATAAGATTCTGAGTTTTTAAAGGGTTTTAAAGGCCCAGGGAGATATATGAGAGAGATAAAATCTTCTACTAAGGAGCTTGTAACTCTTAGAGTATCGCTCCACAGGGCATGATGCTATCAAAGTGTCTTGTTATCAAGGTGTCTCTGTTAGCCTAGGTGCCAGCTCAGTAATAGAATAGAAGCAGTAGATGCAGTGTTTCTTTCTCATTGGAAAAATCAGTTCATTTCCCAGATCTTAGCAAGTCCTGGTGGAGTTGGGGATTGTATTGAAATCTCCTCTAAGAAATTCTATAGAACTCTACTCTGGATAGGATTTGAGAAGCTAAATGGTATGTATGACATGTTTTCCATTTCCTAAAAGCCCTAAAGAGCAAAAGCAACATTAATTCTGCAATTTATGGCTCCTGTTGGAATAGTGCTCCCAATCTTCCAGGGGCTGTCAACAAAGGGAAGAGGTGTTACCTCCTTCTGAAGTGCTTAATGAGCAGCGGGTCATTGTTCCAAAGTTGCTTATCCCGGGGCCTGGCCACAGAGAGAGGGCACAGGGAATCATGACAACACAAATGAGACTTCTTTAGATCAGAGATTAAGCGTGAGTGACAGATATGACAAGGATACCTATTGTCTAACCTACACGGACAGGTAATTTTGAGATGACTATTTTTCTTTCCTACTAGATAATTCTCATCATTCCTGGCTACCCCCTTCCTAGTCCCCAAAATACACACGTATAAAAAGTTCGTGGCTCTTTACAAGTGAATATCAGCTTTCATGTCCTGTATACTCTAGATTCTTCTCTACTATGTTTGCCTAAGAAGATCATAGATCTGAAAGTGGAAACAAATCTGACTTTCTGAAATATTATTTTCAACCTGAGTCCTGACAAATACAAAGTGTCAGTGTAACAGCAGGACTTTGAAACATCCACATGCTCTTCTCTTTTGCTCTGACTAGTCATGAGTTTCTCTTTAACAAGCTAAAAGCATCCCTCTGGGTACCTGTTGTGGGAAGGATGGTAATTATGAATGAAAGGAATAACAGTCAGCTTCTGACATGTAAACTAGTATTTTGCAATAAGAAACCGTCAAGATGAAAGAGATTTTCTACATTTCTTTGGCTCCACTTAACATGTTAAAAACTAGACTGGGCAAACCAAATCATAGAACTTTTCCTCTGTTGCCTATAAAACCATACCAAGAAACTGGTAGAAAAAGAATGGTGGTAGAAAAAGAATGTGATGAGAAGTAGAGTAAACCTTTTTCTGGTAGTCTAGGGGATCATGAGAAAGAAAAGAGGGTCAGAGGAATGGAAAGGTGGACAGTGAGAAGCTCATGCTCCAAGGTGGTCATCTTACCAATGTGGGATTCTGGGAGAGCTACATTGAGTGACTTCATCTCAACATGAGGTCCCCCAGCATGTTGAGGAAATTCGGTAGCTGGGGTCCATGGGAGAAATGGAGAGGTCAGGGGGGAGAACCTAATTCATACTCCAAAGCAGACCTTGGTAACATGGACACATTGTTGAGAGCCAGCAGCCTACCTTGTGACCTGTTGTGGCAATGGGAGAGATGATCCCACAGTAGAAGTATTCAGGATTCAGCCTGGCCAGGATCTAGATGGAAGGAGACTTCAAAAGGTCTACAGCCAAAGAGAGCTGAAATGGGCCCAAGCCAACAAGAAGGGTAATTAGGCCTTTCTGCACTGGAAAAGACAGACAACTTTAGCAGCTACTGAAGTTTTTAGCCAAAACTTGGATGAACTGACCAGTGCACAATCAAGAACCAAGACAAGGTCATAGGGATCCCTCTCCCTACCCATACTATAAGAATACAATAAGCTATACTCCTTCCCCATGTACTCTCATATAAAAGGCCCTAGAAACTCTTAGATAAAAGAGCAGTAAGGAGTAAAACTGTGGGAAATCTGAGAATTACCTAATGAGGTGGCTTAAATTACTGGATCAGAATTCACTTTAAACCAGATTAAATCACGTTTGTTTGGTTTTGTTTTATCTTTCCCACCACCTGCCAGGCCACAAGACCAACTCATTATAGACAAAATAAACAAAATAAATCTCCTTTAAGTTTCCGTGTCATTCGTAATTTTGCAATCCTGTTTCAAAAACACTAAGATCAAATAATGTTAAGTTCACATCATATTGCATTTGACCGCATAATAATAATCATTCACTACTCAGAACTTTGTTGTAGATAAAGTCTTCTATTTATGAGAGGCTTTTGTGTAACATCTAATATTTTGATCTAATATGTGTATTAATGTGATTACATTATTTGCTCAGAATTTCCCTGCCCTCCCTCTTTTGCCACAGTTTACTGTAGGCGGAGCATTCCTCCCTACCTCTTTGACACTGGCCTTGGCCCTGTGACTTGCTTTAGACAATGGAATGTGGACAGAAAAGAGTGCCTGTCAGTTTTGAGCCAAGGAATTACAGTAATCACCTGTTTCCACTTTCCTCTCTTGCACTTCTGCCATCTGCCTTAAGAAAAGCCCTGAGTAGCCCACTGGTCCCACAATAGAAACACATGGAGCATGTCTGAATTCAACTCAACTCTGAAAGAGAGCCACCCAGACTGCCTGAAGGCCATAAATATGAAATAAGTGACCTCGGGGTTACATTTTATACATCAGTATTGCAGGAGAAAACTAACTGATGCGTTAAGAAATTAGCATTTATTTATTTATTTTTAAAGATTTTGTTTATTGAGAGAACATAAGCAGGGGGATGGGCAGAGGGAGAGGGAAAAGCAAACTCCCCACTAAACAGGGAATCTCGACAGAGGGACCCAGGACCTTAGGATCATGACCTCAGCCAAAGACAGACACTTAACCAACTGAATCACTCAGGCCCCCCTTAGCATCCTTTTAAATACTAAGTGATGAACGTTATCCTAAACATTTACACACTATTCATACAACTGATAAACCAAATGACAGATGTAACAAGTTAAAATTTTCCAGATATTCAAACATTGATTATAAACTTATTTAATTATATTCTCTAAATAATTACTTAAAATCACAAATTTAATGTATCAAATTCTTATAAATGTCTCAAACAACTTAGAAATAAAACAGATGCACAGTATAATATTGACTACCAGGACTGCAGGATTTGCTTCTCAATTGGATTTGGAATCTGATCACACAGTCTAATGATTCTACTCCAAACCACTGGTTATCAAATTAAACCTCTACTATATAAATCTTCCTCAACTTATGATGTGGTTACATCTCAAAAATAGCATAAGTCAAAAATGCATTTAATACACCTAACTTAGTAAATATCATAGCTTAGCCTTGGCTACTTTAAACATACTCAGGGGCAGCCCCGGTGGCCCAGCAGTTTAGTGCCGCCTTCATCCCAGGGTGTGATCCTGAAGACCCGGGATCGAGTCCCACGTCAGGCTGCCTGCAAGGAGTCTGCTTCTCCCTCTGCCTGCCTGTCTCTCTCTCTCTGTGTCATGAATAAATAAATAAAATCTTTAAAAAAAAATAAAATAAATAAACATACTCAAAATCTGACTCTTGGTTTCAGCTCAGGTCGTGATTTCAAGGTCGTGATCTTGGGGACATGAGATTGAGCCCTGTATCGGGTTCCACACTCAGGGTGGAGTCTGCTTCAGATTCTCTCTCTTCTGCTCCTCCCACTGGTGGTCTCCCCATCTTTCTCTCAAATAAATAAATAAACCTTAAAAAAAAAAAAAGCGTACTCATGTTAGGAGTTAGTTAGACAGGTGGTCAGGGCCAGGGTCCCTAACAAGAAAATATGGAGTCAGAACAGCTCATATAAAACACCAACATCCTGTTTTGCAGCTTAGACAGGACCACACCAGCATTCTGTTTTGCAGCATTTGCAGAAATGACTTCTGTAAAACATCCTAAAATAAGATAGCTAACCACAAGGCATTTGTCGTTATCACGGACAAGGGGCAATTAAGACATAAGACACCAGGTGTCAGCCAAAAAGACCATCAGCATGTAGACATTAATCTAATAGGCAGACGGATACGTGATCAAAGCCCTGATTGGCATGACTCAGCACACCCTGGTTGCTTAAGATAGTTCCACAAAGGAGCTCATAAAAACCCCTAAACTGAGAAACTCCACAGGCAACCCTCTCGGTCCCCTCCCTCTTAGGGAGCTTTGTACTATTGCTCAATAAACCTTAACCTCGGGATCCCTGGGTGGCGCAGCGGTTTGGCGCCTGCCTTTGGCCCAGGGTGCGATCCTGGAGACCTGGGATTGATCCCACGTCGGGCTCCCTGTGCATGGAGCCTGCTTCTCCCTCTGCCTGTGTCTCTGCCCCTCTGTGTGTGTGTGTGACTATCATAAATAAATAAATAAACTTTAACCTTTGCTTTGCTGCCCACCACTCTTACTGTCTGCTCTATGTCTTCATTCTTCCAAACAGTGTGACCAAGAACCGCAGGCACTAAAGCCAGAGAAATCCTGTAATACTCAGAACAATTACATTAGCCTACAGTTGGGCAAACTCATCCAACACAAAGCCTATTTTATAATAAAGTATTGAATATCTCACGTACCATATTGACTACTGTGCTGAAAGTGAAAAACAGAATAGCTCTATGTGTACGGAATGGTTCTAAGTGTATCAGTTGTTTGCCTTTGTGATTGGGTGGCTACTGGGACTCCTTCTGCCCAGCATCACCAGAGAGTGTCATAGGGCATTGCTGGCTAAGGAAAAGATCAAAATTCAAAATTTGAAATACAGTTTTTACTGAAAGCATATCACTGTTACACCATCATAAAGGCAAAAAAATCATGTCTAACCATCATAAGTCAAGGACGATCTACAGTTAAAACTCACTTTTACTTTCAGTTAAATGCTCTATCTATAGATTTTAAGTTTTTGATTCATAGTTTCTTTCTATAAAATGATACATTCTTTCATGTTTTCTACGCTGGCAGTATCTGTAACCAATAGTCTTATCACTATGGTATAATAGTGTGGCCTAAAGCTGTAATTGGAGACTTCTGTTTCATGAGTATCTCCTTGCAATTCGCAGAATATCTAGATTGGGGTTTTGCAAACTTTATGTTAGATCATTTAGGAAATATTGTTAAAATACAGACTTTGGTATAGTAGGTCTGGAGTAGGACCTGAGGTTCTGCATTTCTAATTGGCTTGCAAGTGATGCTGATGTTCTTGGTCCTAGAACCATACTTTGCATTGCAAGGATGTAGAGTTTTCTTCTCCTGGGTAGTCAAGGATTAAGCCTACATAGTTAATTCTCTTCTTTGGGAGAATTTGGCTTCTTTATTTTCTTGGACTATGTTATCTTCCTGCATGCCTATTATATGTGCTGAATAAAGGTCAAATCTCTATTCTTCTGGTCACTCCATGTAGCTGCTGGTTTGGGCCAGTTTTTCTCTTTCTAGGAATATCTACCTCCTCTGATGTTCCCTCCATACATTCTTTCTTTGTATGTGAAAAATTAATCATGGGAAACCTCACTAAAATAGAAGCAAGAGCAAAAAATAATAAAATAAAATAAAAATAGAATCAGGAGCTTAAGCAGCAGTTTTCATGCTCTACCACCAGTAGTTAATTGCAACTCCAGCAGGAAGAGATGTACCTTACAAGCCAATGCTACTTTATATCCCAGCAGGAGGAAAAAAGGCTTTCCCCTTTAGCCCAAGAGCCCAGCCAATGAGAGAGTCACAACTCAGCCAATGAAAAGCCACTATACTTCAAACTCCCAGTTTACTCTGATGGACTTGTGATTTATAACAGCCCTTCAACTTCCCTGTGTCTTCTGTAAAAGTATACTGCTTTGTTTGGCAGACTTACCTATAGTTCTCGCCATGGTTGCTTGTCCCAGACTGCAATTCTCTGCTTTTCCCAAATAAACCTATTTTTCTTGTAACTGGCAGTTTTATTTTTTAGGTTAACAGCAACATAAAAAAAAAGGAAACATATTTTATAAAGAGACTATCAAGAAGTCTGTTTGTGAAAAATTGTGAAAGACTTTGACATAGGCAAAAAATAAAAATTATTGTCTGTCCTGTCTACCACATTTCTCCAAGTTTCATTGTCTTTGAAATTGATGGAGTTCAGGACACACTTCCCCAAAATATGGCATCTTGACATGTGGAATATTTTAAGCTGAAGGAATTTGAGAAATGGCATGTGTAGAAAGGGCTTTCTGACCTTCTGAAGCAAGTCATAAAATATTCATGTAAGAGGTTGCCCCTCCCCCCATACGCTGAGGAAAAGAACATCCTTGATCTCAGAGACTCCAAGAGGAATCTGAACAAACAGGTCTTCCTGTTTACCACTGCTGACTATACTAAACTCATACTCTTTTTTTTGTCCTCACATTTTTCTACCACTCTCCACTCTTCATCAAACCTAGCATTAAAACCCTAAGGTATAACCATTTCCTCAGGCCTTCATTTCCTTATGAAGGTTCTCTTGTCACATAGAATTTATAGTAAACAAACTCTTGTGAATGTCTTTTGTTACAGAGGTCTCAGCCAAAAACTTTGAATGATAGAAAAATAATATATTTATTCCTCAACTACAAACTATTTTGCAACTCTGGCAATTGCAGTGAACTAGTAATAGTACAAATAATTTTGTCCATGCAAATGCAAGTTAATAGTTGAAGGCAATTTACTAATGCCTCTAGATAGGCCCATTTTGCATCTATCTGTAAATTCATTTCAGCTTTTCTTATTGCTTGTAATATGTAGTTCTTTGTGTTGTCCCTTGACCAAGTGGTAACATAGGGCTGGTTCTCTCGTTAATTAATGAGTTAAATAAACTCTTTCTCATAGGCATATGTATACCTATGTGAGAAAATCATATAGATAGAATGCCCTCTTTTAAAAAGTATCTTCTAGTGGGCAGCCCCGGTGGCCCAGTGGTTTAGCTCCACCTTTGGCCCAGGGCATGATCCTGGAGATCTGGAATCAAGTCCCACGTCAGGCTCCCTGCATGGAACCTGCTTCTCCAACTCTGCCTGTGTCTCTGCCTCTTTCTCTCTCTGTCTCTCATGAATAAATAAATAAAATCTATAAAAAATAAAATGTATCTTTTAGCAAGACATAGAAATTGAAAAGAAAAAACTACCTCCTGTCTTTACCAATTAGTTTCAATAAAAAGTAAAAATTGAACAAGTCTATTCAGCTTCACCATCTTTTTATTCACCTTTTTTTGACACTTACTTTAAACCTTTTGAGTATTATGATTAACTTGATAAAAATAATCATTTCATTTTTAGTTTTTCAACATTTAGTCAGTGGGCCATCTTTAATTTTGCTCTGCTGCCCTTTCAGCACTGGTGCTAATGTGTTTTTAAAGAATTCTTGTTTTCTGGCAATAGAAGGATATCTTCTGACGCATTTTCTTTTTCCTGTCACTAATCTTGGAAACTGCTGCAGTCCAAGGAATCCAGGCCCCTTCTAGTGGAGAAAGTATCAAAGACCCAAATCTGAGCATTTGTTGACAGAGGAAGAGTTGGTGAGTGACCAAACACTACTGCAGCTGGGGCATTTGACAAGACGCAGAGCTGGAAAATACACAGCTTTTTAAAGTCTTGAGTTCATACTGATTTGCCCAAGTCTATTAAGTTACTACATTCTACTTTTCTTATCTGCTCTAAGTCTTTCTACCATGTTTCTGCTAAGGAAAGGATGCTAAGGGCAGCCCGGTGGCTCAGCAGTTTAGTGCCACCTTCAGCCCAGGGCCTGATCCTGAAGACCCGGATCGAATCCCACATCGGGTTCCCTACATGGGGCCTGCTTCTCCCTCTGCATGTGTCTCTGCCTCTCTCTCTCTCTCTCTCTCTCTCTCTCTCTGTATGTCTCTCATGAATAAATAAATAAAATAAAATCTTTAAACAACAACAAAAAAGGAAAGGATGCTAAACCCATAGAAAAATACAGAAACCAAGGTTTCCAGATGCAAAGAGGCAGACTTTGGGGGATGGCTGCAAAACAAAGGTTTGTATTTTAATTGTCGTTCATTTTCTTGCTCTATTCTTGTATAGAGAGTTACTTACATTACCAGAGAAGGGAAAAGGGTTTGGGAAAATTGCTTTAGAGACAGAATAAGGACAACATAGGAGCCATGAGCAAGAACTCAAATATTCTGTCTCAAACCATCTTCGTTCCTCTGGGTTCAAACTGGGTCCACAAACTAGATGAAGTATGATATTCATTTTAGCCTCCTCCTTGGCAATGAGAGAGAAGTCCACTTTCTTCAAGGACACTGTAACTGTGGCTTACAAACTCCTAGAGATTTCTCTAAAGTAGGAAATACAATTTTTTTACACCAATGTGGGTGGGAGAGGAGAAAGAGGGTTTCAGTTTGCCCATGAAAATCAGGTATTATTGATTCTAAAGAGTTTTCCTCTCACCAGCTAATTCCCCCACTGAGTTTCCTCCCAGTAAGTGCAGGTTTCATCAGAACAAATTGCATTCTACCCCACCCAGAGGGCAAGGAACCATGACTAATGTGAGTCTGTGGGATCTAAGCAGCAAATATAGCCACATCTGAGTTAGAGGGCTCAGCATCCTCTCAGTTCTCTTGGAAGGCAGCCAGAGGGTGGAGAGAGGCTCCGGCTCCAGTATCACGGATTGGTTTTGCCTTAGCACAGAGCTCACATAACCTGAGCTGACCTTTCTCTCAAAATCTAGATTGTTCCTTGAACAAAAACAGCCAAATCAAACAGTTAAGTGCTCACTCTCTCTCTTACACAGAGATGCTCACACATAAAAACACACGAATGCACATGCAAAATAGGTAAATGTTGTTGCATTACAATAAGATTCTTCCTAAGACTATATCACAGATTACCAGGTAAAGAATAAACTCAAATGAGTTTTACAAACTTTGCAGGAATACGATAGGGTCTAAAACTGATATTATATTTCACTCTTGAAAATGGCTTCTTCCTTGCTTGTCTGAAGCATATAGCAGTTAATGCCAAGAGAGTATGAAGCAACAAAATGCTAGGTTCATACTTGATCACAAGTTAATACTGCCCCCAAGGAAGAGGAGTTATCCTCCAATAATCACAAATGAATCAAATTTGGGAACATATTTAAATTACTGTCTCTGAGGTTAACAGGATACCTCACTGCCCTACTTTTTGAAAAGATACTGAAATTTGAACAGGTAAATTCACAAACTCCATTTCTCCAATTTCACCACATTCCAGTATTGGACAAAGTTCATGGACAAAGTTACATTTGTATGTCTACTATGTGGCAGACCCTATGTTAGGAGTAGAGATACAAAGGCAAGGAGGGAGGGGGGGTCCCTGGGTGGTTCAGTGCGTTGGGTGGCTTGGATCTCAGGATTGTGGGATCCAGCTCGAAATCAGGCTCCTTCCTCAGCATGGAGCCTGCTTGGGATATCCTTTTCCCTCCGCTCCCCTGCTCATGCTCTCTCTTTCTCTCTCTCTCTCCCTCTTTCTTTCTTTCTCTCTCTCTCTCTCAAGTAAAATGAAATTTTTAAAAAGATAAGGAGGGAAAAAAAAAAATCCCTGCCACCAAGATCTCTCTTGGTCCTGGTTTTACAAACTGTTCTCTGGCTCTTGCATTGAGGAGAAGCAGCATCAGTAGTGAAGGCAGCTAGAAAAGGAACAGTCCTTTTGTCTAAATAGACCTCAGTGAGGAATTAGCTGGTAAGCAAAAGAGGTTTCTGAGGAGCCAAAATTGATTTCACACATTCCAAATACTGAAAGTCATGGGTTGAATCCCTAGATATGGCTCCTCCTATCTATTCTTCCTTTACACACAAGTCTAGCAATGATAGTGATGAGAGAGCAGAAGGCAAGCTGAGGACAAAGCACAAGATGACACCCCACAACCTCTCCACCCCCACTCCCAGATGGGATATGTGTGACATTCCTCAGGCATTCCTGGCTGCCCTAAAACTAAGGGAAGGAAAAAACAAATGGTTAACTAATAGAGATCACAGTCCAACAAAACCTAAGTCTCCATCAGTTTACCAACGTCTTGGTGACTTACAAGAAAAAAGCATTCTTATCAATAGCCTAACTTTCAGAGACTCTTACCTCAATTTCCTGGTGCTCTAACATCATCTTTCCTTCATGAGTGATTGTGGGAAACAGAAGCATAAGAAAATGTAAACAAAGTTAGGTTTCTTTGCAACCTACAGCCCATTGACAAGGACTTGTAACAGAAAGAGTAGAACATTCCTTCAGAAAGCTCCTAATTGTCTTAATGTTATTGCCTTACTAGAAGAAAAACAACCTTAAATGGGCCAGGCCTCCAGTATCCTGTAAATCTTCTTTAGCACATGAAAGTCCTTTTGAACACCTCCCTTTTTTTTCTGTCACCTCGCCCAAACCTCAAGTATATAATCAGCCACTCCTCACAACCCTGGTGCAGCAGCTCTTTCTGCCCACAGGTTCTGTCTCCAGGTTGTAATAAAATCACCTTTTTGCACCAAAGACATCTCAGGAATTCTTTCTTGGCTGTCTGCTCCGGACCTCACCAACATTCCAAACTACATCATTGGTATAGGAAAATACTGGCTCCTTTACAGAATAAATTGAGAACTTTCACAGATACTACTAGGAGACTCTGTAGAGGCAAGGTAGAGTGAAACTGAGCAGTCCTGGTTTACCCTCAACTGATTCTAGTGGCCATTATAACTTTGCTTTCAAAGTGTATTTGACGGGGCAGTCCCGGTGGCGCAGCGGTTTGGCGCTGCCTGCAGCCTGGGGTGTGATCCTGGAGACCCAGGATCGAGTCCCATGTCGGGCTCCCTGCATAGAGCCTGTTTCTCCCTCTGCCTGTGTCTCAGTCTCTCTCTCTCTCTCTCTCTCTCTGAATAAAATAAATAAATCTTAAAAATAAACCTCGCCTTCAAAAAAAAAAAGTGTATTTGCCCAACAACTCACAACTGATAAAAGGTCAAATAGTGCTACAGCCTTTTAAATTTGATGGTTACCTGGACGTTTGGGTGGCTCAGCCGTTGGGCGTCTGCCTTCCGCTCAGGGCATGACCCCCAGGTCCCAGGATGGAGTCCTGCATCCAGCTCCCTGCAAGGAGCCTGCTTCTCCCTCCGGTTGTGTCTCGCCTCTCTCTGTGTTTCTCATAGCTAAATGAATAAAATCTTAAGAAAAAAAAAAAAAGTTGAAGTTTACCCTTGAAGGACTTGATGTTATGATTTTATAGCCTTTAGAGAAATTAACCCTAAAGATGTTATGGTTTTATTGCCCTATAGAATGTGAACCAGTTTTGTGTCTCCATTAGTAATGCCTTCTTTTTGCTAATCGTGCAGACATTTGTGTATGTATGTATGTGTGAAAGCATTAATGGAAATCAGCTCTTTTATCTATTTGTCTAATTCTGGTTCCTTCACTACAAAATTTAATTAAAATTAGACACATTCTGATAAACAGCTGTTTAAGAACTTTGCTTTTAAAGCTCTGCATTGTACCACACGTTATCTGACATATTTACCTGCTTTTCCAGGACTGATAGAGGGATGTCTGGGTAGTTCAGGCAGTTAAGCATCTGACTCTTGCTTTTGGCTGAGGTCATGATCTCAGGGTCCTGGGATTGAGCCAGAATTGGGCTTTGCACTCATCTGGGAGTCTGCTTGAAATTCTCTCTCTCCATGTCATTTGCCTCTCCCTCCCTGCGCCTGCTCTCTCTCTCTCTCTCTCTCTCTCAAATAAATAAATCTTTAAAAAAAAAAATTGACAGAGGTTCATAGGTACTTAACCTATGTCATTTTCTTCTTAGCTCCCACCCTGACTATGAAGAAGGGAACCATCTTAACATTCACTTCAGAGTATTGCTTTCTTTCTTTTTTTTTTTTTTATTTTTTTTTTATTTATTTATGATAGTCACAGAGAGAGAGAGAGAGAGAGAGGCAGAGACATAGGCAGAGGGAGAAGCATGCTCCATGCACCGAGAGCCCGATGTGGGATTCTATCCCGGGTCTCCAGGATCGCGCCCTGGGCCAAAGGCAGGCACTAACCCGCTGCGCCACCCAGGGATCCCCAGAGTATTGCTTTCTTGATAGTGTTGATGCCTTTGTGGTTGTGCTATTTCTGTTTCTTATTCATTTTCCTAGAATTAGTGGCAAAACTTAAAATAAGAGGAGCTTATGTTGAGGAGTTATGAGAATATTTTTCCTTTTTTTATTTCTGTTCTAAGATCTCTCATCCCTTTTATTTAAGCGTTGTTAGCAATTTGGTTTATAATTTGGTTTCCAGACAGATTTCCTATGTATTTTCAATATATTCCGCTATCTTGCCATGTCAAGAGGTTCTTTTTGAACCACTTCTTCACAATAATGAAAGATTTCCTTTTTCATGATTTTAATTATTTATTCATGAGAGATATACAGAGAGTGGCAGAGACATAGGCAGAGGAAGAAGCAGGCTCCTTGCAGGGAGCCCGATGTGGGACTTGATTCCACAATTCCAGGATCACACCCTGAGCCAAAGGCAGACACTCAACCACTGAGCCACCCAGGCATCCCAATAATGAAAGATTTTCCCAACAAATTTTGAATGTTGGTACAGCATTGTAACACTTGAAGACTGAATTCATCCTTTGTGGGGATTTAGAAAATCATTGTATTTTTTCCAGTTGTTGTGCCTATTGCTGGAAATGCTTGTGGAATATGGGGAAAGATAGATGGAAGTGGAGGGGAAAAGAATAGAAAATAAGTTTAGAGAAGCTGGAAAGTGCTACCTAGAAGTCTGGTCTGCAAGATCCCAGTGAGAAGGGAGTTGGGGGACAGAATTCCCACTGACTTTATAGGGCCACTCTCCTGTGTGTTTGTAGGGTAGAGAGGAGGGCAATGAGGAAGAATGAAGATAAATCTAAGTGCAGGAGAACAACCATTATTGGGGCGGGGAATGTGCACTGGGAGAAAGAGACAGCAGATGCATATTCAGAACAAGCCAGACAAAGATGTTAAATCTCAGTAGTAAGGAATTCAGAAGCATGTGCTTCTTCTACCCACTTGACCTGAGTTCTGAGGCAGAATTAAATGCCTCAGGCAGAAATCCTTTCATAGAAGGATTCATTGTCATGTTGTCTTCTTAACTAAAACAACATTTCAATTACAAGCTATAGTTACAGTGAATTAGAGTGTGACCCACAGGCATAACAGTCAATTAAGCAATTATAAGAAATGTACCAATCTTCTTGTATTTCCTGTGTTCCAAATAATTCCTTGAGTGCATTTGAGATATTTTCTTTGATTCCTAAGTCTTTTTTATTAGAGCACCTATGTGTATATTTCATATTTTTTAAACTGAGGGTGTGACTATAGTTTTTTACCATCATATAGCTTGGAAGACTAAATATGTTTGGCACTTGAATTGAAAAAAAAAGAACAACTGTGTTCCTGGTCATGGCCACTTGAATAAACCTATTGGCATATGGGCTGAAGACCACCGCCTTGTCCCTTTCCCAACACATTCGAAAGAACGTTGACTCTTTAATAATACTTTCAATATCGAATCTTCTCTTTGAGATTTAGACCCAATATAAATGGTTTTGAAAGACATTTTCTAAACTTCTTGCCTAGATATTGATGTGGGAAACAATGGCAGAAGAAAAATTATTAAGTCTCCTAGCTACTTACAGCCCATTGACAAATCCTTGAAACAGGCAGAGTGACCTTCCTGTAGGGATTCACCTGCCTTGATGTCAATAGTTTGCTAAGGACATAAGGCGATCTTAGCCCAATCCCCAGGATCCTGTAGTTTACTTTAATATAAAAAAATTCCTTTGGAAGCTTTCTTTATCTCTATCCCCCAAGATACGTGTTGGCAATCATCCTCCAAGCATATGGCTCACTGATAGACATCTGAAGGATCTCATGACTAAGGTTTTATTAGACGGTAATAAATGACTTTTTCCCAATAATAGCTAGCCGCCCCCCCCACACACACACACACCAAGGTCCTAGAAACCTTGCTTTCAAAATTCCTGAGAGATTTATACTCTCCCTGGCCCCTTCCCAACTTGAAAGTATGTAATTGGCCTCTCCTCATAACCCTGGTGCAGCTCCTTCTGCCTGTGGGTCCTGTTCCCATGCTTTAATGAAATTGCCTTTTTGCACCAAAGGATGTCTCAAGAATTCTTTCTTGGCCATTGGCTTCAATCCCTAGCATCTCTTCTACATCAGATATTAATTAATTTTTTGGTAATATAACATTGAGAGAGTTAAGGCAATCTAGCCACCCAGAAAACCTCAAATTTGAGATTGGAAAAAAGAATACTGCTTGGCAACTGAATTACTCAGTTAAGAGTTCAGAGCAGAGCCCCATTCACCTGGCCTGTCCTATCATGTTCAAGACTCTTTTTGATCAGCCGTAGGTATGACGAGAGAATAAAGAGATATGTAAGAAATGTGGGAAATAAGTATCCACTCCACCAAAGCAAAGATCTTTTTGCAGTTGACAAAGTAATAACACACAATGGTTTTGATTAATTACTATGTACCAAACACCATACTAGGTACTCTAATTCCCACAACAATCCTGCAAGACACAGATTGTCATCCCCATTTTCTAGCTGAAGAACCTCAGGTTCAGGGAGGTTAAGGAACATGCCTAGGATTGCACAGCTAGTAAGAAGTGAAAGCCAGGATGGAATCAGAATGGCTTGATGCTATTATGCCACTCTGCTTCCTAAAAGTTAAACAACAAAAAAGTTTTGCCTGAGATCAAGGATAGATCCAGGGTCTAATGGTCATATAATTGGCGGGAGAAAACTTCTTTAAGAAAAACAATACAAAAATATCTTTTGCAATTTTTATAAAAATATACAAGCATGTGAATATATTGTGAGGGCCCTTCCTATCATCTGGAAGGGGTCAGAGTAAATAACACTTAAGCTTCATTAACATCATAGATATAGCCCCTCTCTGTTGGGAATTCAACATTTCAGGTTAACTTTGCCTGATTAATAGCGAGAGAAGGTGCTTTTGTAATGCCACAGGATGTTTTGATAGTACCCTCCAATCCCCAAAGGTATTCACTGCTGTTGAAAACTTAGATGCTGCTGGGAAAGACAGTGTATTGACCAACACCTGACAGTACTTTTAGGAGGAATGGAAGTGAGAACTTTCCCTCTCAAGTTCAAAAGAATCAAAATTGTTTGATGAACTTAAACAGCCCAACCCAAATTAGGCAACAAGGTTCCCTAGGAGGTAATTTACCATGAGAACAGGGAAAGACAGATGAAGAGATGAGCTGGGAAAAGTGAATCCCATATCTGGATTCATTACTGAATGTACCCTAACACAGCCAGCGGGAGGCAGACTTGGGCCTGCGTGTACCATAAGCATTTGAAGGTGGTAAGGCTGGGTTATATTGCATAGATCCCATCTGACAATGAATTGTGCATTTCTCTTCTCCCCTGTACAATGAGGAACAACCATAGTCTGGGTTAGGATCTACAATATCCTTGGTGGCATAATTAGAGCCATAGCTCTGAGCCACAGCTGTTTGTCTTGGCCACGGTCAGCAGGCAGCACTGCTGAGGTTCAGCTCCAGCAACAGTAATGATGATACATATGATCACTGGGCGCCAGAAACATAACCTAGTCAAGGTATGTCTTCAAACTGCTGTGATTCCAGAAAACAGTATACCAGGTGTCTTAGCCAACCCTGCATCAGCAGCTCATTCTGGAGTTACAGCATCAGGGCAGTTCCATGGAATCCTCTAGTGTACCATGGAATCCATGGTACACTGACTTTTAGGCTTGCTTTAAAAAAAATTATAGGGCAGCCCCGGTGGCGCAGCGGTTTGGCGCCGCCTGCAGCGCGGGGTGTGATCCTGGAGACCAGGGATCGACTCCCACATCAGGCTCCTTGCATGGAGCCTGCTTCTCCCTCTGCCTGTGTCCCTGTCTCTCTCTGTGTCTCTCGTGAGTAAATAAATGTAATCTTTTTAAAAAAAATATATAGTTAGAATGACAAACATCTGGACATAAATCGGCACCCCTGGGGCTTCTTGCATATACTCAAGGAAGAAAACTCAAAAAGACTGGACCTCCCCCAGTCATGCATGGCACACTAAATTGTTAGTAAAAGGAAATGTGACTGGGAAGGATCATATAGGGACATGTTTTTCCAGGTCACTCTAAATCCTTCCCTTTTGCCTCTGCAGGATCCTTTTTCTCTTTGAGCTATGAATCAGTAATCTACTTTTGCTCATTTGTATTCTTTTCTTGGAGACTTCATTATGCATCTTCAATGATTTACATTCTCTTAAACTCAATTTGCCTAAAACTCACCTCAGCAGAAAATGCTTACAAAATTTTTTTAAAAAGTGAACAAAGGACATAAATAGGCAATCCATGATAGAAAAAACACAAATGGCCAATAAGCATATGAAAAGATATTCAATCTCATTAGGAATTTTTTAAATAGCACTGAAAAATATTCTTTCTGCCTGTCATATTGATAAGGATTTCCCCAAAACCTACGTTTCCACTGTCCTATTTCAAATCTAAAGCTCTTTTTAAAAAGGTGATCCCAATGTCTGCAAGCTTGTTACCAGCTTCCTTTGTCCACTTGGGACTCTTCTCTCCAGGTGAATGATCCCTCCATTCATCAAGTATCTTCACAAAAGGATCAAAGGAGGTCTTCTGACACTTTAGAAAAGCTAAGAAAACAGTATGGGTCCAACAAAATTAACCGATATTCTAAATGTTCATTACTTCACTCTCTCCTGAGAGCAGTGGAAGAGCTGGATAAGAGCTGAAAAGACACTCTTACAAACACTCACCTGACTATTTTCACTTGCTACCATGATGTCTTTGATGCTTTCAGGTGTCTTGTAATCCTAATAGAATCTAAGCTTTTTAGGGAAGGTGGAAGAAGCCCAGGACTATGTTACATATCTTTGACTTCTGCTATAGTATTTCTCACACAGAAGATGTGAGATAAATGTTCATTCATTTCTTGATTACCTTCCACACAGCATAAAAATTTCAAAAATAAATTTAATTCAGAAAGGTGTAGAGATAGCATGGTTGTTAAGCACCTGAAGCCCAGCATTGGGCAGATTTAATTTCCTATCTGGATATTGCCATTTATTAGCTGCTTCTCGACTTTCCTAAGCTTTGTGTTCTTATCTGTAAAATGGGGAGATGGTAGTATGGTTCTTGACACAGAGTATGCACCCAATTAACATTATATTTGAGAAATTATCTTGTAAACAAGCTGTAATATGCAAACCTGTTAAGTCTTTAGATGCTTTTTTTTATAGCAGCAATGTCCACAATAGCCAAAATATGGAAAGAACCCAGATGTCCATTGATAGATGAATTGATAAAGAAGATGTGCTATATATATACAATGGAATATTACCCAGCCATCAAAAAAAAAAAAAAAAAAGAAATCTTGCCATTTGCAACAACATGGATTGAACTAGAGCATATTATGCTAAGCAAAATAACTAAGATAAAGACAAATATATGATTCCCCCATGTGTGGAATTTAAGAAACAATACAGATAAACATAGGGGAAGGGAGGGAAAAATAAAATAAGATGAAATCAGAGAGAAAGAAAAACCGTAAAAGACTCTTAACTATAGGAAACAAATTGAGGGTTGCTGGAGGGGGGTGGGTGGGGAAATGGATACTAGGGTGATGGGCATTAAGGAGGGTACTTGAAGTAATGAACACTAAGTATTATATGAGACTGATGAATCACTGATCTCTACCTCTGAAACTAGTAATATATTATATGTTAATTGGTTTTACATTTTTTTTAAATGGGGATCCCGGGGTGGCGCAGTGGTTTAGCGCCTGCCTTTGGCCCAGGGCGCGATCCTGGAGACCCGGGATTGAGTCCCACGTCGGGCTCCCGGTGCATGGAGCCTGCTTCTCTCTCTGCCTACGTCTCTGCCTCCCTCTCTCTCTCTCTCTCTCTCTCTCTCTGTGTGACTATCATAAATAAATTTTTAAAAAATTTAAATTTTTAAAAAATGAATATGATTTTAAGTTGAAAAATAAAATACCAGGCAAAGCAGATGCCCACTTAAAGAGAAAAAAAATCTTCAGATACTCTTTGAAAGTACTGAGCAGTTCAAAAAAATTAATTAAAAAATAAAAATAAAAGTACTGAGCAGTTCAAATAACAGTGTTTTGCTCACATGTATACAAAATCTCCATGACCTCATAGTTGTTTTTTTTTAAAACAACTGAGGAATAATGGATGTGTAATAAATTGCACATATTTAAAGTATACAATTTGATAATTTATATGTAATAATACTAATACCAAATATATATATATCACATTATGAACACTTAGGTTGTTTCCATATCTTTGGCTATTGTGATTAATGCTTCAATGAATGTGGGAGTGCAGATGTGTCTTTGAAATCCTGATTCGTTTCCTTTGGATATATATGCAGAAGTGGGATTCCTGAATCATATGGTGGTTCTATTTTTAACTTTCTGAAGAACTTTCATACTGTTTTCTATAGTTGCTGTACATTTTCACCAGCAGTGCAAGAGGATTCCCTTTTCTCACATCCTTGCAACTTGTTATCACTTGTCTTTTTGATGATGGCCATTCTAACAGGTGTAATGTGATCCCTCACTGCAGTTTTGATTTGCATTTTCCTAATGTTTAGTTGAGCACCTTTTAATGTATCTATTAGCCACTTGTATGTCTTCTTTGGAAAAATGTCCATTCAGGTTCTCTACCCATTTAAAAATCTGATTGTTTTTTGCAATTGAGTTGTATGGTTATTACATATATAGTTTGAATATTATATAATTTGAATATTAATATCAACTAGTTTGTTTGAAAATATTTTCTCCCACTCTGTAGATTGTCTTTTCATTTTGTTAATTCTTTTGCTGTGCTGAAACGTTTTAGTTTTGTGTAGTCCCACTTACTTATTTTTGCCTTGATTGCTTGTGCTTTTGATGTCATATCCAAAAAAGTTATTGTCAAGACCAAAGTCATGGAATCTTTGACCAACATTTTCTTCTAGGAATTTTATAGTTTCCACGCTTATGTTTAATTCCCTAGTTCACCTTGAGTTAATTCTTATCAGTAGTGAAATTTAAGGGTCCAATTTCATTCTTCTGCATGAGATTATCCTGTTCTTTTTCAAGACACTTATTATAGCTCCCTTTTCAACTATTAGTTGACCTTACAGGTAAGGATTTATTTCTGGGCTCTCAATTCTATCCCATTGCTTTATGAGCATATTTCATGCCAGTACCATACTGTTTTGAGTATTACAGCTTTATAGGACAGTTCAAAATTGCTAAGTGTGGTCCCTCCAATTTTGTTCTTTCTCATCATTGCTTTGGTTATTCAGGGTCTTTTGTGACTCCATAAAATTTTTAGCATTCTTTTTTCCATTTCTGTGAAAAATGCCACTGGAATTTTGACAACAATTGCATGGATCTATAGATGGCTTTGGGCAGTAGGAATACTTAACAATATTAATTTTTCTAATCCATGAGTGTGGGATATCTTTCCATTTCTTTGTGAATTTTCCAATTTTCCTCTTGTTATTGATTTCTGTTTTCATATTATTGTGGTCAGAGAAGATACTTGGTATGATTTCAATCTTCTTAAGTTGCTAAGACTTGTTTTGTGACCTCCCATATGATCTATCCTGGAGAATGTTTTATGTGTGCTTGAAAAGAATGTATATTCTACTGTTGCTGGATGGAATGCTCTGTGTATGCTTTATATACTAGTAGGTCTATTTGTCTATTTGGTCTAATGTATAGTTTAAGTTCAAAATTTTCTTTTTAATAGTCTATCTATTGTTGAAAGGAGGGTATTGAAGTCACTTAGTATCATTGTGGTTTTTTTGTTTTTTTGTTTTGTCTATTTTCCCCTTTAGATCTGTTATTATTTGCTTAATACATTAGGTGCTCTAATGTTGAGTGTATATGTATTTACAATCATTATATACTCTGGATTTATTTTCTCCTTTACCATTATATAATGACCTTCTTTGTCTCTTGTCACAGCTTTTGAGTAAAAATCTATTTTGTCTGATATAAGTACAGCTAACCCTGTACTCTTTTGGCTTCATCTGCACAGAATTTTTTTACAACCCTTTTCTTTGAGCTTAAGTGTGTCCTTAAAAATGAAGTGAGTTGGGAAGCCCCAGTGGTGCAGTGGTTTAGCACCGCCTGCAGCCCAGGGCGTGATCCTGGAGACCCAGGATACAGTCCCACATCGGGCTCCCTGCATGGAGCCTGCTTCTCCCTCTGCCTGTGTCTCTGCCTCTCTCTCTCTAGCTGTGTCTCTATGAATAAATAAATAAAATCTTTAAAAAAAAAATGAAGTGAGTTTCTTGTAGGCAGTATATTGTCCAGTCTTGCTTTTTCATCCATTCAGTCACTTTATGCCTTTTGATTAGATAATTTAATCTACCTAAAGTTAATTATTCATACAGAAGACTTACTAAAGCCATTTTTCTCATTGTTGTCAGGCTATTTTGTAGTTCTCTTGTTCTTTGTAAAAAAGATTTATTTATTCACTTGAGGGGGGAGGGGCAGTGGAAGAGGGAGAGGGAATCCTAAGCAGACTTCCCCCTGAAATTGGAGCTTGATGTGGGACTCAATCCCAGGACCTGTCTCATGACCTGAGACAAAAATCAAGAGTTAGACACCCAACCGACCAAGCCACCCAGGTGCCCCTGTAATTCTCTTGTTCTTTTCTTCCTCTCTCACTTTCTTTGTGAATTGACAATTTTCCATAGTGGTATGCTTTGACTTCTTCTCTTCGTCTTTTGTATATTTATTGTAGGTTTCTACATTTTACCATGAGGCTATATAAAACATCTGATAGTATATTTATAGTATATTTTATACTGATAGCAACTTAACTCCAATTGCATACCAAAACTCTACCCTTTTAGCCTTTAATGTTTTTGATGTCACATATTTCTTATATTGTTTATTCATTAGCAAATTATTGTAGCTATAGTTATTTTTAATACTTTTATCCTTTAACCTTTTTATGAGGGTTAAATGGTAAACACATCACTGTATTATCCTATTAGAATATTCTGAATTTGACTACATACTTACCTTTACCTGCATGCTGTATATTTTCATATGTTACCAATTAGCAATTAGCATCCTTTCATTTCATCTTAAAAAATTCCTTGCAGCATTTCTTGCAAGGCAAGTCTAGTAATGATGAACTCCCTGTTTTTGTTTGTCTGAGAGTCTTTATGTCCTTCATTTCTAAAGGATGACTTTGCTGGATAAAGTATTCTTGGATGGCAGGTTTTTTTCTTTCAGCTCTTTGAATATATCATCCTACTTGCTATTTTAAGATTGCTGCTAAGAAATCTGCTGATAGACTTATGGGGGTTCCCTTGTAAGAGACAAGTTTCTTTTTTCCTGCCACTTTCAAGATAGTCTCTTTTTTTTTTTTAATTTTTGACAATTTTATTACACTGTGTCTTGGAGATCTTTTTGAATTGAATTCTTAGGGGGACCTAAAAAGCTTTATGACCTTGGGTGACCAAATCTGATATAATAAGTACAGCTAACCCTGTATTCTTTTGGCTTCATCTGCACAAAATTTTTTTACAACCCTTTTCTTTGAGCTTATGTGTGTCCTTAAAAATGAAGTGAGTTTCTTGTAGGCAGTATATTGTCCAGTCTTGCTTTTTCATCCATTCAGCCACTTTATGCCTTTTGATTAGATAATCTAATCTACTTAAATTTAGATTAAATTAAATTACTTTAAATCTACTTAAATTTAGATTAAATTTCTGCTGAGAAATCTGATGATAGACTCATGGGAGTCCCCTTGTAAGAGACAAGTTTCTTTTTCCCTGCCACTTTTAAGATAGTCTCTTTATTTTTGATTTTTGACACTTTTATTACACTGCGTCTTGGAGATCTTTTTGGGTTTTGTTTTGTTTTGTTTTGTTTTTTAAAGATTTTATTTATTTATTCATGAGAGGCAGAGAGAGAGAGAGAGGCAGGGGCACAGGCACAGGCAGAGGGAGAAGCAGGCTCTACACAGGGAGCCCGATGCGGACCCGATCCCAGGACTCCAGGATCACGCCCTGGGCCGAAGGCAGGCGCTAAACCGCTGAGCC
The DNA here is from genome assembly GCF_048164855.1 of Canis lupus baileyi. NCBI lineage: Eukaryota > Metazoa > Chordata > Mammalia > Carnivora > Canidae > Canis > Canis lupus. The sequence goes on along the minus strand of NC_132855.1, from coordinate 24,272,523 downwards.
ACCCAGGGATCTTGGAGATCTTTTTGAATTCTTAGGGGGACCTATAAAGCTTCATGCCTTGGGTGACCAAATCTCTCCCCAGATTTGAGAAGTTCTTAGCCATCAATTCTTTAAATAAGCCTTCTCCCCCACAACCCCTCTTCTCCTCTCTTCTCTATTTGTGACTGCAGTAATTCACAGACCACTTCTTTTGATAGTATTCTATAGTTCATGTACATTTTGTTCCATCTTTTCCATTCTTTTTTCTTTGTTCTCCTCTTACTGGATAATTTCAAAGGTCTTGTCTTCCACTTCATAGATTCTTTCTTCTGTTTGATCCATTCTGTTGTTGATGTTCTCTGTTGTTGTTGCTACAGTTTTTCCAACTTCATTCATTGTATTCTTCACCTCTAATACTTCTGTTTGGTTCTTTTTTATGATTTCTATCTGTTTGGTAAACTTTTCATTTTGTTCATGTATTGTTTTCTTAATTTCATTGAATTATCTCTGTGTTTTCTGTTGGCTCATTGAGCTTCCTTAAAAAATTATTTTGAGGGACACCTGGGTGGCTTAGTGGTTGAGCATCTTCTTTCAGCTCAGAGTGTGATCCCAGGGTCCAGGGATGGAGTCCTGCATTGGGCTCCCTGCAGGGAGCCTGGTTCTTCCTCTGCCTATGTCTCTGCCCTCTCTCTGTGTCTCTCATGAATAAATAAATATATTTTTTTTAAAAGTTATTTTGGGGATGCCTGGGTGGCTCAGTGGTTGAGCATCTGCCTTTGGCTCAGGTCGTGATCCCAGAGTCCCGGGATTGAGTCCCACATTGGGCTTCCTGCATGGATCCTGTTTCTCCCTCTGCCTATGTCTCTGCCTCTCTCTCTCTCTCTCCTCCCTCTGTGTCTCTCATGAATAAATAAAATGTTTAAAAAAATAAATTAAAAAAATTAAAAAGTTATTTTGAACTCTTTATCAGGTAAATCACAGATCTTCATGTTTTGGGGGTTGGTTACTGAAAAATTGTTGTGAGGGGCACTTGGGTGGCTCCATTGGTTAAACGTCCAACTATTGATTTTGGCTCAGGTCTTCATCTCAGGGTCGTGTGTCCAAGCCCCACATTGGTCTCCACACTGAGCATGGAGCCTACTTTTTTAAAAAGGTGGGTGGGCACTCCAGGTGGCTCAGCAGTTTAGCACCGCCTTCAGCCCAGGGCCTGATCCTGGAGACCCGGGATCAAGTCCTACGTCGGGCTCCCTGCATGGAGCCTGCTTCTCCTTCTCCCTCTGCCTCTCTCTCTTTGTGTGTGTGTGTGTCTCTCATGAATAAATAAAATCTTTAAAAAATAAAAATAAAAATTATAAAAAATAAAAAAGGTGCGTGCCTAAGTGGCTCAGTCAGTTGAGCATCCAGCTCTTGATTTTGGCTCTGTTCTTAGGTTGAAATTGAGCCTTGCATCAAGCTCCATACTTAGCACTGAGTCTGCTTGGGATTCTCTCCCTCTGCCTCTCTCCCTGTGCTCACACACTCTCTCTCAAATAAATAATCTTTAAAAAATAAAATTTTTAAAAAAATGTTGTGATCTTAGGTGATGTCATGTTTCCTTGATTTTTCATGTTTCTTGAAGTTTTGTGTTGCTATCTTTACATCTGAAGTGGCAGTCCCCTTCCCCCTGTCTTTACTGACTGACTGGAAGAGCCGTACCTGCTAGGCCCTGCTATGGATACTGAGGCTGCTAGGGATACTAGGGATACTGAGGCTGTCTCAGACCTTCTATGAATATGCTTGCTTCATGTCTATTGCTCCCTCTTGTGGCAGAATTCTTAAATTCATATGCCTTGTCTTGGTCAAGTGTTGACAGCCTCCCTTATGTTTTCCCAAAGGAAGCACTAAATTCTCAAATTTGTGGTCTCTCCCAGGCTTACAGATCTGGGCTTTCTGTATGTGCTCACTAGCTGTCTGCAAAAGCTTTCTCTCACTACTATCGGGAGTGTGCTCAGGGACCTGGCCATGGGGTATAAGTGTATGTAGGTGAGGCAAAGAGAGTGCTGGGGGTACCTGTGAGCCAACTGTGGGGGATCTGCAAACAAGACATCCCCAGTGGTTCATGGGAAAGCCTCCCAATGGAGTCCATGTCAGGGTTAAAGGATCTGTGTCCCTTACAGTCATCCCGATTCCTGCTTGCTATTCTCCCAGCTACTCACCACTTCTACCCTCTCACCACCACCACCGACCACCCTCATGCAGCTCCTGACTCAGTACTCTGGATTGGGATTAGGGATAAATGAGTCTTTTTGGCAGCATCCTACACAGATGGAAAAGCTAGGTGTTCACTCACATACTTTTAATTTCCCCTGTGGGGGAAAATCAGGAGCTGAGATGGGTTTTCTTAGTACTGAGCTGCACTACCTTGTAGGACAGTTGATGCAAATAGAGTCAAACTGTTCCTCTTAACCTCACCAACGCATTCAGTCTTGAATTTTGTTTGGGCTCCAAAGTGTGTTAGATCTTATCTGCTTGACCCTTGGACTTCCACAAAGGCTCTCTCATCTGCTTGAATCGATGTTCTCCAGGAGTTCCTGACTGTGGATAAGGGAGGCAGAAGCCAGTTCAAGGGCTACTTCAGTTTTCACAGCCTGGACTGAGGGCTGTATGGCTATTACCTAACCCACAAGTAGGCAAGTTCCTTCCCAGATCCCTTGGGGTATGGTGCTGGTAACAGAACCAAAGCCAAACAAGGCTGTAGCTAAGTCTTCAGAGGTATGGGACTACAGTATGTAGGTCAGCTGTCTAGTTGCAGGCCTGTCCTCCCAAAACAGCTCTCCTAATTCTTGGACTGCATAGGAGTTTTACAATCTCCTAACTGAATCCTGCAGCTTTCACAAAGGCACTTTTGTTCATGAATGGATATCAAATTGTCGTTGTTGAGGAGGGAATATAAGTAAGGGAAGTCTTATTCAACCATCTTGCTGACATCGCCATTAGAGCTTCCTCAAATTTTTCTTCATGCCCCTTTGTAATCCTTCCCTTTTGTCCCTCCCCGACCCCAACCCATAGCCCAGGCAACCACTGATCCGCTTTCTATCAATACAGACTAGTTTGCATTGTCTAGAATTATATAAACAGACTCATACAATGCATTTTTTTTGCCTGCCTTCTTCTACTGAGCAAAATTATTTTGATATTCATCCATTTTTTGCATGTATCCAAATTTGTTCCTTTTTATTGGTGCAAAGTATTCCAATGTATGGATATATCACTCTTTTTTTTTTTAATATCTTCACAGTTGAACATGGAATTGTTTCCAGTTTCAGGGTTTATACATAAGTCTTCTATAAATATTATTTATTTATTTATTTATTTATTTATTTATTTATTTATTTATTTATTTATTTATTTATGATAGTCACAGAGAGAGAGAGAGGCGCAGAGACACAGGCAGAGGGAGAAGCAGGCTCCATGCACTGGGAGCCCGATGTGGGATTCGATCCCGGGTCTCCAGGATCGCGCCCTGGGCCAAAGGCAGGCGCCAAACCGCTGCGCCACCCAGGGATCCCTATAAATATTTTTAAATAAATCTTTATAGGGCATATGCTTTCACTTCTCTGGTGTAAATACCTATAGGTTGAATGAGTGATTTATCTAGTGGGCATATGCTTACTTTTTAAAAAAAACTCCCAAGCACTTTATTAATTAGCTTCCTTTGGTTCAGGTGTTCAACTTTGACCCAATAAGCTGTACCAAGTGTAAGTAAGGTCCCGTAGAACAAGTGCATCTTTAGGCTGCATACTATAAGTAGATGGAGAATTGAGTAATTCATGGAAAATAAGAATGGGCTAACCCGATGCCTCAAAAGACAGAATACTGTGGCAAAGTTGGTTAGGTTCAAGCAATAGGTACAGCAAAGTCTTTGCCGAACACTTCATATGCAAATATATTGTAGATTTTCTCTAAGAACAGCTATCTTATTTCCCAAAGTTGTAATCACAGGGATCCTATTTTAGGGGGAGGTAGGGATGGTTCATAGCATTAGTATTCTGAGGAACACATTTTGGCAATTCTGGATTAAATAAGAATAGTGAAATTATTAACTCGGTGAAGTAATATTATTTGTCTCAGGGTAGCACCAACTTAAGCATTTTTGTAATTTTTATATCAGTTCTGTGTGGCAGGTTATATTCTTACAAATAAAGAGACTGAGGCATAAGAGAAGTTGAGCAATTTGCCCAAAGTTGAATGAGTAAAGAGTGGGGGTGCTTGACTGGCATCAGGCAAAGTTTCATGCTTAACCTCTGTGTACTATACTGAAGTCTATTAAGTGTGCAATAGCATTATGTCTTAAAAAACAACATACATACCTTATTTTAAAATATTTTTATTGGGGTACCTGGGTGGTTCAGCTGGTTAAGTAGCTGACTCTTGGATTTCCTCTCAGGGTCCTGGGATTGAGCTCTGTATGACTGTGCTCTGTGGGGAGTCTGCTTGGGATTCTCTCTCACCCTCTCCTGCTGCCCCTTCCCCCAACTTATGCATATGATCTCTCATTCTCTCTCAAAAATAAATAAATCTTTTTTAAAAATTAAAAATATAATTTTATTGCTAAAAATCGGTAATCATCATCTGAACTCTCAACCAGCCAAAATCTTTTTCTGGTGGAGGGTCTTGCCTCAATGTTGATGGTTGATGACTGGTCAGGGTGGTGGCTACTAAAGGCTGTGTAATTTCTTAAAATAAGACAACAATGAAGTTTGCTGCCTCAATGGACTCTTCCTTTCACAGCTGATTTCTCTGTAGCATGTGATGCTCTTTTAAAAAATTTTTTAAAAGATTTTATTTATTTGACAGAGAGAAAAAACACAAGCAGGAGAGGGGAGGGGCAGAGAGAGAGGGAGAAGCAGATTCCCTGCTGAGCATGGAGCTCCATCCCAGGACCCTGAGATCATGACCTGAGCCAAAGGCAGACACTTAACTGGCCGAGCCATCTAGGCACCTCTAAAATAATGTTTTAAGATATTTCAGTATAGTTCCTAGAAGATTTTATTTATTCATGAGAGACACAGAGAGAGGCAGAGACATAGGCAGAGGCAGAAGTAGGCTCCTCACAGGGAGCCCGATGTGGGACTCGATTCCTGGACCAGGATCACGCCCTGAGCCAAAGGCAAACACTCAACCACTGAGCCACCCAGGTGTCCCAGCATAGTTCCTGGAAAGGAAAGTGCTCTATAATGAATAAGTTACTTAGTAGCTCATTGTTCAGAAATACTTTCTAAAACATGAGTTACAAATGCTTTTTTTAAAAATAAATTTATTTTTTATTGGTGTTCAATTTACCAACATACAGAATAACACCCAGTGCTCATCCCGTCAAGTGCCCCCCTCAGTGCCCGTCACCCATTCACCCCCACCCCCCGCCCTCCTCCCCTTCCACCACCCCTAGTTCGTTTCCCAGAGTTAGGAGTCTTCATGTTCTGTCTCCCTTTCTGATATTTCCCACACATTTCTTCTCCCTTCCCTTATATTCCCTTTCACTATTATTTATATTCCCCAAATGAATGAGAACATATAATGTTTGTCCTTCTCCGATTGACTTACTTCACTCAGCTACAAATGCTCTTAATGACATCTAAAATGATGAATACTTTCCAGAACATTTTCAATTTACTTTGCTCAAATTCATCAGAGGAATCACTATCTATGGCAGCTATAGCCTTATTAATTGTATTTCTCAAATAATAAGACTTAAAAGTCACAATTACTCTTTGATCCACAGGCTGCAGAATGGATGTGGTATTAGCAGGCATGAAAACATTAACCTTGTTTTACAGCTCCATCAGAGCTCTTGAGTGACCAGGAGTATTGTCAGTGAGAAATCATATTTTGAAGGGAATCTTTTTTTCTGAGCAGATCTCAAAGGTGAACCTAAAATATTAAGTAAGCCATGTTGTAAACAGATGTCTCATCTCCCAGGCTTTGTTGTTCCATGTATAGTGCACAAGCTGAGTAAATCTAGCATAATTCTTGAAGGCCCTAGGATTTTCGGAATGGTAAATGAGCATTGGCTTCAACTTAAAGTCACCGGCTTCATTAGCCCCTAACAAGAGAGTAACTCTGTCCTTTGAAACTTTAAAACCAGGCATTGATTTTTCTTCTTTAGCTATAAAAATCCCAAATAGCATCTTCTTTCAATAGAAGGCTGTTTCACCTACACGAAAAATCTGTTGTTTGATGTAGCCACCTTCATTAATTATCTTAGCTAGATCTTCTAAATAACTTGCTACAGCTTCTACATCATCACTACTTCATCTTACACTTTTGTGTTATGGACATGGCTTCTTTCCTTAACCTCACAAACCAATCTGTTAGCATAAAATTCCTGAAGCTCATTCAACCTTCACAGAATTGAAGAGAGTTAGGAGCTTGCTCTGGATTAGGCTTTGGCTTAAGGGAATGCTGTGGCTTGTTTGATTTTCTATCCATACTACTAGAACTTTCTCCATATAAGCAGTAAATCTGTTTCACTTTCTTACCATTTGTGTGTTCACTGGAGTAACACTTTTAATTCCCTTTAAGAATTTTCTTTCACATTCCTAAGTTGGCCAATAGTTTGGTACACGAGACCTAGGTTTGGGCCAATCTCAAGCTTTCAACATGCCTTCCTCACTAAGCTTAATCATTTCTAGCTTTTGATTTAAAGTGAAAGACCTGTGACTTCTTCCTCTCACTTGAACACTTAGAAGTCATTATAGGGTTATTAATTGGCCTAATTCCCATTCTGATGTGTCTCAGGGAATATGGAGGTCTAAAAAGAGAGAGACAGGGAAACAGCTGATTGGTGGAATAGTCAGAACACACACATTTATTAAGTTCACCATCTTATATAAAGGTGGTTTGTGGTACCCCAAAACAATTAGAATGGTAACGTCAAAGATCACTGATCAAGAGCACCATAAGAAATATAGAATGATGAAAAATATGAAATACTGTTACAATTACCAAAATGTGGCACACAGACACAAAATGAGCAAATGCTGTTGGAAAAATATTGCTGATAGACTTGCTCAGTACAAGTGTTGCCACAAACCTTTAAATTGTAAAAAAAAAAAAAAAAAAAAAAGGCAATAACTGTGAGGTATAATGAAGAATAAAATGAGGTATATTCTGCAGTATGTGAAAGAAATGTTTCAAGTAGGATGATTGCTGTTCCTTGTTTCTTTTGCCTTGTTACAGAATAGTATTCCATTTCATCTCTCACATTTCTACCTTTGAATCATGGATCCTTAGTGTCTCCCAAGGGCTTATCCACTTCCTTTCAATTTTTAACAGAAATTTGTTTTTAAGATTTTTAAAATTTATTTATTCATGAGAGAGAAAAACAGAGAGAGGCAGAGACACAGGCAGAGGGAGAAGCAGACCCCATGCAGGGAGCCCGATGTGGGACTCGATCCCGGGACCCCAGGATCACCGCCTGGGCCAAAGGCAGGTGCTCCACCGCTGCGCCACCCGGGCATCCCTAAAAGAAATGTTTAAACACACTCCTATTCTTCAGCGTTCTGGGTCATTTAATAAAGTAAACAAAATTTTCCTTGTTTCTCGTTTCATGAGGAACGAATGGTTTCTCTCTCCAGGGTCCACTCCAGAACCTCAAGCCATTGACTAGTTAAAATAGAAAATCTAAGAACCTCTAGATTAAGAGAAGAAAGATAAAGAGCACATAGGCATAAATAAATGCCTTACTCTTTGATAAAAATGGAGGCGCCACTTGCTCTTTCATTTGAGTTACTGTGTATCATTTGTCCTCAAGAGAAAGCATAATACTTCAGTAGTGTAAATTATTTCCCATAAAGCATGTCTCCGTCTATACCTGCATAGACCTAGGTAGAAAATTAAGAGGATATGTAGAAAATGCTCAGAATGTAAAATAATGTACCATTTCAAATCATCTTGTATACTACCATACACTGGAAAGAAATTATTATAGTTTGTTGTTGTTGTTTTTTAAGGCCTTTTCATGAGCTCTGTGATTGAGCTTCGTGTCCCGGTAGAATCCTTGGGGAAGACACACTGGACTAATTTAAGATTTTTTTTTTTTTTTTGGAGCTGACACCTGAAACAGCAGGTAAACCAGCCTAAATAAGCAGGCATTCCACATCAAGGAGACGCCGTCGGGACTGGGTGCTTTTGCTTTATGAATCCCAAGTAAATAACTCTCGTGTTGCATATATTATGCCTTTCGTTTGCAGTACGTGATCATCTTTCATCCTGTAATAAGTATACATCGAGCGCCTACAATTTGCCAGTGTCTGATGCTGCAGGGAAGAAAACACCAACCCGGTTCCTCCGGTGCTTACTCTAACGGGAGACATCCTCCTGCGTCCTACCGCCTACGTATCCAAAAAAAAAAGAAAGAAAGAAAAGAAAATTTCGCTACAAAAATCTAAATTCGTCAAACCTGACTTGGGCAAACGGAAGAGCACGCACGCCCTTGGAGCCGCTGCAAGTCGAAATCCCGCCGGCCCCCGACGGCGACAAACACGCCCGCGCCGCGCCTCGCCTCGTCGCGTCGCGTCGCGTCACGTCACGTCACGCCGCCCGGGAGCCGCGCGCAGCTGTGACGCACAGGCCCCGCCCCCTGCTCCCGCCGTAGCGCCCCCGCCCCCGCGCCCCCTCCGCGAGTGAAGTGCGCAGACTCCTCGGCCCGGCTCCGGTTCTGTCGGGACGCCGCCGAGCCCGCGACGTCGCCTCCCGGTGAGTTTCTGAGGGGGCCCGCCAGGCCTTGTCGTTCCGCCGTGGCCGCGCCGGCAGTAGGGCGCTGCAGCCGCAGTCCCGGCCGCGGTGTTTGGTAAACAGAAGCCCCAGCGTGCCCGCAGCGTGCGACCAACCCCTCGCTCGGCCCGGCCAACCCCGGGCGTGAACCGAGCTGACGGAGGATGGCAGCCTCCGGGGTGGAGAAGAGCAGCAAGAAGAAGACCGAGAAGAAACTTGCTGCTCGAGAAGAAGCTAAATTGTTGGCGGGCTTCATGGGCGTCATGAATAACATGCGGAAACAGGTACCGCCTTTGTGGGAGGGACGGGCGCCGGGGGGGGGGGTCCGGGACTCGCGCCCGGGGGACCGCGGCTCTCCTCCGCGGTGCTCGCCCTTCCTGCCATTTTCCGCACGCCAGCCACCCTGCGGTGTGCGGTGTGCGGTGTGCGGTGTGGTGGCGGCGGGTCTCGTTAGGCCGTTCTCGAGCGCTAGCGTGCCCGTCTGCTGATGCTGCGGGGGACTGACTCCTCGGGCTGGCGTTCGGCAAAGCGCGTCGGTTGTGTAACAGCTCTGCCCTACTTATTATCTCTTTGTGAGGCGAGGATCCCTCCCTCGGAGAGCCGCTCCAAGGTGTCGTGAGATCTTGTGCGAAGGAGCCCATTGGCACAGCCCAATCCCAGGCCCCCGAAGAAGGGGGGGAAAAAAAAGCATCGCTGGCCTGAAATCAGCTAGTCTTAAATAAGGATTCCCCGCCCCTCCTCTGTGTCACCCGGTGGAGGTAGTCAAAGACAAATCCTCCCGTACGTGTTCATTTAAAGCCAAACACAGTCACGGGTAAATAAATACCGCGCAGTGTTTTAAGGCCCCTGTGCGCCTCTGTGATTAAGAGGAGCTCTTTGTTCTGCCTTTGATGTATGGCGCATTAATGAAAGTCTCCGCGTTGGCAAAAAGGTGGGTTATGAAAAGAATGGATTTTAACAGGGAGAATGTAGACTAGAGAGGGTTTTGTTTGTTTGTTTGTCTTTTAATTCCCTGACGTCTTTTACCAAAGAGCATATCAAAGTCACTTGGTTACTTTTTTTTTTTTTATTCCGTAAGCTTTATTTCAATAATAATAATAATAATAATACGTATCTGAGGAGACGTGGGAGTGTTTCTGTTTTGTGATCGTGGTCCTGTCTTTAAAGAGGACAAAAGCAGGATGTGAGTATGAATAATGGCAAAAGCTGGTTTGCTTATCTAGTGATTCTGATGAGAATATGGACAACGGTACAGGGATTGAAGATTTGTGTGAAGACCCGAGGCTTCTGGTTTCATTAAGCAAACTCTCACTGCTGGGAGCTTGTCTTTGTTCATCAGCGGCTGGCGTGGTGCATGAATGCAGTAGGTATCTGTCCAAATGCCTTTAAACCTTTCCTGGCTTTGGTGCTGAAGTAGCTGTGGACCTCTGAATTCAGTATTATGTGTAACTTTCACGTATCCATTCAAGTTCCTTTCATGTAAAGCGTTTTACATTTACAACACCAACGGCTTCAAATTACTGGTGCATTTAACAAGTGTTGGCTTCTAAAGGTCCAACACCATTCACCAGTGCTCACATTTGTTTCCAGCAGTCCTCCCACTCCCCTCCAGATATGTGGTTTTTGTCTGTGGACTCCAGCGTGGTAAAGCATTGCCTCATTCCTTATGTAGATAGGGTGCAACGGGATTGCAGCATCAGTTGTTTACTTGAAAGAAGAGGTGATTTTCTGAAACTGGATGCTTAGCTCTTTGGGTTTGAAAATTTCTGATTCATATCCCTTTCTTATACTTAGCGTTAGACTATATTAACATCTGTTTATTTATTAAGTTAGAAATAAAGTTACTGAAAAAATCAGGATTCTGTTACTGTTACTGAGGAGGAAGGGGGAAATAGAAGCTGGGTGAACAACCAGAGATCTCTTTCACAGCGGTTAACTGACCTTAATCTGTTGGATTCTCTTTTTGTCAATAGCTTTACATGTCATTCGGGTATTCTCCAGTAGAACTTTTACCAACTTGGTGGAATCTTGCATCTTTTGCAAGATTTGTGTGATTTTTCAGTTTTCACTTTGCAGTTGATTTACATTGTACTTGTTTTGTTTAACATCATAACAGTAGAGACTCACCAAGAATGATTGACAAGGGCAGTTGTTGGGAATTGGCAGAAATAGAAACTGGTCTGAGCCGGAGGAAGAATGTTTGAGTGAGAACCAATTTTATGAGGGTTTTTGTTCTTTAGTGAATATTATATTGTGACTATTTTTGCTTCCCCATATGACCTCATCACTTTGGGGATCAGAGTAACGAGTGCCTGGATGAAAAGGACCCCTCTGTACACACCCAGAAACATTCTTACAAGAAGTTGAGCATATGGTAAAATTAGAATACCTGAATTCCAATCCTGCTCTACCATTAACTAGTTTTGTGATCTTAGATAAATATGATTTAGGTCATTTCATCTCTTGATAGCCTAATAGCCAATTTTATGTGTAGTAGTGAACGGGGGTTCTTCAGAGCCAGCAGTCTCTGCTGGTGCCTTTTCCTTCTTACGGAGCCTTTTCCTTCATCATCCTTGCAGTCATTTCTAGTTTTCAAGTAAACTTTCCAAAGAAGTATAGGATTCACTAAAGGATATAAATCATAAACATGCAACTCAATGAATTATCACAAAATATACATACCACCAACAAGAAGTAGAACATGAAGAACACACCAGAGGTCTCCATTTACACTCTTCTCAATCACTACCCACCCCCTAAATGTAACCACTGTTCTAACTTCTGTCACCATAGATTTGTTTTTCCTGTTTTAGAACTTATAAATGGAATCATACTCTTGGGTCTTGGTTTCTGAAAGCTAACATTATTTTTGTGAGATTTATTATGTTCCGTGTGGCTCTACTTCATCTTCATTGTATTTACTTATTTAGTATTCCATTGTATAAATACACCACAGTTTATCCATTCTATCATTATGGACATTTGAGTTATTTCTAGTTTGGCACTATGAAGAATAGTACTACTTTGAACATTTTTGTATGTTTTGTACATGTCTTTAGATGTGCACATGTATGCATTTCTGTTGGGAAGTACTCCTGAGAGTTGGGAGTTGTGGAGTCACAGGCTATGCTACACTCAACTTTAATAGATAACTGTCATAATGTTTTGAAGGTTGTGCCAGTTTATGCTAATGCCAGCTGTGTATTAGGCTTTTATTCTACATCCTGTCAGCACTTGATATTGTCAGTCTTTATAACGTTAGCCATTATATTGGGTATATAGGAGCATCTTACTTAAATAGGTTGAGCACTTTTTTTTCCCTTTTTATTTTTTTTAATTTTATTTATTTATGATAGTCACACAGAGATAGAGAGAGAGGCAGAGACATAGGCAGAGGGAGAAGCAGGCTCCATGCACCGGGAGCCCGACGTGGGATTCGATCCCGGGTCTCCAGGATCGCGCCCTGGGCCAAAGGCAGGCGCTAAACCGCTGCGCCACCCTCCCTTTTTGTTTATATTAATTTTATTACCTGATACACTATAGAGGAGCTCTACAAAGTAGGGCTGGATCATAATCACTACTGCTCATGTCCAATTGCTGTTGCTCTTGTGTTAATTAAGTGTAGGAGAACCTTAACATTTAAGGGATATGTCGTAAGATCTTCCTAAGTACCACTATAGTTTACAGTTTCCCCCTCTTAAGTGAATTAAAGTATAATTAGAATTTAAAACCTTATGTTAAAACCCTGTTGAGAATTAAGAGAACCAAAAAAGCTGATTTAAGGATTGGATGCTGAGCAGTCAACTAGGCTTACTTACTAACTAAAATGACTTCTGTATACTCACCTCTTCAAGACTGTAAATTACTACTAGCCATTAATCTTTAGGGTGAATAATACAACTTCCTGCATTAAATTTTCAGTAATAGAAACACTTCTTGATCATTTATTTTCTACCAGCCATTCTGCAATGTGTTTAACATGCTTTGTCTCATTTAATTCCACCAACAACATCCATTGACTACTCCCATTATCCAGACTTTCTTATTTTTGACTCCAGGCTGTCTTCTTTTGTCTGCCCAGTTTAGGAGATAATCATCTCTCTCTTCGCTTCCTTCCAATGCCCCCAGGCTTTCTTGACCTTCCATCCTTTCTTCATATCTGTCTGGCAAAAAGCATTGATGACTATTTACCTTTTTTGTGCAAGGTTTCCAAGCACAGCTGGAATATATCCCATTACTAGGCAGTTCGTTGTCAGGTGTCTTAATTTCAACTCAGCTGTCAGTACTGGTGATCAGTCCTGCTTTCTGTTAATTTTACTGTTTTCCTCTAAAATGAGTCCTCTATTTGCTTGCTTTCAATAGATCATCCCCCTTTTGATAGTGTAAATAAATAGAAGACATTATTTTGGAACTAACTCTTAGATTTCTACCCCCAAATCTATACACCTATTTTGACAATTTTTTATTTTGCTACAATGGAGAAGCTGCCTCTTTTTCATCTAAAGCCAGTGTTTTCACCTGGGCTTTGAATCCCTCAATATTAGCCTAGTCAGAAAAGTTACATTGTTTGTTATTACATCTCTTTTGAGCATCTTTAACTTCTTCTCTACCGGAGTCTAGCATTTAGGCATGTTTTAACTTCTTTAATTTTTTTAACCATCCACCCAAACCAGTCCATCCATTTTTAGTCTCAACACTCCCCTATAAATAATACCTCTCTCCTCCCTGTTAAAACCAGAGGATGGGTAGACTCACTGCCCCCTTTTCTTTTAGCTCACTATTGACTTATTCATCTAGCTCAGTTTGGCTTTCTAACACATCCATTTGGGTGAATACTTAGTGAGCCACTGCATGCTAGGCATTTTGCTAGATTCTGTACTTGCAAGTGATGAGCAAAACCAGACAATCTCTGCCCTGATGTAGTTTTAGTCTAGTAGGAGAGTGAGACATTTGTCAAGCAGTCACACAAAAAAATGTAAAATTGAAACAGTGGTAGGTATTATTGAAGAGAAGAACATGATACAATGAGGGCAGATGAGTGGATGATTTGACCATTAGGAAAATTTCCCCCAAGGAACTGGTGAATGAACTGAGAGCTGAAATAAAAGTACATGTTAAGGGATGCCTGGGTGGCTCTGCGGTTGGGTGTCTGCCTTAGGCTTAGGGCGTGATCCTGGAGTCTTAGGATCGAGTCCTGCATAGGGCTCCCTGCATGGAGCCTGCTTCTCCCTCTGCCTGTGTCTTTGCCTCTCTCTGTGTCTCTCATGAATAAATAAACTTTTTTTTAAAAGAGTACATGGTAATCAGGCACCTTAAGGAAGAGCCTCTTAGGTAGATGGAACAGCAAATGCAGAGGCCCTAAGTCAGAGACCTGCTTACCATAGAATGGCAAATTCAAGAGACTGACTTAAGGCCAGTGTGACTGGAACACAGAACATAAGAGGGATGATAGTGTAAGATGAATCTGGAGAAGTAGCTAGAGACCTGCCCAGGCATAGTTTCATAAGTCAAGTTGGGTGGAGGGGTTGCCTTTATTCTAAAGCCCCTTCAGATGTATGTTGTGCATGCATGTTTCTAAGAGGAGGGATCTGCAAGTGTTTTTCTTTTGAAAAAGATGGTCTGATCCGTGGCAAATGAGAGAGCTCTCAGAGTGGTTGTTGGCAAACCAAACAGGAAGTTACTCAGTAACTCAGTGAGATGGTCCTTTGGATTAAGGTGGTAGCTACAATAGAAATGAAGAAAAGATGACATATTCAAGAAATTTAGGAGGTAAAATCCACCGGACTTGGTGATAATAACTTCCACCTGTGGATGTGATGACTAAATTAGATAACCAAATTAAGATGACTTAAAACAGGACCTGATAATAAGTTCCCAATAAATGTTGGCTATTTTTGTTGCTGTTATTATGGTTGACTGGATGCTGAGGGATTCAATACAAATTTTCAGTTATGACCTCTAGGGTTCTAGAATGCATAGCAAGGGAGATAGTGACACTATTCACAGAGAGGAGATACTGGAAAAGGATCAAGGCTTTGGGGAAAGGATTATAGTTTGTATTTTAGGTATGTTCAATTCACAGTGCTTATGAGACATTAAAGTATATATGATGAATTGACAGGTCTGGAGAGTTGTGGGTTAAAAGTGTAAATTCATGGGGCACCTGGCTAGTTCAGTCATACCATGTGCAACTCTTGATCTCGGGGTCATGAGTTCGAGCCCCACATTGAGGGTAGAGTTTACTTTAAAATACTCTTTTTGGGGATCCCTGGGTGGCGCAGCGGTTTGGCGCCTGCCTTTGGCCCAGGGCGCGATCCTGGAGACCCGGGATCGAATCCCACGTCGGGCTCCCGGTGCATGGAGCCTGCTTCTCCCTCGGCCTGTGTCTCTGCCTCTCTCTCTCTCTCTCTGTGACTATCATAAATAAATAAAAATTGAAAAAATAAAATAAAATAAAATAAAATACTCTTTTTGGTGGTGGTGAGGCGGGTAACCTGAATGGCTCAGATGGTTAAGCATCTGCCTTTGACTCAGGTCATGCTCTCCATGTCCTGGGATCTAGCCCCACATTGGACTCAGGAGAGCAGGAACCTGCTGCTGCTTCTGCCTCTGCTGCTCCTACCACTCATGCACATGCTCTCTCAGGTGAATAAATTTTATTTACTTATTTATTTTAGGGGTGTCTGGGTGACTCAGTTAAGTGTCTGGCTGAATTTTGGCTCAGGTCATGATCTCAGGGTGGTGAGATCAAGCCCCTTGTCAGGTTTGAGCTTAGTAGGGAGTCTGCTTCAGATTATCTCTCCCTTTCCCTCTGCCCCTTCTCCCACCCTTGCATGTGCGCACGCTCTCCCTCTCTCAAATCTTAAAAAAAAAAAAAAAAAAAATTAAGTGTAAATTTGTGATTATCTGCAGATGTTAGATAACTTTTTTGTTAAAACCGTGGAGAATCTAGGATAAATGGGGAATGAGTCTATAAGGAGCCCCGTTCCCCCCCCCAAAAAAATGTCCAGAAGAGTAAGAGGAAAAGGAGTTTCAGTTTTCAGAATCTGAGAAGAAATTGTTTCGGAAGGAGCATGGCAAATTTTGAAGCCAATGAGAAGTCAAGATATAGCAACACAGGGGAGTTATTGACTGTAGTGAGTGTTGTTTTGATGGGAGACAGATGGAAGTCAGATTATCATGAGTACGATATGAAACAATTGAAACAGCTTTATTGGAGAAATTTGGCCCTGAAGGAAGTAAGGGAGTCAAATAAAGGTCATTTGGTTTTGTTTAAATTGGAGAGGTACGAATGTGCTTAAAAACTGGAAGAATTCATTTGTTATGGAAAGAGCCCAGATGTCCATCAACAGAGGAATGGATAAAAAAGATGTGTGTGTACACACACACACACACACACACTGGAATATTACTCAACCATCAAAAAGAATGAAATCTTCCCATTTGCAACAACATAGATGGAACTAAGGGTATTCTGCTCAGCAAAATAAGTCAGACAAAGACAAATACTCTGTGATTTCACTCATTTGTGGTACTTAAGAAACAAAACAGGTGAACATAGGGGAAGGGAAGGAAAAATAAGACAAAAACAGGGAGGCAAACAGTAAGAGATTCTTAACTATAGGAAACAGGGTTGCTGGAAAGGAGATGGGTAGGGGGATGGAGTAAGTGGGTGATGGGCATTAAGGAGGACTGAACACTAGGAATCAGAATAAAGGTGTTTCTGCTCTGAAAAGTAGGAGATGAGATCATTCACTAAAATGAAGGAGGAAGATGAAGCTAGAGGTTGAGGAAAGTAATTTTTGTGAAGAGTAGAATTGGTATGATGGCTGGCAGTATTTTTGAAGGTTTTTTGAATTTAGGTATCATGGATTTCTAACGAATATTTATCCTTAACCAAGCCTTTACAACCCTGTCTGATGTGATCCCAACCTATTTCTGTCAGATCTCATACCACTTTTCTCAGCCATTTCACTCCAGGCACCTGTCTTCCTTCAGAGCCTGCAATATTGTACCAATGCCTGTAATTCTTTTTCCCTCCTACTCATGCTTCAGTTTTGACTTTAATGCCACTTCCTCCCAGAATGCCCTACGTTATTTATGTCAAGGGCCTCTATTATATAGATTCTATTCCTTTTGTTCATGCACTGATCATCTCTATAAAGGCAAGAAACACTTCTTATTGTAATGTATGTCTTTGCTACTAGGCTCTAAGCTTCATGAGGACAGGGACACTGTCTCATTTGGTGCTGTATTGCCAACATCTACCACATAGGTGCTCAAATATTTGTTAAGTAAATAATTGATGTCATGGTTGATAACACCCAGAGGTTAAGGGCAGAGTAAGGAGAAAAGTGGACAGAGGATGAAACTCTGGGGGAACACCAATGTTTTAAAGGATAGAAAGAAAAGTACATTGGAGATTAAGGTACGGAAGCAAGAAAGCAGGGAATAATATCACTAAAACCAAGATACAGGTGACAAAGGAGAGACAGGAGTATCAAATGTAGTAGAGAGGCCAAAAAAGATAAAGTGTCCCCTGGGTTTGAAAAGTGATGGTTAAGTTTTAATGGAGTGGTGGGGGAAGGGGCAGATTTTAGAGGACAAAGGATGGATAGAATGGTGAGTACATGGAGAGGGACCTGCCTCCTGTGTTTGGCCCAGGCTTTTCAGAATAGGATTAATGTTCTTTAAACTCCAGTAGTATATACCCAAAGAATATAAAATACTAATTCAAAGGGATATATGCACCCCAACTTTTATAGCATCATTATCTATATAGTAGCCAAACTATGGAAACTGCTCAAATGCCCCTTGACTGATGAGTGGATGAAGATGTGTACACACACACACACACACACACACACACACACCTACACTCACACATACACTCAAATATTACCCAGCCAGAAAAAAGATTGAAATCTTGCCATGTGCAAGCAACATGGAGAGAGCTAGAGAGTATTAAGTTAAGCAAAATAAGCCAGAGAAAGACAAATACTATATGATTTCAGTCATTTATGGAATTTTTAAAAATTATTTATTTGGGGGGGAGGGCAGAGGGAAAAGCAGACTCCCTGCTGAGCAGGAAGCCTGCTGCTGCTGCCTGGGATCAGGACCTGAGCTGAAGGCAGATATTTGAGCCACCTAGGTGCCATTCATGGAATTTAAGAAACAAACAAATGAGCAGAGGGGAGGGTTCACACTCTGGGCTGAAGGCAGGCACATTTTTTTAAATGAGCAGAGGGGAGGGGCAAACCAAGAAACAGACTCTTAAGTATAAAGGATAAACTGATGGTTTCTAGAAGGGAGGTGGGTGGGGGATGAGTTAAATGGGTGATGGGGATTAAAGGAGTGGTCTTTTTTTTTTTTTTAAGATTTTATTTATTTATTCATTGAGACACACAGAGAGAGAGAGGCAGAGATACAGGCAGAGGGAGACGCAGGCTCCACACAGAGAGCCTGACGTGGGGACTTGATCCAGGGTCTCCAGGATCCCGCCCTGGGCTGCAGGCGGCGCTAAACCTCTGCACCACCGGGGCTGCCCTAAAGGAGTGATCTTACTGTGATGAGCACCAGGTGATGTATGGAAGTGATGAATCGCTATATTGTATACTTGAAACTAATATTACACAGTATGTTAACTGGAATTTAAATAAAAACTAAAATATATATATCTCCAAATTAAAAAAATTAAAAAATAAACTCCAGTAGTATAAAGTGCATACTGACAGCATGACACTTACCACATGTGTATTGAATGAATGAATACAGAAGCATATCGTAAGGGAGACATGATTATATTAAAATTTCCTTCTGGGGGATCCCTGGGTGGCGCAGCGGTTTGGCGCCTGCCTTTGGCCCAGGGCGCGATCCTGGAGACCCGGGATCGAATCCCACGTCGGGCTCCCGGTGCATGGAGCCTGCTTCTCCCTCTGCCTGTGTCTCTGCCTCTCTCTCTCTCTCTCTCTCACTGTGTGCCTATCATAAATAAATAAAAATTAAAAAAAAAAATTAAAAAAAAAATTTCCTTCTGCAGAGAAGACAATCAAGATTTGGGAGATGTAAGAACTATTCCAATCCTAAGGGCTTCTACCCTTTCTGTAGGAGCTGCCTTAATTGTACTTAAGCTCTGACTACTGCTAATCTATTTCTCTTTCAGAGTTTCAAATCCTGGATAGAGAGGCTGTGATAGACCTAATTTGGGTTGAGTGTTAGCCCTTTGAATCAATTTTCTATGGTAAGGAGAACAAGGTCATGGAGCACAAACATCTTGAAAGGCTTTTTATATACTGATACTCCCTTCACTCCTTTCCTGTGAAGGGAGAATACAAGTCAGGTAGCTACTCCAATTGACATCTGCTACAAAGATACGTGTCCTTGAAATAGTTGGCATATTAATACATTTTAGTAGGTAATAATATACAGCGTATAATTAGTTACATTCTGTTAAATGCCAAAAATGTGGTTGATTAATATTTAAGAGAGACATTCTTAAGAATATGCAATCTGGGGGCAGCCCGGGTGGCTCAGCAGTTTAGCGCCGCCTTCCACCCAGGGCCTGATCCTGGAGACCCGGGATCGAGTCCCACGTCGGGCTCCCCGGATGGAGCCTGCTTCTCCCTCTGCCTATGTCTCTGCCTCTCTTGCTCTCTCTGTGTCTCTCATGAATAAAAAATAAAATCTTAAAAAAAAAAAGAATATGCAATCTGTGTTAAATATCATAAATTCTATACTTAATTTCTGGTTAGCCTACTGGAAAAATGGTGTGTCAGGATTAAATGAGTTCTGTTTTAGACCTTCTCTTTGAATTGCACTTAAATTGAATCACAACATAATACTGTAAGCTTTTATCATGAAAAATTATTCTAAAGTGGCTTTGTATCATTTATAAAACTTCTTTTAGTAGTGTTGTCTTTAGTCACTTATTGCTGTAGGAAACAGTATACTCTAGTGGAGCTAACATGGATTTGGTAATTAAACAGATCTAGGTTTGAATCTTAGCTCTGTCGTCTTACTAATTGTGTGACACTGGGCAAGTCCATAACTTCTTTAGCCTTTTATGTTTGTATCCACATGACAATGATCATAATACTATACTGACCTATCTTACTAATGTTGGGGATAGTGAGACAGAGAATGTGAAAACTCTTGATAAATTATTCAGCATTGTCAAATATTGTTGGTATTGTTATTATCACAGTGAATCTACTGGAATTCTTGGTTACCAGCAATGGAAATACCTTCTCTCTTAAGTCAAAATTTATTTATAAGAATATCAGGAGCGAGCAGCCCAGGTGGCTCAACGGTTTAGCGCTGCCTTCAGTCCAGGGTGTGATCCTGGAGACCTGGGATTGAGTCCCATGTCAGGCTCCCTGCACAGAGCCTGCTTCTCCCCCTGCCTGTGTCTCTGCCTCTCTCTCTCTCTGTTTCTCATGAATAAATAAATAAGAACCAAAAAAAACCCAAAACAAATTATATATATATCTATATCTATCAGGAGCTTACCGTATTGACCATAGGCTGGAAGATGAGCAAGCAGGACAAACAAGCAGAAACCAGACATTCTTTGTTAGCTAGGCTTCAGAAACCGTGGAGTCCATTACATTGCAGGAGCAGTCTTGACTACTTGCTGTTGTTGCTGCTGCCACTGCCATAAAGATCTCCTCCATCTTCTGTTATTTGCTCAAAATTCAAAATCCTGAAAGTAGATATATAATTGGCTGGCCTTAGGTGGTTTGCCAAAGTTTGGCTCTGCCAAGCGAACAGAAGAAATAACTGACTTTTAGCTTCCATAATGAGAGGGAGACCCTGAGAATTGCCCTCTCACCAACATAGTTCATAATGAGGAATTTTTTCAGAAATGGGAGTTTGGGGTTCTAATAGGCAGGAAATTGGATGCTAGATTGCAGAATCCATAGGAAAAAAAAAGTCATCAAGTTTTTTCACTTACCATATCTAACTTCAAGTTCAAGATTACGTGGTGTGATACCATTCCTTCTATAGTCATTTCAAGATTCAAGATTCTTTTTTTTTTAATTTTGTTTTAAATTTTTTTAAAGATTATATTTATTTATTTATTATGAGACACAGGGGTGGGGACGGGGACAGAGACATAGGCAGAGGGAGAAGCAGGCTCCATGCAGGGAGCCTGATGTGGGACTCATCCCCAGACCAGGTTCACACTCTGGGCTGAAGGCAGGCACTTAACCACTGAGCCACCCAGGCATCCCTTATGTCAAGATTCTAAGGCCTAAGTCTTTTTTTTTTTTTTTTAATTTTTATTTATTTATGATAGAGAGAGAGAGAGAGGCAGAGACACAGGCAGAGGGAGAAGCAGGCTCCATGCACCGGGGGCCCGACGTGGGACTCGATCCCGGGTCTCCAGGATCACGCCCCGGGCCAAAGGCAGGCGCCAAACCGCTGCGCCACCCAGGGATCCCCCTAAGTCTTAATAGATTCTTTATATGGAGAAAATTTCTTTGTGGAGGGAAAATTCTTTGTGGAGGGAAAAGTTTCATAGTTAAAAATTATATATAAGTTATATAAAACAAATATAAGAGCAAGGATGAAAATAAAAATAGCCACTTTCACTGTTATTTATTTGTTAATATTTTTATGCATTGTATTCATGATTTCTTCCTTCACTGTTCCTATTCTTTGTCTTTAGACAGCTCCTCAAGGTTCTTTATCTGGTGGGGTGACCTTTATTCCTAGGTATCTTGAACCTTTGGTCTTGTCGTAGAGGGTCACTTTAGTCTTTCATTAACATTTATTACTAGATTTAGCAATACCAGCAATGGGCTTGGAATTTGATTTTACGTTATTTATAAGCTGATTAGTTAGCCTGTTACTGTTTAATGGATGCTGGCGGGAGACATGAGACTCCTAGGTTAGAGACAGCAGTCTTGATTACTCAAAGCACACCATCATGAGCATCCACATGTATGTGTCAGTTCCCCTTATTTCCTGAGTACTATGAGGATGACCCACTGGGGCCCAGATGGATGTCATACACAAAATGTGTTTGTTCTGTAGCTGCGGAATGAACACAAGCTTAAGGAATCTGCCATTTTACAGCAAACAATAAGCAAACCTGGCCCTTAACTCTTGTGGGAAGACAGTATCTCATTCCTAGGGGTTGCTTGCTGGCAACATAACCTTCAGAAGTGGTGGCCCAGGTAAAAAGTGTCAGGGCCTTGCCTTTTTGGCATGTCCAGGAAGATATGTAGGAATTCAAGAGACCCATGGAGAACTCTTCTCTCCCAACAACCAGAAGGTACCCAAGGTCATCTTGTAAGCTCCAGCTATCTTCTGTCCCATAGAGAACAGCAACCTTTTTTTCCCTTCCTGACCAGGTTCAGGCACCTAGCCAAATGTAGTAACTTTTACCCAGTGGCAAGTAGAAGCCAAAACGCCCAGGTTGTAGTCTTAACTTCTAATTCTATAGACACTTTATTCTGTTGCTTGATTGAAGCATTCTTCTTTTGGGTCCTCATATCTTTAAACGAGCAGAATCCACCTCCAGAAAGACTAATTACTGAGATCAGAAGCAAAATATTTGTGAGTGAATCTAAGCAAAATAGTGAGGAGGCTTCTTCCATCCCTTGGTTGCCAGGCTGAGCCTAACTATATAGAAACCATTCATATCATTTGAAAATGGATTCTACCGCTTAAAAAGTCTGAAAACCACTGTTATAAGGCTTTTCCCTGAAAGGAGAAAAAATATATATAAATATATATACATATACACATATGTCTATATGTGGTGTGGGGAACAGCAGGCAAAGGGGCCGGGGCTGGGAAAACATTTTTTACCTTCACCTCACCCAAAGGAAAGAAAATGAGGTATAACGAGCTCATCCCTCTCTCCTACAAATTTTCTATTAATGGTAGGATTACTATTTTGAAATTCACATACTTCTGCTTAAGGTCTCCGCCTACTAAAGAGGATATGTAAAGTATGTCGTATGATGGACTCTGTAAGTTGGATTTGGGCCCAGCTATCCTTTTTTTCCACTATTGAACATATGAATATGCAAATTCCAAAATTTAGATTGGGATATACGAGTGTGAGTAGATGAGGGTTACCCAGTACTTACCCATTTATCAATAGTATTTTTTTAATGTTTTATAATTTTAAAGATTTTATTTACTTGAGAGAGCAGGCACACATGCACTAGCCAGGGTGGAAGTGGGCAGTGAGAAAAGCAGACTTCCCACTGAGTAGGAAGCCAGACATGGAGCTCCATCCCAGGACCCCAGGATCATGACCTGAGCGGAAGGTAGATGCTTAACTACCTGAGCCACCCAGGCACCCCAATAATGTGTTTTATTATGTCTCACTTGGCTATTAATCTTTGTATAAACTCCCTGATGAGAATCTCAAATGGCTGGATGGTAGAATTCAGGCATCAAAGCCCCATCTCAACTCCCAGCAGAAGGTAACTGTACCAATTAGCTGTAAATTCATATTTCCAAGATTTTGTTTTTTAAGATTTTTCTGTTTTTTTTTTTTTTTTCCCTGCACAGGGAGCATTTTGTTTTATCTTAAAGGCATCCTTTTTTTTTTTTTTTTTTAAGATTTTTATTTATTCATTCACGACAGATAGAAAGAGACACAGGCAGAGGGAGAAGCAGGCTCCATGCAGAGAGCCCAACACGGGACCTGATCCTGGGTATCTGGGATCACGCCCCAAGCCAAAGGCACTCAACCACTGAGCCACCCAGGCATCCCATGGGGATCCTTTATCAATAACTATTCTTTTGTGTATCCTCTGTAGACCAGTTTAGAAAGGTTATTTAAGGGGCAACTGGAGGCTCAGTTGGTTCAGTTCTGGTCATGATTCTAGGTTCCTGTGAGTCCCATATTAGGGTCCCTGCTCAGCAGGGAGTTTGCTTCTCCCTCTCTTTCTGCCCCTCCACTTTTGGTCTCTCACTCACTTATGCTCACTTGCCCTCAAATAAATAAAATCTTTTTTTTTTTTAAGTTTAATTTTTTTTACTCCAGAAATCTTTTAAATGGGTAGATGATCTCTTAACTCCTGATTGGAAATTTACTTCTATTTCCCATCTCAAATTTTTTTCAGCCAAGATTTCATTCATAGCTCTCCAGATTATCTGCAGTGAACAACCAAATGACAGCTTAGACTCTTAATTCTATACTAGCAACATGAAATCCCCCCAAATTTGACTCTTGTGAACCCACTCATGATTAAATTCCCACACCTGTGATTTCCCTCTGAGTTAAAATTAAAGGTCTTTCCAAATATGTGCTTTCCTTGGTTTCTTCGCTGCTCAATCTCAGCCAGAAGGCGTTCTCTTAAGTGTTGGATAGATTTGGGGAAGCTTTCTTCCATTGGAATATATTTAGTTTAGTGCTTCCAAAGATGAATTTCTCTAATTTCAAAGTAGTTGGTGCCATGTGTTTTCAGAATGTTGTAGGATTCCTAGGACTCTTAAGATCAGCACAGCAGCATCATCATCCCCACAAATCTGAAAAGATACAAGCAAATCTCCCATCTCTATAATAAATAGTGCAGATGTTGACACCTTACTATAAAGTCCTAACCCACATTATTGTTCTCAGACAAAAACAACAGAAACTCTGGTTTCTAGGGAACAGAGAATCTTCAAAGAAAACATAAAGATATCTTGGCTTTTTGCTTGCACAGATTGCTGCCAGACTGTTGGCTGTCTGTAATTTGCAGACTCTGAACTCAGATGAGAGAAATCACTTATCAAGAGGCTAATAGAGACACTTGACCATATAGGGAAGGAATTTCATCTGCTTCACTGGCATAGTCCTTGTTCTTGGAGAAATTTGCCAGGGGGATTTACTCAGCTGCCAGGTCTTCTAGAGTTTCCCTTTTTCCCCTGTTGTCTGTCCTGTGCATTTAAAGCTCAATATTTATTTCTTTTTTGAACCTTAGGTAGCCCAGTGCTGAAGTAGTTGAGTTCTGTCTAGTGACAAAGTATTTTCTTTTGCGAGAATGATCCACGTTTGTAGCAGGCAGTCGTGCAGAGCAGTTTGTGGCCTTGCATTCTCTACAGTTCTGATCCACCTTGTTATTCTGCACCCTTGTGTCCCCATTATGATCCTGTCCTTTAGTGAAATTCCTTGTATCTACTAATCCTATCTCTTGGGGAGGGTCTTTTTTCCTTTCCATTTATTTCAGCTGGAGAATGACCTTTGTTCTAAAGTTTATGGTCCCTTTAGGGACTAACATGGCCTTTACAGTGTACTCTCAAAACCTTGTCCTTCCTCATTATTTGAGTTTTCCAGGCCTTGGAAACTAAGTGGTAGCAGACATACTCCTTTTTGCTACCTATGTGTGTCAAAATGGGCTGTGTCTCTGTCCTCTGTTTGTTCCTTTCAGGGATCCTCAGCTTAGTTGTTAACCTGTTCAAGTTGAATCCTTTCCTTTCTACATAGTATAGAGCTAACATTTTTTTTTTAAGATTTATTTATTTATTCATGAGAGACTGAGAGAGGCGGAGACACAGGGAGAAGCAGGCTCACCACAGGAGCCGGATACGGGACTGGATCCCAGATTCCAAGATCATGCCCTGAGCCGAAGGTAGACACTTAACTGCTGAGCCACCCAGGCATCCCAAGAGCTAACATTGTTTAGACCAGAATACCTTCCTTCCTTTTTTTTTTTTTCCTTTTGACTTGAGGCCCAAATGTTTTTCTTCTTCCTCTTAGTGCCTTTCTTACAGACCCGGTCATAGTGGAAATCAAGAGGTCCATATGTTCAGGATTGATTGAGCTGCTGCCAGTCTTCACAACCCACAGTAAAGTAATTCCAATTATGGACAAGTTCAGCATCTAACTTAGGCTTGGATTATATCTGCATTACTTGGCTTCCCTTTAGTATGACCTAGTACTCTCCCTTACAGTCTTATTTCCACAGACTTCCCTGATATGTTCCACTATATATGTAGCTTTCCTGTCTTTCTACCCATATCACCTTGCAAATTACATACATAATGGATGAACTACTTTATAGTTGATCTTCCTTTTCAGAAACTGTACAAAGCTATTTGAATTTAATGTAATCACCTGTTACAACTGTCCCAATTTTTAAGGGCAGTCCTCTGATTACGTGTTTGATATCTTACCTTTGGCTTTAAGAGAGCTCTTAACAAAAATTTCTTCAATCCAGGCTTTTTCTGAGAACTGTTTTAGTCTACTGCTGAACTTTACTTTTCTCCCTCCATGTGTCTTTTTGGCTTATATGTCACCCTACTTGAATAAATAACAGTAAAGGTAACTTTTTTTTTTTCTTAGTCCCGTCTTTTAAAGAGCATTTATACCGAACTGTATCTTCTTTCCTTTTTAAAGCTGTTTGACCTAACTTGTCATGTTTCCCTTAAAGAAAAAAATTCCCCTTTTCCTCTATTAATCTTATGTCTAACTTTGTTTTTCTTTCATTTTCTCACTTGCCTTATTGTGATTATATATGTGTATATCCACTGTTGTTTTTCTGAGCAATTAAGATTGCTAAGGGCTTTTTAATTTTTTTCTTAGCTTTTGAGTTTATTATGGCTTTGTTGAGGCTTTCCTAGTATCTCAATCCAAGAAGATGATTTATCCCCATATAATAAGGGCTGCATTTCCCTTTATTTTTTCAGTGATTTAAATCCACCACCCAACTATAGTTGAATCTACAGTCTACTCAGGGATTTATACCCAGGGCCAGCTTGAAATCACGCTGGGCAGGACTGATTGCAGAACCTTGTTGACAAGCTACTTAAATCCAAAGGTTAGTCATTCCTCAGTCCTCTTCTTGGGATATGATGAAGAATAGAATTTGGGAATAGAATTAGATGATTGCATGCCTCCTAGTAACGCCAACACATATTCTTAAAAGATAGAACCTCTTACAATGCTGTAGGGCTTACATGGAGTCTACTGCCTTTTGCAGTTTTACCTGGCAAACATGTAAAGACAGCAGAAGGTCATTCTACCAACACTTGCCTCAAATGCTTGCCTGTTTTGAAGTGAAATCTTTCCTAACCAAAGAACTGTTCCTGAAGAAATCCCTAATATTTGCAGGCACTAAAGTATCACCAAAGTTTCTTTACTGCGTTGAATATGGGTTTCAGCAGCTCTCTTCCACTGTTGGTTCCAAACCTTTGAGATGAGTTATGTCTACTTTGGGGCAGACTTATAAAAGAAAATCTACCAGAAGGCCTGGCAGTGTGTGGTCAGTGACCTCTCCTTCACTCTCGTTCATCATATAGACCGTCTTCCACAAGTGACAGTGGAGAAAAGGACTGAACTTTCCTTTCCAGTACTTAACTTGCCCAGAGGAAGAGCGACTACATTATGAAAGAGAAATCTAATGTTTCCCCTCAGTGGGTAACAGTTATACTAATGCCATTTTTCAATTATCCATTCTCACATCACATTTTTTAAATTAATAGACTTTGCTTTTTAGAGTAGTTTTATGTTTACCAAAAAATTGAGCAGAAAGTACTGAGTCCCCATTTTCCCTCTCCCCCTCCCAGTTTTCCCTATGTTAACTACTTGCTAACATAGCCATGATACATTTGTTAAGATTTTTGAGCCAGTATTGTTACATTATTATGAACTGTGGTCCACATTATGGTTTATTTTTTGTATTGTACATTCTGTGGATATTGACAAATGTATAGTGACATGTATCCACTGTTACAGTATCATAGGAAATAGTTTCACTGACCTAAACATTGCATGGGCTCCACCCTCTTGACACATTTTTGAAATAGTATCTTTATCATCTATCAAATTCCTACTTAAGGTAGCTCCCTCACATTTCTTAGGTTTATTTCTCAATATTTAATTATTTTGTTGCTGCTATGCTGGGTTGTTGTTTATCCCCCATTCATGTTTCTTTATGGCTTACTGCTCACATATAGGTTAGCTGATTGCTTTTTCATATTTATCTTATTTATGCCTAGCCATCTTACTGACTTTTTATTTAATTCTACGAATGTTAAGTTTATCTTTACTTTCTTACCAATTTTAATACCTAAAAACCCAGTTTCAGCTGCTCATTGCTCAAAAAGCTGATACTGAAGAGACAAATTTTGATTGGAAAGGATTATGAGCTTTATTCAGGAGGCTGGCCACCTGGGGAGAAGGCAGACTTTTGTCTAAAAACCAACACTGAGGTTTTTGCCTGGCCCAAAGATTTTTAAAGGAATTTTAGGGCAGTTAATCAGTAAAAGGGAAGCACAGTGATCTATAACACTTCTTGGTTGCGTTTAGACTCAGTGGTACCAGCTACAGACATTATGGCAGTGTTTGAGATTGTGTATTGGTGCCCCAGAGTGAGGGGTAGGGGGGATTGTACAAGAGGGTTTGGTTCCCATACAAAGAAAGGTTCAGTTAATCACAAGGGCTAAAGGTGCTTGCTAACTCTTAAAGACTGGTAAATTGGCCAGAGTGGCTGAGGCAGAGGCTTCAGTTTGGCTAAAATTTCCAGAATAATAATTGAATAATAGTAATGATAGCATATGTTTCTCTGTTTCAGACTTAAATGAAATTGCCTCTTCTGTGTCACCATTAAATGTGATGTTTGCTCTTGAGTCAAATCACCTTCAGCATACATATACATCATTTTCTTTGTTAAAGAGTGTAAAAGGAAGTGAATTTTTCATTTTGCCATCTATTGAAGTTTTTCTACATAAAGTTTTAACCTGTCAGTATGCTGAATTGCATTAAAGGATTATTGTTCTTGAACCTTCTTGCATTCCTAGAATATTTGACTAATAACCCTGCTGAATTCACTTTGCAAATATTTGACAGATCTATAAGTAAGTTCCTAAAACAAGAAAAAAGTACAAAAGTGCAAAGAAAATGTGACCAAAATAGCACCTGGTAGTTAAAGAAAAAAGAAGACAAGGAACCATAATAAATAGTGTAAAAGAAGATGGCCTATGTATGATGAAACATAAGTCATCAGTAATAAATAAATCCTTCGATCTAAATCCTACTAAAAGTT
Source organism: Canis lupus baileyi (assembly GCF_048164855.1). Classification (NCBI taxonomy): domain Eukaryota; kingdom Metazoa; phylum Chordata; class Mammalia; order Carnivora; family Canidae; genus Canis; species Canis lupus. The sequence continues at coordinate 24,243,796 of NC_132855.1, read as the reverse complement.
ATTTTAGATGGTGAGAATTTCAGATTAAGTCACAAATCTGTGTGCAATTTTAAGAGACTAAAATTCAAATGCTAAAAATATTAAAGATGTAACAGAATAGGGGGATATAAACAAATTGCAAGGTTTTCTTTTCCTTTATCCAGTAAACATGTACAAAAGGTAGTTTTGTTTGTTTCTTTTCAATTCACATAGGACTTGTTACCTTTCATATATTCTCCAATGTAACCCAGATCTCTGTCTCTTCCCATTTTCTGTCTGTAGATACACTCTTCCTGAGAAGAGTCTCTACTCTTTAAATCAATCCCATCTCTTGTTGAAACCTGTTAATCTAGTGTAGCACGGTCAGATGTACCGTTTGGATACAAAAAGTACCTCCCATTCCTTCCACAATGTTAATATCTAGCTGGAGACTATTCTTAACTAAATTGCTGTGCAGAGATCTCTCTGATTTCTTTCTTTAACTTACTGAAGTGCCTATGTATTCATGCAACTAAAATTCCCTATTGCTGAATATATATTTTGGCAAGGTTTTTTGCTACATTTCAGAATAGTTATACATCTTTCGGAACTTCTGTCAGCAGCCATAGACTCCTCCCTTATCTAATTTGCTTATTTGCTTGTTCTGTCAGAATTCTTTTTCTCACTCCTTTCCTTCTTTTCCTTCCACCTTTCTTTTTCTTTCTTTCTTTCCCCTTAGCAACTAGATCCACTTGTTTTGGTGGTAATCAAATAGTTGACTTGGTTTTGCTACCTGTTATTTTGGGTGTGGTATGTGGCAAAATCACCTGAGAACTATGCCTACCTACTCTACCTCTCCCACCAAGTCAAAGGAAATAAAAATTTAAAAATTCAAGACACTACTCAGATAATAATGGCTTAAGCTATAAGTAATCTGCATGTAATATCTAAGCAGTAGGCCCTAGGCCTTATAGAAAAATCTTGACATAGCTGAAAAAGTAAAATTTTGTTCATCTTTTGGCCCATTATAAAATAAAAAATAAAGCCTGTTTCCTTTGTTGTTCTGAGCATTACCATCTCATTTGGATTTTTATTCGTGGAGTTATAAAGTAGAATGTAATGACTTACGTATCTGAAATTATATTAATAGTTTTAGTAAATACTTAACATTTACAAAATGCCATATCCTCTGAGCTACTAAGCCAATATTTAGATTTGTGATAAATTTTTTTTTTACGCTGAAAATACTGTCTCACGTTCCCAATGTTATAAGGAGTGCCTAACCTATCGCAAGCTCCAAATTTTCTCTGAGACTGTCCTGTACGTTATACCTGCCTTCTTTCAGGAACCTAGAGTGACAGATACCATTTTGGCCTTGGACAGAAATAACAATTTAAAAGTGGTTGCTATCCAGCTCCTATCAGACGTGCATTTGAAAGAAGTGTTACTTAAGGAAAGAGTACTGAATGGTCACTTAGTTTGTCCACTCTGTGCATTCAGAGTTATTCTTGTTTCAAATTAGATCTGTGTAGGCTACTCTCTTGGGAAATACAGTGTGCACTCTGGATCCTATCAAGAATAGATAATTTTTTAAAAATCCAGATTGCTGTGTTTGAAAAACCATCAAGGGCATTGCTCTTATGTTATTTAATGTCCCTGTAAAAATCTCACCATGAGAAATACCTTAGAATTTGTGTCAGGAAAAAAAAAATGGTTTCCTTAAGGGATTAGTAGATTACTTCTCAGATTATTTTCCCCTGTTTATACTGCTCAATGCCATTTTGATACAGCAAATCATGATAGCAACTCTGTAAGTCCTTCTTAAATGGGTCTTATGAACCAAGTCTGTGCTGGACAAAGATTGGATTTGAATAGAAAATAGAAATAAAGCATTTGGCAAGTGCTGATTTTGTGTATTTGCTAAGCCACGCCCAGTGAACCCGTTTTAATTTCATTTATATCTCTCTTAACTAGAAAACGTTGTGTGATGTAATCCTTATGGTCCAGGAAAGAAAGATACCTGCTCATCGAGTTGTCCTTGCAGCAGCCAGTCATTTTTTTAACTTAATGTTCACAAGTAAGTATCTTAAAGTAAAACATAGTATTTTTCCCATCAGAATAAAGTAGAGTCTAAATGAAAATATCTTCCTCGTTTTTAAAGCTCTTTAGAAATTAAGGCCATAAAACAATGAAGAGATTGAAAAGTGGTTATGATGAGGATTGAGCAAAAGAAAAATATCCTTTCATTAGCCCTGCAGGCCCAGGCCCTTTATGGATGAAGATACAGTTTCTATTTGAATGCCCAGTTTTCTTCTTAACCTCAGGTGGAAAGGCAAAGAAGAAAATAAATGTTAGAATAATTTATCAGTAAATTAAATAAAAATGAAATATGAGGTATAGCATACCATACTAGAAAGAACTCTAGATTTAGAGTTTGAGAACTGGGTCCAAGTCCTGGTTCCTCTGCTTAGTACTGTTTTATGAGCTTGATAATATTATGTAATATATCTGCCTCAAATTTTCTCTTTGGTGCTCTGGCTACCTATGAGGTTTTTGGTAAAGAATGAGAGCTTTGCTAACTATAGCTTACTATATTTATATATAACTGTCGTCGTTCTTGTAGATTTTTGCTGGCTATGTCAGATGTAGTTTTTCTCATAGCAATTTAGAAGAGTGCTACTAAATTATTATAGGACTTGGGGAAATACTAAATCTAGTTTTATGCATATGTTTACATGGTCCTTTTTATTTTTTTTTTAAAGAAGTACACTAATTCACTAATTTCTAAGCTTATTTTAAGGCACATAAATGTTGAGAATCAATATACATTTATTGTAGGAATGTTGGGCCGGCCTTCTGGGTATTTTTTTTTTCTCAGATCTCTGCCTATTACTGTTTTCTATACTTAACATGGCCTGGAATGATCTAGTCCTCAGTTAAACTGGTGATAGTACTCATACCATTTATATTTCTTCTCTTCATTTTAGCTAACATGCTTGAATCAAAGTCCTTTGAAGTTGAACTCAAAGATGCTGAACCTGACATTATCGAACAGCTTGTGGAATTTGCTTATACTGCTAGGTAAGTTAAGAAGGATCATTTCTGTTGTAGAGAGGTAAGATTGGGATCTACTGTGCAGAGAGCATTGTGGTGACACATTGATATGCTCCAAATTCTTCAACATGAAAAACTACAAGAACAGGGATGGATGTTTGAGGAACTTAATGCCATACTGATGCAAGGACTGAAAAGCTTAATTTTCTGTTTAATTTCAGGGGTTAGTAGGATACGTTTTATAATAGCATTATTAAAATAATAAAAAAGAATTGTAGGAAGTTAATATTCACTTTAACTTCTTTGCAGAATTTCTGTGAATAGCAACAACGTTCAGTCTTTGTTAGATGCAGCAAACCAGTACCAGATTGAACCTGTGAAGAAAATGTGTGTCGATTTTTTGAAAGAACAAGTTGATGCTTCAAATTGTCTTGGTAAGAAATCAGATTCCTATTTAAAATAAAAACAGGGATCCCTGGGTGGCGCAGCGGTTTAGTGCCTGCCTTTGGCCCAGGGCGCGATCCTGGAGACCCAGGATCGAATCCCACGTCAGGCTCCCTGCATGGAGCCTGCTTCTCCCTCTGCCTATGTCTCTGCCTCTCTCTCTCTCTGTGTGACTATCATAAATAAATGAAAAAAATTAAAAAAAAATAATAAAAACAAAACCAAAAACAAAACCAAATTTTAATGTGTATTTTAATTTTAAAAAGTGTGGTTATTATGAACATCCTCATTTAATTTCAAAGACACTGTCCACTAGAAAATACACTCAAAATAAATTTTAAGAGATGCTTGGGGGGATACCTATTAACCTGGGCAGCAACAAGCCCATTAAATATTGTGTTAACATTTTCCAAAATATAAAATAGCTTTAATAATGAGTTTTTGTGTATCTAGAATGAAGAGTAAGGATTGCATCTGGTGGTGGTGTGAAATATGATATCATTAATATGAATGTTCACCTTTGTTGAAGCACTTAAGATTGCTGCAGTCTGACTTGGATGAGAACTGAGGTTGTTTATATTGCCTGAGGTCTAATAGCTAGTATGTGGAGGTGGAGGTGCTGAGGTTGGAATTTAGGTAATCTTGTTCTTAACTACTACATTATGTTGCCTCTCCACATTGTCAGATGTGCTAACTGTTGTATACTAGAAGACTTAAAAATCCTAGAATATAAATTAAGATACTAATTCAGGGACTGCTATAGGGGGTGCCTGGGTGGGTCAGTCAAGCATCTGACTGTTGATTTCAGCTCAGGTCATGATCTTGGGGTCTTCAGATGGAGCCCCATGTTAGGCTGCACACTCAGCACGGAGTCTGCTTGTCCCTCTCCCTCTGCTGCCCCCTCCTCATGCATTCCCCCTCCCAAATAAATAAATAAATAAATAAATAAATAAAATCTTTAGAAAGACCAGTCTCTAATCTCACCTGTGCAACAGGAACATTCTGGAATGAGTCCCTCTATTTCTCTGGACCATAGTCTCAGGTTCCATTTATCAATAAGATTTGTGTTCCTGAGATTTTACTTATTTCCCCTTATATAAATAAATATTCTCAGAAAATTTGTTGTAAAGAGAGAATTCAAAGAAGTTTTTGGAAGATGATGACTTTAAGTATTTTTCCCTAATTCCCTAGCACTCTAAATTTCTAACCAGGTGATTCAACTAGAAAGAAAAACAGCCAGAGTAGGGAGTGGATGTGGTGGTACAAACCATACTGTGGAACCTAGAGCAGGTTTGTGCTAACCATGTCTTAGGCTTTGGGCTTCTGAGACCATTTAGGAATTTTACTTCTGGATGCCTTCTGTCATTGTTTTCAAGCTGAGAGGAAAGAGCTTAACAGCTTAGAAGGGAGCCTGATTCTCTGACTGAGCCTGGCGCAAAGATAGTGGCCCAGCCCGTTGCCAACTGCACTCTCAGTACCTAAGGGAACTGATTCAGCCTGCTTTCTATTTAGCCCTGAGCATGGCTCTCCCTGAACTGATCAGAGAACTCTGTTTTTACCACTTATCAATTCTCTGTTGCTTAGAAGATCCCAACAAGCTGGCTTCCTTGAATGCTAAAGGAGCCCATGGTACCTGATGGAATTGGGCAAAGATCATACTAGATTAAAGGAAACCCAGTAGTTTGAGAGACAGAATATCAAGCTAAACAGCTTGAAATGAATGTCTCCTGTAGACAGATTACTGTAAGAAATGGAGAACTTTTTTTAAAGATTTTATTTATGTATTCATGAGACACACACAGAGGCAGAGACACAGGCAGAGGGAGAAGCAGGCTCCATGCAGGGAACCTGACGTGGGACCGGGTCTCGCGCCCTGAGTCTCGCGCCCTGAGCCACCCAGGGATTCCCCAGAAATGGAGAACTTAAAATGCATATGAATAGGGTGGAGAGGAGGGTGTGATTTTCCATGAAGTTCAACTGCATTGAAAAGTAGAATGAATACTCCTAAAAATCAAACTTAAAGAAGATTAAACAGAGAAAACTGCTTCATAATAACAAAACAAAAATGCAGAGAAGTGGAGATCATTAGTGAAAGCATGAAAGACACGGATATGAAGTAGGAAGTCCAGAAGGAACAGATGAAGGAAAAGCAATATCAAAAAAATAATAAAACTTATTTGAGCTTAAAAAAAAACGTTACCTTTCACAGTAAATTATGCTAATACAGACCTGATGAAGTAAGATACTCCTCTCCTAGATATATCCTAGTGATGTTTTTTTGCCTCCAAAATCGAGACAACTTCTGTTTGGAGTGATAAAAATACTCTGGCACTAGATAGTGATGGTGGTGGCACAACATGGTGAATGAACTAAATGTCACTAATGGTAAGTTTTATGTTGCAAGTGTTTTACTATAATCTTTTTTTAATATTTGTTTATTCATGAGAGACACAGAAAGAGGCAGAGTTAGAGGGAGAAGCGGGCTCCCGGTGGGAACCCTGATACAGTACTTGATCCCAGGACCTGGGATCACACCCTGAGTCAAAGGCAGACACTCAACCACTGAGCCACCCAAGTGGCCCAGTTTTACCATACTTTTTAAAAAATTAATATAAAAAGAATTTATAAGCTTTTAGAGAGAAAGGGTATGGGGGTATGGTAGGTTAGCCAGAAATTGGCCACCAGTTCTTTCCATCCCTATATGTATAACCATTTATGTATGTGACTTTGTAGCTCCTCCATCAAGCCTAGTCTAGGCTGGCCATGTAGCAAATGTGACATGAGCAAAGGCCTTAAAAATGATTGTGCATTGGGGCTTGCCCTTCTTTCTGCCAGGGGCTCTTCTGCCATCATGAACAGATTAGAGGCCATTTGAGGCACAGAAGAGCTATACTAACTGATGTCTGTACCAATCAGCTTTTCTATTACCAGATAAGTAAATGAGGCCTATCTAGACCATCCAGTTCCCAACTGAGCAACCAGCTAACTACAGATCAACCAGCCCAGATCAAAAGAACTACCCACTTGACTCCTAGAATTGCAAGAAATAATACATTTTTGTTACGTTGAGCCACCAAGTTCTGGGGTGGTTTTTCCTGTAGCAATAGATAAGTAATATAAAAGTTTATTTAGAAAAGAAAGAGAATCAGAATGATGTTACTTTTTTATCTGCAGTATGAAGTTATAAGATAATAGCATAAGATGCAAATGGTGGAGGTAGAAAAAAAGAATTACATTTTAAAACATCATTCATTTGAGACATTGCAAAGACAGCTTATAATCCACCTATAGCCTTCTATGAAAAGTATTAGGGGAAGTACCACAGCAAAGAAAGAGGTAATAAAGATCTCAAGATAGGGATTTGCTGGTCAGCTTCCCTAGTTACAAGCAAAATAAACTGACTGACTTACACAGAAAAAAAATTTAGTGAACGCTTTTGAGTTACTTATAGAATTGCCTAGAGGGGCACCCAGCTGGCTTAGTCGGTGGAGCATGTGAATCTTGATCTCGGGGTTATGAATTTGAGCCCCACGTGTGGCATGGAGTTCACTTAAAAAATTAAACATACACAAAAGAATCGCCTAGAAATCTCAAAAATAAAGCTTAGAAAAAGTATAAGGATTTGAACAACACAGACTTGTTTAGGTAGATATCATGGAATTTTTTACCCAGTAATCAAAGAATACAAATAGTTCTTGGATACCCTTGGAGTGTTTACAAATACTTCAGCCACAGAAAATCTGGAGCACCTCAAAGAGAAGAGACACAGGCTACATCTGCTTCTTACAGTGCAATAAAGCTGAACTAACGTCAAAAGGAAAGCTATTTCCTCCTACTCCATCCAGAACACTCAGATCCTTAACTGAAGAATTGTTTAGAAAGGTATTTTTTTTTATTTTTATTTTTTAGGAAGGTATTTTTAAAGAAGTATTAAAACTGAACTTACAGGCTATATAGAAATATGTGACAATAAGCACAGAATAAATCAAAACCTTTGGAATGTGACTGAAGTATTTCTTAAAAGGAAAGTTTATAAATGCAATCTGTCAAGAGAAAAAAATAACAATAAAAGTTTCCTTATCAGGCATAATCAGAACAATAGTTGGCTAATTTAAAATGTCACTAAGCAGTGCACCTGGTCAGTTGTTTGGGCAGCTGACTGTTGATTTCAGCTCAGGTCATGACCTCAGGGTTGTGAGATCGAGCCCCATCTGGGACACCACACTCCGTAAAGACTGTATTTGGGATTCTCTCTCCCTCTCCCTCTATCCTTACCCTGTTTGCCATCTCTGAATGAATGAATGAATGAATGAATACCTACCTACCACATACATATCTTTAAAAAAAATTAAAATGTTGTTAGGGATGCCTGAGTGGCTGTGTCAGTTAAGTGTCCAGTTCTTAATCTCAGCTCAAGTCTTGATCTCAGGGTCGTGAGTTCAATCCCTATGGAGCCTCCATACATATAATCCATAAAATGCCATTAAAACAGTGAGTGATTATTCTTTGCTATGAAGGTGTTACTTTAACGTAATGTGTATACTTATGTATTAACGTTATTATGTTAATACTTATGTATACATATTACATACCAGTCTTCCAGTCTTTGAGGCCATACCTATTATTTCAATACTTATCTGTGTTTGTTTTTCATAAATCACACTAGTGATATATATAATTTTTTAAAAAATTTTTAGTTTCCTTGAAATGAATTGAGAATTTAGTGAGAGAGTCTGAGTATAGAATCCCCCTAGAGGGGTGCCTGGGTGGCTGACCTTGGCTTGCGTCATGATCTCATGGTCCCAGGATTGAGTCCCATTTTAGACTCCCTGCTCAACGGGGAGTCTGCTTATCCCTCTCCCTGCTTGTCCTTCAACTCATTCTCTTTCACTCTCTCTTAAAAGCTTTTAAAAAAAAAAAAAAAGAATCCCCCTAGAATTGTGCAATATTTTCAGATCTTATTACTTATCTTCATCATTTCTAATTTGAGCTTTTCTCAAGTCTGTCTGAAACCTTAAGATTAATTTTCATAGGAGTAACTACTTTCTTTTCACATTCATGTTTTATTGATTTGCATGGTATTTATTTGGGTTGTATAATGACAACACATTCAACTGCCATAAATTAGTTAGTAAACAAATACTGATTCTTGGTGAAAATACCATCTTGTTGCTGATAGCATAAGTATACAGATATAGCAGACTCCTCACCATGAGCATCTAGCATGCCATGGCATTGACTAGTATTCGAAAATGCCTAGTGATTTGACAAGTTCGTTGGCAGGCATCAGTTATGAGAACCTCTATGGTATAAATCTGAAAACATCAAAACTTATACCTGAAGACAACATGAGTTGAAACACGGAAAATCAAAGATAATGAACTGAAAAAAATTCGACTTATGACTTTGAAGGGAGGCCTGCGAAAGGATCACACACAATTATCAGTGACTTTATTTAGAAAGATTGGCAAACTTTTTCTGTAAAAGACCAGATAGTAAAAAATTTAGACTCTATGCCATGCACATGTCACATGTGGTCCTTGTCACTATTCCTCCTTTTCCCTTTCCCTCTGCCTCACTTTTTTTTTTTTTTTTAATGACCCTTTAGTAATACGAAAACTATCTTCAGCTGCTGACCCCTATAGCTGGCTGTGGGCTGGATTTGGTTCATTGACAGCACTTTTCAGATTCCTTAATATTAACAACTAATTGAGGGGACACTTCCTTCTCAAACAAAAAACGAAATAGCTAGGAAAAGGCTGAATGGAAAATGTGTAAGCGTTTATATAAAGAAAGCTGTGTAGGGAGGTGGGGAGGGGGGATGGGGTAATTGGGTGATGGGCATTATTTTTTTTTTTTTTAAGGAGGGCACTTGCAGTAATGAGCACTGGGTGTTATATTTAACTGGTGAATCACTAAATTCTACCTCGAAATACAGTATATGTCATTTAAATTGAATTCAAATAAAAACTTGTAAAAATACAGTATATATATATATATAATATATACACAGTTCAGTATATATATATATATAATACAGTATATGTCATTTAAATTGAATTCAAATAAAAACTTGTAAAAATACAGTATATATATATATATAATATATACACAGTTCAGTATATATATATATATATAATACAGTATATGTCATTTAAATTGAATTCAAATAAAAACTTGTAAAAAAAGAATGCTGTATAGGGGCACCTGGGTGGCTCAGTCACTTAAGTGTCCTCCTCTGAATTTCAGCTCAGGTCATGATCTCAGGTCATGGGATCAAGCCCCACTTTGGGCTCTGTGCTCAGTGGAGAGTCTCCTCAAGATTTTCTCCCTCTGCCCATCCCCTACTCGTGCTCCCTTTCTTTCTCTAAAAATAAATCCTAAAAAAGCTGTGTAATTACATTGAACATCATAAAAAATCTGAATAAATGGAGATCCATGCCATGTTCCTAAGAGTAGCTCCTCCATGTTGTGGAACAATCAGCTGTCCCTAAAGTAATCCAGAAATTCAGTGCAATCCTAATTAAAATCATATCAGGATTTTTTACAGTAGAATGTTATAAGCTTATTTTAAAATTTATTTTCAAGAGAAAATGTTTAACAGTTAAGAAAAATGTGAAAAAATATTGAAGGGACTTTTCCTACAAAGTAACAAAATCAGCCATACTTAACTCAGTATACTATTGAAATAAGAATAAACAAATCAGTAGAACAGAAAAGGATCCAAATTTATGAAATTCATTCAGCCTCACTTTCCCAGAGTCATACTTTTTCTTCAGTGTATGTTTGGGGGCTTTTTAAAGTGATTTTCTATTCATTTATTTTCTTCTGTATTTAGGTATAAGTGTGTTAGCTGAGTGTCTGGATTGTCCTGAATTGAAAGCAACTGCAGATGACTTTATCCATCAGCATTTTACTGAAGTTTATAAAACTGATGAATTTCTGCAACTTGATGTCAAGCGAGTTACACATCTCCTCAATCAGGACACTCTGACTGTGAGAGCAGAGGATCAGGTGACTAAATTGTCTTCTCATGTTTTTCTTAGTAAAAATATCCTTATTGATTTCTTAGGTTTCATGTTTGGATACCTGACAAGGAAAAGAATCATATTAGGAGGGTATGTGTTCTTTACATTAAACAGAATATTCCAAAATCTCTTACATAGGAAAAGTAACTCTCCGGTGCTTTTACGGGCTTTCTATTTGAGAGATAGGCCATTTGATAGAAATAAAACTATTGGATACCATGATAGGAAGAACAGTGCTTCCCCTCCAAGGATGTCCACATCCTACTCCCCAGAACCTATGAGTGTGTTACCTTACATGGCTACTGGAAATTTGCAGATGTGGTTAAGGTAAAGATCTTTGAGATGAGATTATCCAGGTGGGCCCAGTGTAATCATGAGCGTCCTTAAATGTGGAGGAGGGAGGTAGAAGAGTCAGTGTCAAGAGTGGGAAAGAGTCAGTGATTGCTGGCTTTGAAGACGGAGGAAGAGGCCACAAGCCAGGGAATGCAGGTAGCTGTTAGAGTCTGGAAAAGACAAGGAAATACTTTCTCCTCTAGAGCCTTCAGGCAGCCCTGCTGACACATTGATTTTAACCCAGTGTGAGCCATTTTGGACTCAGTCTCCAGAACTGTCAAATAAACTGCTAGAGGTATAAGCTGGCACAGGCATTTGGGAGCTAGGTGGACTAACACAGACACTCTGACATTCAGTTAATTCCTATTTGCAGTCCCACATCCTTCTCTGTATTTTAAACCAATAAATTTGTGATAATTTGTTACATCAGCAATAGAAAACTAATAGAGGTTCTGTAAGATCATATGGTTTGAGTTACTTTTGTTCTAAAGATAAGAGATTTGCACTGAGCCATTTTTCTTTGGTCTTCTTAATGGCGCAGTCATAAGTTATATTCGTTGACAGGTTGAATCTGGAGGCAAAAAACAAAAATCACCTCAGTTCTATGACCTTAAAATTAACTGACTTATATGCATTACAGAAAGCGAACTAAAAAGTCACTTGAGTTTGAAGAAAAGCTGGCAAATGCTACATACAGGTCATCAAACCTGATGAGCACTACTCACAGGTTAATATTTTCAGTGATAAGTCATGTTGATATCATGCACCCTTCATATAATGTAAGGAGAATGGCATGGCATCTCTATGGTCTTCCTCCCAGAAGACTGTAATCCCATCTAATCATGAGAAAAACATCAGACAAACCCAAATTGAGTGACATTTTACAAAATACCTGACCAGAACTCAAAATTGTCAAAGTCATCAGAATAAAGGAAAGTCTGAGAAACTGTCATAGTCTAGAAGATTCTAAGATGACATGATGAGTAAATGTGATGTGGTATCTGTTATGGGATTATGAGATGGAGGAAAAAAATTGGATAAAAAACTGAAGTTTTGGGAGTATGGACATTAGTTAGTAATGGACCAATACTGATTTATTGGTTGTGATAAGAGTATCATACTAGTGTAACATTTTAACAGTTGGGTCCAGGGTATTTGAGGACTCTGTGCTATCTTTGCAACTTTTCTGTAAATCTAAAATTTTTCCAAAATTAAAAGTTTATTTAAAAAAAATAGGCCAATCCCTATTAAAAATTCATATGGAGATTAGAACTTAGGCCATATTAACACCAATTTAAGCAGCTCAGACATGTATGTATGTAGCAGATATGTATATTTATGTTTTCATTGTGTTTAAATTCATGATTTGTGGGGCGCCTGGCTGGCTCAGTTGGTAGAGCATGCAACTCTTGATCTCAGGGCAATGACCTCAAGTCCCATGTTGGGCGGCATGGAGCCTACTTTATTTACTTATTTAAAAAAAAAAAAAAAAAGATTTATTGAGAGAGCATGCGCATGAGTGGGAGGGACAGAGGATGTGAGAGTGATAGAGGGAGAGAGTCTTAAGCGGACTCTGCACCGACCACAGAGCCAACCCAGGGTTTGAGCTCACAACCAAGAGTCAAATGCTTAACTGACTGCACCACCACCAGGGACCCCTGGGCATGGAGCCTACTTACAACAAAAACAAAAAGTGAGTGATTTACACATTAAATTGTGTTGATAAACTTGGACTTGTTTGGTAAAGGTAAATGAATGCTATAGTACTATTTTGAAAATAATTCAAATATAAATATCCTATGATGTTTTTTTTTAATTTTAAATTTTAAAATTTAAAGTTTCTGGAAAGCAGCTAAGTCTATCAATTCACAGTTCAGGAATATCATATTAAAATAAAATCATAGATGACCTTCATATCTTTTGGAATAGAAGTCCCCTTAAGAAATTAACCTGTTTTCCTGGTACCAAGTAAATATATATTGAAACTGTCATTGACCAATAGATTTTTTTCCAGTAGAAATGTACATCATAGCTCCTTCTGAAAAGCTATATTTTAAAAAATCATAAATTCAGTATCCTTCCTATCATTACATTATATAGTAATAATTTGTTCTAAAAAACATTATGAGAATCAGTAGAACAGTATATAAGTACAGGCAAGTGTTTGGGAATGAAAGAAAATATCTGAATAAAATATTGGGAATAAATGGTTGTGTCTTTGATATCCTCCTCCAACCTTCAGTGTAAGAGTAAATGTAGGTCATTGGAAATGTTGCTACCTTCTAAGAACTTTACTATGCTATTTTTCCCCCTTTAGGTTTATGATGCTGCTGTCAGATGGTTGAAATACGATGAGCCTAATCGCCAGCCATTTATGGTTGATATCCTTGCTAAAGTCAGGTTTCCTCTTATATCAAAGAATTTCTTAAGTAAAACAGTACAAGCTGAACCACTTATTCAAGACAATCCTGAATGCCTTAAGATGGTCATAAGTAAGTTGCCTTACTGTCCATTTATAACCTGATCCTGTAGCCAGTTTCTTTTGAGCTTCAGCCCTTTAGAATGGATCAGACTCGGCACCAGGGGAAACATTCAAGACTTAGCTCTTCTAGATAATTAGTCCATTGGGGTTCTCAGCTGTCTACTTGGAGGAGACTTAGCCCTAGCCCTTATTTTTTAGGGACGTGTGTGATAGAAGGTAAAAATTACTTCTACCTTATCTTCTTTTGTGTATGATAACTTTCGTGCACTTTTGTTTCTAGTGTTTCCTTTATATTCAGCCAGATAGTATACTGTGATCATTTTTCTTTTTTCTTTTTTGGCCCAGAGTTAATAACTGTGATATTTTTTACTTAGTTTTTCTTGATTTGCAGGCTAAGTCCCAACCCCTCTATAAAATGCTCCTTAATAAAATTGTACAATTAGACAGTCTGTTGTTTTTCTTTTATTTCTTAGAAACATCCTTGATAGAGACTGCCTTCTACATATTACAGTATGGACTGTTTGCACTCTAACCTTAAGGCACACTTGTCCTGGACTTCCCTTCTCTATCTTGGGATGTCCTATCACACCTCTGCTTTACTTAGACCCACTATCTTTGTGGACCCCATTTCTTCCCTTTTCTTAATTCTCTCTGTTGAATGGAATATATCCCCTAAAAGGTTCCTGAGAAAGTAGGTATGATAGTAAATATTTGGAGACTTGATGAATCTCTTATCTTTATTTTATCATAAAACATTGAAGGATTCTTAAATGGGGTATAGAATTATATTGAAAATAATTTTCAGTTAGAATTTTGAAGGCATTGTACCATTATTAACTAGCTTCCAGTGTTATTGAGAAATCTGATCATTTTATTTTTTATTCTTCTATGTAAGCATTTCAAATCTTTTGGGGGGGGGGCGGTTGGCACCTGGGTGGCTCAGTCAGTTAAGCATCCAACTCTTGGTTTCTGTTCAGGTTATGATCTCTTGGGTTCTGAAATCAAGCCTGGCCTCAGGCTCTGCACTCAGCAGGGGGTCTGCTTGAAGAGTCTCTCCCTCCGTCCCTCACCCCACTACTCATGGATATGCACACTCTCTCTTTCAGATAAATAACAAATCTTTAAAAAATCTTTTTTTCATATCCCTGATGTTTTGGAAGTTCACAATAAGGTAACTGGGTATGCATTTTTTTTAAGTTATCATGTTAGGTATTCTCTATCTTTTCAATAGATTTCTCTATTCTCTATTATTATTGTGATTCTTCAGCAGATGAGTCTAATCTTTTCTTGTCTCTCTCTTTTTTTTTTTTTAAGATTTTATTTATTTATTCATAGAGACAGAGAGAGAGAGAGAGGCAGAGACAGGCAGAGGGAGAAGCAGGCACCATACAGAGAGCCTGATGTGGGATTCGATCCAGGGTCTCCAGGATCACGCCCTGGACTGCAGGCGGCGCCAAACCGCTGTGCCACCGGGGCTGCCCTTTTCTTGTCTCCCTTGTTATCCATCTTTTCTCTTTGTTCTGTCTTCTGGGAGATAGCGTTAATTTTTCTGTCAACACTTTTATTTCAGCTATTTTTAATTTCTGTGAGCTTTAACTTATTCTAGAACTTCTTATTTCATGGCTGTAATACCTTATTCTGAAATAGCATTATGTTGGCTTTCATGCTTCCTTGTCTGCCTTTTCTATATTACTTTTGAATTTTGTTTTTTTCTTCATTGCTATTGAAGGTTTTCTTAAATGTTTGGTATCATCTGTGAGTCATAGTTATAAGAGTAAGTTATTATAAAATCAGTAGATAACGCTGTATATGTGAATGGGCTTCTCACTTCTTGGGCTGAACCATAGAATAATCCGTGTAAACACAGTTTTTAAATTGAGGAGCCCTCAAGTGTCAGTATCTGTAGATATTTTCTCAGGTAGCTGGGTGCAGGCATTTGAGACCTGGGTAGTGAATATTTTGATACATAAACTTTGACTTAATCCTTGTCTTCAGGCTCATACCCTTCTCTGTGTGATTCCTCGAGACTGGAATATCTCTAAAGACCAGTCCTCATATCCTACAGTGGAAAAGTCATGGCAGGTTACCTGACTGTGTAGGAGGGGAAGGAGACTGGCAGTTCAAATGTTGTTTATTCAGAATTTTAGAGTTCTCTTATTTTCATCCCCAGTACACTCTCTGGGGTACTTCCTATCTCTAATTATAAATCTTTCCAGAGTTCTGCAGGATAATTTGGCTTGCTGCTTATTGGTATCTCCTTCCATATCCATTTTGGTTTAGCATTCTATCTGCTACCTCTCTTCATTAACTGAGTTTTAGGGTTACAGATC
This sequence comes from Canis lupus baileyi, assembly GCF_048164855.1. NCBI lineage: Eukaryota > Metazoa > Chordata > Mammalia > Carnivora > Canidae > Canis > Canis lupus. The sequence continues at coordinate 24,228,167 of NC_132855.1, read as the reverse complement.
TTCTGTTATCAAAAAGGTAGAGTTTGTGTTTGTTTCTTGCTTCCTTGTTTGGGATGGCTTTCAAGAAAAAAGAAAAAAGGTCTTAAAATGGCACATTTAGGGGTGCCTGGGTGGCTCAGTCAGTTAAGCATGTGCCTTCAGCTCAGATCATGATCTTGGGGACCTGGGATTAGTCCTGCATCGGGCTCCATGATCTGTGGGGAGTCTGCTTCTCCCTCTCCCTCTGTCTGCCACTGCCCCTGCTTGTACACGCTCTCTCTCTCTCACGTCCCCTCTCCTTCACTTCCCTGTCAAATAAATTTTAAAAATAGGGGCACCTGGGTGACTCAGTGGTTGAGCATCTGCCTTTGGCTCAGGTCATGATTCTGGGGTCCTGGGATCAAGTCCCGCATCAGTCTCCCCATGGGGAGCCTGCCTCTCCCTCTGCCTATGTTTCTGCCTCTCTCTTTGTGTCTCTCATGAATAAATAAAATCGTTTTAAAAATTAATTTAAAAATTTAAAAAATGAAATTATCATGCCCCATTTGGAAGGTTAAAAAAGAGAACTAAAATACAGAACAGGGATCCCTGGGTGGCGCAGCAGTTTGGCGCCTGCCTTTGGCCCAGGGCGCGATCCTGGAGACTCGGGATCGAGTCCCACGTCGGGCTCCCGGTGCATGGAGCCTGCTTCTCCCTCTGCCTGTGTCTCTGCCTCATTCTCTATCTCTCTCTGTGACTATCACAAATAAATAAAAATTAAAAAAAAATTTTTTTTAAATAAAAAAATACAGAACAACTAAACACATAAATATATAAATTGAATTAAATTGTCCTAAGATCCTTGTTTTCTTCTGGAGGAGGGTAGAAATATTAATGTCTAAGGTACATATATTAAAATAGATAACTATTAAAAAGACTGACACAGTATATAAAAATTCTCTAGTAGAAGGAAAAATGAAGAGAAAAAGCCTCAACCCAAAAGGAGACAAGAAAGAAACATAGAAAACTTGAGATGAACCAAAAGTGCAAAATAAGGTATTAGAAAAAATTATAAATAGTACTTTAAATTATATGGAATATAATTTACCTGTTAAAAGATAGGGTTTAAAAAAGAAAATCAAGCTATATATTGTTTTCAAAAGATCTAACTAAAACATAAAGACACAAAGTGTTTGAAAAGACATAAAAGGATAAAAATAAGCCAGGAAAACACTAACCATATAAAAAGATAGGTTAGTTATATAACCATCTAATAAAATATAGGAAGGCAACAATCATTATTAGGGAAAAAGATCACTACATAAAGAGAAAAGGTTCCATTCACTAGGAAGAAAACATTGCTAAACTCATATTGAGTTTAAGCCCACAAAATATATAAAAGAAAAATTATCAGAATTACAGAAGAAACAAATTTAGTACAGTGGGTGAATATAATACAACTTTGTCAGTGACTGATAAGTTAACTAGATAAAAAAATTAGATCATAAAAAATACAAATGACAATTTTACAAAATTTCACAACTTTCAGTAAATACTAAAGAATTGTTAAAGAACATCTTTCACAAAGTTCATACATTTTATAGTCTATTTGTTATAAATTGTTTTGGCTATCTGGAAATGCCTTTTTTTTTCATGCTGTTCTTAAAGGTTAACTGGGCATGTAATTCTAGATCAAATACTTTGAAGATATTATTTCATCCTGCCTTCATCATTCTTGTTGATCCTTGCTGTTAGTTTGGTTGTCATTCTTTGTACATGATCCGAATTTTTTTCTGTAGCTTTTTATAAGAGCTTTTCTTCATATTTGGTGTTTAGCACCAAATGCTTCTGGACATTCATTTCTTTGGTTTATCCTGCTTGATATTTCTTTGTTTCCTGAGTCCAGTGATCTGTGTTTTTCATCGTTTAGAAAATTCTCAGCCATTTCAAATAATGCCACTACTTTGGGAATTTTAATTAGAAAAGTTGGCAAGTCTTTCCTTTCATTCTTTGTCTCTGTGTTACATTTGGGATAATTCTTGAAATCTATATTCCAGCTCACTAATTCTTCTTTCATCTATTTCTTTTCTAATCATTTGTTTAATGAGTTTTGAATAGTAATTAAATATTTCTTTTTTTTTCAGAGTGTTTTTTTTGCATGTGTTAAGAATTGTTGACATTATTTTATTGTTGGATCAGTAATACTGCACATCATATATAGTTCAAAAAGACACAAAAGGATATATAGCGAAAAGTAGATATCTCCAGTACTCCTGCTCTCTACTCCCTTATCCTCTCATGCTGAAGGTTACTATTGCTATCTTATATATCCTTCCACAGGTAGTTTGCATATACATTTGCTTACATATACTTGTACAAATTATATCTATACCTATGTGTATATATACATAAAATATAAAATTTTAAAACAAATGTTATTTTACTGTGTACTCTGCTACATACTGCTTTTTTTTCATACCAGATTAGGTCTTAGAGATCATTCCATGGGTACATATTACTCTTTTTTATTTTCTTAACAGCCACATATAATATTCCATTGTATGAATATACAGTAATTTTTAACCACTTCCCTGACTGAAGTTTAGGTTGATAAACTCCTAGAAGAATTACTGACAAAAGAGTGTGTGCATTTCAGGGCACCTGAGTAGTTCAGTTGGTTAAGCATCTGCCTTCGGTTCAGTTCATGATCCCACTGTCCTAGGATGAGCCCTGCTCTGAGGCCCCTGCTTGGCAGGGGGTCTGCTTTTTCCTGCTGCCATTCCCCCTGCTCATGCTTGCTCATGCTCTCCATCAAATAAATAAATAAAACCTTAAAAAAAAAAGTGTATATGCATTTGTAATTTGAGGGGATCATAATATATTACCCTCCAAATAGTTTGTACCTGTCCATGTCCCCACCAGCAATGTGTAGGAAACATTGTATGTTTCCCCACATGTATATTATACCCTGTGTTCCAGACAGTTTGATCATGGCCAATCTATTAAGTGAAAAAGTGTGATTTAACTTGTATTTCTCTAACTAGAGCTTGAAGTTCTTTTCATATGGCTAAGAGTTGTTTGTAACTGTGTTCAGTTACTTAATGGAATTTTCTATTAGTAACTGGTCTTAATTTTATTAATTGATTATCTTTCAAATTTGTTATATGATTAATATTTTGCTAGTTATTGTCTTTTGGTTTGGTTTTTTCTGCAGCATGCAGTGATTTAACTTAAGATTTTATGTGGTTTGAATTTTTTTTCATGGCTGTGATTTTTGCCTTAGCTTCCCCTGGGGTCTTTTTTTTTTTTTTTTTTTTTTTAAGATTTATTTATTGACTTGAGAGAGAGAGAGAGAGAGAGAGTACAAGCTGGAGGGGGCAAAGGGAGAGGGAGAGAGAATCTCCAGCAGACAACAGGGCTCAATCTCACAGCTATGAAATCAAAACCTGATCCAGAACCAAGAGTTGATGGCTTAATTTCTCTACTCTCATGTGTTCTCTCACTTCCTCTCTCAAATAAATAAATAAATATAAAAAAATCATCTAAGGCATCTACTTCTGAAAGCTTTATGTGCATCTGAATTACCTTGAAATCTTGTTAAATAAATACATAGATTCTGGGGTGTCTCAGTGGATTAACGCCACCTTCAGCCCAGGGCATGCATGATCCTGGAGACCCGGGATCAAGTCCCACGTCAGGCTCCCTACACAGAGCCTGCTTCTCCTTCTCCCTCTGCCTGTCTCTCTCTCTCTCTCATGAATAAATAAAATCTTTAAAAAAAAATGTAGGTTCTGATTCACTAAGCTTAGTAGATTTTGAGATTCAGTAGTTCTAACAAACTCCCAGATGCTGAAGCTGCTGGCCTTTGAACCACATTTTAAGTGACAATACTAGTGCCTGGACCCTACCAACAGAATTTTTTATTTGATGAGTCTGTGGCCATTTCAAAGATTTTCTAGGTGATTCTAATGCACAGTTAATATTGAGAAACTACTAGGTTAGGATATCTAAATTTGTCATTATTATTTTGGCAGCTATTGCTTGAAGAGCCAGATAATTGACCAGTATGTAGTAAGTGGATGGGGGGGGGGAGTTCTTAGTGACTGCTGAGAATAATAAACTGGTTAGGACTCAGAACCCATTACACGTTTTCCTGCCTCTTTGCCCCTCACTCTTTCCTTAAATGCAATAGAGAGATAATAGAAAAACAGTTACAGAAACGAAAGCACTAGGATATTGGTTATTTCCTTTTCAAAGCATTAAACTACCTGAAGTTCTTGAAAAGTTGCCATGTGTTTTTCTACAGGTGGAATGAGGTATCATCTGCTGTCTCCAGAGGATCGAGAAGAATTGGTAGAAGGCACAAGGCCCAGAAGAAAGAAACATGACTACCGCATAGCCCTATTTGGAGGCTCCCAGCCACAGTCTTGTAGATATTTTAACCCAAAGGTAACTTCTTTTTATTGTTTATGCTTTTGAAAGCTCTGAGCACATAACCACTCACCCACCACTAGTAATAATAGCTCTTTCCTTTAGAGAAGTTAGTTTATGTGTTCTTTCACGTATCTTTTGAGATATAGAATTCTCTTCATTTAACAAATAAGGCAATTGAGGCTTAGTCAGATTTTAAATGTTTCCATAATTGCCCTGGAGCACTGCATAATAACCACTATCAGAGAAAGTGGAAAACTAGTTCTTGTATTTTATCTCATTTTGTTAGCAACTCTTTGCTTTCCTCATGTGCTATTTTCAATGAATTTATTATGAAGCTATATGTGTTTATTTTTTCTTTAGTAATTATGTTTTAATGTAAAATAATGTACTTATTCTAGAAAAATTGGAAAACCTAGAAAATAACAAAAAGATAAAGTTACCTCTAACTCCACCATCTAGAAATGATCACCAATTTTAATGTGTTTTCCAGTATATGTTATGCCATTTAGGCCAGCAAAGTCTGAGTCATGGGTCTAGAAACAATTTTTCTTAATGGATTATTAGTTAAAACTTTGAGTCCACTCACATTACTACCTCCTTGATTTTTAGACCTGTGTGTTTTGGCTATGAAAGAGATAATACCGTATTTTGCTGGTACTGCATGTATTGCTGAGGCAAAGCAAATATCACAGTCCTAAAAGATATCACCTGTAACTGGTGTTGAATCTAAGCATGTAACGGTCTCTTTCATCATTTTGTTGGCCCATTTTGGTTGATACTTGATGAGTCCAGAGCATCCTCTTCATATCACGTATTTATCTGATACTTAATACTGTAGTAGCAATGAACAAAACATTTATAAAAACACATATGGTGATGTCAAGAGTGTAAAACAGAGTAAAGGCCAATCCAAATCCAGAATCAGTATCAACTCCAATGAGGGCAGAGTACTGTCCCTTTAACAATGGGGGGGGGGGTCCCAGTATAGTTAGCCTGGTATTGGGTGACTAACTGGTTCCCTCAAGATGGGGTAACAAATCAAGGGCTCAGGCTTGGTCAGTATTCCTGACAAAGTGGGCACTGTCCAGTAGTGGATAGCCACAGTGGCCTTAGGGAGAGGAAGTACATTAGCTTCCATAGCGGCTGGCTTATGCAGCCTCTATCACTACCCTGTAGTCACTCATAAACCCATTGAGCAAGCCTCAGATTGATGAAGGAAGATAGAGATGCAGTACTATCCACATGATTATTAAGAGACTTTGCTGCAATTGTGGGCACTCTGGTAAGAATTCATAGGAGATGCAAATTTGTGTCCTTTTTAAAGGGTCATCTACATTATCCTTCCTCAAATCTTTTTGTCCACAGTCTTACATTGTTACTTATTTCAGGTCTGCATCCATCTGGGTAAACCATTAGCCACTATCTAGAATTGGTAAAAACTGACCTTAGCCTTTCCCTCCTGAATGGTATAATGGAAGATCAAAGGCACTGCTTAAAATTCTGCCAGGTCAGAAGGTTGCTTCTGAATCATCCTTCAGTACCACTTTGGAACAGACTATAATGCTCTAGCAGTTTACTCTTGGCTAGTACTGTCACGGAGGAACTGGGCTCAGTCTCATGTTTATCAGCTGATTTATAGGGACTGCCTCTATGAATACACAGCCCTGGTTGAGGCAGAAGGCCTCCTAGGAAAGGGTAGAATTAGTTCATTTTGTATTCTGCACCTTCGAGACCTCCAAAAGCCCAGGGTTATGTTTAAATCCCAAATTACTAGTCGAAGGCATGTTATTTGTGATTTGGTAGATTAGGTAAAACTGTTCAAATGTGTTAATAATATGGCCATCTGGTTTCCCTTGGTCAAACATTTGCTGTCTGTCAAGACCTAGTGGCTAGCCAGGGGCTATTTACTGAAGAAAATAGTAGCTGCTTAAAGGAGGTAGGCCTGGCTCCAGAATCCAAGCCATCACGTTCTGTAGTTCTGTTGGAACATGACCCAAACTAAGCAGCATCCTGATGTCCCGAGATCACAAAATAATCTGAGCAGCCAAGCTATTTTACTGTAGCCTGTCCCTCTTAGCTGTCTCCTGCTCTTGCTTTTACTTGCAACTGGCAGCCTTTTGGTTTACCCAGTAAAAGTATATAAGTGGGACATCCAGTTACAGGATATGCCATCTGTAATATGTAGGAGATACTTGGGGCAACAAGGTATATTCTTTGTTTCCAAGGAGCTATATACCAGCATGCCATAGCAGAACTTGACAAACTTTTTTCTGTAAAAGACCACTTAATAAATATTTTCAGTTTTGTAGGCTACACAGTCTCTGTCATTACTGCTCAACTCTGATGCTGTGGCAGGAAAGCAGCCATAAACTGCATGAACAAATGGACATTGCTGTGTTCCAATAAAACTTTATTGACAAAAACAGGCAGTGGGCTAGACCTAGTTGGTCTACAGGTCATAATTTGCCAACCCAATCTCTAGACCTGTGGACATCTAGGAACTTTGTAGTGACGATTGTATTCTAGGATAAACCTCTGTCTTACCATGTCCTGTTCTCCAGAACTGATCAATATTATGGACATGAATATACAAAACCATATATGACTACCTTTGGTAAAGTGAGATAGACCAAGGCTACTGCAGCTTAGATTATAGCATATAGGGAGTCAAGAGATGCTTGAGGTCAGACCATGAGAGATGCTTGAGGTCAGACCATGAAATTATTTTATTTTCCCTGCCAGCTGAAAAGAAATCCCATTTAATTATCTGAGTAGACTAACAGAAATCCACATTAGTCAAAGTGTTAGCTGTATGCCAAGTTTTAGTCGTCGTTTCAGTCTGGTCCAGTAAGATCAGGCCTGGTGCTGCCACAGCAATTAGAAGTACCGGTCTTGACAGTTCTTACAAAGCAGCAGTTCCTCCTCTATTTTGGGAGAGAAGGACTTACCAAAGAAGGCTTCTCCTTCTTACTGTAATACTTAACACCATGATTCATAGAGTAAATATGCTGGCAGATAACAAAAAGACCTCTCCAAGTAAGGAAGATCAGAGTTGGATTGATTAAACACCATCTGTTGGGCTGCTCTCAGCTCATCTGTCTCTGGCACATTCCTCCATCTCTGTAGGCTGATTTTCTTACAAAGACATCTGGCTTCCTTTCTCAGTAAAGATTGGGTATCTGGCAGGTACCCCAAGGCTTCATGGCCTATGCAGCACAGTCCAATAAATACAAATGGCATTGTACTTAAGAGATTGATATACCTACTCATCTATTTCACACCAGATAATGTTAAGACTCTTGACATTTAAGTAGCTATTTAACTTCAGCGTTTTTTGTTTTTTTTTTTTTAATTTTTCAGGATCCTTTTGAATCAAGAGCAGGGAATCTATAAATATGATGCTTCTTTCCAAGCAAAAATTGAAGTCAAGGGCACCTGGGTGGCTCAGTCTGTTAACCATCTGCCTTTGGTGCAGCTCGTGATCCCAGAGTCCTGGGATCAAGTGCCACATCAGGCTCCCTGCCTGCTTCTCCTTTTCCCTCTGCTGCTCTCTCTGCTTGTGTGCACGCGCGCGCTCTCTCTCTCTTTCTCTCTCTCTAAAATAAATAAAATATTTTTTTAAAAATTGAAATCATAGTTTATAAGTCTATATATACTACAGCTTTCCAAAGCCTAACTATAGTATTTATTTTTACAGTTAAAAGCAAAAAACCTAGCTATACTTGTGGTGAGCATAGCATAACATACAGGTTTGTTGGATTGCTATGTTGTATATCTAAAACTAATGTAATATTGTGTGTCAACTATACTTCAGTTTTTTAAAAAGGTAATTAAACAGGCATCCTGGGTGACTCGGCAGTTTAGTACCACCTTCAGCCCAGGACGTGATCCTGGAGACCTGGGATTGAGTCCCACGTCAGGCTCCTTGCATGGAGCCTGCTTCTCCCTCTGCCTGTGTCTCTGCCTCTCTCTCTCTCTGTGTCTCTCATGAGTAAATAAATCTTTTTTAAAAAAGTAATTAAACTACATTTTGATATAAAATATTTTAAATTAAAATAAAGGTGGCTATTTTGATGTATAGAGAGACAGGAGAATCATGATTTCATTTAGGAGACCATAGCATTGTTTCTAGTATATGGCAAACGTGGAATGACTCTTAGCACTTTATTTTTGGTCTGTAGTTCTAACACTTTCCTTGATTTTTATTTTTTTTATTTCTTTTATTGGACAGTTGAAAAGAGACGCGTATTCTCTACAAGCCTGGAAGTGAGACTGTAACTTCAGAATTCCTATTGGCTATTATCAATGGCCCATACATACTTCTCTTTTGTATACTCAACCACAATTTTTTAGACTTTCAATGGAAGAATTCAAAAAATTGAGGATATAACTACCAATAAAAATATCCATTGATTGATTATATCAAATATCTCTTAGGTCCTGAAGCTAACATAAGTATAATCCCACTTAACTATTTATTAAATGTGTCTGTGAGAAATACCAGGCCCTCCCTTCTTTTAAAACTTTACCTTGAGAAAACTTTCACCCATTACTATTTTTGTGTATCTTAATACAAGTTGATTAGTCTTTATTCTAATAAAATAATTGAGAAGGCTGATTTCATTATAAGTTATTATATGTTATTATTTATCTTGACTCTGCCAAAGAGAACATTATTTCATTATTCAATTCAAATAGATTGCTTAATGAAAAGTACTATACTGGAATTATTTTAAAGTTTTTGAACTTAATCTCAGAAATTAGAATTCAGAATTCATAAATTCAGATTTGACTTTCATTAAGTGGGACCCATTTGTGCCCTATACTAGCCAAAAATTTACCGTTTTTATTGAATTGATCTCCTTCAAAGGGGGGCACTTTAAGTAGCGTTACTTAATAGAATTATCCAGAATTAAAACAGTATCCCTATAAGCTATTATCTTTAAATTTTCCTTGGATATGACTGGTGAGAAGAGGCAAATATTTGTATTAATTGTTGACTGAAAAATGATAAAAATCTTAACTTTCTTTTCTGAGTATTAACAGAAAAAGAAGTTATGGGTTGCTGTGTCTAAATTGAAATTATGTAATTCTTGTTATGGTCCATATAGAGCTTGTTGAGCCTCCCTTTCCCCACCTGTACCTGTTTTTAAAGTTTTCAAGTGCTTAGTAAGTACTAAAAAAGTTGTTTATGTATACCCAGTGCTCTATTCTCTTAGTATTGATATTCTCAAATTGTAGGATGAGAATGTCTTATGATATTGATGCCTAAATAAAAGTTGACTTAACTGATCAGTTTTTATTTGGACTTTATAAATGAAATGATGAGCTCTAAGGACTTAGAACTTTGTAAGGATTTTGGCTCACCACTCTAATATGGTGGAGAAATAGGATACTATGCCCTAGAGAAAAGGGGATTCTGCATATTCCCTACCAAAAACAAAAAAAAGACTAAGACCAGTAGGGTAAGGGTCAAAATCTGCAAATTACAAAGACAGAAAACCATATGGTGCTGTATCACATGGAACTCTCAGGTTTGGAAGGTTTACCCTGAGTACATTTTCTTATTCATAACTCTTAAGTAGACTCATCACTGAGCTTAATGTCTGGCCCAGTGTAGATACTCAAATTCAAAAGGATGAATAAACCAGTATAACTTTATATAGCATTTCACAAGCAATTTTATAGAACTGGATTTAAAATTAGGTGGTCCCTAAATCAAAAGAAATGAAGTTACCTTCAACTCAGAACACACTTTCCTGTTGGAAATATTGTTTAATAAAGGCATCACAGTCCTTTTTCTCACAGTATCATAGCCACTTTACCTCTTAAAACAGCCCTCTCCTGAAGAGATGGTCCTACTCTGTGATCAGGGTGGAAATGGGCAGTTATACATTGCATGTGATTGTGAAAGATGTGCACAGAGAAATGTAAACCTTAAGTTAAAAAATTAGTAAGTCTTTTTATAAAAGTGTATCAGTAGTCCTTGGTACCTTCAAGAGTACTATAGAAGCAGTACACTGAGGTAAGAAGATGGGCACTGCTAAAATGATCAGGAGTGTCTAAAGGAACAAAATATCCAATGTGGGCAGCAGTCATCCCAAGTGGATTGGTCCTCTAGCTGTGTGCTCAGGGACTGACATTGTTACAATGCAAGTGTGGGTCATCATGCGTTTCCTGTAAGCTTCCTTACTTGTCATTATAATTGGCACCCAGTGGTAACAGTGTCCTCTGCAGTGGATGCATAGTAAGCATTCCTCAAGCTTGGTTGTTTTCAGGCATTTTGGTTAGACGGTTGGTCCTCATATTTGGTAGGAGAGATTGGAACACATTCTGAAGTAAATTCTCAGCAGAGTGCTCTGCCTTCCTAACATGTCTTCCAAAATATTGGAAGCCTCTATTCTTTTTTCAGGCATCTCCACCACACACTGTTTTGTAGATTTATTTTAAAATCAACCTGACAGGGCAGCCCCGGTGGCGCAGCGGTTTGGCGCCGCCTGCAGCCTGGGGTGTGATCCTGGAGACCTGGGATTGAGTCCCACATCGGGCTCCCTGCATGGAGCCTGCTTCTCCCTCTGCCTGTGTCTCTGCCTCTCTCTCTGTGTCTATGAATAAATAAATAAAATCTTAAAATAAATAAATTTCCATTTAGAAAAAAATAAAATAAAATAAAATCAACCTGACAGCCCCTTGCATCCCACGAAGTTCCCCTTCAAGGATCTGTTTCGTTTTGTCACTCCATCTGCAAGAAACCCCAGGGAAATATGAGTAACCATGGGAGTGGTAATGTCAGACTCATTCTCTTTAAGCCATAATTATCATAAATTAACAGATCAGTCCCCTAAAAAAGTGGGGAGCGAGCAGAAATAGAACTGTAGGTATTTGAGTGAGGGCCATAAGTGGGAAGGAATGAGGAAACTAAAAATGGTCTCAGTGTGGTGATATTTTAAAAGACTCCAGCCATCCTGGAATTAACTGGAAAGTAGTAGGCATATGAACACAGGGCTACAGGGGTAAGGGTCAGGCTAAGGATAACCAGCAGAGAAGGAAATAAATTATCACTATTTACTATACCATGTCACTTGAAAATTTCTCTTAGCTACCTTGGTAATTGTTCATATGACACAGAGGCACAATAAGATCTGTCATCACAGAAGTATTAAAACATGTCCAAATAAGTTTGGTATGATTATTTTCTTTGAATATGGATCATCAGTATGAGATAATTATCCTCAGCTGTTATAAACAACAGAGCCTATTGTATGGAGTATGTATAGAAGCATGACGCAGTTAGAGGCTGAGGTCACTGAGGCAGTGACTGAACATAGCCATTTAAAAGTCCCAGTATGGTGGCTTAGTCAGTTGGGCATCTGCCTTTAGCTCAGGTCATGATCTCAAGATCCTGGGATCAAGCAAGCCCCACCATTGGGCTCCCTGTTCCGTGAGGAGCCTGTTTTTCCCTCTCTCTGCTCTTACCCCTGCTTGTGCACTTGCTCTCTCTGTCGAATAAATAAAATCTTTAAATTAATTAATTAATTTGTTTATTAATTAATTAATTTAAAAAAGAAGTACCAGTACGGAGATGCCTGGATGACTCAGCTGGTTAAGCATCTGACTCTTGATCTCAGCTCAGGTGTTGATCTCAGGATTGAGTTCAAAGCCCCACATGTTGAGCTCCACACCCAGAGTGGAGAGCCTACTTTAAAAAAAAAAAAAAAAAAAAAGCCCCAATATGACAGGCAGTAACAGCCTTGTTAATTTGAAGAGCTCACTCTGAGTTGAATTTGTCCATGGAGGTTTTCTTGAAGGAAACTTATTGGTAGAGTTTGGATAGGAAGAAAGAGAAAAGACAAGAATATATTGAATCCTAAGTATGAATGCATCTTTTTGGCTTGATAAGTATGGTTATTAAAATTTTTCATATAAGCTTCTCAAGTATTATTTAACCGCATGGAATCTAATAGTTTTGTGCTTTAAAAAAAAAAATGAAAGACATTAGAGGGGTGCCCAGGTGGCTCAGTGGTTGAGTGTCTGCCTTTGGCTTGGGTCGTGGTCCTGGGGCCCAGGATAGAGTCCCACATAGGACTCCCCCACAGGGAGCCTTTCAAGTTTAGCTAGATGAGCTTAGGCAAATCAGTTTATCTTTCTAAAGGTCAGTTTTTTGGTCTGTTAACAGAGTTGAAATCTCAGGATTTATGTGAATATCAGTTATGTTCACTTGACTCCCTCTTTGATCTTTTTTTTTTTTTTAAAGATTTTTATCTATTCATTCATGAGAGACACAGAGAAAGAGAGAGAGAGAGAGAGGCAGAGACACAGACAGAGGGAGAAGCAGGCTCCATGCAGGGAGCCCGACGTGGGACTCGATCCTGGGACTCCAGGATCACGCCCTGGGCCGAAGGCAGGCGCCAAACTGCTGAGCCACCCAGGGATCCCTCCATCTTTGATCTTAATTCAGTTTCAGGATTCCTCATTTTCCATATTTAAAAGTGAAAGTTCTTCATTTTAAGATTCAGGATAGTCATTTAAGGGGTAATATGCCTTCTTGTGCCAAGAATTAAAATAACAAAGCAGAGTTCATCTAAAGGCAAATCTTGTGTTGAAATACCTGGCAGAGTGCTAACACAGGGATACTTCCCTCCTATTTCATTTATTTTGTATTCAAAGGACAAGTGGTATTATCAAGCATAATCCTTCTTAGATTTCACTTTTGGATCGAATTTCATTTCATATTTAAATTTCTGAGTAGTTTAGGTTTGAGTTTTTGGTTTTTGGTAGTATGGTTTTCTTTTGAGAGTGGAAGGCAAGAACATTTTGTGATCCGATAAAGCACCAGTAATTCCCTTTAAGCTGGTCTCTGGCCTTATTCAGACTCCTTGTCAATGCTAATAATCACTGACAGCTGAGAAATGACCACTTACGGGTTTGTTCCTAATTTTATCTAGCAGTTTACAATAGCACAGTCATGCCTTCCCACCCCATCCAGCCTCCACTGTGGAAGCCTTTTTTCCTAACTACAATGCTATATTTCTTGAAGAACTTGGGTTACTAAAATGTTTTCTTCTAATGGCTGATTTATGAAACCCTTTTCTGTACTTGGAGAGGTTAATATGTTTCCAGTGATATTTGCATGACCCTCTTGAAAATTAGTGTATTTCAAAATGGGTAAAACCTGTGAAATTATTGGGAATGATCAAGTGTTTACTTCCGAAAACCAGAATGCCCTAGTAAGTGTGCCACTTGGAAGGATGGCAAAGACTGATTCTGATCTGTCTTGTAGCTGAAATGCAGCCTCATAGTAAAGTAGCTGTTTTTCAGATCTTAAAACGTTAAATTAGTTTTACTTTGACCTTTTTGTTAAGATATTTAGCACTATTAAAAGCATTTGCTCTAAGAAGTTGTTTTCCTTGTGCCATACTTTTGGTACCATTTGCCTAGTTGTTGTATTAAAAAATTTTTTTTGAAGATTTTATTTGAGAGCAAGCATGCGTAAGTGGGGAAAGGGGCAGAGGGAGAAGCCAACTCCCTGCTGAACAGGGAGCCCAGAATCAGGGCTCCCAGGATCATGACCGGAGCTGAAGGTAGATGCTTAACAGACTGAGCCACTCAGGTATCTTTTAAAATAATGATTAAGATATTTCAGCATAATTCCTGGAAAGGGAAGTGCTTGATAATGAATAAGTTAATTAGTAGCTCTTTGTTCAGAGGTACTTTCTAAAACATTTGGACCCTAAGATCATTGGATTTTAGGGCTGAAAGGGAGAAGCCCTAAATTCATCCAGTTCAGGCTTTTTGTTTTACAGGGAAGTGAACTAACATCCCTGAAAGATAAGTGACTCTGCATCCCAAGGCTTCTCCACAGCCTTGCTCAGTGCCCGTGTTTCCCAACTCCCTAGAGGTCCATTCTTTGTGATTTTGTGAAATGAATGAAGCTAGAACTGTTTTTATGTATTTTTCATGAAACTACTTCCAGGAATATTCTTGCATCTGGCATAAGCCTGCTTTCTATATAGATTGTTGCCATAGTTCTGTGATTATTTTTAAACAGCCTTTAGAAACTAAAATAAATCAGATAATGGCTTAACAAAAAGTGCTTATGATTTGGTCATCTTAAACTCAGATGGACTCCTTGAAATTTCTGCCAGAAAGCTTAAGGTTTTGCCATTTTTGTTCATTTTGCTTCCTTTTTTTTCTAAGACCAGTCTTCCCTATCTTTGGTATCCTTTCAAAATGATCCAAAATAAAATTCTCAAGCCTTAAAAATAAGTATTTCTTTTATTTTGGATTTTGGTTGTCTTATTAAAATCCATCTGTGCCATTTCTATTATTTGAAGATTCATGTGTTTTCAGAATGTGGATTAGTATAAAATCAGTCCTTACTCTCAAGGAAAATAGACTGATATTTTTGCCTTGTGGAATTTAGAGAGCTATTACAGCTCCTTACCTCAAGAAGCATTTCACTATCCTGTAGCATTGTACTACTGCTAGAAAAATCACACAGAGCAAGATATAGGAATGCTTATTCTTGAAGCCCAGACTTTAGTGTGGTGGGGATTTAGAAAAAAGCAGTCAGGGAAGCCTACAACAAGAAAAAGAGCCTTCAGCTTTAAAAAAAAAAAAAAAAAGTCTAGAGTGTTGGTATATCACAGCAGAGACAAGAAAGTCTGACTAGGACCAGGGAAGACAGGACTTTATACATGAATGTGTATGTATGTGGATGCATAGACAGGTAACATATCAAAAGTTCCTTCTACTTCTGTCTTTTTTTTTTTTTTTTAAGATTTTATTTATTTATTAGAGACAGAGAGAGGCAGAGACACAGCCAGAGGTAGAAGCAGGCTCCATGCAGGGAGCCTGACATGAGACTCGATTCCGGGTCTCCAGGATCACGCCCTGGGCTGAAGGCAGTGCTAAACCGCTAAGCCACCAGGGCTGCCCCCTACCTCTGTCTTTTCCAGGCTTTCCAGTTTTACCATTTTCATATCTTTTGCTCAGCCAGGCACAGAACTTTGCATGAAATAGATACTCAATAAAACTTAACTGAATTAAATTGTTTTTAGAGTAACAGTTCCCTGCCCACACACATACACTGTAACTCTACTGCTATTGCTATGTATCTATCTAGTTGCTAACAGGAAAGCTACCTTTCCCTCTAGCTTGAGGTGTAACCTTGGAGCTCAGGGAGTGGTAAACAGGCCCCAGATTGGGGGTAGTCCCATCACTACTAAGATAAAACCTGGCATTCAAATCTATGGAGCCTATAAGTCTGACTTCTCATCTATATTTTTGCTTCTCTGCTTGCTTCCTCAACTACACATATGTTATCTTTTAGGCAGTACAAATTATTAAAGGGTAAACATCAGATCACCTTCTTGGTATTCTGTTTTGGGTGAGGTATAGATTGGGAGAATTAGACTTTCCAGTGAGATCTACCTATACATACAGGAAAAAAGCTCCCCTACATACAGGCATACAATCAAAGCCAGGTATTTTCAAACACAGGTGCAGTTAATACCTGACGGGTGTATTTAATGAGCTCAAGGTAAAACATTAAATTTTAGCTAAAATGAAATCATATTTGCATTCTAAGTAAAATTCTTGCAAAGGTCGTTTCATCTGCCTAGAAGAAAACTATTAGGCAGAATATTAAATGTCACAATTGATCACGCTTAGTGTCTAACATGTACTTTGACTAATGACAGTGTTTGGAGAGTTGAAAAAGATTTAAAAACTTGAGGATATCTAAGGAAATGGAGCCCAAATTACTAGTAGAAGCATGTGCTTTTCTTGTCCCACATGCACTCACGTACACACTGCGCACACTGGCTAATCATTTTTCCTTTGGGCTTATAGTTCCAAGAGAGCAATTTATTCAGTTTATTTTAATTCTTAAATCTGAAGCCTAGCAAAGCCCTAAATGACAGGTACATATGAGCACTCACTTATTCCTTTCTAAAACTCTTGAATAGTATTTGAAAATTAAGGGAATTATTTCTGCCAAATTCTGGGGAGTTATTTCCCCTTTTTTTGGAACTCCGTATCCTAGTATCTAAATGTTAAGTGCATTTAGTTAAAATGTATTTTGTTTTTTTTGTTTTTTTTTTTTTTAAATGTATTTTGTTTGTATTTTAATTCCAGCCCCTACATCGGCAATTTTTTTTTTTTTTAAGATTTTACTTATTCATGAAAGACGGAGAGAGAGAGGGGGGCAGAGACACAGGCAGAGAGAGAAGCAGGCTCCTCTCAGGGACCCTGATGTGGGACTTGATCCCCGGACTTGGGATCAGGCCCTGAGCCAAAGGCAGATCCTCAACTGCTGCGCCACCCAGGTATCCCAGCAATTATTTTTAATGTGAAGAGTAGCAGGTCTTAGAGATCATTTAAAAGAATATGTCACCCATTTTCTAATCCTGAAATTAAGGAAGAGCAAGGAAAGATAGTGTTCCTGTGGATATCTTTAGAAACTATAGAAAAGTTTCCATATTGCTCTCTAATGATCAGTATCAAACAAATTGGATGTAAGAGTGGCAAGAGTTTGAGATTCACTGAGTTAACACTATCTTAATAATTTTATATCTCTGCTAATGATCTTGGTCAGGTAGGAATTATGAGTAGATTTATAGAATATGTAAGAGAAGCATTAGTTCACTCTTGAGGGATCACTCTTTGTAGAGTATGGTCATTATTTTCTCTTATTTTTTTTTTTTCATTCTGTGGTATGCAACTCTAAGAAAACAAATTTTAACAATAATTGTTCCCAGGGGGAGCCTGGGTGGTTCAGTTGGTTAAGCATCTGCCTTCAGCTCAGGTCATGATCTCAGAGTCACACTCCCTTCTCACCAGGGATTCTGCTTCTCCCTCTGCCCTCCCCTCCGTGTGTTCACTTGTGCATGCTCTCTCTCTCACTCTCTCTCTCTCTCTCTCTCTCTCTCTCGCTGTCTCTCAAATAAGATCTTAAAATAATAATTTTCCCCGGTTATTCGGTATCCATTGAGTAAAACTTTAGAAAAATGTTATATTTACCCTATAGTTTTATGTGAATGCCAGTAGGTATACTACTGAGTAACCGAGGGGGCCACATAGATCCTAATCTGAGAATAAAACAAGGATTAAGACTTTTATTTTTTTGGTCACTTAAAAATGTTTATCATCACTAGGAGTCAAGTATTCCATATGACAGGCTCTTTTTTTTTCCTGAGACCATTCTTTATATTCTGTGATGCTTTGATCTAATCTAATGAATGGATGAAACATTGGATACTAGTGTGGTAGATATCCATCAGATTTTCCCAAAGGGAACTCAGTGTTAATAATCATACCACTGCTTTGCTCAATGAGATCAGGAATTGTTTGGATTTCTGTCTGACCCTAATTGTGTTCAGATATTTTCAGAAAGCAGCAGGAACAATGTAGCCGCCTTGTTCAAAAAAAAAGGGGAGGATCCAAGATACTGTGGCTTTGGGAGAAATCCCCATACATTTACATAGAAAAAGGTATCTTTGGATGTACCAAACATAATAAGGAAACTAAATGATAATGTGAACAAACAGCCATTATTGTGAAGTACTGATACATGCTCATCTCTAATCCAGAAGAAAAAAGTGAGTTTCCAGACCAGTCTAATATTTCATAGTAAATATCACGGCTTTAAGATTTCAGCTGAATATACTGGCTCAACTGAATATTTTTAAAAAATTTATATCACAGCATGCCTGGGTGGTTCAGTCAGTTAAGCCTCTGCCTTCAGCTCAGGTCATGATACTGTAGTCCTGGGATCAAACCTTGCATTGGGCTCCCGGCACTCATTGGGGAGTCTGCTTCTCATTCTCCCTCTACCTCTCCCCCCACTTATGTTCTCTTTCTTGCTTGCTGTCTCTAATAAAATCTTCATTAAAAAAGTTAATATCACAGAAGTCCACAAAATACCTTCTAGCTTTAGACATCAGTAGGATAACAGCAGTTTAAGCTTCATATTATCTGATGATTCTTTTAAGATTTCATTTATTTAGGGCTGCCTGGGTAGCTCAGCAGTTGAGCATCTGCCTTTGGCTCAGGGTGTGATCTGAGAGTCTCAGGATCGAGTCCCACATCTGGCTTCCTGCATGGAGCCTACTTCTCTCTCTGCCTATCTCTCAGCCTCTCTATGTCTCTCATGAATAAATAAATAAAATCTTTAAAAAAAAAGATTTTATTTATTTATTTAGAGAGAGTGCACGTGTGTGAGAGCTGGGGGAAGGGCAGAGGGAAAGGGAGAGAAAATTTCTTTTTATATATATAAAAATTTATTTTTTATTGGTGTTCAATTTGCCAACATATAGAATAACACCCAGTGCTCATCCCATCAAGTGCCCCCCTCGGTGCCCGTCACCCAGTCACCCCCACCCCCTGCCCACCTCCCCTTCCATCACCCCTAGTTCGTTTCCCAGAGTTAGGAGTGGGAGAGAGAATTTCAAGCAGACTCCACAGTGACCGTGGATCTGGACTCCTGGCCCGATCCCACGACTCAAGATCATGACCTGAGCTCAAATCAAGAGTCCACACCTAACCGACTGAGACATCCAGGTGCCCTGCCAATGGTTATTATCACTATATATCTGGCGGGAAGGGGTTGGGTATGTTTACATTTGGGGTTTTGTTGTTTTTGTTTTTAAGGATTTATTTATTTGAGAAAGAGTGTGCGAGCAGGGGGAGGGGCAGAAAGAAAGAATCCCAAGCAGACTCCCTGCTGAGCACAGAGCCCCACATGGGACTCCATCCCACAACCCCAAGATCATGACCTGAGCCAGAATCAAGAGTCAGATGCTCAACCAACTAAGCTACCCAGGCACCCCAATTTACATTTGAAAGAAGCTTTTTTCTACATAACAAAACTTGTTTTAGAATTTTCTTGTATTAATAACGTCCTTAATAACAGAAGGAATTGAAGACTTAGTGATAATAATGATACATCCAAATGTATTAGAGTTTAATCTGGAACCAGAAAACACCCAAAGCAGTCACCATCTTCCTCTTGCCCTCTGCCCTAACTAACCAACATTCTGAAGAAATCACACAAGATTAAATTAGATTTTGTCTTAAGCCAAACATTGTTATATGTACTCTAGCAAATTAACATACTCTTAACATTTTGTACTTTCTCAACTATATCTTTGTCTCATCTGTATCAATTATATTTTTTCATTACTGATTGCTTCCTCCATTCCTGTTACAGGATTATAGCTGGACAGACATCCGCTGCCCCTTTGAAAAACGAAGAGATGCAGCATGCGTGTTTTGGGACAATGTAGTATATATTTTGGGTGGCTCTCAGCTTTTCCCTATAAAACGAATGGATTGCTATAATGTTGTGAAGGATAGCTGGTATTCTAAACTGGGCCCTCCCACACCTCGAGACAGCCTGGCTGCCTGTGCTGCAGAAGGCAAAATTTACACATCTGGAGGTTCCGAAGTCGGTAAGGATTTACTCAGTATTTTTGTTTGGGAGAAGGTGTTTTACCAAGTATGTTTCCTGGCTTTCATATTTACATAAACAATTGTCTTTTTGACATAATTTAAATACATATCTGTCATATTTTAGAGCCTATTTCCCTAAAGGTTTACCTTACTTTTTTTTTTATAAATCATTTTACAAGAACTTCAGCTTCCTAGATTACGTTAATTGTCCCGTTTTTTTCTCATACCATCTGGATTTTAGTTCTATCTAGATTCGTTTTTGTTTTTGTTTTTGTTTTAAAGATTTTATTTATTTATTCATGAGAGACGCAAGGCAGAGGGAGAAGCAGGTTCCATGCAAGGAGCCCGACGTAGGACTCAACCCCAGTCTCCAGGATCACACCCTGGGCTGAAGGCGGCGCCAAACCACTGAGCCACCCGGGCTGCCCTCGTTTATTTTTTATTTTTTAAAGATTGTATTTTTATTTGTGAGAGGGAAAGGGAGAATGAGGAGAGGGACAGAGAGAGAGGGAGAAGCAGACTCCCCACAGAGCAGGGAGCCCCACATGGGGCTCGATCCCAGGACCCTGAGATCATGACCTGAGTCAAAGACAGATACTTAACCAACTGAGCCACCCAGGCGCCCCTAGATTAGTTTTAGATACGTATTATTATTTACTTTAAAGATTTCAGAGTTTGGCTTACTAATAGACCCTTTAAAATCTCTTTATTACATTCATGCTTTTAAGATTTTTTTATACCTTACTGCCTCTTCTTTCTTTATATCAGAAAAAAAGTAAGAATGATCTTTCTCATTTGCTTTTATTCTTTAACTATTTAATATAATGACTGGTAGTGGTATTTTATGCTTACTGATCACAACAAGGTATGGGTTTGGCTGTAAAAAATCTTTCTCATTGATGGGTACTTTGTTACTGTCCAGTGGTGATCTTTTTCTAAATGAATAATTTTTCTAAATGGATATTCTAGGTGTAGACTAGATACATAATAGCTTTAACATGCTTTCACCTTTTCATATAATTTCTTTAGTTAAATAATGGGCTTATAATGAAAACTAGGAAGACCAAATAAACCTATGGTATGGAATTCAAGTGTTAATTCTTTATTTTTTTAAGATTTTATTTATTTCTTCATGAGAGACACAGAGAGAAAGGCAGAGACACAAGCAGAGGGAGAAGCAGGCTCCATGCAGGGAACCTGATGTAGGACTAGATCTCCAAGACCTCAGGATCATGACCTGAGCCAAAGGCAGACCACTGAACCACCTAGGCACCCCGTCTTTTTTTTTTTTTTTTGATGATTTTTATATTAGGCCAAAGAATGTATTACTTTTGTTCAGCAAACTTGTCTGTTTTAAGTTTTTACTCCCCTCATAAGATATCAAATTAATATGGGAAGAATTAAAGATTTTTAAAAATGTGACTTAAGAAATGACTCTTTTCCTCTTTAAAAGCCTTTTTTATACAATGTCTAATGAAGCATATTTCAAATACAATAAATCCTAAAGAAAATAGAAAGTAACTGTTCTATAGAAACACTTTTTATTAAAAAGTAGGGTAGGTAACTATTTCTTCAGCAATTACTAAGTCAGTGTTTTCCTTAGTTTCTTATGTCTGCCATATACTTCCTATTTCCTCTTAGTATCAACTGAATCTACCAAATTAAAACTGTTTTATTTTAAGATTTTTATTTATTTATTCATGAGAGAGACAGAGAAAGAAAGGCAGAGACACAGGCAGAGGGAGAAGCAGGCTCCATACACCGGGGGCCCAATGTGGGACTCGATCCTGGGAATCTGTGATCACGCCCTGAGCCAAAGGCAGACACTCAACCACCAAGCCACCCAGGTGTCCCTTTTGGTATCATTTCTAAAACTCTTTATTGAGCCCTTATAATGTATAGAAGTTATAAGACAGGATGTATATGTTTTGCCGTTAATGTATATAATCAAAATACACCAGAGACATGCAGTGATACAACCTTGAGAGTATATTTAAGAACGGGCCAGGGATCCCTGGGTGGCGCAGCAGTTTGGTGCCTGCCTTTGGCCCAGGGCGCGATCCTGGAGTCCCGGGATCGAATCCCATGTCGGGCTCCCGGTGCATGGAGCCTGCTTCTCCCTCTGCCTGTGTCTCTGCCTCTCTCTCCCTCTCTCCCTCTCTCTTTGTGACTATCATAAATAAATAAAAATTAAAAAAAACAAAACAAAAAAAAAAAAACGGGCCAGCAGGACTTCAGGGCTTACTCACAGAGCCAGAGAGTAGTCAGGAAGAATAGTTTTGTTACTGGTGCAGTGATTATTATAGAATGTTAAATGATAAGCCTTAGAATATTATCAGATAGGAGTTTTCAGACTTTAAGGTATGGAGTTACCATCTATAAATCACTACACTTTTCTCCTCTATAAACATTTGAAGCTTAAATAATTATCTTCATATGTACTGGGCTTGAAGACATTCATAATGTTACTTATTTAATTTCTCTTCTGAAGTCAAACCAGTTTCTTAAAATTAATTACCAATGAATAAATCTCTCCTGCAGATCCTTTTGAAAAATTTTTTCTAAGATCTATACAAACAGGGTTAGTTTTTTCTTTTTTTTTAATAATAAATTTATTTTTTATTGGTGTTCAATTTGCCAACATACAGAATAACACCCAGTGCTCATCCCGTCAAGTGCCCCCCTCAGTGCCCGTCACCCAGTCACTCGTTTCCCAGAGTTAGGAGTCTTCATGTTCTGTCTCCCTTTCTGATATTTCCTACCCATTTCTTCTCCCTTCCCTTCTATTCCCTTTCATTATTATTTATATTCCCCAAATGAATGAGAACATACACTGTTTGTCCTTCTCCGATTGACTTACTTCACTCAGCATAATACCCTCCAGTTCCATCCACGTTGAAGCAAATGGTATTTGTCATTTCTAATGGCTGAGTAATATTCCATTGTATACATAAACCACATCTTCTTTATCCATTCATCTTTCGGTGGACACCGAGGCTCCTTCCACAGTTTAGCTATTGTGGCCATTGCTGCTAGAAACATCGGGGTGCAGGTGTCCCGGCGTTTCATTGCATCTGCATCTTTGAGGTAAATCCACAGCAGTGCAGTTGCTGGGTCGTAGGGCAGGTCTATTTTTAACTCTTTGAGGAACCTCCACACAGTTTTCCAGAGTGGCTGCACCAGTTCACATTCCCACCAACAGTGTAAGAGGGTTCCCCTTTCTCCACATCCTCTCCAACATTTGTGGTTTCCTGCCTTGTTAATTTTCCCCATTCTCACTGGTGTGAGGTGGTATCTCATTGTGGTTTTGATTTGTATTTCCCTGATGGCAAGTGATGCAGAGCATTTTCTCATATGCTTGTTGGCCATGTCTGTGTCTTCCTCTGTGAGATTTCTGTTCATGTCTTTTGCCCATTTCATGATTGGATTGTTTGTTTCTTTGGTGTTGAGTTTAATAAGTTCTTTATAGATCTTGGAAACTAGCCCTTTATCTGATACGTCATTTGCAAATATCTTCTCCCATTCTGTAGGTTGTCTTTTAGTTTTGTTGACTGTATCCTTTGCTGTGCAAAAGCTTCTTATCTTGATGAAGTCCCAGTAGTTCATTTTTGCTTTTGTTTCTTTTGCCTTCGTGGATGTATCTTGCAAGAAGTTACCGTGGCCAAGTTCAAAAAGGGTGTTGCCTGTGTTCTCTAGAATTTTGATGGATTCTTGTCTCACATTTAGATCTTTCATCCATTTTGAGTTTATCTTTGTGTACGGTGAAAGAGAGTGGTCTAGTTTCATTCTTCTGCATGTGGATGTCCAATTTTCCCAACACCATTTATTGAAAAGACTGTCTTCCAGTGGATAGTCTTTCCTCCTTTATCGAATATTAGTTGACCATAAAGTTGAGGGCCCATTTCTGAAAGAAATTGAGGGTTAGTTTTTTCTTAAGCTATTCCTCCATTTTGCTGTTAGTGTAAATTAAGTTTAGAGAAGACTATAACTTTAAATTCTTTCCTCTAGGAACTAATGACCCGGCTCTACCATCAGCTTGCTCCAAACCCACACATACACTAAATTAAGCATGATGGAGTCTTTTTTTTTTTTTTTTTTTTTTTAAACAGGAAACTCAGCTCTATATTTATTTGAGTGCTATGACACCAGAACTGAAAGTTGGCACACAAAGCCCAGCATGTTGACTCAGCGCTGCAGCCATGGGATGGTGGAAGCCAATGGCCTGATCTATGTTTGTGGTGGAAGTTTAGGGAACAATGTTTCTGGGAGAGTGCTGAATTCCTGTGAGGTTTATGATCCTGCCACAGAAACGTATGTATCCATTTAAAAGTCTTAATTTTAAAATCATATGGGAATGGACCTATTCTTAAATCAGTGAAGTTACAATGTTTATAATTCACCTTTCAAATAACTTCTTTCTTTCTTTAGATTTAAGTGTTTATAAACTTATTTGTGGAAGTGTGTGGGACTAACCTTATGCATAACTCATTAAAACTACACTGTGTATAAACAAAAAAAGTCTTATTTCACAGTTAAATGTATTCTGTAAGTTCAGAGGAAGAAGATGGCAAAAAGCAGAAGGACTCAACAGAAAAATTTAGTTCTTGTATTAAGAATGCACACACACTTTTGAATGTGTTGGTTTAGGGACATGTTTATGGCCTGGACCCTTCCTCTGTGTTTTGTCTTATATACCCTGTGGGAGCCCCTCTCTTTCTGTTCCTGCATATAATTGCAATATTGCAGTAGTTGCCTATGAATGAGACAATTCTGACTGATTCATCAAATTCATAAAATATTTTTGTTTGAGGTCAGGAAATGTAGGGACGGAGGGGCAAGAATTTATGATTGGTAGTAAATTTGCCTTTAATTGGAAATACTATATATTGATTAGTGTCATTAATAAATCATACCCCTAGGTATAATGTCTTAATTCTGATTTCATGCTTACTAAAGTATGTTTGGATACATATTTAGTCAGTATGATTATTCTTAAATCTGGCATGTAAATAGTTGCTTTTTAAAAGGCAAAATGCTAACGAAATAAGTGGTTAGCCAGATTTTCTGACCTTGTAGTTAATGATGGAACTTGTTCAATGTAGCCAAAGGTGATATGCCAATTACAGAAAGGGGTGGGGTGAGGGATGGAGTAAGTACATTTCTAAGGAAATGACTACAGGTAATACCCCAGTCAGATTTTTTGTTGATACTCAGAAACATCCAAAGAGATTTGATAAGAAAAGTTATTTATTGATTTGAAAGGATTGTTCTTCCTTTACCAGAACAAGCTATTGGGTACATATGTTCAACTTAAATGCTATGCCAAAGTTTTTATGCTCAAGTTTTATATTTAGGAAGTATTGCCAGATTACAAAACATAGAAGTCTTCTAATCCAGGTATTGGTTTTGTTTTTTTTAATGAAAAGTAAGAATTTAATTATAAACTATGATTAACCATTGTGCAATTATTTATGCTTCCCACCTACTTTTAAAGGATTTAAAATCAATAACTTCTCTCCCAAACAAAACTGTAGTTACAATTGTTCTTTTCTCATTTTTTTGTTCAACTGGTTACTTACCAGTGTTAGAACGGAAAGCAGCTTATCTTGAAACTGATCTTTTTAGACTAGGGACACCTGGGTGCCTCACTCAGTCAGGTAGCCTCCAATTCTTTGATTTTGGCTCAGGTCATGATCCTCAAGATCATGAGATCAAGCTTCAAATCGGGCTTCACACTTACCAGGTGGTCTGCTGGAGATCCTCTCCCTCTCTTTCTCTCTCTAAAATAAATAAATCTTTTAAAAAAGTATTGAGACTAGAAAATGTCTTTGAGATCATCACATTTACTACTACTCAGTGTTTTTCAGAATGTATCTTTAGTACTTGCCAGGGCATGCTGAGAATACCCCTTATCTCATTCTGTCATCCATCAGTTGAGCTATCTGGCCCATCTTGTCCCAAACTATAGAGTTATATGCCAACTCTTTACCCTCCTATGGCAGTCTCTCAGACACCTTATGCTCAAAAAGTATTACAACATACTAGTTGGAAAACTAGTCTCTTTGTCCTGCTTCCTATTTTTTCATTTATAAAAAAATCTCTTAAAGTTGAACACATATCAGATAAACTCTAGGATTCTAAATTTTAAGATCTTTAATCAGACACTATGAGTGTAAATCAATATATTCTTATTCGTAGTAGCAGGGGAAAAGTATAAAGGAATTCTGTAACTTCAATATTTTTTAAAACTAGGTGAATACATTTAATTTGGGGAATATCTTAAAACTCACACAAGTTTGCATTTCTTTTGTATATATTGAGCTTATGTGTGAAACTTAAATTCTCTTCAATGCTTTTAAATTTTCCTAAGTAAAAAGCTAGTGTGACTATAATTATCCAGATGTCAAAATGAAAAGTAATATGCTACCATGATTTCCTTTTTTTAATATGTGATCTGCCCACCTAAGTTATTTTTTATAGGAATTCTTTCCAATTTTTTCCGTTTTTGTTTTTTTTTTAAGATTTTTTATTTATTAGAGATACAGAGAGGGAAAGAGAGAAAGAGAGAGAAACAGGCAGAGGGAGAAGTAGGCTCCATGCAGGGAGCCTGACGTGGGACTCGACCCATGGTCTCCAGGATCACACCCTGGGCAGAAGGCAGCGCTAAACCGCTAAGCCACCGGGGCTGCCCCTTTTTTGCGTTTTAAGTGTTTTGTAACTATAGTGGTTTAATTGGAAGCTACTAAGAATCGAAACCTTTGGAAATAACATGACAGTTTCTGTAGTCAGAATTTTAAGAAAAGCTTCTAAACACTAAAGTTCAGGTCGGGGGGATGCCTGGGTGGTTCAGCAGTTGAGAATCTGCCTTGGGCTCAGGAAGTGGTCCCAGCGTCCCAGGATCGAGTCCCACATCGGGCTTCCTGCATGAAGCCTGCTTCTCCCTCTGCCTGTGTCTCTGCCTCTCTCTCTGTGTGTCTCTCATGAATAAATAAATAAAATCTTTTAAAATTTTTAAAAATTTAAAAAATGAAGTTCAGGTCAGGGAGAGCAAGGACCTAAACTCTAAACCTTCAAGAGTTTCCTCCACTTATAATGAGGTTTCATCCTGATAAACCCATTGTAAGTTGTAAATATTGTTACCTTGAAAATAAATTAAAAAAAAAAAAGAAAATAAATTTAATACAACTAACCTACTGAACATCATAGCTTAGCCTGGCCTACCTTAAACATGCTCAGAATACTTACATTAGCCTATAGTTGGGCACAATCATCTAACACAAAAACTTTTACAAAAAAGTGTTGAATATCTCATGTAATGTATTGACTACTGAAAGTGAATGGCTTTCACTTTCAGTGAAAGGAATTTTATAGGAATTCTTTCCAATTTTTTCCATTCTGTACCAGAATGGCTGGTACAGAATGGCTCATCATGAATAACATATAGCTAGCCCAGAAAAAGATCAAAATTCAAAATGTGAAGTACAGTTTCTACTGTATGTGTTTCACTTTTGCATTATCATGAAGTCAAAAAATCCTAATTTGAACCATCATAAGTCAAAGATGACCCTACATTAAAAATACGCTCTTATTTTATATCATGGACATGTGTGTAGAAGAAAGGGGTATATATTTTGAATTTTTCCAAGTTAAAGACTGTATTTAATACACTTTGACAGCTCACCATTTGAAGCTCACTGCATAGAGAAACAGTGGAGGCCCCGTACTGGCTCCCACCTCTGAGCTATATGCTGGTTTTTTTACTTAGAGGAGCACGTGTGTTGACCCTAGGGAAAAAAAAGGAACAGTGTTGCCCACCTCACCTTACAGAGTGCTCTGAAAATGAATGTGGCAACTGTCAAACCACTTTTAAAACAAAATTTTATTAATATAAAGCAAACAGTTGTTAATATTTCAGAGTTAATCATTATGTCTTAATTATATTTTGAAAAGTTAAATTTAGTAAATTATTTAAAAGAGAGATAAATGACCATATTAGAGAGTTACGCTTATGTCATATTACCCTTTTGTTGGCTAGTTTTGGTTTATGTTAGCTCTTGAGAAACAAGCCTGTGTCCCAGTACTACCTTCACAACCACAAATGTCACTTGTGTGTTTGGGATTGAATATAAAAGAAGGGATTGAGTCTCACAGAAAAAAATAATAATACAGTTGTCTTTGTATATGAGGCTGCTACCTATGAATTAGTGTTTGTTTGTTTGTTTTTTTTTAAGATTTTATTTATTTACTCATGAGAGAGGCAGAGACACAGGCAGAGGGAGAAGCCGGCTCCATGCAGGGAGCCTGATGTGGGACTTGATCCCAGGACCCTGGGATCATGACCTGAGTCAAAGGCAGACTCAACCACTGAGCCACCCAGGCATCCCTAAATTAGTGTTCTTCAACACTAAATGTCCACATTTATGTTCTGAATCTCATTATTTATAATAGTGGCCATGAACAAAACAACATGCTAGTAAGTTATTAAATTTGACAGAATAAATACTTTTGTTACTAGTGCTGCCTAAAGTTGTAAGTGTACATTTGAAGGTGGACATATGAATAGTAACAGATACTACTAATTTGCTGATTGCTAGGGCCCAATGTTAAATTTGTGTTTTACTCATACATAAATATTAATTAAAACCGTATGTGATGATATTCGTATTTTATATTAAGTATCTTTCTTTTCTTTTTTGTTACTATCTTAACAAATTACTATGAATTAGGAAGTGGATTTCTTCTAAAGATGTGCTAGTCGTCTCTAGATATTCTTTATTTCTCATATTCTGCAGGAGTTGAAAGGAATAAAATCCCCATTTACCTACCTATAAATAAATTACTCAAAACCACATCGACCTTTTTTTTTCTAATGTTTCAGAGGTGCATGGGTGTGAACACATGTGAGTAGTAAATGAGTACTTAATTGGGATAACAAACCTTTCTAATGAATTAGTATGAGTACTTCACTTCCTGGGAACAAGTACTCTAAAAGCTTTCGCTTATTTTCCAGATGGACTGAGCTGTGTCCAATGATTGAGGCCAGGAAGAATCATGGACTGGTATTTGTAAAAGACAAGATATTTGCTGTAGGTGGTCAGAACGGCTTGGGTATGTGACATTTATTCACTGTTCAACTTACCTAGTGGTTTGCATGATCTCTCCTCATAAATCTTTGAAACATTTCTTAAAATCTAAATATAAGCATTTGTCACATATGGGATTATATTTATATTTTCTGGGAACTAATATATTTTATGAAACATTGCAGTATGTTTAACATCCCTATCCATGAAATGTAGGTAATGGCCAGTCATTGTGACAGTCTCAGCTTCACACATTTCCAAATACCTCCTGGCTGATAGTATCACACTAGCTAAAGAACTGTTAAGTCACAGAAACATTTGAATTTTTTAAACATTGCATGAAAATATCGATATCACTATTATTTAAATGAGTAAATTTGATTTTTTATTTTCTTAAATAGTTTGTAGAAAAAATCTTAAATAATTTCTTTAAAAAGAATCTGAACTGAATCTATAGTCCGTAAACTTCATTTTAGTCAATACCTTTAGGCATTACTTATGTATAACAAATACCTTCCTTCCCTTCTATCTCTTGCCATTGCTGTTTTCCATCAACTGCTAAAAGATAAATGGCAGGATAAAGACTTGAATAATTATAGTCAAAGTTAATCAGAGAGAAAATCCACTATTTGTTTACTTTCCCAGAACAGATAGAACATTTTTCATTTTGTAAAATAAATATACATATTTAGGATTCAAGTAAAAATTAAGTTTTTACTCTGTTAAAGTAAAAATAAAAATAGATGGTAGATATGGGCATTCATTGTAAGATTCTTAACTGTTCTGCATGTTTGAAAATGTTCCTAATAAAATGTTGGGAAGATGCAAAGAATTATTACTTTAAGAGATCTTAGAATTGTTAATACTATTGTTCATGTTATCTCATTCTTTTGAAGGTGGTCTGGACAATGTGGAATATTATGATATTAAATTAAACGAGTGGAAGATGGTCTCGCCAATGCCATGGAAGGGTGTAACAGTGAAGTGTGCAGCAGTTGGCTCTATAGTTTATGTCTTGGCTGGTTTTCAAGGTGTGGGTCGATTAGGACACATCCTTGAATATAATACTGAGACAGACAAATGGGTTGCCAACTCCAAAGTCCGAGCTTTCCCAGTAACAAGTTGTTTAATTTGTGTTGTTGATACTTGTGGAGCAAATGAAGAAACACTTGAAACATGAAAAGTGAATGGACTTCAAGATTTATCGGAGACTCAAAAATATGGCCAACAGTGCTTTGTTCCAAGAGTTTGGTTACGAAGTTTTAGTTTGGTGTTTCTGTTGTTTTGTTTTTTTAAAGGAAATTTCAAGTAAAGTAAGATCGCTATAAGATAGATGTTTCTTTTATATGAATTTCCTTGCTTAATTCAAAGACCATATTTTAGCTGGCCACTACCAAGACGTATCTAGCAAGAAAACTTGAAAAATCATAAGCATTTGGTGAAAATATGAATTCTTGAATGAATTTCACATTTGTAACTATGATTATGGCAGAGTGGGGGATTGGCTCATCAGTGAAGCGATCTCATCTTAGCTCTAGATTCTATTTTCATACATCATAGAAGTGCTATGTAGTTAGGTCTATTTGTTTCTGTTCAGTCAAGAACTAAGAAATAGTATGAATTGTAAGTCAAGACAGGCAACCCTGATGAAGCATCTTCGTCTCACCTAATTTTGCTTGTCTTCATTTGTTCCATTTAGTGCCAAATTTATTCCATTTTAAAAGCAAGCCAGTGAGTCAAGTATACATATTCTCTCACTGAGCTTCATAAACACATTTTGGGCTTAAAATGTACCCAAGTCCTCATGAAATATATTCAATCCAATTAAATATATTCCATCTTTTAAACACAAAATGCCAAGCCTAGCACCCTCATTAATTTATAGTACTGTTTTATCCAGTGGTTAAAAAATGATTATGCCTCTTCAGTCCTCACTGTTAAATAAAATAAAATCATAGTAAGAATGATTAGCAAAAGACAAAGCTATTTATAGCAAATTTCTAGGTTACTAGAATAGCACTGATAGTTATACAATATCAATGTTGACTTTGAACTTCTTATGGATTAAAAATATACATGATTTCTTTTCCTTAGCAGGACACATCAGAGAGATTTGACCATTATCCCATAAAAGTTTTGTAATGATTTGAGTTAAATGTTTGTCATCTCGTATTAATTGCTTTTATGTGGTCAATAAATCTTTTACAAACCCAACTACTCATTTCTTTCCTAGTAATGTTTTGCCCTTTTACCTTACAGAATGTATGGAATGAGCCATGTAAAGCTGTCACCATCAGTGTTTTTATCCAACAATATTAAATATTTTTTAACTTAAAATAGACTGCTAAGTTTTATTCATCCTACATTTTAAACGTGTTAGGCAATGGTTGCTTTTAAAATTTGTGAAGCTGTGTTTCTATTTTAATTTTCATTCTTTTTTTTATATAGGGGTCATAATCTTAAATCCTAAAAATGTTTAAATGAAAAAGAGATAATAAAAAACATAATGATAGGGGTGCCTGCATTGTGCAGTCGGTTAGGCATCCAACTCTTGGTTTTGGCTCAGGTTATGATCTCAGGATTGGGAGTGATGCTCCCAAATGGGGCTCCTCCACTGCTTAAGACTCTTCCCTGTCTCTCTGCCCCTCCCTCTGCGTGCACGCATGCATGCACGTTCTCTGTCGCTCTCACTCTCTAAAAAATAAATGTCTTTTAAAAAAGCATAATATATTTTTTATTTGAGGTTTTTATGCATGAAACTGCTTTACTGAAATATAATTCACGTATTATACAATTCACCCATTTAAAGTGTATCATTCAGTGGTACTTAATATATTCAGAGTTGTGTAATCATCATCCCAATTTTGGAACATTCTCATCACCACAGAAAGAAACCCCATACTCATTAGCAATCATTCCCCATTTTCCTCTATATTAGTTTCCTGTGACTCCTGAAATAAATTACCACAAACTTGGTGACTTAAAACGACAGAAACAACTTCTTTCACAACTCAGGAAGCCAGAAGTCCTAAATCAGGATGTTGGCAGGATTGCTTCATGGAGTTCTGAGGCAAAAATTGCCCAGCTTTCCCCTAGCTTCTGGTAGTTGTGGCAATCCTTGACATTCACTGACTTATAACCAGGGCACTTCAATCACTGCCTCTGTCTTCACATGTCCGCCTTTCCTGTGTGTGTCCCTTGTGTCTTCATATGGTGTGATAAGGACAGCAGTCATTGGATTTACCCAACCCTCCTCCCAATCTAGTATGACCTTATCTTACTAAGGACATCTGCTAAGAATCTGTTTCCAGATAAGGTCACATTCTGAAGTTCCAAGTGGACGTGAATTTTGGGGGGATATTATCCAACCCAGTTATACCCCCCAGACACCCTAGCCCTAGACAACCATTAAATCTTTGTCCCTAGATTTGCCTATTTTGAACATTTTTATATTGGGTTTTCAATTTTGTACTCCACTGAAAAAATGTCCAGTTTAATTTTTTTGAGTGAAGAACATTTGTCATATTATAATTTAATTCTATTAATACAATACTTCCCATGTGGAATGTGCAGCACTGTTGGAAATATTTTAAATGGACTAGCCTTTTCTTTAGGCTGTGTAAACTGACTAGAACACACTATGATAAGTATGTAGACAGGTATGATGTAGGTTATAATAAAGTGGGTTTGGGGGGGTTGTGGGGGTTATTAGGGGGGCGTTAGTAATCTCAGTAGTTAGTAAATACCTATTTTCTGCCTTGGAAATATTCTATGATGGTCATTCCCATGATAATGGCACAATATATTGGCAAATTGTTGTTTTTCAAATTGATTTATTCACTGGAGGGCAGGGTGGATGCAGAAGGAGAGACTCCTCAAGCAGACCCTCTGTCCAAGCAAGGAGCCAGAGGCAGGGCTCTATCCCCCAGTCCAAGATCCTGACCCAAACCAAAACCAAAGTCCGACACCCTAGCAAGTATTTTTTCTATTCCTTTCTTCCCCTCACAAAATTCCTGTCCTTTATATAAAGAGCTCTACTTTCTTTTTAGTAAGCATGTGATATGTTAATGTTCATCCTTCGCAGTGACACTATTTGAAGACACAGCAGTTTTTAGTATATACTTCTAAAAATCACAAATTGAACATGAAACTTTAATGTCTTTTTTTTTTAAAAGATTTTATTTATTTGAAAGAGAGCACAAGAGAGGTGTCAGAGGGAGGAGGAGACTCGCTGCTGAGCAGGGAGCCTGATGTGGGACTGGATCCTGGAATTCCAGGATCACATGACCTGAGTCAAAGGCAGATGCTTAACGGACTGGGGCACCCAAACGCCCTGAAAATTCAGTGTCTTTAAAAAAAACTTGCTATAAAAAAACAGTACCTAGGGCACCTGGGTGGCTCAGTTGTTGAGCGTCTGCCTTAGACTCAGGTCATGATCCTGGGGTCCTGGGACTGAGTCTCACATCAGGCTCCCAACAGGGAGCCTGCTTCTCCCTCTGCCTATGTCTCTGCCTCTCCCATGAATAAATAAATAAAATCTTTAAAATAAATATAGAAAAATTTTAAAAAGTACTGAATTACAATTCTGACCTAGCTTTCAGAAACCTGACATTATAGTCTTTAAGGAAATTTTGAATCACAAAAATGAGCCATTTACTAAACAATTATTAGCCAAGCAGTCTATATTCCTTTTACCTTATATACTACTAACAGCAAAAATTGAAAATTTCCTGCATAGGCCAGGTTAAAGGAGTATTTAAAGGAAATGGGCTTTTTTGTTTTTTAAGAGAGGGAGAGAAATGGGGGAAGGGCAGAGGGAGGAGGGGAGAGAGGATCTTAAGCAGGTTCCATGCCTAGCTCAGAGTGTGATATGGGGCTCAATGCCACGACCCTGAGATGATCTGAGCCAAAATCAAGAGTTGGGTACTTAACTAAGCCACCCAGGTGCCCCAGAAATTTTGCTTTTTAAGGGTGACCATTAACTAATACACCAACAATGTCATACAATTCAATCCATTCGAACATGGCACCAAACTCAATCCCAATAATTTGATAGTATGAAAAGACATTTTCAGGTTGCATCATTCAACATGAGATTCTAACTGCATCACATAGAGATTTTCAGTCTACCTTTCTATGGTAGGTACCTGGTGGCTCTTAATTTCTGAGGCTTTTCAGCCTTCTCTAGGGATATCAGTGTGTACCTTTTAGGAATTTGACCTTACTTCGCTCTTTTAAGTCATTACTGTTCCTCCATGTGCAATTCAGTCCTCAGAAAATGTGGTTTGAGATTGTGGTTATCTCCTGGTATAATCAAAGATCTTGTTTCCTCTCTTACTTTGAGAGGATTCTCAAGAGGAAAGGGAGGCAGAAATATATTTACTTTGCCATCTTAAAATTAGAAGTTTACTTCCTGTGACCCCACTCCTGATTTTCACCTACCCCTCCCCCAACTGATCACTACTGAACTCTGCATTCCTCAGCCCTAGATTCCCATTGTCTCCCATTGCCTCATGCAGCACTCCACTTAGATTATTTCAGTTAAGATCTGGTGTTGCCTACCCCTCCACTTCCACACAGCACCATGCTCACTCTCATTTAAACTTCAGCCACCACTGAAATTATTTTAGGTCTTTGATCCCAGCAGGGTCCTTCGATATATTGGTGTTTGCATAAGACAAGAAGTCAGTGGCCACAATTAAAAATTGGCTAATACAAGGGAACTGCTCAAAATAAGTATAAACAGTAGGAGCCAAAGGGCACCTGGGTGACTCAGTGGTTGAGTGACTGCCTTCGGCTCAGGTCATGTTACTGGGGTCCTGGGGTCAAGTCCCACATTGGGCTCCCCACAGGGAGCTTCTCCATCTGCCTATGTCTCTGCCTCTCTCTCATGAATAAATAAATCTTTTTAAAAATCTTTAGAAAAAAACAGTAGGAGCCAAGTTTCTCACTATCCAAGGAGGAAGTTACAAATACAGGAGGAAAATAAAATCCTGCAATCTTGGGCTCGAACTGGTGGTTATCAGTGTAAACTCATAGTTTCTAATATAGATACAGAAATCTGTACAGATGTATATGTCTGTCTATAGTATATATTTCCTAGCAATGCCCATGAAAGGGTTTGGGAGCAAAGACCTCACAATGAGAAAACCTAAAGCTCAGATCTTGGCCTCTACGTATCATTGAAAGACCCAGCATTCCTTGGAGAAATGGCTGATTCCAGGACTGGACCAGGGAAAGGTGTAAGGTGAGCCTGGAGCATCTTCTGGGCCAAGGAGTAGAGAGTGCTCAAAGAATCATGGGATGCATCTGAACACAAAGAAGCTTACAGGTCTCTCACTGGCAAAATTGAAGAGGATTTGAACTTCAAGATAATG
The DNA here is from genome assembly GCF_048164855.1 of Canis lupus baileyi. Lineage (NCBI taxonomy): Eukaryota > Metazoa > Chordata > Mammalia > Carnivora > Canidae > Canis > Canis lupus. The sequence continues at coordinate 24,192,862 of NC_132855.1, read as the reverse complement.
ACAGTAATAGATTATAACCCACGGAAATCAAGCCATACTGATAGGAATAAATTAGTGAACCAAAAAGCTTGAAGAGGAATGGCATTTTTATACTTTCAAAGTATCTCTTCACAAAGTCCTTATTAATAACAAAGACGAAGAGTCATTGCAGTAGCCCAGCAGACACCACCTTAACCAGGTTATCGAAGTGAACACCTCAGGTGATGGGACAACTTGAAACTGTGCACAACCTGAGAGGTGCAATGTGAAGACCATGGCATCATTTCTGAGGTAATCCTGCCAAAGATGTTTAATCTGAATCCAGTCACAAGAAAATATCAAATAAATCTGCATTGAAGAACTTCTACAAAATAGCTGTGATCTTTTTTTTTTAAGATTTTATTTGTTTATTCATAGACACACACAGAGGCAGAGACACAGGGAGAGGGAGAAGCAGGCTCCATGCAGGGAGCCCGACGTGGGACTTGATCCCGGGTCTCCAGGATCACACCCCAGGCTGCAGGCGGTGCCAAACCGCTGCACCACCAGGGCTGCCCAGCTGTGATCTTTAATAGTGTTAATGTCTTGAGTGTCATGGAAAGACTGAGGAAATGTTCCAGAATGAAGGAGACTAAAGAAAGAAATATGAGTAAGGCTAAATAAAAGTATGAGTAAGGCAACAATAAGTCTAAACTGGATCCTTTTTTTAAAGACACTGGGACATTTGGCAAAGCAAGACAATCCAAGGATCAGATAGTAGTAATGTATCAATACAAACGTCCTGATTTTGGTGATTGTACTGTGGTTACGTAGGAAATAAAAGTATTTGGGTGATGGAGCATCATGTCTGCATTATAGTCTCTTATACTGCATTTGTAAATGTTCAGTAAGTTTCAAAGTAAGCGAATTTTTTTTTTTTAATTTCTTAAGTAAGTTCTACACCCAGCGTGGATCCTGAACTCACCACCCTGAGATCAAGAGTTGCATGCTCTACTGCCTGAGCCAGCCAGGTGCCCCACATGGCTGTTTTCGTTTTTTAATAAACTAGGTCAGGGCACCTTGGTTGGCTCAGTCAGAAGGGCATGCAACTGGATCTCAGGATGGGGAGTTCCAGCCCCACCTGGGGCTTAGAGATTACTTAAATAAGAACTTTACATTTTAGCAGTTATTCCCAGTGCTCCTGTGGATTCCACTGTATCCAAAATCCGAAGATGTGAGCAAGAACAATGACCAATCATCCTAAACCAGCAGGAACAAACCTGTGATCCACCAAAGTCCTATTTGTTGCCTCTGGGAAACCACAGAGACCGCGAACCAGAAGAACCCGTAGGGTGTCTCACCGTACAAAGGAAAAAAAAAAAAAAGACAACGAAGACTTGTGGGCATGAGCTTAGGTAAAATGATAAGCTCAAAGCAAAGCTGAGCTGTGGGTGAAGGCATCAACCTCGGATCTGGACTGAGAAGTGGAGGTAGGACCGTGTTTCCTCGGAAATTACCAATTCAAGAAAAATAAGGAATGCCCCCTTCAGGAACGCCGCCTGATCGGAAGCTCTGCACCTGGGCACAAGTCGAAGCTGCTTCCCGGTGTCCAAGTGACTTCGTTCCTCCGGCCGAGAGTGAGAATGTTTCATTCTCTTTGATACAATTTCAAACAGCAGCGCGCACCTGACCCTTAAAGAACTGGCTTTCTAAGAGCGTAAGAATTGCAGTGTTCATCCAAAGGTGGGGCTGTGAGGATACTTTTCAGTTGCAGTCTGCCCTTAAAGGAAACAGTTTTCCGTTTGCCCTCTAACCGGTGTTTCCTGTTTCCCGCCTGATGAGTGGCTGCGCAGATCTCTGCTTTCTCAACGGTGCAAACGAAATACACAACTCGGGTCTCTCAAGCCACAGCTATCCCTCCCCTCCAGGTCCCCGCTGAAGACCGCAGTTCCCTTAACTCGCTTCCCTATCACCTCGCACCCTCAAGCCGCCCTCGAAATCCGCAGCCACGCTAACTCTCGGAGCATTCAGCTTTCCCAAGCTCGACCCGAGGGCAGGGGCCGCCCCGCTCTTCTCAAACCCTATTGGGCAAAATCCACGCCTCTCATCCCGGGGCCGGGCAAGAGAGACGAAAGGGCGCGAGAAGATGACGTCACGGCAGCGGGGAGGGACCTTCGGTTGCTTCGGGCTCTCCGTCCGCTCAGGGTGCTGACAGAAGACCGTTCCGTGGGCGACGCCGTCGCAATGACCATTTGTCAGTTCTTCCTTCAAGGCCGGTGCCGCTTTGGAGACCGGTGCTGGAACGAACATCCCGGCGCCGGGGGTGCGGGCGGAGGACGGCAGCAACAGCCCTCAGGTGACGTTCTCCTCCATCCGCCGCCGCTAGCGGAGCGGGGGAAGGCCTGGCGCCAGGGCCGTCGGGCGGAGAACGGGCGTCCGGCGTGGGGCCCGCTCGGCGCAGCGCGGCGGCGGCGCAGCAGTCGAGTGACGCTGACGTGCCCGCGTCGTCCGGCCTTCGGCCCCGCCCCCCGGGCCCGGCGCAGGCTCTCCCCGGCGCCGCTACCCGCTGTGTGGGCGTCCCGCTGATTTCTGCCGTGGGGATGAAGACAGAGTCTTGGCCTTTGGTACTAATGCGAAACCATGAGTTTCTAAGTTGGAAGTACGTGTCGTAACTGCCTTGTCTGTGGGTGGTAAAGGTCCGGAGAACTGGTCTAGGTCGACCCAGACGCCGCCTCGCTTTACCTAAACCCCACCTTCTGGGTGCTTGTTGTTTTTTTCTTCACCCTTGACACTCTAAGTATAATTTTTACGAAACTTTTCCCGAGAGAGAGAGGCTCGCAGCTGGGGGCCAAAGTCTGGATTCTTGGCTTTGGGGAAGTCGCAGACTCCTTTGAACGTGTGATGTCAGCTACAAAGCTCTTGCTCTGGCGAATGTACGTGCTCGTAACATTGAAGGTAAAATCGGAAGAGTGTGTTGCCCCAGTTAAGAACTCTGGGCTGTGAGGGAAGGGGGTGTCGGAGGACCGTGTGGACCCACCAGCTGGGTCTGAGTCATCGTCAGAGGTTTTGGAGTATTTAAGCCAGTTGTGCATGATGCGGAAGGATTGTGCTCAAGGAGAGGAGGAACCAGAAATGAAACCAACACAAGGTTTTATTTATTTGTTTGTTTGTTTATACAAAGTTTTAAAGGTCAGATGAACAGTCAGGTTTTTCTTTGTTTAGGATCGAAGCTTAAGTCCTTAAAGTTGTCACAAGATGCTGACCCCACTCTCTTCCCTTCCCTCTTTCAGGATTGTCCATCTGACCCATAATCTATGTTGCAGTGTGATTTCACCTCCGATGCCTCTTCTTGAAAGACAGTCGTTTTTGCATCACCCACACTTCACCTCGTGAAATATTCCAAAGCAAATTTTTTTTTTTCTTTTTTTAGGATTTGGGGTCTGATCATTGTGCGTGTATTTCCTGGGAAGGGGCTGCTTAATACTTGGCACTCTATAGAGACTCACTCTAGACGTAGTAATTAGAAAATAAATATTGAATGGGATTGATGGATGAAGAAAGCATAGATAAAACTCATCAAGTAAACAGTATTTATCTCCCAGAAACGAATGTTCTATAATTAATCAGTGAAGGCCAAAAGCTATGAATTTCTTCAAAGGATTTGGAACTTAAGAAAAATAAAATACCATTGACCCTCACACGAGGGATCTGTTTTCTTGTTAGGTAGTTGTAGAGTTGGGAGATGAACTTTCATGAAGGAGTATATCTCCCATCATTCTAGTTCTTAATATAATCTAATGGAGTGTCTCCTAATTTAGTCAGAAACAAGGCAAATTATCTTGGCCCCAACTAGGGAGTGATGAGTAAATGAGGTAGTCTAAGTGATAAGATTTTTTTAAATAGAGAGGAGAGAGTCCTGTTGGCTCATTGTGATAATTATGAAATATTAGAATCTGCTCATAATAGAAGAACTGAGTGCATTTTATTCATGTGTAAATTACAATCTCTCTATGAAAGATAGGTGGGTAAGTGTTTTCCCTGAGAGAAGATTGAATCAACTAGATTTAAGCATCTATTCAAGGACAGAGGGTGGAATCTAATTTTTTATGTCCAGCAACTCTTTAATACATTGTCCATTTTTCAGCCTTTACTGCTATATAGGGCCTAGTGGGAAAGCAAAGAATGGTAAAGACAGCTTTTTATCCTGAAGGAGCTTATGACTTAGGTTACATCCTAAACCCACTATCAAGCAGTTGTTTACTTAATAAACTTATATCACTGAACTTAGTAATATATCATTATTTTTCGATGGGTTTACAGTCCTCTCAATCTTGTTAAACAAAAAATACCATTAGACCATTACTTGATTTGCTGGTTACAAGTAACTATATAAATCAAAAATGAAGAGTTTTGTGATTTAAAATGAGTGGAAGTATGGTGCTTGTTGAATCTTTGCATCATGTCTGCACATAATAAGACAATATAATGAAAATTTTTGAGACTTAAAAGAGAAGTTGCCAATAAAATTATTTTATCGTTTATTTTCAGGTAGTAACAGACGTGGATGGAATACCACCAGCCAAAGATATTCCAGCGTTATTCAGCCATCCAGCTTCTCCAAATCAACACCATGGGGGGGCAGCAGAGATCAAGAAAAGCCATCTTTTGGTTCCTTCGATTCTGGAGCTTCAACTAGCAGGAACAGGGGGTTTGGATTGTCCCAGAACCCATTTGCTTCACCCAGTTCTGATGGGCAGAAAGATGAAAAGAAACTTCTGTAAGTGAAAGTCTTTAGAAAAAATTACTACCCATTTGCTCTTTTTTCAAAAATACCTACAATATTTTCTTTAAGAAAAGTAATACATTATTAAAAAATCAGAATAAGCAAAGACAAGAAAAAGTACCCATGATCCTATCACTCAGAGAGAACCATTGTTTTGCATATGTCATAGTACACTTCATTTCACTTAAAAATAGGTCACCCTTCCAAACCAGCACATTGACTTCTCAGGGCTAATTATGCTTTTTCCATTTTTCTATTGATAACACTATCAATATTTTTTTAAACACTATCAACATTGATAACACTATCAACACTGTGCATATCTTTTAAGGTAGTTCTGCTTAAGTTTGTTGTAATAATTAGTTCTTTACAAAATATAGGTAATTTAAAGCAATTTGTACTCTTGGTGATCACTTATAATATCTGGTATTTTTCATCCTAAAACTTCAACTACTTTCTTGAAAAAAGTTTCATTTGATTTCCTTCATTACTGTGGCACAGATTCCTTATCTTTTTTTAGATTTTATTTTATTATTTATTCATGAGAGAGACAGAGACACAGGCAGAGGGAGAAGCAGGCTCCATGCAGGGAGCCCGAGGCGGGACTCACGCCCTGGGCCAAAGGCAGGCACCAAACCGCTGAGCCACCCAGGGATCCTCCCTCCTTATCATTTTTAATAATGGTAGAATGTATGACTGGTGCCAAAATAGTCCCTGGCTCTCTCTCTGTAACTGTTGCCTTGGCTCCTGGGACAGAACTTAAATGTAGTCTAGTCTTTTATTTCCCTTAATAAATTAGAATGAATGGTAAACATTTTGAGCCATGTACCATATACAGTTGATTTTTTTGTAAAGGTCAAAGAGCAAACAAAGCCCTCCTTCCTATATTCAATGTTCTAAAAATCCTGATTTTAATCCAGTACCTCTGTGGTAACTATCGTTTTATTAATTGTAGCATTCTGGATGGGGGAGGGGAACATTTAATTTAGAGTCAGATCTAACCACAGCTTTGCCAATAAATTAGCTCTATGGACATGGGTCTGTTTTCCCCTTTTCCAAAAGTGAGAATTGGACAAAATGATCTCTAAAGTCCTACACACTTTAAAAATTTTATGGTTCTCTATTTTATGGTGCTTTCTGTCTTTTTCCAGTTAAATTATCATTGATGTTTATGGTAATGAACAAAGAAAGATTGGAGTTAGTATTGTATATTTTATAATATTATAGTTCTTTAAAATATGTATAGTTTAATAGTTCTCACTGACTAAATGTTAATGGTTTAGTTTACTGGAAAACTGAAACTATGAACTCTTTTGATATTATAATATTTAAAATCATGAAATAGAGTTCTTATTCCATAAATTCTGCTTTAAAGAATACTCTTCAGAAAATACAGTGGAAAAATCTAGAGGCATCTTGGTGGCTCAGTCGGTTAAGCATCCAACCCTTGATTTTATCTCAGGTCATGAGCTCAGGGTCAGAGATTGAGCCCTGTGTCACGGAGGAGTCTGCTGCACCCTCTGCCCTCCCCCACCCTTGCATGTGTACTCTTTCTCTCTCTCTCTCTCTCTTCTCCCTCCCTCCCTCCCTCCTCTCTCTCTCTCTCTCTCTCTCTCTCTCTCTCTCTCTCTCGATAAAAATAAATAAAATCTTTTAATAAAAAGGGGTGGGGGAGGCACCTGGGTGGCTTCGCCCAGGGTACTGAGACCAAGCCCCACAGGCTACCTCCCTGCTCAGTGGGGAGTCAGCTCCTCCCTCTCCCACTGCCCCTCCTTTTTTGTGCTTTCTCTCTCACTCTTTCTCAGATAAACTTTTTAAAAAATAATTTTTAAAAAACTAAAATTACATACTTACTACAATTTAAAATTTTAGTCATTGAAGATTGTAAACGATACATTTTAACAAGCAGATAAAAAAGATCCTTTGCTCTTTTTTTTTTCCCCCAGGGAAGGAATTATAAAAGATATGGAAATTTGGGAATCATCAGGGCAGTGGATGTTTTCTGTTTATTCACCAATGAAAAAGAAACCTAATATTTCAGGTAATTGAGAAATTTTGTGTTTTTAAAATACACTTAACAACTCTTATTTTCTAAAACCAAGATCGTGCCAAAAAAACTAACCACAAACTTAGCCACTGTTAGGAGAGTTTGGACATTGTTTAAAGTATCCCAGTATTCTGGCAGAACTTCATAATTCAGAAACAGAGATTAGAAGATACAATTCTTTTAAGATACCTGGTTCTCATGAAAAAATACTGAAATCAGTACCCACCACAATTCCCATTCGGTAAGCGCCCAAAGAATCTCTGCTTTCTGGGTTCCCTGTAGGTACAACTTCAGAACCTCTTAGCTACCTGGAGTGAATAGAAGATTCACATCCTACTTGCCATTAAGGCCTCGGCTACCTGATTCTGTTTTCCCTTTCTTTATATTTTCTTCCAAAGATAGTTATTTTTCATAAAGCATGTTGAGACCTATCCTAGAGATAATGTGTGAAGATAAAGAGATTTAGCTGGGCTACAGAGATAGCATTTCTTTAGAATGCTCTTTTCCCTTCCCGTTTTCTTTGGTCCTTAGTCCCTAAGCCCCTTCTGAACTGAAACCTAAAGTGCCACACGTTTCTAATCCCACTTCAGGTGGTCCTGGGCCTCTGCCCTATTGAGTAAACAGCAGGTACCTAACAAATGAGAGCCCTTGCAGTCCCTCAGAACTTTGGGATCCCTGCTCTCTCTCAGCTCTACCTATTCATTCCCTGTGAGCAGTGATGTCACACCAGTCATTATTTATTCACTCAGTTCAAGAAAATACAGAATTTTTGTGTCAGGCCCTTTTCTAAGATCTAAGGATATAGTGATGAGCAAGACAGACAAGGTCCCTCCCTTACAAAACTTATGTTCTTCAGAGAGGGAGAGGGATCCCTGGGTGGCAGAGCGGTTTGGCGCCTGCCTTTGGCCCAGGGCGCGATCCTGGAGACCCAGGATCGAATCCCGCGTTGGGCTCCCGGTGCATGGAGCCTGCTTCTCCCTCTGCCTGTGTCTCTGCCTCTCTCTCTCTCTCTCTCTCTCTGTGACTATCATAAATAAATAAAAAATTAAAAAAAAATTGAGAGAAGGAGAAAATAAATAATACAAATAAATAATTTTCAGTAACGTTTTCCTTTTTTTTTTTAAGATTTATTTATTTATTTGAGAGAGAGTCTGCATAAGCTGGAGGAGGGGCAGAGGAAGAGGATGAGGGGAACAGACTCCCTGCTGAGTGGGGACCCCAAAGTAGGGCTTGATCCCACAACCTGTGAGATCATGACCTAAGCTGAAACCAAGATTTGGATGCTTAACCAACTGAACTTCCCAGGCTCCTCTAAAAAATAATGTTTTTAGTATTTGAATGTTCCATATAATATTTGGGACATACTTCTACTAAAAAGTTATTTGTTGTATATCTGAAATTCAAATTTCACTGGGCAACCTGTATTATTATTTGCTCAACCTGGCAACCCTATCCTTGAGACCCTTTTAAAAACTATACAAATTCATATTTTCATAATAGTACTAAGACATTATAAATGTCACTCTGATGACATTTGCACTGTTTGTGCAAAGGCATTCATGAGTAAAACTTGTGTTTTAGCATGAATCAAGGCAGAGGCAACACACTGTACTAGCAGACTAGAATAGTCAATACAAAAATTTTTTTTAAGTTTTATTTAAATAATCTCTACAGCCAATATGGGGTTCAAACTCATAACCCCAAATCAAGAGTCACATGCTCTTCTGGATCACGCCAGCCAGGCACTCCAATAAAAAAAATTTTTAATGCATTTTCACTTAAAATTTTTGATGAAGAGGTAAAAATACTTGTTTTATTAATTTTGACTCTTGAGTGCATACCTTTTTAATCTTTGTGACAAAATGGGAAGGACACAGGATTGCCTGGGTGGCTCAGTGGTTGAGTGTCTGCCTTCAGCTCAGGACATGATCCTGGAGTCCCAGGATCAAGCCCCACATGGGGCTCCCTGCAGGGAGCCTGCTTCTCCCTTTGCCTATGTCTCTGTCTCTCTGTCTCTCATGAATAAATAAATAAAATCTTTTTTTTTTTTTTAAATAAATAAAATCTTTAAAAAAAAATGAGAAGTGCACATAAAGTGCTTCTGCCACAAACTCACATATGATGGTTATTTTTAGAGAAGACACTGAAGTTATATGGATTGTAAACTGAACTAGCCACTTTTTTCATATTTTTTTACTTGAAAGGTACTTGGCAACATTTTTTTTTTAAACTAATGAAGTGAGTCTATCACTTCAAAGAAAACAACTGACTATTGCCAGTGACAAAATTTGAACTTTCTAGTGAAAATTAGATAGAAAACTGTTTTCTGCCACTGTAAGCTTAATGACTTCTTAATATTTTTAAAGTCTCTTCTGATGAGATGGATAGTGATATTAACAAATATGAGTTTTTTATGTTGTAAGATGGCACATGTCAGCTTTTAGAAGTTCTAGGTGACTCAATGGACCAGTATTTTCCAAATGACCAGTGTATGATATTGTAAAATTATGCATGGTTGAAAATCCATTCTAAGTGCAAGATAAACCACTGGATTTAATATAATAGTGCAGAAAGTTAATTAGTATGGTTCAAGTTTGCATTCTAGCTAATTTTTAAGGAATTACAACCTGTCAAGTTTTGGGGTAGTGTCAGAGAAGAATATCGACAATTATCTGAAAAAGCTATTAAAGTCTTCTATTTCTAGCTACTTATCTATGTTAGAACAGATTGTCTTCATATATTTTAACCAGGCAATATATTGCAACAGATTGAATGTAGAAGCAGATTTAATCCAGCAATCTTCTCTTAAAGTCAAGTGTTAAAAAATTTACAGTCCCTCAGTCAGCAAAAAGCCAGTGACCCACTGAAAGTTCAGAAGAGGGTCAAGATTTTTAGCAATAAAATATTTTTAAATAAAGGTATGTTTAAAAATACTACGAACATAAGACATTGCTATTCATCTTACTAAATGTTTATTTTTTGCTTTAAAAATAGGCTATTTATGTTGATATGTAATTGGTTTCTTTTTTAAGATATATTTATTTATTAGAGAGAGTACATGCAGGGGGAAGGGCAGAGGGAGAGGGAGAGAGAGAATTTCAAGTAGACTACAAGCTGAGCACGGAGCCCGACATGGAGCTCGATCCCACAACCCTGAGCTCACAAGCTGGGCTGAAACCAAGAGTTGGATGTTCAACTGACTATACCACCAAGGCACCCCTGGTTTCTTATTTTTATGTGAATTAATACATATGGTCTATATTTCTTCTTTTTCATTTTAAATATGGCAAATATTGATGTATATAACCTATGTAAACAAAAGTTCTTTGGGACTGTTTAATGATTTTTAAGAATATAGATGGGTCTTGGGCCAAAAAAAGTTGGAGAACTACTGTCCTTAGATACCAATTTCCTATGCATCTAAAATGATACTGCTTTTGTACCACCCTTGAGAGAATTGAGAACATAGTCACATAATTTTCCATGTCCTGTGATTTCAGATGAGGAACAACTGGAAGAAGGAGAAAGTAACTAGAGGGATATTATTCCTTTAGTTAGAGTGGTTTTCCATTCTTAGGAAGCTATTAAAGTTGAGTCCTAAGTGAAAAGAAGGTGTCACTTTTGGGAATATTTGGGTAAAACATTCCTGGCAATAGGAATAGCTAATGCATAGGCCCTTGTAGGAATAAGGTTGGCAAGTTTGAGGATTAGTGAGGCCTGAAACCCTGGAGGAGAGTGAACAAGGGAAAGAGTCCTAGACGTAAAGCCATGGAGTTAGCCAGGAGCCAGGTCATGTTGGACCTAATTGTACTGAGCAGCCATGTGGAGCTGTAAGCAGGAGAAGGATATGATCTGATTAGAAAAAACTCACTCAGGCTGTTGTATGAAAAGAAACGGTCTGTAGGGAGTGGTAGGGCCTAAGAAGCAAAATAGAGACAAGGAGATGAGTTAGGAGACAAATGCTGGTGACTGACAGGGTTATAGTTACTAGCAGAGGAGACAGAATTGGTCAAATCCGTGTTCTGTTTTAGAGTTAGAACCGGCAGGATGCTGACTAATTAGATGTGAGGAAAGAGAAATGTTGGAGGATTCCTAGGTTTTTTGGCCTGAACGGTTAATCAAGATGGTATAAAGACAAAGTGTTGAGGAATCCAAAGTTCTAATTTGAAAGTTTAGTCTTTTTCTTTACACCCCACTGGGGTGTAGATGTCCATAGAGTTAATGATATCTGGGTTACAAGTAATTCTCTGTAGAAAATATCCTGAACATTGTTTTTCCTTTCTTAAAAAGTTTTTCTAATTATAAATTTACAGCTGTTACTATAGAAAACTTGAAAAACACAGAAATATGTAAATAAAACAAAGATCACCTGATCACAGAGGAAACAATGATAACATTTTAGAGTTATTTCTTTCAAAAATAAGTATAATCATATTTTCTGTATATATATATAAAATACATATAATTAGGATCATAATCTAGTTTTGTATTATACTTTGTTGTTTTCAGTTTGTCTCTACTACTAAAAATGCTAGAATGAACATTTTCATACATTAAACTCTTTGTTTATACGTCTATATTTCTGGAGGTTAAATCTAGAAATTTTATTAAGGACAGAAAGTATGAACATATTTTAGGCATCTGACGCTTAATGACAATTTTCCTCCAGAAAAGTACCTTTTTGATTCCTTAACGACAGTTTAGGAGAGTATCCATTTTACCACACCCTTCATAACGATAAATACCATCCATTTTTAATTTTTGCCATTAAGTAAAGCATTTTATCTCCATTTTTAGTTGATTTTTAAATTCACCTTTTTTATTTGATTTATTTGCTGTCTCTTTGAATTTTTTTGAGTTGGATGTTTATTATCTTTGCCCATATTAACTTATTTTTCTTATTGATTGTAAGTACTATTTATACATTGACATTAGCTCTTCTCCTGTCATATATGTTGCAGTTACAGTTTTCTCAGTTTACCATTTGTCTTTTAATTTTGGTTATTACAGTTTCTGGCATACAGAATATTTATTAAACAAGAAGCTTGAATGTATATGTAGTCAACTCTTTTTCTTTGTCATTCCTTCCACTCCATTTATCTTTAGAAAATTTCCCCCTTTGAAGATCAAATATCCAACCATATTTTATTCTAATTTTATACTTTATTAAACATTAGAATATAGGCTTTGAAATTTTTCTTTATGATAATGAAAATTTTCTTATGATCAACATCATATTTTGTCTAGCACTTCTAGCTTTACTATTAAAAGTATTGACATTTATTTTAAAGATTCCAATTGATTCCTCACTTCAGGTTTTACAGACATTTCACCAGAGGAGTTGAGGCTTGAATACCATAACTTCTTAACCAGCAATAACTTACAGAGTTATGTAAGTTTGTTTCCTATTCATCTACCTTGATACCAGATTAGCTGTTAATTACTGTCTTCTCTGTTTGTAGTGGCTTGCTTGTATGTTGGCAGAGTGGATGAGGTCTATAATTTTTCTCAAGACAAGGCTATTTTTATTTTCTAAATTAATTTCTTTGAAATTGGTTGGTTATCTAAAATGGTAATAGTATATTTTGACTATACAAGTAGGAATGTCATATTTTTATTACAAATTATCCAGCAATCAGTCCTAGAAGTCAGACTCTTTCATTTCATCATTTGATATTTATGGAACATCTCTTAGGTGCCGACAGACACCATGATGAATTCTAGAAAAACAAAGTGAAATAGGACACAATCTGTTTGTACAGATTAACATTCTCACATATCAGATGTCAAAAAATAAAAAAGTTGGGCTTGAATAAGTTTGGTGCTTAAAGGAAATAACATCAACTGTATTTTTGTGTTTTCTACAGTCATGATCAAGCATTTCAACTAGTATACATGTTTGCCTCCCATCCAGATAAAACTCTCTGTGCTTTCACATACTTGAGGTTCTGAACCAGGTGACACAAGGAGTTGGAGAACAGGGAGGGAACTACAGCTGGAACATCTTGGACAAATTATGTATAAGTTATGGGCCATAAAAATGTTTCATCAGCTTTTTGTGATTTGAGCAAATAAAGACATAAAGTTGGAGAAACAAACTTCTAAACACTCAATATTGACTCGTTATTTTTCTGTCTTCTCTCTTCAGCTGAATTCCCTTCAACAGTTAGTAAATCAATGGAGAAACAGAATAAATGAACTGAAAAGTCTGAATACATCAGCTAATATAGCTTTGGTGAGTATTGAAAAATTTTCTGTGGGAAGTATCTTATCTATTGCTTTTTTTTGCAGAGAATTTCACTTTGGATTTGGAAAGCAAGGCTAAAATTCTCTGTCAAGAATTATGATACACACATTCTCAAGACTATCATCATTTAAAGTCACAGCCCTAGAATTGCTTTCTCTCTGTTCCTTAGTCAGAAAAGCTCAGATAACTTTGCTTTCCTAAAATGATTTTTAGGGTAAAGTTTTTTACTTTGGTGGTCTAGTTTTGAAAATATCACATAAATTCAAGAATACCAGATTATCAACATTTACAAAGAAATTGCTATGAAAAATGATCTGAATATAAGTTTAGACTAATGTATACTTTTATGACTGGAAAACACTCACCATATGTTCCCTGACTTATACAGAAATACTTTTAGTAGATATATACCTACCTGTTTCCAAAGATATTATCTCTGACTGTATTATCTCTGTCAATAAAATTATGATGTTTCTATTCCCATAAAAATTTCTTAAGAACCTTATTTTGAAATAAGATAAATTTACAGTTTCCCAGGCGATTTATGTTTCTACTTTCTGAAAAGGCTATGAGAGTTGTAGCTGCCTAACTTAGTAAATGACTGGGTGACCGTTCCAGCATTCCACGCCTTAAGTATGTACTTTCTAGACAGACTCTTGGGAAAGCTAATTTCTTCACCATTTAGTTGTTATAATGCCATTTAAATTTAGTAGGACTTCTTGGAAGTATTCTCTCCCCATGTGAGAGGTGGCCCACCATCCCTACTGCTAATGTAGAAGGGGTAACTGAGTCCAAAGAACTGCAGAACTTCCCTTGGGGTTAGAAGTTCTTTGCTCTTTGCCAGCTTTCTAGGGGACCCTCCATAGGTGAGGATCTTATCTTAGTCCACCTACAGTGAGTTTAGCATATATCAATAGTTCATTCTTTGTTCTTTTAATTCAGTGTTTGTGTATAATATGTTTATCTATATACCCATCAATGAATATTACACTGAAGGAGAGAAAACTAAAGAAAAACCTCATCAGGGTGCCTGGGTAGCTCAGTCAGTTAAGCATCCGACTCTTGATTTCGGCCTAAGTCCTGATCTCAGGAGCCCTGAGTTTGAGAAGCAACTCTACCCTCAATGCAGAGTCGGCTTCAAATTCTCTCTTTCTCCCTCCTGCTTAGTCTCTTTCTCTCTCTCCAATAAATAAATTTTTAAAATCTTTAGGAAAAAAAAGAAAATAATCCTCATCTATAGTGACAGAAAAGGATGAGTGGTTCCCTATGCCCAGGGATTTGGAGAGTTTTGACTGAAAAAGAACACAAGGGAGTTTTTAGGGGGTGATAGAAGTATTTTAAATCTTGATTGTGGCGGTGGCTATAAGTTTGTCAAAACTCATCAAAATTTATATGTATATGTTTTAAATAATATATATATATAAATTTTACATGGATGCATTTTATTGCATATAAACTATGCCTCAATGAAATTGATTTTTGAAAAATGCTTTTAAGGTTTCCAAATGAGAGAAATCATATTTGTTTTGAGTTGATTAGGAAAAGATTCTTGGAGATAAGGAGTAAAGGAAAAGTTCCTTGAAAGGGAGATTAGGATTTCAGTATGCAGAGATGAAAAACATTTCTAGAGTAGAAAATAGCAAAAACAGAAAGTATTCTCAGGAAATAGGAAATGTTTAATTTTAATAGTAAGCTTTTAATAATGTAATTGTGAATCAGCTTCAGTTCAAGTATTAGACTAAGCAGAGTGGGTAGTCTCTAAAGGCCCTTTACCTGAATTCTAGATTTCTTGGTAATCAACCTATAGACATTGAAATGTATTACAGTGGGCAGCCTGAGTGGCTCAGCGGTCTAGCGCCACCTTCAGCCCAGAGCATGATCCTGGAGACCCAGGATCAAGTCCCGTGTCAGGTTCCCTGCATGGAGTCTGCTTCTCCCTCTGCCTGTGTCTCTGCCTCTCTATCTCTCTCTGTGTGTATCTCATGAATAAATAAATAAAATCTTGAATGAATGAATGAATGAAAGAAAGAAAGAAAGAAAGAAAGAAAGAAAGAAAGAAAGAAAGAAAGAAAGAAGAGAGAGAGAGAGAGAAAGAAAAGAAAAAAGAAAAGAAAAGAAAAGAAAAGAAGAGAGAGAGAGAAAGAAAAGAAGTTACAAAAATATTTTTTCTGATTTTAATATATACTCATTGAAGAAATTTAGAAAATATTTTAGAAGCATAAATAAAATCACCCATAATTCATCAGCCAGTTGCTCTTACTTCATTGAGATTTGTCCATTTTTTTCTATGCATATTCATATTGTGAGCACTTTTCTATGTTAAACATATTTTTAAGTGTTCATTTTTATTTTTTTTCATTTTTAAAATTGAATTTGGCTGTAAAGTGTATAGAAAAGGTAACTGAAAAAAAAAAAAAAGAAAAAGAAAAGGTAACTGAGAACTACTCATCAATTACTTTATTATTTGCCCACTTTTTTTTTTTTTTGATAGCTCTCAGATCTAAAGGATGGAATAAATCAAGCAGCACCTGCATTTGGATTCAGCAGTACACAAGCAGTAACATTTGGATCACCAGGTAAATGATAAAGTAATGCAAGATTCATTAATTTTAGAAACATAGGATTTTTAAGTTTTAGATCATAAACATAAAGTATGAAGGTTGAGTGGCATTTTATTTTATAATTTTATTTATTTTTAAAATTTAAATTCATTTAATTAACATACAGTGTTTTATTAGTTTCAGAAGTAGAGTTCAGTGATTCATAAGTCTTTGTATAACATCCAGTACTCATAACATCACATGCCCTCCTTAGTTACCCCATCCTTGCTTCCCCTCTAGCAGCGTTCAGTTTGTTTCCTATGATTAAGAGTCTCTTATGATTTGTCTCCCTCTCTGATTTTGTCTTGTTTTATTTTTCCCTCTCTCCTCCTATGATCCTCTGTTTGGTTTCTTAAATCCCACATATGAGTGAGATCATGTAATTGTCTTTCTCTGATTGACTAATTTCACCTTCTAGTTCCATCCATGTTGTTGCAAATGGCAAGATTTCAGTATTCCATTGTGTGTATATATATACCACATCTTCTATCTATTTATCTATTCGTGGATGTCTGGGCTCTCTCCATAGTTTGGCTATTGTGGACATTGCTGCTATAAACATTGGGGTGCAGGTGCCCCTTCAGATCATTTATATCTTTGGGGTAAATACCTAGTAGCACAATTGCTGGGTTATAGAGTAGCTCTGTTTTCAATTTTTTGAGGAACTTCCATACTGTTTTCCAGAGTGGCTGTACCAGTTTGCATTCCCCACCAACATTGTAAGAGGGTTCCTCTTCTCTGCATCCTGGCCAACATCTGTCATTTTCTGACTTGTTCATTTTAGCCATTCTGACTGGTGTGAGGTGGTATCTCATTGTGGTTTTGATTTGTATTTCTCTGATGCTGAGTGATGTTTAGCATTTTTCATGTGTCTGTTGGCCATTTGTGTGTCTTTTTTGGAGAAATGTCTTTTCATGTCTTCTGCCCATTTCTTGATTGGATTATTTGTTCTTTGGGTGCTAAATTTGGAAAGCTCTTTATAGATCTTGGATACTAACCCTTTATCTGATAAGATGTATGCAAATATCTTCTCTCATTCTCTCAGTTGTGTTTTGGTTTTGTCAACTATTTATTTCCTTTGCTGTGCAAACTTTTTTAACCTTTTTTTTTTTTTTTTAATTTTACTTATTTATTCATGAAAGATACAGAGAGAGGGGCAGAGACATAGGCAGAGGGAGAAGCAGGCTACCCGGACCCACAGGGAGCCTGTTATGGGATTCGACCCCAGGCCCCTAGGATCACCACCTGAGCCAAAGTCAAATGCTCAACCACTGAGCCACCCAGGTGCCCTGCAAAACTTTTTTTTATCTTAGTGAAGTCCCAATAGTTCATTTCTGCCTTTGATTCTCTTGCCTTTGGAGACTTGTCTAGCAAGAAGTTGTTGTGGCCGAGGTCAAAGAGGTTGGATTTTGATGGATTCCTAGGACTTTGATGAATTCCTATATCACATTTAATCTTTAATCCCTTTTTATTTTATTTTTGTGTATGACTTATGAAAGTGGTCCAGTTTTTTTCTTCTCCATGTGGCTGTCCAAGTTTCCCAACACCATTTGTTGAAGAGACTGTCTTTTTTTCCATTGGAAATTCCTTTCTGCTTTGTCAAAGATTAGTTGACCATAGATTTGAGTGTCCATTTCTTAGTTTTCTCTCTTCTATTCCATTGATCTATGTATCTGTTTCTGTGTGCCAGTACCGTACTGTCTTGATGATTACAGTGTTGTAATAGAGCTTGAAGTCCAGGATATGATGTCACCAGCTTTGGTTTTCTTTTCCAACATTCCTTCTCAGGGTCTTTTCTAGTTCCATACACATTTTAGGATTATTTGTTCTAGCTCTGTGAAGAAAAGTTATGGTATTTTAATAGGGATTGCATTGAAGGTATAGATTGCTCTAGGAAGCATAAACATTATAACAATATTTGTTCTTCCAATCCGTGAGTATGGAACATTTTTCCATTTCTTTGTGTCTTCCTCAATTTCTTTCATGATTGTCCTACAGTTTTCTGAGTACAGATCTTTTGCCTCCTTGGTTAGTTCTTTTCCTAGGTATCTCATGGGTTTTGGTGCAATTATAAATGGAATCAGCTCCTTGATTTCTCTTTCTTCTGTCTCATTGTTAGTGTGTAGAGATGCAACTTATTTCTGTGCATTGATTTTATATCCTGCCACTTTGCTGAATTCCTGTATGAGTTCTAGCAATTTTAGGGTGGATCTTTTGGGCTTTCCACATAGACTTTCAAGTCATTTGTGAAGAGTGAGAATTTGACTACTTCTTTGCCTATTCAGATGCCTTTTATTTCTTTTTGTTGTCTGATTGCTGAGGCTAGGATTTCTGTTACAATGTTGAACAACAGGGTCATAGTGGACATCCCTGCCATGTTCCTAACCTTAGGGGAAAAGTTCTCAGTTTTTCCCCATCAAGAATGATATTTGCTGTGGGCTTTTCATATATGGGTTTTATGATATTGAAGTATGTTCCCTCTATCCCTACAGTGTATGATAAATCCCACTTGGTCGTGGTGAATAATCCCTTTAATGTACTGTTGGATCCTATTGGCTTGTATCTTGGTGAGAATTTTTGTATCCATGTTCATCAGGAATATTGGTCTGTAATTCACCTTTTTGGTGGAGTGTTTGTCTGGTTTTGGTATCAAGGTAATGCTGGCCTTATAGAAAGAGTTTGGAAGTTTTCCTTCCATTTCTATTTTTTGAAACAGCTTCAGAAGAATAAGTATTAATTCTTCTTTAAATGTTTGTTTAAATTCCCCTGGGAAGCCATCTGGAACTAGACTCTTGTTGGGAGATTTTTTATTACTGCTTCAATTTCCTTGCTGGTTATGGCTCTGTTCAGGTTTTCTATTTCGTCTTGTTTCGGTTTTGGTAGTTTATGTGTTTCTAGTAATATATTCATTTCTTCCAGATTGCCAGATTTTTGGCATATAGTTGCTCATATAATATGTTCTTATAATTGTATTTCTTTGATGTTGGTTGTGATCTCTCCTCTTTCGCTCATGATTTTATCTATTTGGCTCTTCTCTCTCACTTTTTCTTTCTCTCTCTCTCTCTCTCTCTCTTTTTTTTTTTTTTTTTTTTTTGATAAATCTGGCCAGAGGCTTATCGATCTTACTCTTTCAAAGAACTAGATTCCAGTTTCATTGATCTGTTCTACTGTTCTTTTGGTTTCTGTTTCATTGATTTCTGCTTCAGGATTTATTAATTCTCTTTAGGCTTTATTTGCTGTTCTTTTTCCAGCTCACTTAGGTGTAAGATTAGGTTGTATATTTGAGACCTTTCTTGTTTCTTGAGAAGGCTTGTATTGCCATGTACTTCCCTTTTAGGACCACCTTTTCTGCATCCCAAAGGCTTTGAGCAGTTGTGTTTTCATTTTCATTTGTTTCCATGAATTTTGTTAATTCTTCTTTAATTTCCTGGTTGACTCATTCATTCTTTAGTAGAATGCTCTTTAACTTCCATGTATTTGAGTTCTTTCCAAATTTCCTCTTGATTGATTTCCAGTTTTAAAGTATTGTGGTCTGAAAATATGTAGGGAATGATCTCAGTCTTTTGGTATCAGTTGAGACCTAATTTGTGACCCATGATGTGATCTGTTCTGGAGAATGTTCCATGTGCACTTGAGAAGAATGTGTATTCTGTTGCTTTAGGATAAAATGCTCTGAATATATCTGCAAAGTCCATCTGGTCCAGTGTGTCATTCAAAGCCCTTGTTTCTGTGTTGATCTTCTGCTTAGGTGATCTGTCCATTTCTGTAAGTGGGGCGTTAAAGTCCTCTACTATTATTACATTATTGTCAATGTGTTTCTTTAATTTTGTTATTAATTGGTTTATATGTAAATGGGTACTCCCCTGTTACAGTCATAAATATTTACAATTTTTAAATCATCTTGTTGGATAGACCCTTAATTATGGGATAGTGTCCTTCCTCATCTCTTATTACAGTCTTCAGTTTATATTCTAATTTGTCTGAAATAAGGATTGCTTCCTCAGTTTTCTTTTGATTTCCATTAGAATAATAAATGGTTTTCCACCCCCTCACTCTCAATCTCAAGGTGTCATTAGGTCTCAAATGAGCCTCTTACAGAAAGCATATGGATGGGTCTTGCTTTTTAACCAGTCTGATACCCTGTGTCTTCTAATTGGGGCATTTAGCCCATTTACATTCAGAGTAACTATTGAAAAATATGAATTTAATGTCATTATGTTACCTATAAAGTCACTGCTTCTATATATTGTCTCTTTACCTTTCTGGTCTTTGTTATTTTGGGGCTCTCTCTTTGCTTAAAAGATCCCCTTTAATATTTTTTGCAGGACTAGTTTAGGAATCACATATTATTTTATTTCTGTTTGTTCTGGAAGCTCTTTATCTCTCCTCCTATTCTGAATGACAGCCTTGCTGGATAAAATATTCTCAGCTGCATACTTTTCCCATTTAGCACCCTGAATATATCATGCCAGTCCTTTCTGGCCTGCCAGGTAGATAGGTCTGTGGATAGGTCTGCTGCCAGTCTAATGTTTCTACCTTTATAGGTTAAGGACTTTTTGTCCCCAGTTGTTTTCAGGATTTGCTCTTTGTCTTTGAAATTTGCAGGTTTCACTATTAAATTTCAAGGTAATTGACCCATTTTTATTGATTTTTAAGGGAGGGTTCTCTGTGCCTCCTGAATTTGAATGCCTGTTTCCTTCCTGCAGATTAGGGAAGTTCTCAGCTATAATTTGCTCCAGTTTACCTTCTGACCTTCCCTCTCTCTTTCTTCTTCTGGGATCCCAATTATTTTAATACTGTTTTGCTTTATAATATCACTTATCCCTCATATTCTCCCCTCATGATCCGGTAGTTGTCTCTTTTTCTCAGCTTCTTTATTCTCCATCACTTTGTTTTCAATATCAGTAATTCTCTCCTCTGCCTCATTTATCATAGCAATTAGAGTCTCCATTTTTTAACACATCTCATTTTTTTTTTATTTCAACTGGGTAAAATTTTAGTTCTTTTATTTCTCCAGAAAGGGATTCTCTAGTGTCATCTGTGCCTTTTTCAAGCCCAGCTAGTATCTTTATAATCATTATTCTGAACTCTAGTTCTGATGTCTTACTTATTATATCCATACCGATTAAGTTCCTGGCAGTCAGTACTGCCTCTTGTCTCTTTTTTGAGGTTTTTCTGTCTTGTCATTCTGTCCATAGAGTAGATGAATAAGAGAACAAAATGCTAAAATAGCAACGACCCCAGAGAAGTATACACAAATCAGAAGAGACCTGAAACCGAAAAGAAAATTTTAAAAAAAGAGAAAATATATAATCAAACAACTGAACATAATAGAGTAATACAATATATCGAGTGTATTTTAGTCTCTTTGTTAGAAAACTAGATCCCAAAATTGTAAAGAAAGAAAAACATATATGTAAAAAAATTAAATACAATGAAAGAAGACGTTGTAACTGTAAAAATGAAAATTAAAAAAGACTTTAAGAGTTGATGGAATAAGAAATTGGAAAAGGAAAAAGAAAAAAATTAGACTGAAAAATCATGAGAAAATACCATGAATTCTATATACTGTTTTCCCCTAGAGCTGGAGTTTCTCAGTTCTGTGTGATCCGTAAACTTGGTCTTAGCCAGATATTCTTGGTGAAATTCTGGGTTAGGGGCCTGTTGCATTGATTCTCAGATTTCTTTGCCCTGGGCAGAACTGCACAGCCCTTGCCTGGGGGCCAGCCTACGTAATCTGCTCCAGATTGTTCTATGGGGCTTTTGTTCCATGAAGTCTGTCCACACTGCTTTAGAAGATGACAATGAAAATGACAGCCTCCCAATCTCTAATCTTGACCGGAAAGCTCAGGGCCCCACTCCTCAGTATACCCTCAGGAAAAAGCAATCAATCAGTCACTCCCATCTCCCTGGTCTCTGTCACACTCTGTGCTCACCCAGCCTGTGACTGAGCATTTTTTGCTCAGGCACACAACTGTTTTGAGTCTCCAAACCCTGTTGACTCCTGCAGTGCACATACCCACTGCACCTCCCTGTGAGGAGGAAGGAAAGTCTCACTACAGGTCTGCCCCTTGCTAGGCTCTTGCTGCAAGAGCAGTCACTTGAACATGCCATGGTTGGTTCTTAGTTTATGGCAACACTGAGCAGAAAGCCCACTCCTGAGCTCGCTGTTTGCAGCCAGCTTCCCTACTCCAGTGCTTGGGAACTCTGCCCCACTCAGGCACCCCTGTGCCTGTATCTTCCTGTGACCCTGGGGATCCTGACCACACTACCCCAACTTAGGATTCTGTCCCACTTCACCACCTGAGTGCCTTTCAGACGGGGACATCCTTCACCATGGCGGACTTCTAAAAGTTCCGATTTTGCGATCCCCAGCTATATTGCAAAATTGATAAAGCTGGCTTTCTGGTGGCTGGCTTACAGAGGCTCCCTCCTCCCGCAGTTTATCTTCCGATATAGTGCCTTGGATTTACTTCTCCGCACCTCCTACCTTGCAGAAAGTGGTTGCTTTTTTTATTTGTAGAATTGCAACAGTTCTTTTCTCCAGTTGAGTTCACAGGTGTTCAGATGATTTGATAGCTATCTCGCTGAATTCCTGAGACCAGACAAAACTAGGTCTCCTACTCCTCTGCCATCTTCCTCCCTCTCCTTAAGTGGCATTTTAAATCATCCTTGCAGATTCTACTACCTTCCATAATGTAGCTTCAAAGAATTTGGCTCATCAGTCATCTGTGAAATAGGGGTCAGACGGCATGATTTTTGAAAGACCCCATGGCTCAGGCTTTCAAAGTATATTTTGAAAATGGTTTTTCAAAAGTTTATGGCTACTATGTAGCAGCACCACTGAGGACCTCCTTTTCACTGAGTATAACAGCATAGTTTTGTCTCAAGTGACAATATGTCACTTTTTTTTCTTTTTAGTTTAAAAGAAAAATTGTTTAAGATACAGGGGTAAAAATAGTGGTTCTCAGAGACCAATAAAAAGGCAAATTAGGACTGAGGAGTTTGTACTGTCATAAAAAGTATGAAAATAAAAGTGGCAACTCAGGAAGTATTTTAGCCGAAAACTAAAGATGTCAGTTATTAGAGTAGGATTTCATCAGATTCATCTTAGTTGAAAGCTAGAAGGGCCTCGAGAATCACTCTATTTGTGTATACAGGAGGAAACTGACATGAAGTGACTACATTTGCTTAAAAGAATATAACTAAGGAAAGAGTCAACTTCTTTGATAATTGACATAGCTGATTTATATGGGGTTGAGGCAGAAAGTGAAAGTCCACCTCCTAATCCCAGAGGTTTCTGAAAGCTATCTCCATCCAGTGAGGATAATCAAATGAGATCAGTATGCAGAAAGAACAACAGGTTTAGTAGATTTGTCCTAGCTTCTTATTTTCACTTTTCCTTCCATTCAGTAAGCTTCTCACATTTAAACATGGCAGAAATAAGAAAAAACTGAGGGGTGGTTAATATGGCTACATTTTCTGACTATTGTAGCTTATTTTTTTCCTTTTCCTTTTCCTTTTTTTTTTTTTTTTTTTGTAGGTTTTCCAGGAAATAGCAGCAGTACTAGTGCTCAGAATTTTAGTTTTAAACCAAGCTCTGGGTTTTCCTCTGCCTCTTCTGGAAGTCCTTCTTTATTTGGGAATACTCCAGCATTTGGAGCTGCATCCTCTGCCAGTTCTGCCATCACTACTTCTGTTCCAACGTTTGGATTTGGGAAATCTTCAGTCACATCTGCTGCTTCGTTTTCTTTTAAAAGTCCTGCAGCATCTGGTTTTGGGTCACCTGGATTTTCAGGATTTCCAGCTTCCATGGCAACAGGCTCTGTTGGAGCTCCAGGGGCCCCAGCCTTTGGAAGTGGCAGTTCTGTGGCTAATTTTGGTAATCTAGGCTCACATTCTCACACTGCTTTTTCCAAGTCATCCAACGACACCTTTGGAAATAGTAGCATATCCACCTCTCTCCCAACCTCAAATGGCAGCACCATAACAGATAATGTATTATTCACACCGAAGGATCAACTAACAACAGAAGAACTAGATCAATTTCAATCCAAGAAATTTACTCTGGGAAAAATTCCTTTAAAGCCACCACCTATGGAACTTCTAAATATTTGAAAGGACGATTCTAAATACAGAAAAGAACAGCTCTTAAAATTGTCTTGAGTGGTTTGTATAAAATTGCTTTGAGTGGTTCAAATATATACGTATATATGTATACGTACATATACTTACACGGGATATAAACTTTCAATAATAACTTTAGGGGATTTGAAATTCAATTATTTTTTTCTAAGTAAAGTATATGAAATACTCAGCAAGAAGTTTTTTTTTTTTACTTTAATTATGAATGGAACTGAAAAAAACTGTCATTGTGCACTGAATAAAGTGCTATTTTCATTCTATCTCACTTTACTGTCTTTTAAAGGTTTGCCTCTATTTTTTTTTTTTAAGGAATCATTTCGGGTTGTTTGGGTGGCTCAGTCAGTTAATCATCTGCCTTAGGCTCAGATCATGATCCCAGGACCTACATTGAGCTCCTTACTCAGCAGAGAGCCTGCTTTTCCCTCTCCATCTGCCTGCTGTTCCCCCTGTTTGTGTTCTCTCTTTCTGGAAATAAATAAATAAAAATCTTTAACAAAAAAAAAAAAAAAAATCATTTCTAAAGCCATTAAGGGGAGAAATGCTTAAGTATTTATTTAGCTTAACAAATCAGTAGCATGACTGTCCTTCACGTTAAATAAAACTCTCTTAGAGAGATAACAGTTTTTAAAGGGTAAGAACTTCTATTTTTCAGACCTAGAAGGCATTTTCCCCTCACAATTTTGTTCCCCTTCAATTTTGACTCTCATGGGCCACCATTTGAGTTTTGTTCAACAATTTTTTTTAAGATTTATTTATTTGAGAGAGCACAAGTAGGGGTCAGAGATAGAAAGAAAGGGAAAAGCAGACTCTCCACTGAGCAAGGATCCCGACTTAAGGCTCAATCCCAGGACCCTGGGATCATGACCTAAGCCGAAGGCAGACACTTAAACTGACTGAGCCACCCAGGGGGCCCTCTTCAACAATTTTAGATAGATTTTTATCTGGGCCTAATTTTTGTATAATTCTATTTATACTTAATTCTATCCCATCAAGTTAGTAGATTGTAAGAGGAATGGAAATTGTGGTCTCTTGTGAATAGTGTATGTGGTGGGGTCAGGATTCACCAGCTCTGGTGAGTTTCTTTTAGAATCTCAGATATGTTTTGATCTCCCTATGCCCTCAGATTGAAAGAGTAATATCTTGTATATCTTAAATACAATTGATCCAAGAAGCCAAAGACTTGTCATGAGTTGAGGCATGTGTCAGAGTTCTGTTCTCCTCTCTCAAGCCTCCATAATGACATAGCTCACACTACAGAATAGTTACATGATACAGATCTGGTATTGAGCTGAATTTTTTATGTGAAAATAGAACCTTACCTAATAAAATATATGTACCCCAAATAATTTTAGTATTTATACAAAGAATTCAGTCCTCAGAGGATCCAGATTCTATATTCTTTCAAAGAACTGTATGACTCCCTGTCATACAGTTTCAAAGAACTGTAGGACACTTCTGGAAACTCAAAATTTGGGTTAGAATCTGTACAGCCAAGGGATGTGTGTTTGAAACCATCCTTGGTGTAGAAAAGAGTAAAAAGATGCTAAGTTCCTGCTTTGGTCTCAAGCTCTAAAGGCTTTCCAATGTTTATTCCAACTTAGAGTTGATTCCCAGGATTTTCCTACCCGATGGAGTGAACCCTATGCTACCAGGCTTACCAGTCCCCTATGAGTCCCAATTGAACTTCCCAGTGTCCTGGAGGCTCCAAAGATGTAGATTAAGGACATAGTGTTTCTAAATTTGCCTGATTATAAGCATCGCATGAGGTATTTGTTGAATTCCCTATTTAGAATCCACTAGGCTAGGCCTGGGGATGTGTTTTTTACCAAGTGTTTCATGAGATTCTATAAAGCAAGTTTGGGAAATAGGAGCCTATCTAGCTGCATTTAGGCTAGTAATACGCAATTTGGGAGTTTTGTTGTAATTACCAAGTCTATTTTTATGTGCTTGTGCACTAACACCCACACAATGTGGTGAACTTAGATCAAGGTGGTCAAATAGTATAGTTGTCAAAAAGCACAAATAAGTGTGGGCTATTTAAAAGTGTGAGAAACTAAAGCAAGTTCACAAAATATGGGACACATGGGTGGCTCAGTGGTTGAGTGTCTGCCTTCGGCTCAGGGCATGATACCAAGTTCCAGGTTAGAGTCCCACATTGGGCTCCCTACAGGGAGTTTGCTTCTCCTTCTGCCTATGTCTCTGCCTCTCCGTGTCTCTCATGAATGAAATAAATTTTAAAAATCTAAAAAAAAAAAAAAAAAGGTTACAAATAGAAACCAGCAATATGTGTGCATACCAGAGTGTTATATGTTATCAAATGCTTTTTCTGCATCAACCGAGATAATCATATGGATTTTTGTCCTACATTTGTTAATGTGGTGTGTTATATTGATTTGTTTATTGTTGAACTATTCTTCCATTCCAAACATAAATCCCATTTGATCATGGTGTATAATCCTTGTAGTGTGCGGTTTACTTGAGTTTACTAGTATCTTGTTGAGGATTTTTTTTCACACAGAGAGAGAGAGAGAGAGGCAGAGACACAGGCAGAGGGAGAAGCAGGCTCCATGCACCGGAAGCCCGATGTGGGATTCAATCCTGGATCCCCAGGATCGCACCCTGGGCCAAAGTCAGGCGCTAAACCGCTGCGCCACCCAGGGATCCCCTTGTTGAGGATTTTTACGTTGTTACTCTTCAGGAATACTTTTCTATAGTTTTATTTTCTTGATCTTTATCTAGTTTTGGTGTCAAATAATGCTGGATTCATAGAATAAGTTTGGAAGTGTTCCCTCTTCAATTCTTTGGAAGATTGTAAGGAGGATTGGTGTTAATTTCTTTAATTGCTTAGTAGAATCCTTAAGTAAGTCATCTGGTCTTGGTTGGGAGGTGTTTGACTACTGCTTCAATCTCCTTACCAGTTATAAATTTCTTCAGATTTTTTTATTTTTTTATGATTCAGTCTTGATAGGTTGCGTATTTCTGAGAATTTATCCAATTCTTCTGGGTTATCCAATTTGTTATTATAGAATTATCCTCTTAATTTTTGTAATATGCACTGTTTCAATTCTAGTTTTAATTATGTGAGTCTTCTACCTCTTTTTCTTAGTCTAACTAGGGCATTGTCAATTTTGTCAATCTTTTCAAAAGACAAACTAAATCCAAATTTAGAAGGAAAGAAATAATAAGGATTAGAGTAGACAATAGAAAAACAATAGAAAAAATTCCAACAAAATCAAGAGTTGGTGTTATGGACTGAATGTTTATGTCTCCCCTCAAGTTCAAAACTTATATATTGAAGCCCTAATTCGTAATGTAATGTTATTTGGAGGTGGGGCCTTTGAGGAATAATTAAGTTTAGATTAAGTCTTGAGGGTGAGGGATCCTTGGGTGGCGCAGCGGTTTGGCGCCTGCCTTTGGCCCAGGGCGCGATCCTGGAGACCCGGGATCGAATCCCACGTCGGGCTCCCGGTGCATGGAGCCTGCTTCTCTCTCTGCCTGTGTCTCTGCCTCTCTCTCTCTCTGTGACTATCATAAATAAATAAAAATTTAAAAAAAAAAAAAGTCTTGAGGGTGAGAACCTCATGTTGAGATTGATGTTCATATAACAAAAAGAGAGAAGTCTCTATCTTCATGAATATGCACCAAGAAAAGGCCACTGAGACTTTTCAGCAAGAAGGCAACTATCTCAAGCCAGGAAGAGGGTTCTTACCAGCACCTGACCATGGTGGCACCCTGATCTTGGACTTTCAGTCTCCACCAGAACTGTGAGAAATAAATATCTGTTTAAGCCACCCAGGCTAAGATATTTTATGGTAGCTTTCAAGATTCTCTGTGATTTTTGACAGTTTGATTATGATGTGCCCTGGTGTAGTTCTCTTTAGGTTTGTCTTGGAGTTTTTTTAATTTCATGAATTTGTATGTCCATTTCTAGTCTCAAATTTAGGGGATTTATGGCCATTAAGTATTCTTCAATTAGGCTTTGTACCCCTTTCTTTGTTCTTCTGAGGTTTCCATAATGTATGTGTTGTTCTGCTTTATGGTGATCCATAAGTCACTTAGGTTCTCTCCTTTCTTCTTCAGTCTTTTTCCACTTTGCCCCTCTGCCTAAGTGATTTTGGAAGTCCTATCTTTGAGTTCACTGATCCTTTCTTCTGCCTTGTCAAGTGTGATGTTGAATAGTGAATTTTTCAGTGCAGTTATTATTGTTTTCTGTTGGGTTCAGAAATTTCTGAATTTCTGTTGGGTTCTTCTTCATAATTCTGTTGTATCATTGATATTCTCAATTTGTTTATGCATTATTTTCCTGATTTTATTTAGTTGTCTGTGCTCCCTTTGAATTCATTGAGCATTTATGATGGCTATTTCAAATTCTTTGGCAACTCATAAGTCTCCATTTATTTAGGGTAAGTTTCAGGAAATTTAATTTTTCCTTTAAATGAGCCACATTTCCTTGTTTTTTTGTATGTTTTGTTATCATCTATTGTTGGGATTTTGGCATTTGAAAAATCAGCCATTCCTCCCCCCAACATCACAGTCTGGTTTTGTACAGTAGTGACAGTCTCAGTTCAGCGCTGCTAGAGATTTTGGAGATTCCTCAAGCCTTTTCTGGGGGTGTGTCCTTTTTGGGCTAACCTAATTGAAGAGGTTTGCTTATTTCTACTCAGTACTCCCCACCAATATTTGCCTGCGCTACTGTGGCCTCACTGGTGCTCTATTTTTTTTTTTTTTTTTTTTTTTTATTTATGATAGTCACAGAGAGAGAGAGAGAGAGGCAGAGACACAGGCAGAGGGAGAAGCAGGCTCCATGCACCCACCGGGAGCCCGATGTGGGACTCGATCCCGGGTCTCCAGGATCGCGCCCTGGGCCAAAGGCAGGCGCCAAACCGCTGCGCCACCCAGGGATCCCTCACTGGTGCTCTAGTACGCCATGGTACTGGAGCTCCACCTAGTATCTACTTCTGGTACTGCAGACTCTGGTGCCATGAACTTTCCTACCAGGCTTTAATGTGGTTGGCTTTGCACTCACCTGGAGTACAGGATCTCTTCACTGGGTTCTAGATTTTTTAGACAGTTGGTCCATTCGTTGCTGTTAAATCTATCTCCATAGGTGAAGGAGGGTGGAGGACTTCCTATTTCATCATCTTGCTGATGTCACTTCCAATAGCTCTAGTTTTTATGACACTTTATAATGTTTCAGATAGTATCTTAAGTACTTTACATCTGTTAGCTAATTTAACCTTCATAACCCTATGATCTGGGTACTATTATCATGATCCTCATTTTCTAAGTAAGAAAATGACCTATTCAAGGTCACTCAACTAGCAAATGATTAAATTGGAATTCAAACACAGGACTTACAAGTGGATGCTTTTAAACTACCCTGCTATATTAGATTAGATTATGCGATTTTTTTTTCCTTTTGCTTTTTTCTACAATATACCTGTATTACCTTGGCAATACATGTTATCTCTTATTTTTCTTATAGACTTGCAATTTGTAGGATGGAGCTTAGCATTTTTATATGGCAAAGGCTTAATTTTAGCAGGATTAGTTGCTGCAGTCAAATTCATTCCCCTAAAATTCAAGATAAATGAAGTACTCAGAAAGTACAAACTTCTTACCCCTTACTCCCTCCATAAGCTTCCAATTCTGTTTCTCTTACCCTCAACCAAGGAATAGTGTAAGAAAAAGATCTTCCAGTTGGAGTGATGGTAGGCATTTCTCCTTACTTCTTTCCAGCCCCCTTCTTTCAATTTTTCCTTTCCACTTTTCCTTCTAGTACTTTAAAAAAAAAGAAAAATTGAAGGTTTTAAAAATGTGAGGGGATCTTTTAAGAAGGATGCTTTAAAGTATGAATCAAGGATGCTTGGGTAGCTCAACAGTTAAGCATCTGCCTTCGGCTCAGGGCATGATTCTGGGGTATAGGATCAAGGCCCACATGGGGGCTCCCTCCGAAGAGCCTGCTTCTCCCCCTGCCTATGTTTCTGCCTCTCTCTGTGTCTCTCATGAATAAATAATCTTTTTAAAAATATCAATAAAGTATGAAACAGATGGAGGAAGATACTTTCTTTGCTCCACATATTAGTTTATGTTGAGAATTATTACATAAAAAGAAACTTAAGTGGTCCAACTTCAAAAATACTCATGAAAGACAAATTAATACAAGATACCACTTCATGCCCATCAAATTGGCAGAAATTAATGTCTGATGATAAGAGGTGTTGAGGAAGATATAATACCGTATAGACTCTATGAGCCGTTGATACAGGTGTGTGTTGGTACAAGCAGGTGAGAGAGCAACTTGGCAATATCTAGTAATGTTGTTGATGCACACATCTTACAACCTAGTACTTCCACTCCTCTATAAGACCATTGCTCCTCAAAGTGTGGTCCTGGGACCTACAGCACCTGGGAACTTAATACAAATGCAGAATCTCAGGCCCCATCCCAAATCTACTGAACCAGAGTCTGCCAGTTAACAAGATCTGCCAGATGATTGATTGTATGGTCCTGAATATATGAGAAGCAACTGTATGTGGGAAAACGTGTGCAAATCTATACACAGTATTGTTTGTAGTAGGAAACCATTGAAAACCACCAGTCCCTTCACAGGAGAACAGATACTTGATAAAATAGGATATATCTGTACAACAATTTGAATTACATGTATAAACAACCAAAAAAGCACAGGTACAAAATATGTATTGTATACCATTTAAAGTACAAAATGCAAAATAGTATTACATATTATTTGTGAATATATAAGCATAGTAAAGGAATAACAGCATGAGAATAATAAGAACCAAATTCAGAATAGAGTTTGATTAGGGTGGAAATAAAAAGAATGAGATTTTGGAGACACATAAGGGTGCTTTATCTTTGTGACATTTAACCTAAACTTAATATAACAATGGTAATATTTAATAAATTGGATGATTAGTACATAGTTATTCATTGTTATTTTCTATACTTCTCCACATACTTGAAATAAGTTATACATGTATAAAGATTTAATTAAAAAAAAAAAGATTTTATTTAGGAAAAAAAAAGGAATGCCTTCTTTTCCACCCTAAATTGTAAGTTATCAAGTAGCTTTTAGATTTGTGAAGTAATCACTCTGAATGAACTGGTTTGTCAAATTGTATCCAAGTCTTTTTGATTAAATATGCCACCTTGGTGAAACTTGTCTTCAAATATTGAAGCACAGAAAGGAAAACTGTGGATGTAGACAATGTAATTTTTGCTGCCATCCTGATAAAAGGTTTAGGGTACACAGTCAAATATTTGTGGAGCAAAATGAAAATTATATTTGATACACTAGTTTGTCTTTCTACTTAACACCAGACAAGGAAGATAATCTAGATTCTACATGTTAACCAGTTACTCTGAAGCTCTTGTTTTCAACATGTCATCAACCAGCTGAAAGTCTCGTCTTGTTTCCTTGTCTTTTATAATGTAAACACTATTCAATCTCTTCCATGGTGAAGCAGAGGAATAGAGAGATTCTCTGCCATTAATGTTTCTTTTGACATAGTGATTGTCAAGCTTTTTCTATTTGGAAAGCTTCTAGTGACTGCATGACTCACATCTCCTTTCCACCAGGAAAAAAAAAAGAGTCAAGTGAAGACATTACTGAAATTATTTATTAATCCAGAAGCTATTCAACTCAGGGATATTTACATAATTCAGTAGAGAAAACACAGTCTTGTATAAGAAAAAGATTGCCTGATTTATTGGAATTGTTGTTCTCTGATATTAAGGACCCACCAAATGCAAATGCAACACAGAGGATTCAATCCTAAGGCCTACTGAGCAGGTTTGGAAATGACCCTGGAGAATTATGGATAGTTCCAAACAAAGTGTCAAGTCTCTCAAGGAGTTCATCATCAAGATGAAGACAAGAATCGAGTCATCTATGTAAATTCAGGTGGTAGCATGTATACAAAGGCATGCAATGAGGACATCAGAATGCTAGAGTAAAGAGAATGAATCATAAGGAGCCATCATCAGCCTGTGGTAATTTCCCAGAGGAAATGAATTTTAATAGTTTTGAGATGGAAGTGAAATCATAATGGGAAGGAGAAATAGCCAAAACAGTCAGAAGTGAGCTTTTAGAGGTAAGCTGAGTCCAGGAAGATTACATTTACTTTATTATATAGAGTTTGAAAAGCTGCTTTATCTCTTTAGATAAGGAATCTTTACTAACCGGATGAGCTTTGGCAGGTTAACTTTTTCAATCCTCTTATCTGTAGAACAGGTGTGTCTACCACCTAATGGATCAGTAATGAATGTAACATCCTTAGCAGAGAAATTATGCTTGATAATTCCATTAGTGAGCAAAAATAATGTTTGTTCACAATAGGGAATTCAAACCACATAGACATTCATAAGAGGAAAATTATTCTCCACCCACCCTGTAGCATTGTTTTTAACACTATTGTGTATGTTTCTCTCATTTTCATACTTTATGCACATTCTAATAGTTACTCTCAGTGCTATCATACTGTTTTTCATCCTGTCGCCTAACCAAGTATTTGACCAAGTATTTAGACCAAGAACCTTCCAAATCAGCATGCATAGGCTTACCTTGTTATTTTTAAAGATAGTATTCCATTGTGTATCCATTGCTTAATTAATTAACTATGCCTCTACTCATTGCCAACAATGCTTCAATAGGACATTCTAGAACATATAGCTTTGCTCCATTATGCAAGTGTTTTGTAAGAAGTGAAAATGCTGGGTTGAAAGTACGAATACTTTTATTTTAATAGACTGTGTTAAATTGATCTTTGAAATGTCTTATTGATTTATCCCCTCCCCTTCCCCATCCTTCCCACCATGTGGGTCCTGAAAACAGAAGATATAACCTACTTATATTTCAAAGGTAGTGAATTTCTTGTCATTGACTATATACACCAATAAGAGCCGTGAGGAGTCGGAGCTAGATCAGCAATCTTTCCTCAATCCCTTCCAGTGAGCTCCCTGGATCCCCTAGTTTATGGACAGTGCTTCAGGTTTAGTGGGTTTTTTCCATCAAAATTAGACCCAGAGAGATTGGATTTCCAAGTGCTCTGAAGATGCCATCTATCCTGTAGATAGGTTTTCATAATGTTTGATGGCTGAATGTACAAGCCTTTCATTGACCAGAGAGATGAATCTCATCAAAACACAAAGAAAAAAAGAAACATTAGTGGAAATTACCACCTATGGTAGCTCAGCTGTGGGGACAGAAGTAGGGAGATGTAGTTCTAAGAAACGGCTCCAGCTTTCTCACTGGCCAAGCAGCTTCTCACAAGCCAAACCTGAGACCAAAATGGGCAAAAGGGAAAGGAAAATGAAACTCTATGGGGGGGGGGGGGGCGGATCTATCCACAAGTCACTGAGGCACTTCGGGCCTCACCTGTTTCTTCTTCTAGCTTAGACTCCACAGCACATCAGTCCAATCACTCTTGAAGATACATAACTGCAATTCCTCTGTATGCCTTCCTCTAGGGGCTTGCCTGCCAACCGGAAGGCTGGCTTCTGTGACCAGCACACTCACCGAGCAGTGTAGCTGATATAGAAAGCAACACTGTAAAGTCATGACCTTAAACATCTCAGTAACACTGCCGGGAAAGCCACAGAGTTCCTCCAGGGGGCTCAGCACCTGCTCCCACCTAAGCCTTTCTCCCTTTCTCCATTCCTTCCTTCGTTCCTTCCTTCGTTCCTTCCTTCCTTCCTTCCTTCCTTCCTCCTTCCTTCCTTCTTTCCCCTACTCCCTTCCTTCTTTCTTTCATCTCTACACCCAACATGGGACTCCAGCTCTCCACCCTGTGATCAAGAGTCTCCTGGTCCCCTGAACCAGGCGCCCCCACCTAAGCTTTTCCTTACCTTTTCTAAACTGTCTATACTGCCTTCTCTCAAGAAATGACCCTCTTCATCCTCTAGTGAGAAATCAGAAGCCTCAGACAGGACACTGGTCATTGTCTTCTGTACTCTGAAGCCAGCCCTCCACGCATGCTATGGGACACCTCCAATTGTCCACTCTCCTGCTCCCCTTCACTGAGTAAACATCACACATACTGTAGCACATCTCTGCTGGGAGAAAACAAATGAAAAATGCTCTTGACCTTGTCTTCCAAAACAAATACCCCAGCTCTCTTTCCTGTAAAGCCACACTTCTCTGAACATTGTTTCATTTGGCCACTCTCCTCCCCCACCCATTTTCACCTCACTCTTCAATCCATTTCAATTTGTCTCACTGCTCATTCCACTGAAACTAGCCTTGCTAAGTTCTCAATACCAGTTAGGCTTCTTTCCAGGCTCCCTTTGCCCCCTGAGAATATTCCTACAACAGCTCCAGACCCTACAGCTCTTAACAAGTTAGTGAAGAAAAGGGGTCTCCTTCAAAGGATTCCCAGCAAAATCCTCACAGCCTCTCACTGGCTCTGATCAAGACTGTGTGCCCATCCTAACTAAGTCAGTCGCAGAATACACAGAGACTCTTCTGATGACCTGACCAAACTCTGATACAAAGGTCTAAGAATGCATAATGTTCCATTGCATGAATGTATCGTAATTTATTTAACCTCTCCTTTGGTGAAGGACCTTTGGATTTTTCTAGCAATTTTCTAACACAAATAATGTTGTACAGGATGCACATTCTAGGACCTTGACCACCTACTTACACACTCACATAATACAATTGTTTATCAACTTCATCAAGCACATGACTGCTGATTTGTGCTTTTTGTGATTTTAAGGAACTTCCAATCACACCACCAGCATGTCACAATGTATGTTCCTGTGACCACTTTGAGGAAGAAGAAGGGCCAGGGGACCCTGGAGGCTGCAATTTCTAGACATTTTCTTCATTGTCATTGTCTTCAGTTCACCAAATGTAGTCCAGCTATTAATAGAGGGGCTCTTTGAAGCTTCCCCTAAAGTTAGAACGAAAAAAAATGCTTCAAATCTCTGTGGAAGTCCCATTCGCTTTCTAATCTCTCTGAGTCAAGATGGTAGAAGTGGTGGGGGAAAATTTCTCCTAAACTTCTCTGCCTCTACTCCTACCATAACAGTTCAAAAGAACTTGTAAAAGCCTTGAAATTTCCCATTTCTCTTCTTTTGTCATTGTCTAAGGGCTACTATGACCCAAGCCAAAGAAAGAGCCACTACCACGACCCTCCAACATCCATCCCCAAAGAGGTGACCTTACCCCCAGACAAATACCTGACTTCTCAGCGATTGTCTTGGTCCCCTGGCTTTGTAGGGAATGGCCCTGCCTGCCCCAGAATGCCCTTATCCTGCCAACCTACCACCTTGAAGCCATGAATCAGCACTTCTGGCTAAATGAATGCAGCATCTCTCAGAAGTATGTCATGTGTCCTTTCTGCTTCTGATGCCTGATTTTAAAAAAGATAGTCACTTCACAAACCTCTCTGGGCTAGCCTCAGTTTTGAAGTTTTAGTACCCAGCTCTCCCATTGACCAGGTCTCCAGTTAAGACCCAGTTACACTTCCCATCCTTGTTTTGTTGCTCACAAATAAACTTTCTCTTCCTTGACCTTGCAGAAAATTAATTTTTCCAACTATTTGCTAACCCTTAAAACAGAGGTTCTCTTTCACCTCCTTTCCCCCCACCCATGCCCAGCATGGAGTGAAAACAGCCCTAAAATAGTCTCCTTCCAACCTCTCCCTGATGAGATCCTCATCCTTTTCCCAGCATGCTCAGCTCCATGGGGGCTCCCAGAGGAAGCCCCAGACCACTCTAGAATACAGTCTTCCTGCTGGCCACATTTGCCTGTATTTTATAACTAAACGTTCTTTTACTGGTGCTTGGTAAACTGAATGAACAAGTGCAACTCATACAACATAGAACTTTTTATAACTGCCAGCATTGTTTCTAAAGGGCCCTACAAATGCTGCTCTATTGGCATTAGTAAACATATATTTTTTTAAGATTTTATTTATTTATTCATGAGAGATACAGAGAGAGAGAGAGAGAGAGAGGCAGAGACACAGGCAGAGGGAGAAGCAGGCTCCAAGCAGGGAGCCCGATGTGGGACTTGATCCCGGGACTCCAGAATCATGCCCTGAGCCAAGAACAGACACTCAATTGCTGAGCCACCCAGGCATCCCTTTGTTTTATTTTTTTAAAGATTTGATTTATTTATTTGTCAGAGAGAGAGAGCATAAACAGGGAGAGCAACAGAAGAGAGGGAGAAGCAGACTTCCCCTCAGCAGGGAGCCCCATGTGGGGCTCGATCCCAGGACCCTGGGATCATGACCTGAGCCGAAAGCAGACACTTAACCAACTGAGTCAACCAGATGCTCCAATATATTTGTTTTAAAGACAGTTTTACCCAAAGAAGCCTTGAAACAGAAGCAGGAAAGGTGTACGAGTTATAGATCCTAACTTATGATTATTTTGGTTTCTCAAAACCTGAATTTTTTTCAATCTATAATAATGTGTGTATGTACGTATGGCACTTACAGCACAGGTTCTCTGCTCCTCCCAAATTCCACCATAGCCAACACTGTTCTGGGCAGCCATATGAAACCCCGAATCTAGTTTCTCTTTCAGTGTGTCCCAGGGTATGGTACACCTACCACTAGAAGTAATAAGAAGACTTTAGAAGGTTCATGAACACATTTGTTTTATTTCAGCAAGTTTTCAATATTTATTTTACGATAGATTACAGTACATTACTTTTCTAGAGATTGAAAAAAATAATTAGTATATCAGACTCCTATATTCAGGGTAAGGAGAGGATTAAAGTATGGATGTAGATTCAAAGATAAATATTAAGTAAAAACCATAATAAAAAGTGCATAGATATGAGAAAAACCACAAAGGTAGTATGAGAATGGTGCTTTGTCAGAGTCCAATAATGTGAGCCTGACCCTTGTCCATACTTCTTCCAGCGATATTCTAAATAAGCTGCTATAGGCAGAGCAGGGTAGCCCAGGGGCTGGCTTTCTGTGCACCCCCCCTCTTTCATAGCTGGTGCCATAAAGCAGAACCCACCTGCTGCACTAAATGTGCTACATTTGTGGATCAGAGAGGGCTGTCAGGCACTTATCTGATTCTGTGGCCAGTGAATTGACTTGGATTTGATTTATTTTTGAGAAAGAGGAAGAGGGTGGTAGTGATCCTCTCCCCAGGAGCCCTGAACAGCTGACTCAGTGTCACGGGCTTGTTGGCCTGGCAGCCTTTCAATGCCAGGCTCAGGCCCTTGCAAAGCAAATCCCATGACTCCATAGGACTGCCTGGGTCACTGTTGTGCCAGAATGTTCTTGTGAATGATACTGCTTAGATGAGTAGGTCCTGAAAAATATTTTTATCTTAAAGGAATTTTATGAGAAGAGGGCACTTGATCTTATAGGATTTGATTTATTGTAACACTTGTCATTTAATTTATTGAGTTATAACTTTTTTCTAGAAAGGATATGAAATGACTTATAAAAATACATACAATAAGATAAAACTTCAACAGGTGAGGAAAATGGGCCCAAGGAAAGCAGGCAGTAAGGATAAAGTGGAGCCAAGAATGAGGACTGTCACCAAAATAATGTAGAGCAGTGGTAGCCGAATTGGCTCAGCTTTCTCACAGCAAGACAACGAAGGGAACAATGATGTGTGTGGTCCGTGGTGACCCTACCATTTTCTTCTAAAAATAGAACACAAACCACTGCTCAGGAGAAAGCTAACCATCCCATGTGCTGACACCAAAAAGAAGTTTCTGGTGTATGTGTGATGCGGTCAACAGGGTCCTCAATAATTTCTCTGGGATGCCCTATAGTGGCTTCACAGGACTGTTTTGTACAGCATGCTGAAGCAGAGGAGAGGGCCTCAGGCCAAAGCAAGTGTTGGTAATCGATGTTACAGGGAACCAAGACTATGCTCTGTGAGAACACGTCTCAGGCGGGCTTTGGAGGGCTAGCGGGGTGGTCTGACTGTAACTCCAAAGCCATTCTCTCTAAGCCAGCTCGGCAAACTCGTCAGTGTCAATGAGTTCAAGGAAGCCCTCTCTGACACAGCCTGCTATGTGCTCTAAGGCCCTGGCTGGAGGCAGGATCAGGACCAGCTATATAATCTGTGGGCCAAGTGCAAAGTGAAAACGCAAAACCCCTTGTTCAAAAATTAAGACTTTCAAGATGGCAACA
This sequence comes from Canis lupus baileyi, assembly GCF_048164855.1. Lineage (NCBI taxonomy): Eukaryota > Metazoa > Chordata > Mammalia > Carnivora > Canidae > Canis > Canis lupus. The sequence goes on along the minus strand of NC_132855.1, from coordinate 24,154,938 downwards.
GCAGAGCAATAAAGCAACCACAGTGCCCTTGTAAGGATGGAGTCCTGTGGGACTGCACAAGTCACACACCTACGAAGACAGCCCTGGGCACGATGAATATTCTCATGAAAAATGGGAGAAACTGACAAGAACACAATACAGGAGTTAACGTTTATAAAATGTTTAAAACAGTACCTATCACAAAATAAGCACTGTATATGTGTTTGCATTTTCTATAGAATAATAATTGTTTTAACTAGTAATATAACAAATGCAAATGTACAATACACTGTATTTTATTCATTTTTGTTGTTGCTGTTCTCATTATTATTACTATTGTTATTTATGTATCTGAAGTTTAGCAAAAAGGACCAGGCTGGAGATCATTTGGAGACATCAGCATGCAGCAGGCCTTTAAAGCCATGGGAGTAGATGGGCTCACCTAAGGAGTGCATGCAGGTAGAGGATTGGAGCACTGTGACAGCTACGGTGGGGTCCTGGACTCCAAGAAAACATGGTACACAGAGGAAGAAGGGGATCAGTTGCGTTTGATGATGCTGTTGGGTAAAATAAGATGAAAACTCAGAATGGACCATCGGATTTGACAACATGGAGGTCATGGTGACCTTGATAAGAGCTGTTCCAACATATGGTGAGGTAAAAACCCTGATTGAAATGGTTTCAGAAGGGAATGAGAGGAAAGTGGTGGATGCTGTGAATAGGGACATGCTTTCCAGGAGCTGTGCTACAAAGAGCAGCAGAGAACTGGAATAGCAGCTGGCCAGCAAGCCTGGAACCTCAGTCCTAGTACCACAAAGGACTGAGTTCTGCTAACGACCACACAAGCTTGGAAGAAGACCCTGGGGTCCAGAAAGGAATGCAGTCCAGCTGACACCTTAATCGAGGTCTGTGTGACCCAGAGCAAAGGGCTCAGGTAAGCCTTAGACTCCTGACCCATCAAAATTGGATGACGATGAGTTTGCCCTGTTTTAAGCCACTAGTCTGTGGCAATTTGTTACGCAACAACAGATAACTAATACAATGGACTCAGTATAAAGCGATAGTAAGGAATTACTATAACTATTGCAATTGGGAATTACAAAAAACTGTTCTTTTTTTTTTTCTTTTAGTGATGCATATTGAGGTATTCAGGAATTGTCTGTGATCTGTTTTAAAATAATAATAAAGAGGGGCACCTGGGTGACTCAATTGGTTAAGTGTCCAACTCTTGATTTCGGCTCAGGTCATGATCTCAGGGTCCTGAGATGGAGCCCCACCTCAGGCTCCATGCTCAACAGGAAGTCTGCTTGAGGTGCTCTCTCTCTCTCTCTCTCTCTCCCTCCCCTGTTACTTGCACACTCTCTCTTTCTCTCCCAAATAAAAAAGTAAAATCTTTAAAAAATAATAGTGAAGAAATGAATAAATGAAAAATAGATGAAGAAAATAGGGCATAATCTTGTTGGTATAAGACCCAGGTGATGGATATACAGGGAATCATTGTGCTATTCTGTTTTTATGTATTTCTGAAATTTTTCATAATAAAATATAAATATATGTGCATATAGATATGTGTGCTTAGAGAGGAAGAGTTCAGTCTTAAATCCTCTTTCCCTTCCTCTCCCCCTCCTCCTCCTCCTTCATATCGCTTCCTTCTTGTCCCTTTAATTTGTCTCCCTTATGAGGGGGTCCCCCTTTGGCCTGCTGTCTTTCTGAAGGATGTACCTATTAAAGAACATTTTCATAATTCTCTCCTCTTAGAAGTTGGACCAAGCCTTTAAACTGCAGCCCTGTGTGTCACTGAGTCTGGTGTGAGCTGACCCAGAGGGACAGGCACCTCCCTGCAGCAGGTCTGCTTGAGGCCCTGGGGCTGACGTGTCCCGAAACAATGGCCCTCATTCGCAGCAGGGACGCCTTTCAGGAGGCTGGTGTGCTCTCCTGGTGCCAAGCCCAGCTGTCTTTTTCACCATTCTGAGCTCTCCTCCGCCACCTCAGCCAGGGCCTTCATTCTTTCTCAGAAACCCAATTCCTTCTGCAGAAGCCACGTGTTCCACTCGGGCCCCATCTGACAGCTGTGGCCCCTGGCCTGGCCCCACAGACGCTCACTGTTCCCTTTCACAGGCTCAGAGGTGTTCCTGCCAGAAAAGTCCACTTCCTTTACGCGTCTCTTTCTCATGGTGTCACTCTTTCTGGCCTTGAGTGTCATGCCAATTCCTTGCACACTTGATGAAAGGATTCAGGGGCAGAGAACTTGAATCAATGGGGTCTTTTTATTTTTGAACATCAGTAAACAGCACAAATCAGTTCAATGAGTTCAGACTCTCAAATATTTCCATGCTTGCTGCAGTCTCTACCCAGCATTAAATCTCACTGAAAATGCCTCTTGTTATCTCCAGCTAATGAAGAATGTCGCTCTTTTTTCCTGGTTTGAACACACTCCAAAGCATTGGCCTGAAAGATCAATTTAACGCTGGAGAGCCCTGAATACAAGAATCTTTAACTTTCCCTTGTATACAGCTCGCTGGCATTATTCTAATCGTTTTCTTTTCTCCTCATTTTATTCTGTTCACTGACAGTATTTTTATCTGTTTGGTTGTGTAAAATGCAATCATTTATTTTCAAGACTAATGAAGACATGCCAGGTCTTTTCCACGGACTGAGTTACAAATGATACAATTCGAGATTAAAAGCTCCAGCTAACTTGTTAACTTGTCATATTTATAACTCCATCAAACTGGACTCCTCTCCCCATTGTCATTCTCAATATTCACGCTATAGTATATATGTGGCACCAGTGAAGAACACAGCCCTCTATATTTTTTTACTTAAAATTAGTAGTATATTAATTTATTGAAAAATAAAACCATGGAGCAAGTCTTTTTGAAAAAAATTTAAAGCAGAAAAAATTGTGTATTGTCCGTGTAATACTGAATGCCTCCATATTTTCAAGAAGTTAAGCCTTTTATAATTAAACCACTAATGGTATAAGTAATGCAGGTGATAGAGTGAAACCCTCAGTGCAGGGAGAGGATTCAGGGGCGGATTTTAGAACCAGACTGCAGAGGTTCAAATTCCAGTTCCAGTACTTACTAGCTGTGTGACTTTGGACACATTACTTCACCTCTCTGTGCCCTGGCCTTCTCTTCTGAAAAATCAGAACAATTAAATTACCTACCCCGGGGATGCCTGGGTGGCTCAGTGGTTGAACGTCTTCCTTTAACCCAGGGCGTGATCCAGTCCTGGGATCGAGTCCCGCATCAGGCTCCCTGCATGGAACCTGCTTCTCCCTCTGCCTGTGTCTCTGCCTCTCTCTCTCTCTGTGTCTCTCATGAATAAATAAATGAAAGAAAGAAAGAAAGAAAGAAAGAAAGAAAGAAAGAAAGAAAGAAAGAAAGAAAGAAAGAAAGAAAGAAAGAATCTACGCCAGGGGCGCCTGGGTGGATCAGTTGGTTAAACCTCCAACTCTTGGTTTCAACTCAGGTCATGATCTCAGGGCATGAGATGGAGCCCTGTGTCAGGCTCCACTCAGGAGGGAGTCGCTTGAGATGCCCCCTCTTTCTCTCTCCTTCTCTCCCTCCACCCCTCTCCCCTCCCCTCTCTAAAAAAATTTAAAAAACAAAAAAACAAAAGCCTACCTCAGGCAGGTTGCTATGAGGATGTAAAACAGATTACAGGTCTAGCAAGTGAAAAGCAACCAGCATTGTCATTGCTGTCACTAACATCTTGGGTAAATGAATGTTCCCTCTCTCTGATCCGGCTTCACACCCCTACCAGAGTGGTCCTCCCGCAACGCTGCCCCAGTCCTACTTCACACTCTTGCTTCCTAACACCTATCTGTGTCTCATGAAAACCTCTGGTGTTGTTTCATTCAAGTGGTCTGCTGCTCCCCCTAGGAGGAAGCTGCCTTGAGGTGGCATGGTAAACTAGCAAACTTCCACTGGAAGGCAGGCATGATCAGGAAATCCCAGGTCACAACATGAACTAGAGCTGGTTTTTCAAGATGCTCATTACTTTTTTTTTTTTTTTAAGAGTTTTTTTAGGAATTTGAGAGAGAGAGAGAGAGCACGAGCAGGAGGGAGGGATAGAGGGAGAAGCAGGCTTCCCACTGAGCAGGGAGCCCAAGGTGGAGCTCAATCCCAGGACCCAAAGATCATGACCTGAGCTGAAGGCAGGAGCTTGACCAACTGAACCACCCAGGTGCCCCAAGATGCTGAGTACTTTTTAAAAATATATTGACCCATATAAAGAGAGTTAATTTTATTCCTCTGTTTGAGGTATATGGCTAATCTCTACATGTTCATTCCCTTGCTTGATTTATTTATGTCTTGTCTTACTTTCCTCACTACCATATCCCCCCCGACACACTGTTCTATGTTTAAAGTGACTCCCAGTTTCCCGATGTTTGGTAAAGGGGGTGTGCTGGTGAATGCACGTGTCCTTTGGTTACATAAGTGTTGCCTGTACCTTGTCCCTCTGGTCTTAAGATCCTATGAGGACTTCAAGGCTTCTCTTCTCCGTGCTGCTGGGTGCATATCCTGACATCTGACAACCCTCCACCCTGGGTGACAGACAGCCAGGTTGCCCCCAACCATCCTCCACAACAAATTGGGGTAAAAAGAAGATGATCTTGGGAAATCTTGCTACTACATAGATAAAAATAAAATGGAATCACCACCTAACACTGCATACAAAGTGAACTGGAGCTCGATTCAAGACCTAAATCCAAAAGCTGAAACAATGGGATTCATAAAAGAAAATGTGGGTAGATATCTCAGTGGCCTGGGTTGGCAGGGAGGGAGAGCTGCTTCAGCCATACCTCAAAAACATAAAAGTCCTGGGGCACCTGGTGGCTCAGCAGTTGAGTGTGTGGCTTTGGCTCAGGTCATGATCTCAGAGTCTTGGGATCGAGTCCTCCATAGTCCTGCTTCTCCCTCTACCTATGTCTCTGCCTCTCTCTCTGTCTCTCCTGAATTAAAAAAAAACAAAAACAAAACATAATAGTCCTTGAACATTTCTTCTGTTCACATTGGTTTCCAGTCCTCTCCTATCTCTTAGCCCTTCACAACTGCCCAGAGGTTTTCTTCTGCATAAGGAAAAAAGTAGAACAACACAACTTTAAAGCCTGTCGTTTCCCTACTTTCAGTTTTTCCTTCCTGTAAATCAAAAAGATTTCTTTCTTGTAGGTGCCCCTTTTGCGCAGCACAGGGGTCAGTAATCATGGGCTAAATCCAGCCTGTCTTCTTGTTAAGTACAGAAAGGTTTTTACATCTTTACTTTTTATTTTTATTTATTTTTTAAAGATTTATTTATTTATTTATGATAGACACAGAAAGAGAGAGAGAGAGAGGCAGAGACACAGGAGGAGGGAGAAGCAGGCTCCATGCCGGGAGCCCGACGCAGGACTCGATCCCGGGACTCCAGGATCGCACTCCGGGCCAAAGGCAGGCGCTAAACCGCTGAGCCACCCAGGGATCCCCAGGTTTTTACATCTTTAAATGGTTGAGGGAAAAAAGAATATTCTGTGACACTTGAACAATACACAAAATACAAATTTCAGTGTCTTTAAACAACGAACTTGACCTAGTATGCCCTCCACTTAATAGGAAAGGAAAATATTCCTTGAGGCTCCCCAGCAGCCCTCCTCTCATGGCTTGAGCCAGAAGTGGATCACATGCTGGACCAGAGGCCAGACTTCCTGGTCCTGGAGAAGTAGCGATCCCCTCCCCTCCACCCCCCTCCTGCCCCCGCAGAACTCAAACAGCATCAGGGAGCCAGGAATAGGAGAATGCCTTTAGGATAGGCAATAAATAGTGTCTACCCCCAGGCCAATGGTGAGGTTGAGTTTTCACCTTAGAAAGGCAACCCAGAAATTTGAAGGATTTGTTGTGTGGAGAACCAAGCAGTAGCTTAATTCCAATCTTTCCTAAGACTGTAACTCATTTTAAAAAGAGTGTAGCTTTCCCAAATAGTTTTAGATGGTTTTCAAACCATAGAAGCACCAGAATCAACTGAGTAGCTTTTACAAGCTCAAGCTGGCCTTATTTTTTTTTTCTTTTCTTTCTTTCTTTTTTTTTTTTTTTTTTTTGAGATGTATTTATTTGAGAGACAGGGTGGGAAGGGGCAGAGGGAGAGGGAGAGAACCCCAAGCAGACTCTGCGCTGTGCCCCTGCCTGCACAAAGTTGGATCTCACAACCCTGCAATAGGACCTGAGCCAAAACCAAGAATCAGGGGCAGCCCGGGTGGCACAGCAGTTTGGCGCCTGCCTTCAGCCCAGGGTGTGATCCTGGAGACCCGGGATCAAGTCCCACTTCGGGCTCCCTGAATGGAACCTGTTTCTCCCTCTGCCTGTGACTCTGCCTCTCTCTCTGAATAAATTTTTTTTTTAATCTTAAAAAACAAAAAACAAGAGTCAGATGCCCAACTGACTGCACCATCCAGGAACCCCTCTGCCTGGCGTTTTCTAATAAAATGTAATGTTTCGCAGTCAGGAGCCTTCTGCCGCTGTACCCTCGTGGGTTGAAAAGTGTCCCACAGACCCCCTTGTGCTCATATTCCCAATGACTGGCTCATCAGAATTACTGGAGTCATCTCTTGGTTAAACAGCAATCAAACAGAACCATAATGTGCAAATGTAAGTAATGACTTACAAGGAAAGTTCACTGCTGCATGTAGAAAAGAAAGACCTGAACGTGAACACACAGGCGTGGAGGAGACAGGAGCGGGGCCCAGCCTGTGACTGGGGGCCTGGTGAGTCAGAGCCGTGGGCAGGCGAGCGTGCCGCGACAGGTGGCTCCTTTGATTCTCCAGACTCCGGGGCCACACGTGCTGTTTATGCGCTTCTGCGCACTCCATTCAGCAGAGGTGCAAATGAGGGCACTGTCAAGGACTAACAGGGAAGGAAATACAACTTTTAGAGATAGAAATCCTGAGATGCCGCGACGCCTGGGTGGCTCAGCGGTTGGGTGTCTGCCTTGGGCTCAGGACCTGATCCCGGGGTCCCTGATCGAGTCCCCCACATCGGGCTCCTGCATGGAGCCTGCTTCTCCTCCCTCTACCTATGTCTCTGCCTCTCTCTCTCTATGCCTCTCATAAAATCTTTGAAAAAAAAAAAAGAAAAGAAATCCTGAGACGCCAACTCCATATAGAGAGAGTTATGATACGGCGGGTTTTATATTTGGGAAACTTTTGGTTGCACTGCTTGCTCTGTATCACTGTTTCCCAAATCCTGTTCAGCCTGTGACTTCAGTGGGATCTGTCCCCACTCTCTCTCCCTGTCCTGCTCTGGCAGCCCCACCTGCCTTAGAGCCATAAGGCATAAATAAGTCAATCCACACAGTCCTCACAGAAACTAGGAGGAAATAGGGGTGTGATGAGACATTACAAACTCATACATGGCAAATAAAACACTTTGTTTCACAAAAGCAGCTGCCTTGACCAGCCGGGTGCATAGCCCTGACTTTGTAGATGGTTCCTAATGTCAGAAAGTAGTGAGGAGTTGGTCAAAAGAACAACAAGACATGTTTAAACTTTTTAAACTGTAAAGCATTGGTGACTGCAAGGAAGCTGGTCTATCCAAACTTCTCCCAGAAATTCAATTCAGCTGTGGAGGTCCTTTCTGCTTCAAACATTGCGCTTTTCATGACCCATTATTATCAGCCCCCTCGACCTACACGCATGCACACACTCAAAATCGTAATCAAATTGCATTCCGGAAAAAAAAAAGAATTTGCATTCCGTGGTGAATGGGTGAGAAGAAAGGGAGCTGAGAGAGCTGGCATTGGTTTTCCAGGCTTACCCCATCTCCCAGCTGGGATCCATGGATTCTGGGAGAAGCGAGGATGAGGCTGCGGTGGTGCTGGGCCTTAAATCTGACTCTGCTCAGAGGTCTCAGGAACACCATCCTGTTTTATTTTATACAGCTGGGCAGTCTGCGCTGAGCCATGTTACTTTTGTATTTCCATATTTAGTTAGAGGTATTGAGCAAAAACCCTCTTTCATTTTATAAAGGATGAATGAATATATACCATTTAGCAACAAAGCTAAAAGAGCTTTACAATTCACACAATTAATAAAAGAAAGAGGGGGACCTAGGTGGCTCATTCAGTTAGGCATCTGACTCTTGATTTTGGTTCAGGTCATGATCTCAGGGTCCTGAGGTTAAGCCCCACATGAGGCTCTGTGCTAGGCATGGAGCCTGGCTAAGATTCTCTTTCCCTCTCCTTCTAGTCACCCCACTCACTACCTTGTACTAAATGAATGAATGAATGAATGAATGAATGAATGGTGAGTAGATATGTGAGGGTGTTATTGTCCAAACCTAATGAACTAAGAGAATGCTGAAGGTAAACAGGGTGAGCTGGGAAACTTCTGGAATGTAGCCTTTTAGAAAAACTGATCTGCTAAAACAAGGAAGAGACGGCTCTTGTGTATGTGAGCTATGTCCCCTTACATCTATATAAATATTATTTTCAATGATGTCACATTCTAAACACGTTGGGCATTTCCTCATATATACTAAAATCAGAACAAGTGTGCTGCTTTTTATGCAAATGAAACTTTGTTTTATAAATTTCATGTAACAATTGGACTAGCCTCTCTCACTGACATAAGGCCTCCAAACCTCAACAATGTTCCAGAGCCTACCCCATGCCTTGCCCTGTGCTAAGAGATTGCATGTATTTCTGCTTAAATCATACTGGAAGATGACATGCACTGAAAAGGGAGGACGATTACTTAGGTGGTATTTTTGCTCAAAATGTACTACCTTAACCTAAGCATGAGGAAGCATCAGGCAACTCCAAAGTGAGGGGCGCTCCATAAAAAATTGGCCAATAATCTTCACAAATATTAACGATGTGAAAGATAAAGTGGCCTGAGGGGATGTTCTAGTTTAAATGAGACTAAAGAGTGTGACAACTAAATACAAGGCAAGATCTTGGTTTGGATCCTGAATGGGGGATGGGGGAGGGGAATTGCTGTAAAGAATGTTATTGGAATAACAAGGAAGATTTGAAAATAAACTAGGCATTAGATGGTATACGTTAGATTTCCTGATTTTGATAATTGGACTGTACTTACTGTTAACAGATTGCCATTGTTTTTAGGAAATACCAACTGAAGAAAAGAAGGGTAAAGGAGCTTAATGTCTACAATTTGTTTCATACAAAAAATACTAATAATAACAATTTCTTGCATAAATGTCTACACACAAGTATCTGTAAGCTCGCACACACATATGGCAAAATGTTGAAATTGGTAAATCTGGGTAAAGGGCATATAGGAGTTGTACTCTTCTTGTAACTCTTCAGTGTGTTTGCAATTATTTTGAAATGAAATTAAAATTACACTTCTGAAATCACTTGCCTTGAGAGATTCCCTTCTTGGCTAACACTGAAACATTACCTTGAGCAAGACACTGATTATTAAGTTGAGATGAACAAGTTTTACAACTAAGTTTTGCAAGATTTATTTCCACTTTGAAAAGAAGCTGGAGCCTGACAGTCGGGGTGTTGGGGGCAGGGAACAGTCATTAAATCAATTATGTGTACTGACAACTCAACCTCTCCTTTATCTCCTCTCCTGGGAAATCGGTCACAGAAAAAAATACCAGATGTGCATTAAAACATACTCCCTATTACACTCTCTTTCCATCAAAATCAGGCTGGACCCTCCCCATTGACTGCATGTCACCCTCACGGCTGGCAGACCGCGGCACCCCTCTGGCCCCTGCTCCCTTCTGGGCTGTGGCTTCCACAACTTGCTCTGCCTGGAGCAGCACAAGCTCCAGGCCAAGCCTCACCCACTAGAGAAGCTTCTCTGGTCCCTCTATGGCACTGCTGTCCACTACACCAGCCAGCGAGTGCCTGCAAGGAACTGGTCTACGGGACATGTGCTATAAGTAAACATTGGATTTCAAAGACTACAGGACACAAAGAGTGTAAAAGATCTTGTTAATAATTTTACATTGGTTACATGCTGAAATGATGTTTTAGATATATTGACTTAAACAGTGCATAGTATTAGAGTAATTTCAACTGTTATTCATTAATTTTTTTTTACTATGGCTACCAATAAATTTTAAATTAACATTTGTGGCTCACATTATATTTGTATGGAACAGCACTACCCGGATGGAAAAGAATAGCCCCTTTTTTTGTGCCCTTGCTCTATGCATCCTAACATGGTCCTCTTCTCAGCACCTGCACACACTTCCTTCCTGGGTTGTTGCCTCAGACAGGACTGCAAGCCCCAGAAACCACATTCCTTCTTCTTTTTATCCTCAGTTCCTAGCACCATTCCTGGCATACCTGGTAAAGGGCCTCGAGGAACTAATCATTCACATTTTTTAAAGAATCATAATTTTTAAAAATCAAGGTGAAATTCACATAACATAATATCAACCATTTTAAAGTGAACAATTTAGAGGCAGTTAGTACATTCACAATGTTGGGGAACCACCACCGCTATCTGGATCCCAACCATTTTCATCATGCCAACATAAAGCCCGGTATCCACTGAACAGTGACCCCCCACCCACCCATTCTCTCCTGCCTGCAGCCCCTGGCAGTCACCAACCTGCTCTCTTTCTCTGGATGTGCCTCTTCTGGACATTTCATACAATATGGAACTTTCTGTGTCCACTTTCTTTCACTTAGCAGAAGGGTTTCAAGGTGCGTCCATGCTGTAGCAGGCATCAGTACGCCATTCCATTTCAATATTCTCTCTTCTATTCATATTATTCCTTCCTACTTGGAATGTACCATCCCCATGCTCTGCTTATCCAGCTTCACTCAGCATTTAAGACTAAGTCAGCTCATACTTTCTCCATAAAGACTTCTCTACATCTCAGTCTTCTCTGAATTCCTTTAGCTCTATCTACGCGACTTAGTTTAAATGCAACACGTCAGGGATATTTCAGATCGGTTCTAAAATAATCCAGCAGATATTTGATTCTAGCAGCTTGAATGAAACAAGCTTGGTCATATATTGATGATCACTGAAGCAAGTAATGGGTACATGGAGGTTGATTATGCCACTCTACTTTTGTGTATGTTTGGAAGTTTCCAGAATAAAAAGTTTCACACAGCGTCTCACACTATTACCTGTTCTAGGTTAATATCTTCTCAATAAGATCAGATGCTCCTTTGAGGTCACAGATTGTCATTCATGCCAACGAATGTGGAGAATGGCTACAAAGAAAACTAGACCACTACCAGTGTTTGTTGAATTAAATTCTATCTGAAGTTTAAAATTTTCATTGAGAAGAAACTGAATTTAGGTGTAAGAATAAAGAGCTGAGATGCTGTTCTAGCTTCAGTTTCCTGGCCTTTCTTCTACAGTTAAAACCCCTTTTGATTTCTGTTCTAGCTTCTTTCTTGGGCTTCCAATTGATCTCTAATGAATGAGCACAATGCACTTGTTCCAGTATTCTGAAATATTTCTAGATAATCCCTAATCATAAAACTAGAAGCCACAGTCCATTCAGATTTCTATTTTGGTCCCTCCTTCCTTTCTTTTTCCATGGACGCATTCTGTTTTTCCCTTCTCTGTCCCAGTATTCTGTGGGCTCCAAAGGTGGAAAGGAAAGGAGCACACTTCTCTTTGCTTCTGCATTCACACAACAAACTTCCATGTCTCATGTTCCTGTCACACTAAAAATACAGAGAAACTAGGACTTCAACAGTGTGATAAGCGTATGTTTCTATACCTACTACTCTTTTGAATTTCAAATGTAGCCAGTAACTCCAGAAGAAGAGTCATGTCACAAATTGTTTGCATGGGGCACCGGGGTGGCTCAGTCCAATTCTTGATTTCGGCTCAGGTCATGATCTCAGGGTGGTGAGATTGAGCCCTGTGTCAGGCTCTGTGCTGGGCGTGGAGCCTGCTTGAGTTTCTCTCTCTTTCTCTCCCTCTGCCCCTCCAGAGCCCCCCTCTCTCTTTCTGAAAAGACAAAAAATGCAGCCAGCACTCAAGAAGAAAATCCCTTTGGCCAAATCTAGTATCTGATTCCTTCAGGTAGAAAATCAGGCTAAAAATACAACAGCCATTGATGCTAGCTGATTTCAGAAGTGACCAGAAAAAGAATGCATTGACCTTGGTGATTCATTTTCTCTTTTTTCCCTGCAAGACCAGGAAAAATATTTTGGTGGGTGAATAGTTTCAAAACTTAGTAAACCTGGAAACAAAGGAGTTTTTTTAATTACTTATTCATGTGGAGAGCACCCAGAGGGGAGAGACTAAAGTAGACACAAAACAGAAGTCTCTGAGTCACTTATTAATGCTTGAATCTGAAAACCATGACTCTGATTATAACATGTTATAAAGCCCACATTAGGACAAGGCAGTCACATGAGCTTTCTCTCTCTCTCTGAACTGATTCCTTTATCTTTAGTTTATTCTTGCTTTTCTGCTCTGCCAAGTATCAAAGCCTTTGTTTCAACAAGTCTTGTAATCTTTGAGAGGTATTTCCCATGACTGCTCTCATCACAAACTCTTCTTCATAAACAGAATTTTTGTTAAGTCATCTTCTGTACTGTGATAAGCAGAATAATGGCCCTTAAAGATGTCTACATCCTCATCCCTGGAATTTGTGAATAGGCTATATGGCAAGGGGAAATTAAGATTGCAGGGGGAATTAAGGTTGCTAATCAACTGACTTCAAGACAAGGCAATTCATCTGGATCATCCAGGTGAGTTCATTGTAATCATAAGATTCCTTATAAGTGAGAGAGGAAGGAAGGAGAATCAGTGTCAGAATGATTCCATGGGAGAAAGAATGTACTGGCTGTTGGCTGGCTTTAAAGATGGAAGTGTGTTACAAACCAGGAAATACGAGGAGGCCTCTAGAAGCCAGAAAATGCAGGAAAAATGCAGATTCTTCACTACTGACACTTTTATTTGGGCCCAGTGAGAGGTATTTCAGAATTTTGACTTCTGGAAAATAGATTTATGTTGTTTCAAGCTTCCAAGTTTCTGCAATTTGTTATAGTGGCAATATAACCGTTGTGTATAAGAGTTGGAGAGAAAAGAACCTTCATTTTTATTATCTTGCTTAAAAACACCACTTTGAGCTGAGAAATTTCTAAAATTCAAAGTGTTAACTCCCTACTGCCTGCCACTGCCCACATCCCCCTTTGGGGGGGCTGCTATAATCATTACTCCCTAAAGGGCTGCTTCTCAGGGTGGGACTGTAGCCACCACAAGGGCTGTCAGGAACCAGGACATGTAGAGACAATTTAGCATATTCTCAAAAGTTGACTATTTTCTCAGCATTGTTTTTAAACAGAATAATCATGTTGATCATACCAAGTAATTGAGATGGCTCCCTTCATTCAATAAACTAAATTCACAGTATGATTTTCTTTTTTTTTTTATTAAGATTTTAATTATTGATTCATGAGAGACACAGAGAGTGAGAGAAAGAGAGAGAGAGGCAGAGACATATGCAGAGAAGCAGGCTCCCTGCAGGGAGCCCGATGTGGTTGGGACTTGATCCTGGACCCTGGGATTCCTCCTTGAGCCAAGGGTAGATGCTCAACCGCTGAGGCACCCAGGCGTCCCTGATTTTATTTAAAACAAAACAAAACAAAAAACCTTGAGAAAATTTCATATCCAAAATAACCTTGTATCTGAATCCTACAAAGTAAACTACATGCTGTCAACGGATGATTATCAAGGTGCAGTTATCCATCCAATTTGTAAGGCTTTGGAATGAACAACTTCGATTTCTTCTTCACTTCCATCCAGGCCCCTCCCTTTTGCCTATTGTCTTAAGTCCTAGCCATCTGCCCTTGAAGGAGCAGAAAGGAGAGAAGATATAAAAGAAAACTTGATCATACTGTGTCTCTCTCCCTTTCATTAAGATTTTGTTACAGAAGAGTCTGACACTTGCAGCTTACTTAGGGACAGAGGCAGCTAATGTAGCCAAATATAAAAGCTAGAGGGATCCCTGGGTGGTGCAGCGGTTTAGCGCCTGCCTTTGGCCCAGGGCGCGATCCTGGAGACCCAGGATCGAATCCCACGTCGGGCTCCCGGTGCATGGAGCCTGCTCCTCCCTCTGCCTGTGTCTCTGCCTCTCTCTCTCTCTCTCTCTGTGACTATCATAAATAAAAATTTAAAAAAAATAAAAAAAATAAAAGCTAGAATTGAGAGATGCCTTAGTGGCTCAATTGGTTGGGCATCTTCCTTTGGCTAGGTCATGATCCTAGGGTTCTGGGATTGAGCCTTGAGTTGGGCTCCCGGCTCAGTGGAGAGTCTGCTTGTCCCTTTCCCTCTACCCCTTCCTCTCTCCCTCCCATGCTCATGCACATGCATGCTCTATTTCTCTCTCTCTCTCTTTCTCTCTCTCTCTCATAAATAAATAAAATCTTATTTTAAAAAGCTGGAATTGGGACACCTGGGTGGCTCAGCAGTTAAGTGCCTGCCTTCAGCTCAGGGCATGATCCTTGGAGTAGTGGGATTGAGTCCCACACCATGGAGCCTGCTTCTCTCTCTGCCTGTGTCTCTGCCTCTCTCTGTGTCTCTCATGAATAAATAAATAAAATCTTTTTAAAATAAAGAAATAAAAAGCTAGAATTGTTAGCAACAAAGGGCAATAACATTCAAATATCAATAGAAAGTTTCCTCTAAACTGAAAAGCCTTTTTTCTTTTTTTTGAAAAGCCTTTTTTATGATAAGTTATACATGTTGGTTATAAAAAGCAAACAGAACTACATAGATTATTCACATTACATAAATACTACCACTGTTCATTTATTCATCTGTATTTGAAAATAGTTTTGTTTCAGCCATGAATATGGTCCTTGTGTTGTTTTTTCTCTACATATGTGCTTCATGGTCTGTAAAAGGAGCTTTAAAGAGCTGCATGTGGCCTTAGGGTAGGGAGCTGGCTACACCTGCTTCGTGGACTTCAGTTTCTCAGACTATGTTTTCCTATGCCTTGTTAACAACCGAAACAAATTAATACCCCAAATTTTACCCTCACCCCAACTAGGACTTTTCTATGTATTGAAGATGGTCATGTGGATGTGACTTAGAGAAAGATCACATGTTGTCAAGTGTTCATGTTGCCACATTTTCTGCACATTCTATTACCAAACATGATTTGTTCCAGGCAAGCTTGTTTTTACATTTAATGCCCGCTTTCTGTAACATAAAATAAATATGCAGTATGTTTTATGCCATTGGCCTTGGGAGGTACAATGAGTACTCGGAGAGCAGCTACCAGAAATTCTGCAGGTTGTTCCAAAAGTTCTATGGATCTGCACAGATGTCCTAAGTGGGCTTTTTAAAGTACAAAAGTGTTTCAAGCACCTTCTGGCACAACGTAGGCTATTATCCTTATATGGAATCTCCAATTTTTTTTTAAAAGCTTTTTATTTATTCATGAGAGACACACACACAGAGAGAGGCAGAGAAATAGGCAGAGGGAGAAGCAGGCTCCCTACGGGGAGCCCAATACGCGACTTGATCCCTGGATTCCAGGATCACATCCTGACCCAAAGACAGATGCTCAACCGCTGAGCCACCCATGCATCCGTCCAATTTCAAGTGATTGAAGAGCTTACCTCCCCCAGCTGTGTCCCCTCCTGGGGGAAGGGAACCTACAAGCATTTTAGCACCGGGAAGAGCTGGTCATTTGAATTATAGCAGAGGAAGCCCCACTGTGATGTCATATCATGAGCCAGGTGAATGAATCCGTAAAGGAGCCCCAGCAAGTTGATAATCAATGAGGTTGGAGATTGAAATCTTGTTTGGTGAAGGATATTAAAATGGGGCCATAGGAAAGGAAGTCCCTTTAACCAGAAATATGGAATCACAACATTGAAACGGTGCGCCTGTAAAAAGAGAAAAATAGATGCTAAGAGTGAGTGAGTCAGAAGCACATGAGTTGTAAGAGCTTGAACTCCAGAGACCAGATCAGGCAAGACTGCTTAATACCATCACATGATCTGCCCCGAGGCGCCCCTGTATTTAATTAAAATAAGGAGTGGGGCACAGCAGAGGCCAGAGGAGCACTGTTGTTCTTAGTGGATGGAGCCAGAGGAGTTAAAAGTTAAGCCTTGATTGCCTGGGTCTGTGAGAATTCAGCATGGAATGTCTCTACTGTTTCCTGGGATGTCTGCTTCTGGCTGCGAGGTTGCCCCTGGATGCCGCCATAAGTGAGTAAAGGAGTTTCTCTTTTAACCCATTCTTTGTCCACTGAAGTGATGGGTTGTCTGAAGTATCCTTGTCTAAGCCAGAAACTTAACTTCATGAAGATCCTCGGGAAGCTTTCTTGCTCATTTCTTCGGAAACCTTTGGGAATGCTGAAACTATAGCAAAATGCACCCCAAACCCTGCTCCATTCTTGGCTTCAGACTCTGGGAAAGTGATAACCATGCAGCAGCCCCTCTCTTAGGGAGCTTTTTTCCCCATTGCAATTGCTACTTTCTCTCCTGCCAGACACTGGAAGGGTGGAGATGTGAGGGGAACAGTCTCTGGCCTGAGAACAAAGCAAATGCCACCCACTAAGCTTCGTCTAGTTTCTATCCAGTAGTGGAGGGAGCTGGAGTGAAAGGGGGCCCGAAATCTAGAGATAAGTTCACTAAACATCCCAGCCCAGAAGCTGTTGCTGGTCCTGTTGAGACTTTCACAGACCTGCAGGAGCTTGCTGCCTCTTGAGTGAGGTTACTGAGAGAAGAGCCAAAGCCCAGGCTCTCTATTCTAGTCTCACATTAAAGACTGGGAACTTTCTAACAAGGCTGTTGCCCAGATCACTGAGAGCAGACTCTTCGGAGGTGGGGTTGGAGCCTCCTTGTTTAAAAAACTGCTCTTGCAGGACACTTGAGTAGCTTAGTAGGTTAAGTGTCTGACTCTTCATCTCAGCTCGGGTCTTGATCTCAGGGTCCTGAGTTCAAGCCTTACAATGAGCTCCACACTGGATGTGGAGCCTACTTAAATTTTAAAAAAAAGAAGATGAAGAAAGGAAGAAAAAAAAAACCCTCTTGTGATTGGAATGCAAAGTAGGGTTTTGGCCCACTGCACTTTGTGGCCCATTTGTCCTGTTCCGGGGATGGGTGGCAATGGTGGGAAAAAGAAGTAAATTATACACCACCCAGAAGGTCCATTCCACTTCATTCCAACAGAATAGGGACATTCACTGGATGAAAACTTCAGGGGTCTTAATTTTTGTCAGACAACTCCATGGTGCAGGGGTGGGACGATAGGTGTAGAGAAGGGGTCACCGTGTATAATCACTATACTGGCTGCTGCGCTTACATCTCTCAGGTAGTTCCCACACCACCTTTGTAGAGCACGTGGTCCTCTCCTCATTTAACGGGTGTGGAAACCAAGAGCCCAGGTATTGCTTTTCACCTGCTGGGCCCACTTCTTCAAGAGCAGAATCTTGGATACATGATCTACACTGCCTGTGCAAACCCTCTTTTCTCTCCTCTTCCTCCTTGTGGGAAGGAAAATTCCTTTAAATAGGTTGTCCTTGCAGGGGGCCATCCCAGCAGGAGTACTGGGTTGAGAGAGGAAGAAGGGGAACCACTGGTACCCCCAGAGACCAGGTGAGTTTTCCCCAGACTGGAGAGGGCCAGGCAGGGGTGAGGCATGAGAGGGGAGTATGGGGGCTGCAAGGCCCCCAGGGTAAGGGCAAGGGTAAGGAGCAGAGTGGTCAGAGGCTGAGCCCTGAGCCTTGGACCATGTGGGTCCCTGGAGACCCCTTTCCTGCCATCTCCTGTGACTGGATGGAGGAAAAGCCACCACCTGCTTGATGAGGGAGCCCAGATGCAAGGATTTCAGCAGGATGCTAGGCCTGGGATCTGGTGGCCTCAGAACAGTCCTGGGATGCTAGCGCTGGGATGCTCATGTTTCCCAGATGGGGATCCCAGCCACAGACAAGGCGAGTGACTTGCCCCAGGCTCCACGGCTATGAAGAGGAAGAAAGCGCAAGCCAACTACTGTCCTTCCTGCAGTTGGACAAACTTGGGTTCCCTGCGGGCTGGACCACAAGTAACTTCACACCATTGAGCTTTCACTTCCTCATTTGCAGAACTGGGTGAAGGGGGTTCTTGTGAGATCAGCAAACAAGATGGCTTGGGGTGGGAGTCCTACCGGGTAGCAATCGTCTCACCTCCAGGTAGCTCCCAGGACAGATTCCCCTGGAGTCTTCAGTCCTGGGAGCTGGAGGGACAGAGAAGTGACAGTCAGTGGGACCCTGTGCCTAATGCTAGCCTTCTTCCCACCCGTACTAATTTGCTTTGCTCAGTGAAACAGATTAGCCTGAGGTTAAATGCTGGCTCTCAGTTTGAAAGGAGTCCCAACCTATTAGGCAAAAGGTAACGAAACCTAGCATTCCTGTCTTCTCCTGCCCCAGACTAAATATTCTGTTCAGAAAAAATAAGGATGGGTAGAATTTACCATTTTTTTAAAATTTAAATTCAATTTGCCAACATATAACACCCAGTGCTCATCACATCATATGCCCTCCTTAATGCCTGTCACCCAGTCACCCCATCCCACCACGCACCTCCTGCAACCCTTTGTTTCCTAGAGTTACCTACCATTTACATCCTCATGGATGGAACTGGAGGGTATCATGCTGAGTGAAATAGGTCAATCGGAGAAAGACAAATATCACATGGTTCACTCATATCTGGAATATAAGAAATAGTGAAACGGATCATGAAGGGGGGAAGCAGAAACTGAGTGGGGAAAAATTAGAGAGGAAGACAAACCATGAGAGACTCCTAACTCTAGAATTTACCATTGCATCAAACACCAAGGGATTCCTTGCCACTTTCCAATCATAGGCCTGGTAAAAAGGAGGCAAGAGCAGGTGTTGACGAAGTAGTTAACAACCTGGCCACCACCTCTTTGCTGGTGGACAGAGCAGAGATTCTAGAGTGGAGAGAGAAAAGCTGCAGTGGTGCTGGGTGTGATTCCACTTTCCTTCACTTTCAACCTCCCCTCCCCTACACACTTTTTTTTTTTCTTTTAAAACGCACTTACTCTTCAGTGTGTTTTGTTCTTTTTTTTTTTTTTTTTTTTTTTAAGATCTTGTTTATTTATTCATGAGAGAGACACAGAGAGAGGCAGAGGGAGAAGTAGGCTCCATGCAGGCAGCCCGATGTGGGACTCAATCCTGGGACTCTGGGCTCAGGCCCTGAGCCAAAGGCAAATGCTCAACTGCTAAGCCACCTAGGCATCCCTTGTTCTATTTTTTAACTCAACTTTTTGAGGTCATTATAGATTCACTTGCAGTTCTAAGAAATAATGCAAAGTTTTTAAGAAATAGAAATCTGCAAAGAGATTCCTCTGGATACCTTATCCAGTTTCTCCCAACGGTAACATCTTGTAAAACTATTGCTCAGTATCACAGCCAGGACATTGACACTGATACAGTCAAAATACCAAACAGTTCCATCACTACAAGGGTCCCTCATACCCTTTTGTAGCCAAACCAACTTCCCTTCTCCACCTCACCTCCTGCCCTGGCAACCAGTAATCCATTCTGCATTTTATTCTCGCTTTAAGATATTATGATAGAAACATTATAGTATGTAACTTAGGGGCATTGGCTTTTTTTTACTCAACATAAATTATTGAAGTTGTTGCATCTATCAATAGTTCTTTTTTATCACGAGGTAGCGTTCCACAGTATGGATATACCACAGTTTGTCTAAACATTCACCCATTGTAAGACAGCTGGATTGTTCCAGTTCGCCACTATGAATAAAGTTGCTATGAACATTCATGTACAGGTTTTTTGGTGACCATATTTCCATTTCTTTGGGACAAATACCCAACAGTACAGTTTTTTGGTTGTGTGTTACTTACATATTTAGTTTTATAAGAAACTGCCAAACTATTTCTCAGAGTAGCTGTGCCATTTTATGTTTCCACCAGCAATGTATGAGTGATCCACGGTCTTCACATTCTTGCCTACATTTGATGCATCACTATTTTTTTATTTAGCCATTCTGATAGGTGTAGAGTGATATCCCATTGTGGTTTTAATGTGCATTTCCCTACTGCCTAATGATACTAGACATCATTTCATGTGTCTCTTTGCCATTTGTATATCCTCTTCAGTGTAATGTTTGTTCAGGTCTTTTGTCCATTTTCTAATTGGATTGTTTTTTAATGTTGAGTTTTGAAAATTCTTTATATATTCTGGATAGCAGTCGGTTACAGGCAAAGTGGTTTGCAAATATTCTCTCCCATTTTGTAATCTGCCTTTTCATCTTCACATGCTATTTCACAGAGCAAAAGTTTTTCATTTTAATGAGATCTAATTTATCATGTCTGCAGGGTCAAGTCAAAGAATTCTTGCCTAGCCTCAAGCCTGAAAATTTCTCCTATAATTTTACTTTCTCACAGCACCATTTGTTGAAAAGCTATCTTTTGAAACTCCACTGGGCTGTTTTTGTATCTCTGTCAAAAATCAGTAGGGCATATTGATGGGTCTGTTTCTACATTCTCTATTCTGTTCCATGGACCCATGTATCTATTCCTTGTCACTATTCCAGTTTGTATTTTTCCTTGATTTCTGACATTTAAAATCAGAGGAGAAACCTGTCTTTTGATTGGTTCTGGAAACACTGACTTTCTCTCAGGATCTGAGGAAGAGGAAGACTCTTTGGAACAGTGGGGGGGAAAGTCAGTCCTGGGAATCAAAAAATGTGAATCTTCATTTCCACTCTATTAAAGGTGACCTGAGTGAATCCTGTCACCTCTCTCGGCTTAAATTTCCTCATCTCTAAAATGAAGTGATTTGAAATAATGTTAGTTCATTCCAGATTGAATATTTTACCACTCCATGACTTAACTTGAATAAATATCAAGTTATAAACTTATTGGAAAAAAAAATAAAATAAAATAAACTTATTGGAAAAAAATTTATTGATAAACTTAAATTTATTGCCTTCACTTAGTTTTCCAAATAAAAACAATCTCCCAGAGTCATAAGACATTTTCTTTTTGTTTTATCTGGTTTTTGTCTGATTTGGAGGGCCAGAGAAAACATGGCCTGAGGTTGATCAACACAGCCTGCTTAGTAACAAAATCAAGACCAGAAACCAAGTTTTGTAACATTCACCCATTGTAGGACATCTGGATTGTTCAATATTCATTTCAATATTCTTTTCCATTCTATCTGTCTCCCTTATAAGAAGGAAATAACAGGCTTTTCCCTCTTTCTAACAAAAAGGAGAAATAAAAGATAGAGGTTAGTAGCATCCATTCAAAATGGGTTCTCTGAGCACCTACTAAATACCACACCTGTGGAAGTCCTCTTCCAGTATTTGAGAAGACAATATTTCTGGCTTTATGGATCCAGATGACACAAAAGCATATGAATTGATGAGAGAACAGTTTATGATACTGTATGATTAGGGGATGGCTATGGGTTACAGACAATTGAGCTTTTCGCTGTAACAGAATACTCAGAAAGGTTGAGCAAGACGCTTGTAATTTAACCAGTCCAGAGGCAGGCCAGACTAGAGCAAGAACTCGATAACACCAAGAACTTTTTTTGTGTGTGTGTCCTTCCTCTCTGACATCCTTGGTGTGTTGGCTTGCTTTTTTAGATTTGTGTCTTCATGGTTACGTATGGCTGTCACAGTTCTGAGCATCACATTACTACCTTACTATCTCCAAAATCAATTATGATGTGAACAAAAATGGAGTTTGTTCTTTTTAAATTTTTTTATGAGAGGAGGAAAACTTTCCCAGATGCCCTCAGAGGACTTCCTCTCAGTTCTGATTAGCCAGATTCTAATCCTTTGCTCCTGCCCATACTCTAAGGAAAGCTAGGAAACTGAGTCTTTGGAATTTTGAACTGGTATAGTAGAAGCTCTAAAATAAGGGAAAGAAAAAAGTAGGGGTGCAGCCTGGAAATGGCTATTAGGCAGGCAGCCAACCAGTCTGCTGCAATCCTCAAAGGAGAGAACAAGTGACCATTGGAGTTGTCGGGCAAGGTAGAAAGACAACAACTTGAGATTATTTTTATTTTTTTAAGATTTATTCATGAGAAACAGAGAGAGAGGCAGAGACATAGGCAGAGGGAGAAGTAGGCTCCATGCAGGGAGCCCGATGCAGGACTCGATCCCAGATCCCAGGATCACGCCCTGAGTTGAAGGCAGGCGCTGAACCGCTGAGCCACCCAGGTGTCCCAAACACTTGAGATTAAAAAGAATTTCAAAAGAACTAGAATTTTATTAACCCTGGAGCAAACCCACAAAACAAAAAGATACAGCTGATGAGCCAGAAGTGGAGATAAAATGGATTCCAAAAAAAACCCACAAAGTACAGGAAAAGAAGAAAA
This sequence comes from Canis lupus baileyi, assembly GCF_048164855.1. Taxonomy (NCBI): domain Eukaryota; kingdom Metazoa; phylum Chordata; class Mammalia; order Carnivora; family Canidae; genus Canis; species Canis lupus. Next base: position 24,132,649 of record NC_132855.1, on the reverse strand, counting down.
AGACATAAAGAACAGATGGGACAAATAGAAAAATAAGATGGTAGGCTTAAATCCCACAATATCAATAAATACATTAAAAGTAAATGACCCCATAAGAGACTCTTTTTTTTTTAAGTTTTTTTTTTTAATTTTTTTTTTTAAGATTTTATTTATTCATAGAGATGCAGAGAGAGAGAGAGAGAGGCAGAGACACAGGCAGAGGGAGAAGCAGGCTCCATGCTGAGAGCCTGAAGTGGGACTCGATCCAGGGTCCCCAGGATCATGCCCTGGGCTGCAGGCAGCACTAAACCACTGCACCACCGGGGCTGCCCCCATAAGAGACTCTTAATCATAGGAAACAAACCAAGGATCGCTGGAGGGGAGGTAAGTGGAGAGATAGGGTAACTGGGTGATGGGCATTAAGGAGGGCACATGATATAGTGACCATGATATATAATGAGTACTGGGTGTTACTTTTTTTTTTTAAGATTTTATTTAATTATTCATGAGAATAAATAATTCACAGAGGGAGAAAGAGAGGCAGAGACACAGGCAGAGGGAGAAGCACGCTCCATGCAGGAAGCTCGATGTGGGCCTCGATCCCAGGACTCCAGGACCACGCCCTGGGCCGAAGGCGGTGCTAAACCGCTGAGTCACTCAGGGATCCCAGCACTGAGTATTATATAAGACTGATGAATCACTGACCTCTACCTCTGAAACTAGTAATACAATATATGTTAATTAATTGAATTTAAATAAAATTTAAAAAATAAATGTAAGTTACCTAAATACTCCAAATGAAAGGTATGCTGTGTACCCGAAACCTATTTAAATATAAAAATATATTTCCATTAAAAATAATAGGATTGGGATCCCTGGGTGGCTCAGCGGTTTAGCGCCTGCCTGCAGCCCAGGGTGTGATCCTGGAGACCTGGGATCGAGTCCCATGTCGGGCTCCCTGCATGGAACCTGCTTCTCCCTCTGCCTGTGTCTCTGACTCCCTCTCGCTCTCGCTCTCGCTCTCTCTGTCTCTCATGAATAAATAAATAAAATTTTTTAAAAAATAGGATGAAAAGAGATTGTACTAATTAACCACTAAGCATTATTATCAAAGTATTCTTCAGAATAAAGAATATTAACAGAGATAAAGGTCAATTCCTAATGGTAAGAGGATTAATTTGTGAAGACTCAGCAATTCTAAACAGAGCTTCAATATACATGAAGCAAAAACTGACAGAACTAAAAGAAGAAATTGGCAAATTCATAATTATAATTGAAGATGCCAACATTCCTCTCTCAATAATTGAAGTAACAAATAGAAAATCAGGAAGGAAAAAAAAAAAAAAGAAAAGAAAATCAGGAAGGTGGAAGTCTCAAAACATTATCAACCAGCTCTTAATATAAATGATGTTAAAAAAAAATTAAAACCTGTAGATTACACGGTACATAGGGAGCATTCACCAAGTCAAGCCATATACTGGGCCGTAAAAAAGTTAGATTGTTTAACAGTGGGCTCTCTAGTACTGGTATGCGTCTCTAGGAAACCCGGAGGCATTCCTGAGCCTGGCATTCTTTTAGCCAAGAGAACAGGTAAGAGGGGAAAAGATGCCAAACCTGATCTGAATATCAATGGCATCAGCGTTTTCCTAATGATAGCATATCAAGTCCAAATATTCAGAGAATATGTATTGAGAAAGCAAATAATGGCTAAGAAATACCAACTTTTAAAATTTTTCTTTGACTCATTTATTTTAGGGAGAGAAAGCAAGCATGAGACGGGAGAGGGGACAAAGAGAAAGGAAAAGACAGTCTCAGGCAGATTCTGCACTGAGTGCAGAGCACAATGTGGGGCTCGATCTCACAATCCTGAGATGAGGACCTGAGCCAAAACCAAGAGTCGGATGCTTAACTCCCTGTACCACCCCGCCCCCCCCCCCCACCCTTGACTCATTTAAAGTACATAAAGAGGGTCTAAAGAGTTGGATTTAAGCTCTTTCCAGTAGACTTTAAAAACCTCTGTTTGACATATTGGAAATATTAAGTATGACTTTCCAACCTTATGAAATGAGAAGTTGCTGTAAATATTGTTAGGTAAGTGGTAAATGAAGAATGGGGTAGACAAAATAATTTGTTTTTCAAAAAAAAATAATAATTTGTTTTTCAAATATTGATATAGAATTTCACGATGTGCTGAGCAATGAAAGAATTTCTGGTTATCTGAGGGAGCACAACCAACTAACTGGTTGGTCTTCAGATGAAAATGACTGGAATGAAGAACTGTATCCAGTGTGGAAGAAGGGAGACTCAAGGTGGAAAAACTCTTGGAAAGGTAAATCAATTATTCGAGCCAAACAACTGTTATTTTCTATTTAATTTAGTTTCGTGGTTGTAGACTTGGAGATCCCCCGGCTTACGTTGCTTCTGTGAATGACAGTACTCTAGTTACCAAGTGGGAGGCACATGGATTGGGCAATCTTTTCTTATCTCAGTATTGTCACTAAGTCACATACACAAAGGTTTAATCCCTTTAGAAATGGACAAGTTTGTAGTTCTTAGAAGATTTTAGAGAGCACACAGATTTTACGCTCAAACCTCTTTCCATCATGTGGGAATGGTCCTCTTCAGAAGATCTGAGATGCTAGAGCAGTTTTGACCATCTCAAAAGTGTGGTTTATCAGAAAGTGAGTATCTTTCCATTCAAATTAAAGAATGAGTCCTTGAGTCATTGATTTTGAGTCTAAACAAATACAGACCCTTAATACTTGTTTTCTCAATCCAATTGAGCACATTTTAAAAATTCTAAGTAAATGTCCTTTCTATGGTCAGAGAATTCTTTAATTGATCTGACTTTGTGTGTGTGTGCCTTCTAGAATGTTGTACTCTGAAAGCAAAAGTTAGGAAAATAATCCAGAAGATAATTTATTGTTAAGAGGCATAAGAATGGGAGGACACTTGACTGGCTCAGTTAGTAGAGCAGGCAATTCTTGATATCCAGATCATGAGTTCAAGCCCCACACTGGGCATAGGGCTTACTTTAAAAAAAAAAAAAAAAGGCATAGGGAAGCTCTGGTCCTTATTAGTGGGTTTAACTCTACTTTGTTTATTTACCAGTGAAAGGAAAAAGATACTTGATCATTAACTTGTACTTTTTTATTTTTAAGATTTTATTTATTTATTCATGAGAGACACGGAGAGAGAGAGAGGCAGAGACACAGGCAGAGGGAGAAGCAGGCTCCTTGCAGGGAGCCCAATTCAGGACTCGATCCTGGGTCTCTGGGATCAAGACCTGAGCCGAAGGCAGACACTCAATCGCTGAGCCACCCAGGTGTCCCTAAATTATACTTTTCTATGTGTTAGGAGGCCATGTGCGGGCGATTCTCACCAGTGATTCACCAGCTCTTGTGGGCTCAACGATCACATTTGTGGTAGACCTGGTATTCCCCAGATGCCAAAGGGAAGATGTCAGTGGCAACATAGTCTATGAGAAGAACTGCGGAAATGGTAAGGAATGTTATTCGTGGAACAGTCTAGTCCTCCTAACTACTGGAGCCCCATCTCATGAACCTGAAGGCTCTCAGGTAATTCCGTAAATGCAAGGTGCTGTCATCCTATGTCGCCCCCGCCTCAAATTGGGTGACAGGGAGATGTTGCTCTACCCAGTTCCTACATCAACATTAGCCAAATCCGCTTGAGCAAACTGGTGGCTTTCCACTTGGAACTTTCTTCAAGAGTTACATTGCCATGCTCAGCTTTTTCTTAGTATCTAGTTGATTAGCCAGAGAATACCTTGTTGATTCTCAGATTTTGGTCTGATTACTTGGAATTCTTTTGGCTACTCAAACAATAGCCAATTTGACAGAAATCTGGTCAGATTAATTTCTATAAACAGGTATCGTTTAAGCAAATGTGTGTGGCTAGTGCAAATGCAAAGACGTGTATGTTTTGGTTTTGCTTTGCTTTTAAAGTAGGTAAGCTCTTTGTACATGTTAAAGAGCACAAATGAACACAAATGCATCAAGAGAAATTATTTTGAGAACTGCACATTCTCAAAAACTCTGAGCTAATTACTGAGATTCTTCAATCAGTGACAAGACTGGTAGATGCACTTATGATAGGATTTTATTACTTAGAACTTCTGTTAAACTGTCGATGCATTCATTTCTTATTAATTTATCATCTTCCTACTAGGAAAACATTAGATTCTGTGTAAAAAGGGTTTGATATTTTTAAAGTATTGTTTATTATTAGTAGTAATTTTTCTTTTTTCTAAAAATGCTAATTCTTATGAATGTTTTAAATGACACTTTAGCCCTCTGAGCATTTTTATATGAAGAAGTCCCTGTGAACTTAGGAAAATTTTTATATAATATTTATCACCACATAAAGAACCACTGAGTTGATTGATACCAAATGACTCAGGTGAAAAAAAAAAAACCTACAGATAGCAGTATCAATGTAAAAAGATTAAGTATCCCTCAGTTTGAATACAGTTGTGATGTGGAGATCCAATATTAAAAATAAATATATTGTGGTATCTCTAGAATGAATCTTTCTGAATAATTGCTTTATATGAAATTTTTACAGAAATACAACCTATAGGCAGAAAACGGACATGCCAAAAATATATACCATTGGATGAATTCTGAAAATTAAGGTTTTAGTTGTTCAACTATATTTATATTTATTGAAAAATATAAAAAGATGTTTAATTCAATGATGAGCGTTGAGCATTCTGAGCCCAGATGACAAGCCTGGGTTGTTTCTTTCTCTGTCTAGATACTGGTCCATCGCCTGACCTGTATGTTTACAATTGGACAGAGGAAGGCAGCTGGGGAAATGGTACCAACGAACACCATCATGATGTGTTCCCTGATGGAAAACCTTTCCCTCACCACCCTGGATGGAAGAGATGCAATTTTGTCTACGTCTTTCGCACACTTGGTTGGACTTTTTACAAAACTCCTTTAGCTTCTTCTTTACTTGCCCTTAAATTGTTAATTTTGTTCTCTTTTCTTATTCTATAATCAAGAATGCTAACATCAAGAGTTTAACAACAGTTACTCAAAAAAAAAAAAAAAAAAAAAAAAACAACAGTTACTCAATTAACTTTCCTTACCTAGGGTACAGGGGAAGGAATGAAAAGAAAATCTTGTTGTAGCTTTGGCAAATCTTTAGGACACCAAAGAATTAAAAGAAGGTAAAAAATGGATTCAGTTTTCTTTTTAAAAAGAAAACTAAAACTAAAAAAAAAGAAAAAGAAAAAGAAAACTTTTCTATTTCTTTCTGTCTAAAACAGTAACATGAGAAAATAGGAATAGTTGTTTGGCACACAGATGGGCATTTAATTTTTTTCTTTAATTTTTTGTTGTCAAAAGATTTTTTAAGAAAGAAAGTTATATACTTTGTAGGAAATTTAGAAAATGCAGAAAGTACCAATGAAAAATAAGTCACCCATAATTAACACCCAGAGATTATCATTATTAACATGATGGATTTTTTTTTTTTTCGCTAGTACTTCTGGGTTAATATTAGAGTGTATAGGGCAGCCCGGGTGGCTCAGCGGTTTGCACCGCCTTCAGCCCAGGGTGTGATCCTGGAGACCCGGGATCGAGTCCCACATCGGGCTCCCTGCATGGAGCCTGCTTCTCCCTCTGCCTGTGTCTCTGCCTCTCTCTCTCCCTTTCTCTGTGTCTCTCATGAGTAAATAAATACAATCTTTAAAAAAAACTTTAAAAAAAAGATTAGAATGTATACACGTTTTTGTTGAATATCATGAACATTTGAGTATATCATTAAAATTCTTTATGTACATTATTTTAATGACTGTATAATATTCCACTGTGTAGACATAACAATCTAACCACTATTCTTTTTTTTAATTTTTTTTTCAATTTTTATTTATTTATGATAGTCACAGAGAGAGAGAGAGAGAGGCAGAGACATAGGCAGAGGGAGAAGCAGGCTCCATGCACCGGGAGCCTGATGTGGGATTCGATCCCGGGTTTCCAGGATTGCGCCCTGGGCCAAAGGCAGGCGCCAAACCGCTGCGCCACCCAGGGATCCCTCTAACCACTATTCTTTGACAAAGCCTATCTTCTTTTTTTTTTTTAAACCACAAATGGTCTCCACTTTTGTTTTATTATTGGTGAAATGATTATTTTTAGGAGGAGCAAGTTTAGGTTATAACTTACCAAAGATGCTAAGTTCTTAAAAATGTCACCAGGTGCCACCTGGCTATGAATGTGTGAAAATTGCTACTATAATCATGCAGGCTCCAAACTTCTACATGTTTTTGTCTTTTTTTATAAATCAGAGGAAGTTTCTCTGTTCCATTAACTCATTTATAAGTCAAAACAACATATTAACAATACACATCAGTTTAACAAAGCACAAAATATAGATCAAATATTATGACCATCTAGTTAAGTCGTGAGTGAAGGCTGACTTTGTTTCTTTGCCTTTATGGCTCTGTCAGTCAACTCCCCAGATGCCATCATTTCTTTGAGCTGACCATTTGCATGGAGTCATGTATGCTCACCAACATTCCAGTCTCTCTTTGCCTCTTTTTAGTCAAGATGTCTATTAAAATCAGCTTTCAGCCCAGAAATTGCTGCTTTTCTAACTCGACTGTTTTGAATTTCCACATTCTGAAGTCTCAGAGTAAACAGATATTCTCCTTCAACAAATAGTTGCTTCTGTGGTCCTCGATGCCAGCACTAACATTTTCCCCATGTGTCACTAGTCCCCTGACTAGTCCCCTGACTAGTGACACATCTTTCCCCTCCAACCTCCAACCGAACCACCTCTGCATCTCAAGGTAAAGGGGATTCCAAGTCACATATCCCTGAGAAGATTAGTGTGTTTTTCTGATACCTTTGACCATTTAATAAACATGGTCTTTAAACATCCCCGCAAGCCTTCGTCTTACCACCCCTGTCATTCTAATCACACATCTATGCGGGGCCCCTCAATAGGATTAGAAAAATCCTTAGGCCTTAAGAGAGAGGAATTACTTTCTCCATCTAGCCAGTGGTAGTCAGATTTAGGTTAGGGCTGGAGAAGGAAAAAGAGTGAGTCAAGAATGTCCTAGAAATGTCTTTATAGAACTACTGCATTACTTTTTACACCTACCATACCCTGACCTTTTTTTTTATCACTTACTGTGTTTTTTTATATATTTCTATTAGTAAACGGAGGATCCTAGTCCAAAAGAAAGAAAGAAATTGTTTAATTATATAGCTGAAATAGTAGTATTGTTACAACAATAAAGTACATCTTTGGATAGATTTTAACTCCTTTGGATACCTCACCATTACATTGCATGAGTTTTCTCTGAAACACATGTATTTCAAGTGCCTGACCTCTTATTTATAAACATTTTTTATTTGTAAACTAGGGACTAGCAGTATTATCCCACTAAACAGCTCTTTTCATTTTAACCAACTATATACAATTATATTTATGTAACTGTGGGTTTGTATATAAGGTTTTACATCAAATGAGTACCATCTTCCTTTCTGAAGCAGCCAGGACCGCATCCCCATCCTGTTTTTCCTTTTCCAGAGCACTTTCTAAGTGGCAATCACTAGTCAAAAAGAAACAACAACTTCCTCTAATGATCACATAATGTGGCCAATAACTAAAAATTTCCATCCTCTCAAAGGTCAGTATTTGCAGAAATTAGGACGGGGTTCAGCAAGAGTTTCTGTAAACACAGCCAATGTGACACTTGGCCCTCATCTCATGGAAGTAATTGTTTACAGAAGACACCGACATGCATATGTCCCCATCGCAAAAGTGAAAGATGTGTACGTGGTAACAGGTGAGTGGTGTGAATTCTAAGGTAACTGATGGTGAGGCTGTTAGTTCTGGTGCTGTTAGTGGATTAAGAAAGAGTCAGAACCAAGTGATCTGGGCTCAGTTACAATTCATATTCCCTAGCTTATATGTTTAATTATATGGTGCTCCATCTGTGTTTCCAGAATAACTTGGAAAAACACTAGAAAACTTACATAGGAGAAGGGAAAATGATGCTGAGTTATCCCTCATTTTAATTTTTTTAACCTAAAAGCATTATTGAAGTCATCCACTTAAAAATCAAGCAATCACGTGTTCTTTTGGTTTTGTATATCTTTTAGATCACATTCCTGTATTTGTGACTATGTACCAGAAGAATGATCGGAATTTATCCGATGAAACCTTCCTCAGGGATCTCCCCATTATGTTCAACGTCCTGATTCACGACCCTAGTCACTTCCTCAATGAGTCAGCCATTTACTACAAGTGGAACTTCGGCGATAATACCGGTCTGTTTGTTTCCAACGCTCCAACTTTGAATCACACATATGTGCTCAATGGAACCTTCAGCCTTAACCTCACTGTGCAAGCTTCAGTGCCTGGACCTTGTCCTTCACCTTCACCCACACCTCCAAAACCCACTTCTTTATGTAAGTGCTTTCCAGGTGATCTTTGATGGAGGTTCCTTAAGAGCGCTTAAAAAAAAAAAAAAAAAAATAGGTTCTAATATATGTTACATAATTAGATCCCTAGTGTAAAGGATTGTGAGAGAGACTGTAGTGATTCCATTCTATACCTGAATATGGCAGAAAGGAGAGTCTGTTTAAAGTTATTTTGCAAGTAGTTTTGTGACTTAGGTGCAGTTCTTTGATCTTCCTCATTTGCATTGGTCCTTGTTATGTGTACAGATGCTGTCCCTGTCTGGCCTGTCACATTTCTGTTTCTTTCTCATTTCTTCTAGCTATGAAAACACACCTTGGCCCCTTATAAACATTCAGGCCATCCCCACTTTCTTTCTTCCCCCTCCCACATTTTTCCCCATCTTCATTCTCCTCCCTGCCCACATCTACCTCGTGTCCCATGAAAACACAACCAATTTGGAAAGCAATTTCCAAACGGCCCAAGAAAGAATGTACCTTGAGGGATCCCTGGGTGGGTCAGCGGTTTGGCGCCTGCCTTTGGCCCGGGGCATGATCCTGGAGTCCCAGGATCGAGTCCCGCATCAGGCTCCCTGGGTGGAGCCCGCTTCTCCCTCTGCCTGTGTCTCTGCCTCTCTCTCCCTCTCTCTCTCTCTATATATATATATGTCTATCATAAATAAATAAAATCTTTAAAAAAAAAAAAAAAGAATGTACCTTGAGAGTATTTCTCAGCTTCAGACATTAAAATTGTTCTGGATATATAAGGAATAATGAATTAAATCCCACACTCTAACAGTATATGAAGCCATTCAAGAAGTTCTTAAGAGTCTACCTTGGAAAGTGTTAGATTCCCTCTAATGCCCTACTCTACCCCACTGCGCCAGGAGTACATCTTAGCACTTCAGTGCAGAGGGGATGGTAACAGATACATTCTCCACTGGTCACAAGAGGGCGCCATCACCAAGCCCAGAGGAAATACTCCACCGTGATGTCCAGACTTGTTGCAATTCTTGTTTTTACCAAAACCTGTTATAGGTAATAGTTATAACAGTATGTTATTAACAAAATTAGATCTCATCAAATAGGTCATGTCTAAATCAAGACACCATTAATTATTGGTAATTTTGATTCATTCTTTTCCGAAATGTTTTAAATTACAAAATTAATGTATATTCCTAAATAAAAATTCAAATAGAGAAGTCTAGAATAAAAATGAAAGTCCCTATTCACATTCTCCTTGCAAGAGTTTAACCTTGTTAATAGTTGGAAGCTTTTCTTTCCATCTTTTTCTATGCATTTACAAATATATTCTATAAATATACATAGGCATTTTGTTTTAATATTTAAGTGCGTGAGCTCATGCTATGTATATGGTTCTATGATTTGCTTTTCTTCACTTAACACATCATGGACATCTTTCTCTTGTCAGTACATATAAATCTAACTCACTTTTTTCAGTGGCTCCATAGCATTTCATAGTATGTATAAATTTAGTAAGTAACGTGGTATGTACAGATGTATAATTTAACCATTCTTTTTTTGATGGTTAAGTTATTCCTAATTCCAGTTACAAATATAACTGCACCGAACAATTCTAATTGTGTAGCTTCATTCTGGTATTTCTGTAAGAGAATTTTTTCTATAAGTATTGATGGTCTTCTTTAGACATAAGGAGACGAGGTGTAAAATTCAAAATAAATTGCAGATGTCTGTAATATCTAGAACTGTCTAGAAATTCCTAAGTGGTAAGGAGTTTAATGTTCATTTATTCTATCAGTAGCCTATTTTAAATTGCATTTTTATTAAGCTAGCTTATTTTTCTTAGAATGTATTTATATCATAGCATGTATAAAAACATTTTTTAAGTCAGTGAAAGGGAGGGGGGATCCCTGGGTGGCTCAGCGGTTTAACGCCTGCCTTTGGCCCAGGGCATGATCCTGGAGTCCCGGGATTGAGTCCCACGTCAGGCTCTGGGCATGGAGCCTGCTTCTCTACCTGTGTCTCTGCCCCTCCCCCTCTCTCTATGTCTATCATGAATAAGTAAATAAAATCTTAAAACGTCAGTGAAAGGTATTTCAATTTTTTTAATTATTTCCATAGATTATATCATAAGATATTAGATAGTAACTTTATGAGTTATGTTTTCTAGTGAAGGAAAGCTGCCTCACTTTATCTAAAAGTGTTGTTAGATCGACCATAATCAACCCCAAAATGCTTTATAGTAACTGTGAGAGTTGAGGACAGGAGGGATGGGAATAATTAATGGGACTGGAGGAGATGAAAGTCATTTGAACTCCTAAGCGGGAGTATTTTCAGCGATGTGGATCCTATCAAAGGCATAGATTATAATTTGAATTAGGTTCTCTTTGTTTTTGCTAAGTGTCTTCATAAGAAAGCACAGCCACTAAATAGAAACCAAATGCAACCACATGGGTGAGACAGAACCAGGGTTGAAGAGATGACTCAGGAAACTGATTACATCATAGGGCAGACAGGTGTGCCTGAATTCACTTTCCTTAGCTAACAGTGAAAGTCTTAGCTTTCAGACTTTTGTGAGTAAAGTCTTCGCTTTCAGAGTAAATCTGCAGAGAACAACCTTTGTTAAGACTGAGGCTGATCAGTATAATTCACAGAGAGAGTTTATGCTAAAATACACGTCATGACACCGTTCTCTGGGTAACAGGGACATAAACCATGAATGAAGTCTGAGGTTCACCTTCTTTCCCATCTGTCTTCCCAGGTGTTAGTTTTTCTTCCATTAGTCCTTTAATTGTACCTTCACTTAAGATACAGGGATTTGGACTTAATAGATACATCTACAAAACTCCATAATCATTTTTATAAGCATTCTTCTAAAGGTAAAATCCTTAACTTATATCATTTGTTCATTTTTCAAAAGAAATTTTATTTTAAAAGATGCTAGGGTCATGATTCCATGTTCTAACTTGATGAATTCTCCCCATTAAGGGATCCAGTCATCTTTACTACCCAGCACAGAAAGTACCTATTAATGGCTCTAGAGCACATCAGGCCTCAGGATGGAATGAATGATTGTCCGATAATTTCCAAAGGACCACCCTGAAACTCCAGGGATATTTGAATCTCTAATGGCATCAGAACCTCTCTGAGCTTTACCCCAAGCACTGTTTTCCAAAGAGTGTGATGCAGCACTTGTTTCTAGAGAAGCTCAGAGAATCACGCAGAGAAGCCCCTCCAAACAAAGGAGAGTCCTGGGCACATCCATCCCCCCACTAAAGACTCAGAGAAGCCCTGGAGAAATCTCCCAATTGGCTTCCCTCCCACATGTCATGATGTTAGAGTCACGGCTCTTAATGAAGTTTCGATGTCCTTCCCCTAAACTGCATCCATTTTCATGCTTTTTGAAATTTTCAACATTGTATTTTCTTTCCAGTTTTTTCTTTTATTAAAGAAACATCAGCACCTTAATTAGAGCTTTTACAATTGTAACTAATAATAGAATAACTAATAATTAAATTATTTGCCCTAATCATATTCAATGAGTTATTTTCAAAAGTATCTGATATTCACTCCTTTCCTTCCCTGCACCTCAGCCCCTCAATAACTGCAAGACGTTTAGAATATAAGCTTTGGAGCCATGAGACACCCAAACAAAAGAACTGCCTTTTTTTTTTTAATTTTTTTTAAATTTATTTATGATAGTCACACAGAGAGAGAGAGAGGCAGAGACACAGGCAGAGGGAGAACCAGGCTCCATGCACCAGGAGCGCGATGTGGGATTCGATCCCGGGTCTCCAGGATCGCACCCCGGGCCAAAGGCAGGCGCTAAACCGCTGCACCACCCAGGGATCCCAAGAACTGCCTTTTTTCATGTTGCTTGCTTCTTAATCTCTTATGCACCAATCTTCACATCTGAAATTATGTATCTATGAATGTGATAGATTTCTGTTCAGCTATTAAGATATAGATATTCTGTCTTTGGACAAGGGAACTGCTATTTATTAAGGATTTCCTATGTGGCAGGCATGAGAAGCAGGTTTTACAGATCTTATTTCATTTAAATTTCATAGTTCAACCTTAGTAGGGCAATTGGTATTAGTTATGTCTTACAGATGAGCAAATTGAGGCAAGGAGAGGTTAAATGATATACCTGTGGTCTCAAACAGCCAAAACCAAGAGACCTGGAATTTGAGGCTCGAATACTTGGCTCAAAAATTGAAATAGGATCTAATCTATCCTGGCCTGCTTGATTTCATCATGATTATAACACACATTTTAACAGGGCTTCTACCTTTCATTTGATTCCTCTGTTTAAGGAAGATACAGGATTGTGTTTACTTACATAATTTAACAATTATGCCTCCTAGCTCTCACATCTCTATGAATCAGAACATATTTAGTTCAGATTTCTGCAGTATTTTTTTTTTAAGATTTTATTTATTTAGTCATGAGAGACAGAAAGACACAGAGACATAGGCAGAGGGAGAAGCAGGCTCCCCACAGGGAGCCTGATGCAGGACTCAGTCCCCAGACCCAGGGATCAGTACCTGAGCCAAAGGCAGACGCTCTACCATTGAGCCACCCAGGAGTCCCTGCAGTAATTTAATTGTATGGAACTCTTGATGTTTTTCTAAAGGGCAGGGGGATGATTAGATTTTTGGTTATCATGTATCTGTTTAGATTTGGGGTTATTAGGCATTATGTGCATCTTTTACATTCTCAGCAACTAATCTAACATCTTGTTATTCCAACTCCAGCATCTGCTGGTGACAACCCCCTGGAGCTGAGGAAGACCTCTGGTATAACCTGCCTTATTAACAGATACGGCTACTTTAAAGCCACCATCACAATTGTAGGTAAGAGCAGCAGGGGAAGGGTGTTAGAATCTCCCTGGGGCCACCCTTTCACTCTATTGACTCTGGAGGGGCAGGGGCAGGGGCACCCACTCTGTTCAGGGTGATGCCACAAGGGTACAAGCTGATTCCATCAGTTTCTAGATTCCCACTGGCCCACACCAGCCTTCCTTAGACTGGTAGAAATGAGTCCAATGTGAGGCCCATGTACTAAGGAGCCTGCCTGAAGCCTAGGTCCCCCACACTGTGCATTCCAGAACTCTGAAGGAAAGCAAGCAGCAAGTTCCCACAACCTTCATTTTCTTTCTCTAGCTGATTTCACAGAGTCACATTTCTTATGTGTAAGAAAGAGAATTGAACAGGGCTTCCATAGATGGCTCTGTATTATGGGCACTGCTCATGGGCACCCACAGAGAAGACAGGTAGGGGCCAAAGCCCAACCTGGGCATCCTGGTTCTGGAGATGGGAGCTAAATCCCCAGTGTGCACCCTGGGGCTGAGAGAAGTCTGCAGAGGCCTGAGACCAAGGGCTGAGTCTTCCCATGGAGGAGCGGGAAGGCCATGTCTCTGTTTTGTGTGGCTTTCTGATTTATTAAGGAATGGTTTGGTTTAGATTCTATTGTATTTTGATGTGTTTTCCTGTGGGGGTTGTTTTGTTAGAGGGAATTCTGGAGGTTAACATCATCCAGATGACAGATGTTCTGATGCCAGTGCCACAGCCTGACAACTCCCTGATGGATTTTGTTGTGACCTGCCAAGGGATGTGAGTACATGTCAGTCAGAGGAATGGGTTAAGGTCTGAGCAAAGGCCTTAACACCATCTCCCCCTTCGAAGTTGATTTAGATTCCTGGTTCATCAGTCAGCCACAACAAGGAAAGGGCCCTGTGAGGTGCTCTGAAGGCACACTTGTTTTGCTAGATTGAACAATGCTTATTACCTTTAAACTTCTGATGAGATTGAATAATAATTATTGATTGAACCCTTACTATGTTCTTAACATTTTACATATGTTCTCATATTGAAACCTTACCCAATCCTGAGTCTTCTCATTTTAGAAATAGGTCCACTGAGGCATACAGTGATTCCAGAATTTGCCCCCATTGATGGCAGGTACCTGCAGAGCATGGTTCACAGGCTATGGTCTGGCTCAGAGCCTAACACTTAGGCTCCCTGAGGTCCCTCCAAGTGATGGGAAGCCAGTGTGGAACAGCCATGTCCTAGTATTAATTAATAGCCATGCCCAATAATCCTGTATCTCTAAACTTTACAAAGTTTTTTCTAATGTATTCTATAATTTTACTTCCTATGGTTTGAACTATATAATAGACTAAATATAAGTTAATTAACATATAAATACAACATTAACTAAAAAGGCTAAAGCATTCACAAATTTACAAGTAAATTATAAATTAAGTAGTTAAAATGTGTATGTGTAAATGTATAAATTAATCAATAGAATGAGATGTTATAAAAATGTGGCCTTATTGATTAAAAGGATAGCTATAGGGGATCCCTGGGTGGTGCCGCGGTTTGGCGCCTGCCTTTGGCCCAGGGCGCGATCCTGGAGACCCGGGATCGAATCCCACGTCGGGCTCCCGGTGCATGGAGCCTGCTTCTCCCTCTGCCTATGTCTCTGCCTCTCTCTCTCTCTCTCTCTCTGTGACTAAAATAAATAAAAATTAAAAAAAAAAAAGAGAGAGAGAGAGAGAAAAAAAAGGATAGCTATAGAAGCTTTCCAGCTTGGGGAGAGGAGAAGGATGATGATGACAGAAAATTGAGAAAAAACTGATGAAGGAATGAGGCCAGCTGATGAGAGAGCGTGTCCTCCATGCCACCCACACCTCAGCAGAGCCAGCCTCAGAGTGTGGTCTCTCCATCCAGGAGGTCCACTAGAAAGTCAAACAGTAATACTTCATAGCCACATTGCCTTGTGGTTGTCACACCTCGTTTATTTTAATCCCAACTCCACCCCTAACTGCTTGTGTGACCTCAGGGTCATCTCCCCTCCCCCAGCTGGTTTGTCACCTGCTACACTAAGCTAATCTTACTTTCCTCATCAGGTCATTGAGAGAGATAGACAAGACCATGTCACACATCTACAACTTCGTGTCTTGCATGTAGTAAATACTGCATAAGCAGCCATTGCTGCTGTCCCATCTGCAGGGACCCAGGGGGCCGGCTCTGGCATTTAATAGTATCTTTGCTGCACACCTAAGCCACCTGCACCTGCAGGTATTCTAGGGAGCCCAGGCATGGAGGAATGACTTGGGCTTTACACAGTTTCCTCCAGTCCCCTGCCTTGGAGGGGTCATAATTTCTTCCTTCCCAACTCCCAGGGCCACATCTTTCTAAGGAAACAGGGGAAACAGTAGCTCATACCCAGGTTTGTTTAAGAGTAAATTATATGTGACAATTTGATATCAAACAGTTTGATATTCTACATCATATGCAAGAATAAAAGAGTAAAGTGAAATTCAAGTTAATTCTAGTGGAATTCAAGTGGAATTTCTAGTCAATTTTATAGACAGATAATGATTATGATTGTCTCTTCGAAACTGATACTACATCTCCCTCCCTTGGTGCTACTTGTGCTCTCAGGATGCCAACAGAGGTCTGTACCGTGGTTTCTGACCCTACCTGCCAGATCACGTATGACACAGTCTGCGACCCTGTAGGTGAGGACATGGGTCATGAGTGTTTGCTGACCGTGAGAAGAGCCTTCAGTGGGTCTGGGACGTACTGTATGAACCTCACTCTGGGAGATAATACAAGTCTGGCCCTCACAAGCACCCTTGTCTCTATCCCTGCAAGAGGTAAGTTTTGTTTTACAGTTTAACAAAGGTTTCATATTGTAGGTACAGTTGTGTGTCCTATACTGAAGCCATTCAGGGTTCACTATCAATGTCAACTTTATTTCAGTGCAAAAATCACTGAACTAGCATTAATATGGATTTGAAAGCTGGCATTAAAGTCCAACAGCAAATCCTACTTAGGGAAGCGATGAGAGAGAGAGACCCAATGAAATAATGACCAAAGATAAGTCTTTTGATGAATAAAATCAGCTGTGATCATGGACCAGTAATAATGGGATATGATCACTGCATACTCGAAGAGATTTATATTTCAAGGGAAAAGTATAAAGCCTAACATCAAAAAACAACAATGTTCTCCAATTAAATTATAAAAATGGGGATACTGGTATCCTGTTGTCATTAGGATCCCCCTAGGCAAACAAATGAAGCCAAGAAGAGAAACGAGAAACCAGGTGGACTCCTGGCTCATTTCTAGCTTATCATGTATCCTCTTTTTTTCCTTCCCAAAGTCTACCAAGCATAACACTGAAACAGTAACCAACTTATCTAGTCCTCAGATGTTCACCAGCAAATCTACCCTTTGCCTCCCTAGTGCTTCGAGAGGTGAAATGCTAGCAAAGTGGATTAAAGAATTTCGTTGAGAAATTTTCATTTGCTGGAATGAAAGATGAAATTTGTGCACACATTACAGCACTTATTTTGCTGCTTAATCTGAGTATTGTCAGGTATAGTCTAATAACTAACTCACAAAGAACTCCTTTGGATTTGGAGCCTATCTCATAAGGTAAAATGTACTAAAACATAGATTTACTCATTAACTTTATAAAAGGCAGCTTTAACCTCTTGAAAGAAAAGCTTAAGTAACCATACATATAATTATTTGTATTAGGGCTTATAGTTGGTGAGATTGAAGGTACAGATTTTAAAACAAAACAAGGCTGTAAAGGTGCCCTGCTTCCTCTAGTGGGGCCTGCTCTGTGGCCCCCCGATGGGAGGGATGGAGGGAGGGAGGAGGTGGGCCGGGGACCCTGGAACGGAGGGAGCTGAGCTCAGGGTTTCAGAGCTGTCACCTCCCGAAGTTGCTGTGGTTACTCATCTTGTGCTGGTGTGGGATGTTTTTAAGTCTTTTAGGGTCATAACCTATTCTACGAAGCTTCCTCAGTGCTGGCAAATCACTGCTCTCTTATCTAGATTAGATGTTTAGATATTTGCTTTCCTTTAATTCTTCTTGCAGTGAGTGATAACTTTAGATCATCTGAGCCGTCTCAAAATCCAAATAAAGGAAGCTCAGAAAGAGAGCGTTTAATCCAGGAAGAATTGTAACTTGATGGCTTGGGTTTCAAAGTCAGAATTTCAGAAATAGATCTTTGGTCAAAAGCAAACCCATGAACTTTTAGCAGAAATGACTTTTACTCATTGATTCCATGAAGCACCTGCAATTCTTTCAACAAATATTCGTTGAGCATCTACTCCATGCCCAACAGAGCTCCAGGCATGAGAAACAGAGTTCTAGACAGCGTGGGGAGCAAGGTGAAGAAGGTCCCTGTTTTTATGAGTGGGAAGAGACAACAAATAAAATAACAACACTGTGGAGAAGGTAGAACCAGGTTGGAGCACAGAGTGTGATGAGCATGGGAGAGAGGGGAAGAGGTTGGCTCTCTAGATTGGGAGGCCAATGAAAGTCCTACCCAGCCTGCAGCATCTGCTTGTGAAGGTCCTCCTCTGAACTGAAGCCTGAATTTCAGGAATGAGCAGTTCATTTCAATCATTATAGACCACTGGTAGGATTTGAGTTTTATTCTGTGCATAAGGGTAGTCACCAGCAGGTTAGAAGCATGACCTGATTGATGCTTTTAAGGATCATTCTGACTACCGAGTGAAGCAAGGATCATCGGAAGGTAGGAGTGGAAGCAGGTAGACAAGAGGTCCTCTCAGGGGAGAAGGCTAGTGGCTGAGACTGAAGTAGTAGCAGAGAGGATGGAGAAAAAATAGATAAACTCCAGTTACACTTGGGCAGCCGTGACGAAACTAGTTAATTTGCTGGTTTCCGGGAATACAGAGAAGACGTAATCCCTGCTTTGTGGTTCCCACGGAGCTGAACACTTAAAATGAGTCAGGGAAGGATATTCCCAGCAGAGGGCCTGGAGATTTGAAAGAGCAGGGGAGAATAGGCAACTCCCAGGATTTTTAGTACAACTGAAAGGCAGACAGTGGGAGATGAGGCCAGAGGGGTGGCCAAGAGGGTCATGGAGCCCTTCACCATGTGGGTGCTCCTGGGTCAGCTGATACCTGAGCAGGTGTCTCCAGGACATGATATGTCTCTTCTGTGCCCTTAACACAGTGTTCCGGACATGCTAACTCATTCTCTAAATGGAAGATAAGCTGACCCAAAGACTATGTATTATTTAATGGAAAAGATTACTGAAAACCCAGAGGGAGCCATATATCTTCTGATAGCTCCTTTCCTCATTTATTTAATTGCATTACAAGCAGCATGTCCCCTATGTGGAAGATGTCACTAATACTGTCTTGCTTCTGTCCTAAGACCCAGCTTCCCCTTCAAGAATGGCAAATGGTGTCCTGGTTGCCGTTGGTTGCTTAGCCATATTTGTCACTGTGATCACCCTTTGGGTATACAAGTAAGTTTCTGCTTTTAATACTTGAAATCACTATAGTATATTGTCAAAACTAAATTGCATATTTCTGCATAAATAGGCCATTTCCCCTTTTTGCTTGTAAACATTCTGCATAGGGGAGGAAAATCTTCATTGAATAATGAATACCAAACTAGACTATTAATTTTGCTGTGGTTTTCCTTTAATCCTAAAAATGCTACCAGACATCAGTAACTTAACAAAATTGTGTCAGCTTAATGTTTAACACATAATCACACATTATAGTAGGCAGGCACACTTCTTGCATGAACAAGGGACAATAACTATACTTTCATAAGACAGCAGTGTTTTAGAAGCTGTGGGTTGGATTAAATGGAATTAACCCTTTTACACTTGGCATGTAAAAGATTGTAGAAAGTAACATATTCCAGCTGGAGATCTTTTTTTAATCTACCACATTGTTTTCAGAAAACACAAGGAATACAACCTGATAGAAAATAGTACTGGGATCGTGGTCAAAGGCAAAGGCCTGAATGTCTTCCTCAACCGTGCAAAGGCCATGTTCTACCCTGGAATCCAAGAAAAAGATCCACTGCTCAAGCACCAACCAGGAACTCCTTAAATCTTCAGCTTTATTTCTGACAACAGCTCACTCTTCAATGCCATTTGTGTGAGCTGTGCCAGAGTTGATGACTATCAATTTCTTTTCCTAAAGATTATTGTTAAAATCTATATCGCGGCTTAGGGAGGTTCAAAGTTTTTTTTAATAGGCTAGATGACATTTTAGAGAAGTGGAAAGGAATTATGCTGTGCACAACCTCAGCCATTTTATAGAACTGATAAAACCAGTTAGCAGTGCTTTCTTTCATTGTGATTTATGTTTCATTTATGTCTTAGGTCATCAGTGGGATAGATATGCTACGTCCAAAGAGTAGGAGGAGAAGGTACTATTCACTAGAGTCTGGCTTAGGTTAACTGGAAGGAGAGGCTGGATACTTTCTAGCTTATCCGTGTAACCAAATACATAAAACCAATATATTCCTGTCCTTAAGATCATGTTCCAAGCTAACTGAATTCTACTTCAATGAACATGCATGAGATCCCAACAAAACAGCAACAGGCCAAACATTTAATGTGATGTGCATGGTTCCTACACTAAAAAATTTGTATATACTAACCTAATATATGGGTGTGAATATTTTCGTGACAACCTGCCCTGCTGAGATGTGTAAAGGAGTGGTATTCATTCATTTATTCCATGGACATTTCTTTAGTACTTTCTGTGTATCAGGCATGTTGCTAGGTACATGGCCTTGTACTCAGGATGGTGACACTCTTGTGTATATATCTGAATTTCTATACACTCTGGTGCAAGTATTTGAAATTATATATTATGATTTTCCAAAGAAGGAGGCCCCTGCTTTCCTAGTGGTTTCTCAACTTAAATGATATAGAGACTTGATCAGTAAGGATTTTACCTTCATTTGTAATTAAAGCTCTCTACCAGATGTCAGATAGGACATGCTTTTTTTCTCCTTCCTGAAAAATAAAGTGTGAAAAGAGATAAGATCTTGGAATTATAATTATTTTTCCAATTTATTATTCACCTTTCTATTGCATTTATAGGTTTGGACACATAAAAGGTTGTTTAATGCTGTCCTATGGAGCACTGATCATTTCATTAGTATTTTATATTTTAAAGTATATATAGTATGTTAAATTTCAATAAATTTAATACATAAATGTATATTAATCAGATCAATCTAAAGACTTTCTGTGAGCAAGCATTCTGCACTCTCTGAACAGTCAGTGTCATATTAAAAATAAAGGCAAGAAGATAGATCTAGGTCACAGATTAGCAAACTTTTTCTGTAATGGGCTAGGGAGTAAATATTTTAGATTACATGGGCCATACAGTTTCTGTTGTAACTACTCACCTCTGCTAGTATAGCATGAAAGCAATCATATATGTAATGAAAGAGCATGCCATGTTCCAGCGAAAGTATATTTACAAAGGCAGGTAGTAGGCCAGATTTGGTTCATGGGCCATAGTTGTTGACTGAGGTTCTAAACTAAAAAAGACCAAAGAGACACAGCAATCAAAAGCAATTTAGGAATCTAGATTGCATATTAGCATTAAAAAAAAACAGCTATGAAAGATATTCTTGTGACAATGGAGAGAAATTTGAATACACATTGGATACTAGATATGATGGAATTTAATAATTTTTAATAATTTTCTTAATTATTTTAATTATCCTTAATTTTCTTAAGGAGGAGTCAAGATTGTCTTACGCAGTTGGTGGACACCAACATTTAGTTTAGTTCTTCCATTTCATAGATGTCTTGGAGGCCAAAAATAAGCTTTTTTTTTTTTTTCCTGAAATCATCTCCAAAGAGTACAAAATTTGCAGAACACAAATTGCTGTAAGTCAATGGTTCTCGACCACAGATTACTGTGCCCCTTGGGGGCATTGGCAATATTAGGAGAAATTCTTGATTGTCATAATTAGGGTGAGGATGCTGCTGGCATCTAATGGGTAGAGGCTAGGGATGTTGCTAAACATCCTATAATCTACAGAACGTCACCTCACAACAAAGCACCCCATGTTTATCTGGTCCCAAATGTCAGAAACTCTGCTGTGGACTAAGTGAAGAGGTCCTGGAAATGAATGTAAAGATAGACAATATGGATCTGAATCCTGGCCCACCATTTGAAGCTGAGTAGCCCTGGGCAAGTTTTTTGGCCTTTTTCACACCATGGTCTCTCTCTCTCTCTCTCTTTTTTTTTTTTTTTTTTTTTTAAGATTTATTTATTTGAGACAGACAGAAAGGCAGAGACAGAGACACAGGCAGAGGGAGAAGCAGGCTCCATGCAGGGAGCCTGACGTTGGACTCGATCCTGTGACCCCAGGATCACGCCCTGGGCTGAAGGCGGCGCTAAACCGCTGAGCCATCCGGGCTGCCCTCTTCATCTGTAAAGTGGACATGCAATCCTTTCCTAGTTTACTTTGAAGAGCTGCTAGAAATCCACCTGGAAGACTGAATGGATGTGAAAGCACTTTATATATGCCATAGTGGTGGTGGTATATTCTCCCTGTAAGGCCCAAGGACATGAGGAGTGTGAGGAGGCTTTACCATTTTTATGATGATTTAGGAATCCAGGACATTAGTTCCTAAAGCAGAAATGTAATATCAAATTACAGCAGAATGACTTGTGGATTTGTTATTAGTCTGCGGGGACCCCACCTCCAGAGTTTCTAATCCGGTGTTCCAGGGTGGGGCCCCATAATCTGGATTTTTCACCAGTTCCCAGGTGATGTGGGACCTAATTTTGAGAAATACTGGCTTTGAGATCCGCTCTTCTCTTATCATATCAACAGGGGGTAGCAGAGAGCAGCAAAAATACAGTCGCTCACCTGAGAAGCCAGTGGCAATCCTCATCAAACCTCCCTCTAGTCTAACAAATGGCAGGAGAGAGGGCTGAAATCATGAATTATTTAGATTTACATTCTCCATGTGACCTTGGCAACAAATCGTTTAACTTTTTGCTGAATTGCTATCTGTAAAATGGGGAAAACAACCTGAAAGATAGTGGGATGACTTGATTAATGTTTGCTGAGAATTAGAACTCCCAACGAAAATTGAAATGCATAGGTAATAAATTATTCTGGGAATTTCTTATTGTTAGGACTTTTTATAAATGCCTGCACTTTGAGCACTTCCAACTCATTCATAAACATTGGTTGCCACCACTGAATTTCCAATTGTTTGAGTTTAGAGGGCAGTACTTTCAATGCATTCATTACATCCTGAACTGATAATAACTCCAGACATAAGTGACAAGCTAAGAGCAGATGAGAAGACAGTCATCCGGGGGATGAAGAAGACCACCTTCTGATGGGGCTCTTGGCCAGGAGGAATTCTTCAAGGTTTTTTACACAGAAGCATCCCAAAGCTGCTGAAATACATACCCTAAAAGTTCAGAGGTCAGTTCCCCGGAGTCACTCTCTTTGCAAACTGATTTTGATCCTTCAACCATCATTTACTGATCTCCAGTATGTCCCAGGCTCTGGTCTGGAGGAGACACTACTCTGAATAAGAGATAATGACTCTGCTCTCCTGGAGCTTGGGTTCCAGATGTTTACTGAAATGAGTCTAATCTGCAGAGGCTATTTCTCTGCTACTTATAGGTGAACTGCCATTCCTTTTTGAAATTCTGGAATAAAATTTGCTTTGGACAACTTCCATAGGCTTTTCAGAATTTGGGTGTCTTAATGGTATTTTAGAATTTTACCAATTTTAATTCTCTGTATAATTTTCCCGCAGGTATCCTCATGTCATCTCACTTACCAAAATTGCTAATTCGGTTGTCACTGTTATTCCCATTGTATAGGTTTTAATAATACAAATTAAATATGAGGGCTTGAGTTTGGTAAGTCCTTAATTTTAAGGTGTTTATTAGAATAAATTCCTTTGAGATTTAAAAAAAAAAGGCTTAACTGCTATTGAGAAGTGGCAGAAGGATTTTGTGGCTGTGAATCTAGTTTTAAGTTTTAGCTTTCAGGATTGCGGTGAGGTAGGTAGGTGGGACTTAAATGGAGACACCCGAGCTTCAGCCTGGTATTGTCAAGCTTCAGCCTGGTATTGTCACTCCGCTTGCTACATGCCCTGAGGCCAGTGATTTTCCCTCTGCACCAAAACCATGTTGTCTGTAAAAGAGAGTGAAACGAAATTGGATGAACTTCAGTCTTTGAGGTTCTAATGCTCTACTATGCAAAATGGGGATGATGACATCACCCAGTTTCCTTACGGCGGCGGTGTCAGCAGGATTGCATTCTAAATCAGGATTGTAGGGATCCCTGGGTGGCACAGTGGTTTGGCACCTGCCTTTGGCCCAGGGTGCGATCCTGGAGACCTGGGGTTGAATCCCATGTTGGGTTCCTGGTGCATGGAGCCTGCTTCTGCCTCTCTCTTTCTCTGTGTGACTATCATAAATAAAAATATTTTTAAAAAATTAAATCAGGATTGTATTCTAAATCACTATGGTTTATGGGTCAAGTCTGGCTCTCTGCCTGTTCTTCTGTGGCCCATAAGTGAAACTTGGTGTTTATATTTGTTATTGTTTGGGAAAGATCAAAAGAGAGTATTATTTTGTACCACATAAGAATTATATGCAGTTCACATTTCTGTGTCTATAAAGTTTTATTGAAACATAGCCACCCTCATTCACTTACAAACTGTCAGCACCTGCTTTTGCATAAAAACAACAGAGCTAAGTAGCTGGGACAGAGATCTATGGTCTGCAGAGTCTGAAATACTACTACTTGGTACTTTACAGAACAAAAGTTTGCTGATCTTTGTGCTAAAGCATTGTTCAACTCCATGCTGAACTCAGCTGAAAAACAAGAATTCTTCAGAGAACGTCAATGACACAAAATGTAATTTTCTTAACTGAGGACTTTGAGCTTTTGCCCTCAATTTCCTATCATTATTCTGCAATGACACCAAATGCTGTATTATCAGCCATTCTAAGTGTATGTTGTCTATGCACCACTGTGGGGAAATGTCAAAAGTGATCTTTCTGGAAAAAAAAGATCTAATAATCCTCTCAGGAGAAATTTCAAATAAAAGAATCACAACATGAAGAACCAAGTGATGAAGGATTTCATAAATACCCAAAAGCACCAACCACAAAAAAAAAAAAAAAGATTGCTATACTGGATAATGTTCCGATTTTAAAGTTCTGTATGAAAAAGACACCACAAACTTGTTATTTAAAAAAAAGAACACAGAATTCTCCTATACTGCTGGTCAAAGTGCAAGATGGAAAACAATTCAGCTGTCTGGAAAAACAGTTTGTCAGTTTTTAATGAAGTTAAATATAAACATACCATATGACTTGGCCCTCGTACACCTAGGTATTTACCCAAGAGAAATTAAGACCATTCACACAACATGTACTGAAATGTTCATAATAATGTTATCTGTAACAGCCTAAATTTCCATCGACTGGTGAATAGATAAGCAAATGCGTTATGTCCATGCAATGAACACCCTGAGCCAAAGGCAGATGCTCAATCACCAAGCCACCCAGGCATCCAGAACCACGAATGTTCTTATATAAGAACATCTAGAATGGTGAAACTTCTTATTATAAGAACATCTAGAATGGTGAAACTTCTCCAGAAAGTTTTCCATTTGCTTTGCTCAGCTCCATCCAAGGAATCACTATCTATGACAGCTGTAGTGTTACAAAAAAATTTTTTTTCAATAGTAATATTTGAAAGTCAAAATTACTCCTTGATCCATAAGCTTAAAAATGGACATTGTGTTAGCAGGCATGAAAATAACATCAGCCTCATTGTACATCTCCATCAGAGCTCTTGGGTGACCAGGTGCATTGTCAATGAGCAGTAATATCTTGAAAGGAATCTTTTAATACAAAAATACTAATCCAAAGAGATACATACACCACAATGTTTATAGCAGCATTATCTACAATAGCCAGATTATGGAAATTGGAAATAGCCCAAGTGTCCATCGATTGATGAACTGATAAAGAAAATGTAGTATGTGTGTATATATATACATGTATAATGGAATGTTGCTCAGCCATAAAAAAGAATGAAATCTTGGCATTTGCAATGAAATGGATGGAGCTAAAGAGTATTATGCTAAGCAAAATAAGTCAGTCAAAGAAAGAAAATACTGTATGATTTCACTCATAGGTGGAATTTAAGAAACAAAACAAATAAGAGGGGGAGGCAAGCCAAGAAAAACCAAGAAACATACTCTTAACTAGAGAACAAACTTTTTTTTTTTTAATTTTTATTTATTTATGATAGGCACACAGTGAGAGAGAGAGAGAGGCAGAGACACAGGCAGAGGGAGAAGCAGGCTCCATGCACCGGGAGCCTGACGTGGGATTTGATCCTGGGTCTCCAGGATCGAGCCCTGGGCCAAAGGCAGGCGCCAAACCGCTGCGCCACCCAGGGATCCCGCTAGAGAACAAACTGATGGTTACCCAGGGGGAGGCGGGTGGGGAACTGGGGGAAATAGGTGATGGGGATTAAGGTGATGAGCACCCGGTGTTATATGGAAGTTGAATCACTATATTATACACCTGAAACTAATATAGCACTGTATGTTAACTGAAATTTCAATACAAACTTTTTTTAAAAAGGAATCTTTCGGGCAGCCTGGTGGCTCAGTGGTTTAGCACCGCCTTCAGCCCAGGGTGTGATCCTGGAGACCTGGGATCGAGTCTCACGTCAGGTTCCCTGCATGGAGTTTGCTTCTCCCTCTGCCTCTCTCTTTCTCAAAAAAAAAAAAGGAATTTTTTTTTTTCCTGAGCAGTTGGTCACAACAGTGGGCTTAAAATATTCAGTAAACCATGTTGTGAACAGTTGTGCTGTCAGCCAGGCTTTGTTGTTCCATTTATAGAGCACAGGCAGAGAGTAGATTGAACAAAATCCTGGGATTTTCGGAATGGTAATTGAGCATTGGCTTCAACTTAGTCACCTGCTGGGACGCCTGGGTGGCTCAGCGGTTGAGCGTCTGGCTTCAGCCCAGGGCGTGATCCCAGGGTCCTGGGATCGAGTCCCCCATCGGGCTCCCTGCATGGAGCCTGCTTCTCCTCCATCTGCCTCACTCTCTCATAAATGAATAAATAAAATCTTAAAAAAAAAAAAGTCACCTGCTGCATTAGCCCCTAACCAGAGAGTCAGCCTATCCTTTGAGGCTTTGAAGCCGAGCACTGACTTCTCTCTGGCTATGAAAGTCCTGGATGGCATGTTCTCCCAAGATAAGGCTGTTTCATCTGGAATAAAGATCTGTTGTTTAGGATGAGTTATCTGAGCTACATCTTCTGGAGAAGTTGCTGGAGCTTCCACACCAGCACTTGCTGCTCCACCTTGTGCTCTTATGTTATGGTGCTGGTCTCTTTCCTTCAACCTCACGAACCAACCTCTGCTAGCTTCAGACTTTTCTTCTGCAGCTTCCACACCTCTCTCTCGGCCTTCACAGAATTGAGGAGAGTTAGGACCTTGCCCTGGATTAGGTTGTGGCTGGTTTGATCTTCTATCTAGATGACTAAAACTTTCTCGATATCAGCAATAAGACTATGTTGCTTTCTTATCAGTCCCGTGTTTACAGGAATAGCACTTTTAATTTCTTCTAGGAACTTAACCTTTGCATTCACAACTTAGCTAACTGGCACGAGAGATCTAGCTTTTGCCCTATCTTAGCTCTTGACCTGCCTTCTTCACTCAGCATGATCATTTCTAGCTTTTGATTTACAGCGAGAGATGGGCAACTCTTCTTTCGTTCGAACACGTAGAGGACATTGTAGGGTTACTGATCGGCCTACTATCAATGTTGTTGTATCTCAGGGAATTGGGAGGCTGGAGGAGAGGGAGAGAGATGTGGGGATGGGGTGGGACATGACCAGTCAATGGGACGGTCAGAACACACCAACATTTATTAAGTTTGCCATCTTGTGTGGATGCATTTTGTGGCCCCTAAAAACAGTACAATAGTAACATTGAATTACTGATTACAGATAATCATAACAAATATAATAAGGATGAAAAAGCCTAAAATATATTGAGAATACTGAAATGTGACACAGAGACACAAAGTGAGCAAATGCTATTGGGAAAATGGTGCTGATAGACTTGCTCACCTCAGGGTTGCCACAAACCTTAAATTTGCAAAAAAAAAAAAAAAAAATGCAGTATCTGTGAAGTGCAGTAAAGGGAAACACAATAAAATGAGGTATGCCTTTATAATAAAACCATCAAATGCCATAAATGTTACTGGTCCCTAAAGTAACTGTGCCTTTGAGGTTATCACCTTGCTCCAGACAGCAGTTTCTCGCATCAGCAGCAAGAAATGGCCAAAAGAGCCTGGAGAAAATGTGGTGTCCCCAGCAGCCACTTATATGATGGCCAGACTTAGCCTCAGACCTCTCCCCAGGGAGCTAAGAAAGCCTCTCTGTATTTTAAGAAGCTTGAATGGAGCAGCCTGCAGGGCTCCTAATAGTTTTATATACAATATTTCTCAGAATTTCTATCCAGCGTGGATTTGTGAAGCCTCCAGGGAGATAGGAGAATGGATGTGCCACAACTGTGGGCATGAATGTCTGCTGTCAGTGGCTTTCCTTAGGGGTGTCCTCAAACTGTGCAATTGTAAAGATGTGATGTCGGGTTCAAACCTGGCCACTTGGCAAAGTGTCCCCTCACCTCCTCTGGGCACCTCCTGTGGTGGTGACTTGACCCCAGGCTGAAAACAACCAGAAGCAGGGACCTAATCAGGGGATATGAGCTGCTGCTGAGGGGGCAGTCGGTTCGCTCTGAACCAGGCCTCTGGAGTTCAGCCACCAGAGCTTACCCTCATTTGCGCTTCAGAATTTACTCATCTCATCATAATTTAGAAACAGAGGAAATTCATAAAACTGGGATTATAAAAAGGAAAAGCAAACAGAATCTTTACTGAATTGTCCATAGATCTGATCAGAAGAAATCAGAAGCCAGTCAGAAATCAGGTTTGGGAAGAAAACAGCCCGCGGTATTGTTGGTGGAGAGGGAAGCTCTGATTTGCCTTATAGGCCTTTTGGGTCAAGAGGGTCACAGAGCTTCTCAGTCAGGAGAAGGTGCACGGAGCCGGAGTTCAATTACTCAGAGGGGTTGGGGGGTCTGGGGAGAGCCATGTCCTGTTAGTAGCATTGTCTCAGGTTCCATTAGCAGTCAGTCTACCAGTAGAACCACCACAGAGTCTACCAGCCGACTCAGTGACCTCGCTCCTTAGAAATACAAAGTTGAGGGCAGTCCGGTGGGGCAGCGTTTTGGCGCCGCCTGCAGCCTGGGGTGTGATCCTGGAGACCCGAGATCGAGTCCCGCATCGGGCTCCCTGCGTGGAGCCTGCTTCTCCCTCTGCCTCTCTTTCTCTCTGTCTCTATGAATAAATAAATAAAATCTTAAAAAAAAAAAAAAAAGAAATACAAAGTTGAGGTAAATGTGGAGAGTTGTGTCTGAAACCCCTCTCTCTGAAGGGTACCCGGGGGAGGGGGGGGAAGCTTATCAAAATTGCTCCTCAGTATGAAATGACCCATGTGCCTCTGACGCTTCAGGCAAGAGTGTGATGTTCCATTCTCATCGAAATAATTCCCTACAGCAGTTTCTCATAATCTATGATTTCAGAGACAAGAGTTGTCAGCACAGTGTCCTTAATTAACAAAAGTTTTTGGTTTTTTGGTTTTGTTTTTGTTTTTTAAATTTTCCTTCCTACAGGAGGTAAAGACTTAGGCGTGGGGGAGTGCTACCCATTAGCGGGGTTCGCAGAAAAACAAAATGCCCCCACTTGAGAACAGGGCCATCTGCTGTTAGGCATCTGATTCTGTTTTCAGTCCATTGTTGTTTTTAAAAGGCAGAATCAGGGGCGCCTGGGTGGCTCAGTTGGTTAAGCATCTGCCCTCAGGAGATCTCGCAGGAAGAAGGGCTAAGATTAACATGACCTCTTACAAATCCCATTAGTTAAAGATACTCTAAGTATATTCCTATTTTAAAATTGTTTTGTTTTCTTGTTTGCAAACCTCCTAATCAGAAGAGGGGCAAATCCTTTTAAAGAGAAGAGGCTCAGTTGGTTAAGCGTCAGCCCTTCGGCTCAAGTCATGATTCTGGGGTTCTGGGTTCGAGTCCCATGCTTTGGGGCTCCCTCTCCCTCTGCCCCTCCCTTTACTGGTGCTCTCCCACACATAAATAAATAAAATCTTTTTTAAAAAAGAGAGAAGAGGAGCAACAATGATTCATTATATTATAAATGTAGTGGTAAGGCCCTATCTGTCTTCACTCCAAGCTCTCTATGGAGCACAGGGTCAATGTTGCATGCTTTCTCAGATGTCTTGTGCTGGTTTGTCTGGTAGGCTCTTCATGCCTTAAGTGCAGGGAATCCAACCTGAATTGGGCATTGAGGACCACGATAAGATGAAGCACCGAATCTATGGCTTCAGGGCATTCCAGAGTACCACCAGTGGCCTCTCCCATGAAGGACCATCTAAGTAGTAGGGAGACACCTTAATGTTTAAGGGAGGTCTTACAGTGTGAGTCTGAGGTCTTCTTGTGAAAAGATGGAGGAAGGGCACTCTAGAAAATGGAATAGCATGTGCAACAGCATTGAAAGATTATGGTAATGCAGATGAAGCTAAAATAATTCTAGTAGACAGCGTGGCAGCATGAAGGAAGAAAAAAGTAGAGATGGATTGATAACAGAGCTGACGGGGCTCAGACTGAGAAAGTGGGAATGAAGACAAGAAATTGAATTAAAAAACCAAACAGGAGCATCTGGGTTGAGTGCCTACCTTTGCTTTGGATGGTGATCCTGGGGTCCTGGGATTGAGTCCCGCATCAGGCTCCCACAGAGAGCCTACTTCTCCCTCTGCCTCCGTCTCTGCCCCTGTCTCTCTGTGTCTCTCATGAATAAATTAAAACAAAATCTTTAAAAAATAAAAACCAAAAACAAACCTTTGGAGGTAGCATAAACAGGATTTGACAATGGATTAGTTATTACCAGGAGATCTTAGAGTGAGTGCAACTTAGAGTTTAGAGTATGGGGGGGGGGGCGGTCGGGGAATGATCCATTAAATGAGATGGCAAATACGGTTGGTAAATCAGATTTGGGATGTTCAGTAACATGGAACTGATGGCAAACGCTAGGAGAAACACTATATCCAAGCCTTTGTTCTGGGAAATGGAAGTGAAGGGGATGAAACCATCTGTAGTACAGTATTCATCCTATTTTCAAAACTAACTTGAAGCAATTGTAAATATTTGGGGTGGGTACACACAGGTACTTAGTTTCTGTAGTTGTAATTTCCTCAAAATTAGTGTTTGAAGTTTTTTTTCTTCAAAGGAAATTAAATAATGTATCAAGAATTTGGAGTACCGGGATCCCTGGGTGGCGCAGCGGTTTGGCGCCTGCCTTTGGCTCAGGGCGTGATCCTGGAGACCCGGGATCGAATCCCACATCGGGCTCCTGGTGCATGGAGCCTGCTTCTCCCTCTGCCTGTGTCTCTGCCTCTCTCTCTCTCTCTGTGACTATCATAAATAAAAAAAAAAAAAAAAAAAAAGAATTTGGAGTACCTACTGTGTGCTAGGTACTGTTCCAGGCATTCGGGATATTTGCCCCCTCCTACTGGCCTCTTGCTTTTAGAAATTACCAGGCCTGAATTTCAGAAATTGCTTCTAGTTTTGGCTTGGCCACAGGCAAGTCGCTTTTCCTCCCTGAGTCTTTTTCAAGCTACTGTAATCCTACAGTTTAATACTGTAACTGGACCTCAGCATTCCTTGTTCTCACAGAGGTGGGCCCCACCATGCAGGCTTAAACAACATCACTCAGTGAGTGTACACAAATGACTGATCTGCTAGGAATGTTTTCCAAATCGTCCTTTACACCTCTGCCTCCCACCCCACCGCAGCCCAGAATAATAGATTTTCTTCATGGGATTTCAGATTTGTAAGGGAATCTTGGTAACTGTCTTGGTAATAGGCAATGAGTATAAAATTTTATGTCCTGATTCCGGTTTAATTGTTGCAGGATTGTTAAGCTCCATGGTCAAGAAAGAATTCTTGAGACATTTTAGGATGCAACTTATGAAGTTTATTTAAGTAGCATGGGAACAAAACTTGTGGACAGAAAGAGTTGCACTTCTGCTGTGTGAAGCTGTTCCTTATATGCTCAGTGCTCAAGGGGGAGGGAAGAAGGGATGAGCAGGGAGTATTAGATCATGTCTTCTTTGAACTTCTACTAATAAAACGACTTTCACAAGATTTCTTTGGTGATTATCATTCAGCTAGATATTAACTATTGGTGAGAAGTACCGGCAATCATGAGACCCTTTGTGAATGTAGCAACCAGCATGTATTTGATTCTTATCAGAACTATGCAAGCTATAGGGCAACCTTCTGGGCCCAAGGCGAACATTTTTTTGCTTCTATCCCTCATCATAATCAACAGCAGCAACTTCCATACATTCAATACCAGCTGTTTTCGGTTCTATGGAGACAAGTTCAAAACAAAACAAAAATTTCTGCCTTCATGCAGTTTACATTCCAGTGGAGGGAGACAGATTAAAACAAAGAGAGATGCGCAGCTCAATGGTTTAGTGCCGCCTTCCGCCCAGGGCGGGATCCTGGAGTCGCAGGATTGAGACCCACATCGGGCTCCCTGCATGGAGCCTGCTTCTCCCTCTGCCTGTGTCTCTGCCTCTCTCTCTCTCTCTCTCTGTCTCTCATGAATAAATAAACAAATATTTTTTAAAAAGATTTATTTATTCATGAATAAATAAAATCTTGTAAAAAAGATTTTTTCATGAATAGTCAAAATATTTTTAAAAAGATTTTATTTATTCATGAATAAATATTTTTTAAAAGATTTAAAATATTTTTAAAAGATTTTATTTATTCATGAAAAAATATTGAATAAATAAATACAATATTTTAAAAAAGATTTAAAATATTTAAAATATTTTTCAAAAAGATTTAATTTATTTATTCATGAATAAACAAAATCTTTTTTAAAGAAGACTTTATTTGTTTATTCATGACAGACACAGAGAGAGAGAGGCAGAGACACAGGCAGAGGGAGAAGCAGGCTCCATGCAGGGAGCCCGACGGGGGACTCGATCCGGAGTCTCCAGGATCACGCCCTGGGCCGAAGGCGGCGCTAAACCGCTGAGCCACCCGGGCTACCCAAAATAAGTAAAATCTTAAAAAAAAAAAAATTTAAAAAAAGAGAGAGGGGACAATGGAATGCATTGAATTAGGGCGTAGACAAGGCCAACACTAGCCCCCGGGCTCCTACAGAACCCAAACCGAGATCCGCGCGGCCGGGTCACCGCCCGGCCCACAGGCCTCCAGACCCCGCCCACCGCCGCCCTGGCCCCGCCCACCGCCGCCCTGGCCCCGCCCACCGCCGCCCTGGCCCCGCCCACGCCCTTACGTCAACTCCCTAGGTCTCCGCGCAATGGCGGCCAATGGAAAGCCGGGGGACCTGCTCGGCCTCCGTTGAGTCCCGCCCCGTGAGCCGTCGCTCGGCGACCGCGATGGGCTGTGGGGGCTGCGTGGCGCGGCGGCTCGGCTCGCTGCTGCGGTGCGGGGCCCTGTCCCCGGGCGCGGGGCCGGCGGCGGGCTCGGGGCCCCGGCTTCGGCTGCTGGCCTTGGGGCGGCTTCCGGCGGCCCCGGCGCTCGGTCGGGCCTGCCTGGGCCTGGGCCTGGGTCGCGCGCGCGGCCTGCACGGCGGGCCGGGCCTGCAGGAGCGGGCGGAGGGCGCCGCGGGTCAGGGGCGCCCGGAGTCCGGCGCAGCAGGTACGGGCCTGGCGGCGGGCGGCGGTACCTCGGGACAGCCCGGGGCCGGGTCTCTGCCGAGGGGGCCCTGAGGCCCCCTGTTTGCGCCTTTCTCCTGAGTTCCCAAAACCACCGCTCCAGAGCCGGAGGGGACCTCCAGGAGGTTGGCGCCGACTTTGCGTGTAAGACAGGCCAAGGGAAGAGCTGACGTCGCCCAGACCCCGGGCGTGACCGGCCTCACCGGACCCCGGGGCCCCGAGGAGCGGGCTCCAGAGAATGTTAGGGCGGGGGGATTCTGGGGACGAGCTGGGGCCGGGGTCGAGGAGGGGCCGAAGAAGCGCCCGTGGGAGCTGGGGCCTGGTGAAGGTCCTCTGATCATTCCAAGTCTTTAGAAATTTGAGAGGTTGCGAGCAGATCCCATCACATCTGTGGAAGGTTGGGGTGTGAGAGGGAGAGGTCTTAGTGGACTTAGCCGCTGGGTTCTTGGGGATCCGCTTTAGAACCTCAGACAGCTGTACATTCACAGGCCCTAATACTGCCAGGTAAAGAACAGACTGTGCAGATCTCTACAGAAGAAGAAAGTTTTCACAGGTCACAGTTGCTACATAACCCGAGTGGCTTTACAAGAAAACGTTTCATTCAAAATGAAAATCGTATTAAGGGGCAGCCAGGGTGGCTCAGCGGTTTAGCGCCTGCCTTCAGCCCAGGGGTGATCCTGGAGTCCTGGGATCGAGTCCCCTGTTGGGCTCCCTGCATGGAGCCGGCTTCTGTCTCAGCCTCCCTCTCTCTCTCTCTCTCTCTCTCTCTCTCTCTCTCTGTGTGTGTGTCTCTTATGAATAAGTAAATAAAATCTTAAAAAAAAAAATCGTATTAAAGTTTCAGCTCTCATTGGTTGGCTTGGAGCCCACGCATTTTATTCTGGGAGGCCTAATTTTCTTCGGCTGTCAAGTGAAGGTTGTGGACAAGATATTACCTAAGAATCTTTCCAGCTCACAATTGTAGTTCTGTGTATGTGTGAGGTGTGTTGCTCATTTCCTCAGGTATTCGCAAACAAAGTCATTTGTTGTGGACGTATGGTCTTACTTGCATGTGGTAAATAGCAAAGGATGTATGGTGGCTGTGTGTGACCTAAAAGTTGAGTGATGCCATGTGAAACCCCTGCCCAGGTTTAGCTTCCCGGAGGCCTGGACCCTGCTGTCTTTCAACACTTTAGATTAAACACCCTCACAGAGGACAGTTTCATGGTTAGCTGCTGCATCTCAGTGCATGCAGCGTCTTCTAGGTGGCTACCTAACGCAAGTGAATCTTTGTGCGTTTCAGATCATCCTGGCCCCAAGTTTGACATCGATATGCTGGTTTCACTGCTGAGGCAAGAAAATGCAAGAGACATTTGTGTGATCAAGATTCCTCCAGAATTGAAATATACAGATTACTTTGTGATTGGTAGCGGAACTTCCACCCGACACTTGCATGCCATGGCCTACTACATTGTGAAAATGGTAGGACGCTTTCTTTTCTCTTGGAATCATTAACGGAAGAGTGTAGGTGCATCATGTTGAGGAGCAACACTTAAAAAGTAAATCCATCATATGAGATGATGTAAGAAGCCCAAATTCTCAGTGTTTGCATGTTTTATGTTCGTTCATAGTGAAAGTTACAGGGACAGATGAGTCAGGATTTTTTTTTTTTTAAGATTTTATCTATTTATTGATGAGAGACACAGAGAGAGAGGCAGAGACACAGGCAGAGGGAGAAGCAGGCTCCATGCAGGGAGCCCGACGTGGGGCTCGATCCCGGGACTCAAGGATCACGCCCTGGGCCAAAGGCAGGCGCCAAACCGCTGAGCCACCCAGGGATCCCCCTGGGTTTTTGATTATAGTAATCCTAATGGGTGTCAAGTGGCATCGAATTATGGTTTTGATTTGCACTTCCCTAATGATTAGTGATGTCAAGCATCCTCTCACATATTACTGGCCATTTGTATATCTTTGGAAGAATGCCTAAAGAAGTCTTTTGTCTATGTTTTAATCAGGCTGGGTTGTTTTTGTTGTGAAGTTGTAGGAGTTCTGTATGTATTCTGGATATTAACTCCAAACAAATACGTGATTTGCAAATATTTTCTCTCATTCTTTAGGTTATCTTACTGTTGATAATGTCCTTTGATTAAAAGTTGTTAATTTTGATAAAGTTCAGTTTATTTATTGTTGTACTTCTGCCTTTGGTGTCATATCCAAGAAATCATTGCCAAATTCAGGGTCATGTGTCATGAAGCCTTTCTACTTTGTTTCTTCTAAAAGTTTTAGGTCATATGTTTAGGTCTTTGATCTGTCTTAAGTTCATTTTTGTAGATGGTGTAAAGTAAGTGTCCAGCTTTGTAGGTATCTAGTTTTCCCAGCACCATATGTTAAAAAGACTGCCCTTTTCCTATTTAATGGACTTGGCACCCTGTTGAAAATTGTTTGACTGTATGGGTTCTTTCTTTTATTCCATTGGTCTCCCCTTGCTCACTATTTTTGTTTGTTTGGTTTTTGTTTTTAAGATTTTATTTGAGAGGGAGAGTACGCACGCACAAACAGTGAGGGGGTCGGGCAGTGGGGCAGAGGGAGAAGCAGGCTCCTTGTGGAGCAGGGAGCCCGAGGCAGGGCTCCATCCCAGGACCTTGGGATCATGATCTAAGCCAAAGGCAGGTACGTAACCAATGAGCCACCCAGGAGACCCCCTCCCCCCCCTTTTTTAAGATTTTATTTATTCATGAGAGACACACAAAGGCAGAGACGTAGGCAGAGGGAGAAGCAGGCTCCATGCCAGGAACCTGATGTGGGACTCGAGCCTGGGGCTCCGAGATCACGCCCTGAGCCAAAGGCAAACACTCAACCGCTGAGCCTCCCCTCCCTTTTAAAAAATATTTTTATTTATTTGAGAGAGAGAGCATGCATGCATGCAAACATGCATGGGTTGGGGGATAGGCGAAGGGACAGCATCTCGAGTAGACTGTGCTGAGCATGAGCATGTAGCCCATCAAGGGGCTCAGTCTCATGACCCTGAGATCATGATCTGGGCTGAAACCAAGAGTCGGATGCTTAACCAGCTGAGAAACTCAGGTGCCCCGCTTGCTCACTGTTTTGATTACTATAGCTTTGTAGTTAGTTTTGAAATCAGTAAGTTGAGAGCTCCATCTGTGTTTTTCCATTTCAAGATTGTTTTTGGCTATTTGGGGTCCTTTTAGATTACATATAAATTTTAGGATGGAATTTTCTACTTCTGCAAAAAAAAAAAGTCACTGGTATTTTGATAGGAATTGCTTTGAATCAATAGATGCCTTTGGGTGGGTAGTACTGTACTGGTATCTCAAGGCTATTAAGTTTTCTAGTCCATGAATACACAGTGCTATTTGTTGGTGTCTTTAATTTCTTTAGCAACATCTTGTAATTTTCAGTGTAAAGTCTTTTGTCTCCATGCTTAAGTTTATTGCTAAGTATTTTATTCTTTTTGAGTCCATTGTAAATGGAATTGTTAATTTCCTCTTCAGGTTGTTGATTAGGTAGTATATAGAAACAAAGCTGATTTGGCATGTTAATTTGGTATCCTATAACTTTGCTGAATTCATTTATTTTAAACGTGGTTTTGTGGAATCTTTAGGGTTTTATACATGTAAGTCACGTTGTCTGTAAACTTTGATAATTTTATTTTTTCCTTTCCAATTTGGTTACCTTTTTTTTTTCCCCTCCCTTGCTCTAACTTCTCTGGCCAGAACTTCCAGTACTGTATTGAAAGAAATGGCAAAAGTGGGCATTCATGTCTTGTTCCTGATCTCAGAGGAAAAATTTTGTCTTTCACTATTGAGTAGTAGGATAATAGCTGTGGGCTTTTCATGCATGACCTTTATTATCTTGAGGCAGTTTTTTATTCTTTGTTGAGTAAATTTTTTTAAAGATTTTATTTATTTATTCATGAGAGACACCCACAGAGAGAGGCAGAGACACAGGCAGAGGGAGAAGCAGGCTCCATACAGGGAGCCCAATATGGGATTCGATCCCGGGATTCCAGGACCACACCCCGAGCCAAAGGCAGATGCTTAACCGCTGAGCCACCCAGACATCCCTATGTTAAGTATTTTTATCATGAAAGAGTGTTGAATTTTATCAGATGCTTTTCTGCATAAATTTTTTTTATCCTATGGCTTTTTTCATTTTGTTAATGTGGTTTATTGTATTGATTGATTTTCATGTGGAACTATCCTTACATTGCAGGAATAAATCCCACTCAGTCATGATGTATAATCCTTTTAATATGCTGTTGAATTGGGCTTGGTAGTAGTTTATTGAGGATTTTTGCATCTGTGTTCGTCAAGGATATTGGTTTGTAGTCTGTCTTTCATTCTTTCTTTCTTTTTTTTTTTTTTTTTTTTTTTGGTAGGTTCTTTGGCCTTGGTATCAGGGTAATGGTAGTTTCATAGAATGAGTTCCGAAATGTTCCCTCTTCGTTTTTTTGGAAGACTTTGAGAAGAATTTGTGTTAGCTTTTGTTTAAATGTTTGGTAGAATTCACCAGTAAAACCATCTGGTCAGGGTTTTTTTTGCTGCAAAATTTTGTTCCTCTTTGTTTCGTCCTTTTAATTGAGATATAGTGTTTGGAGTTCTTAATTACTCTTTCAGTCCCAATTTAATCTTGGTAAGTTGTGTGTTTGTAGGAATTTGTCCATTTTGTCTAAATTATCCAGTTTGCTGGTGCATAGTTAGTTGTTCATAGTACTCAATTCCTTTTTTAAGAAGTCGAGTTCCCTTGCTTGTTTTGGATTTTAGTTATTTGGGTTTTCTGTTTTTTCTTAGTCTTCCTAAAGCTTTGTCAATTTTATCTTTTCCAAGGCCCGAATCTTGGTTCCATGGATTTTTGTCAATTTTGGTTTCCTCTGATCATTGTTTCCTTCTTTCTACTAGCTTTCAGTTTAATTTTGTAGTTCTTTAAGGTATAAATTTAGGTTGTTGATTTGGGAGCTTTTTTTCATGGAAACATATATAGCTATAAATTTCCCTCTTAAGGGGTACCTGGGTGGATTGTCAGTTAAGCAGCTGACTTTGGCTCAGGTCATGATCCAGGGTCCTGGAGTTGAACCCCGTATTGGGCTCCCTTCTTGGTGGGTAGCCTGCTTCTGCCTCTCCCTCTGGAGCTCCCCCTGCTTGTACACTCCTGCTGTCTCTGTCAAATGAGTAAATCATTTAAAACAACAGAAATTTAAAAAAATTTTCCCTCCTAACAGTACTTTGGTTACATCCCAGTAAGTTTTGGTATGTTGTATTTTAATCTCCTTTGTCTCAAGATATTTTCTAATTTTGTGAGATCATCTTTGACTCATTGTTTGGCTTTTCTGGTTTTCCTTCTGTTGATTTCTAGTTTCATTTCATTGTGATTAGAAAATATACTTTATGTCAATCTTTTAAACTTTATTTAGAGTTGTTCTGTAGCCTAACATATCTATCCTGGAGAATGTTACATGTGCACTTTAGAAAAATGTGTATTCTGCTGTTGGGTGGAATATTTTATTAATGTCTGTTAGTCAGTCTGTAGTATTGTTTAAGTCATCTATTTCTATATTAACCTTGCCTGCTTTTTATCCATTATTGAAAATGGAGTATTAAGTCTTCCGTATTATTATCATCATCTGTGTCTCCCTTCAGTTCTGTCAATGTTTGTTTCCATATGTTTAGGAGTTCTGATTTTTGGTGTTACATGGTTTTTTTTTTTTTACATTTTTATTTATTTATGATAGTCACACAAAGAGAGAGAGGCAGAGACACAGGCAGAGGGAGAAGCAGGCTCCATGCACTGGGAGCCCGACCTGGGACTCGATCCCAGGTCTCCAGGATCGCGCCCTGGGCCAAAGGCAGGCGCTAAACCGCTGCGCCACCCGGGGATCCCGGTGTTACATGTTTTTATTTTTTATTTTATAAATGTTTATTTATTTATGATAGTCAGAGAGAGAGAGGCAGAGACACAGGCAGAGGGAGAAGCAGGCTCCATGCACTGGGAGTCCGATGTGGGATTCGATCCTGGGTCTCCAGGATCGCGCCCTGGGCCAAAGGGAGGCGCCAAACCACTGCGCCACCCAGGGATCCCCCCGCATGTTTATAATTGTTATATCATCTGGGTTATTTGATCCTTTTATCATTGTATTGGTTTTCTTGTCTCATAATATTTTTTGATCTAAAGTCTATTTTGTCTGAACTAGTATATCTTTTGTTTTGGATCATTCATTAGACCTGTTGGGAATGAAGATATGGGATGATAAAATCCCATGAACATGGTCATGAAGGTGGTTGATGTAGGTGAGGACCAGATATTGAGTGAGCTTGGCTTCTCTGCCTCAGGGACACTTTGGTGGATATGAGTAGGATGGCCTTTCAAAAGGGTTTGGAGAGGATTCAGTAGGAATGTATAGGAGTAGGTAGGATTTAGGGGTGGGGGAAAAGTTGAGGAAACTAATTTATCATGGGGTATAGTTAAGAGGAATGAGTAGGCTAGTTCCCAAATTAAGATCAAGAAAGATATCCCCCCCCGCCCCAGACTATCTCAGTGAGAACAGAGACTTCCTCATTCCCCACCTTAATATATAACCTGTTTTTTTTTTTTCAGTACAAATACCTGAAAAGTAAAAGCGAGCCTCATGTTAAGATTGAAGGGAAAGACACCGATGACTGGCTCTGCATGGACTTCGGTAAGTTATTTTGACATATTTTACAGATAAATATTTGTTTTGTCCTAACCTTGAATATTTTCAGTTGCAGAAGGATTGAGATCAAATTGTTTTTCATGTAAATTTTTTGGTATTTGTTTACAGTAAATTTTAATTATAACCCAGGAGGTCTTATTCACCTGTGAAATCCTTACCTAATGTGGTATGTATAGAACAAGCCAGACAGGTCAGAAAGATGGTGGAGAACAGGGTGGATAACATGGTAGAGATGAGAAGCATCCCTCAGTGGTGGTAGAAGGCT
The DNA here is from genome assembly GCF_048164855.1 of Canis lupus baileyi. Taxonomy (NCBI): domain Eukaryota; kingdom Metazoa; phylum Chordata; class Mammalia; order Carnivora; family Canidae; genus Canis; species Canis lupus. The sequence goes on along the minus strand of NC_132855.1, from coordinate 24,092,639 downwards.
TGGGGTGCACATAAATCTGGCCTAGAATGACAGATGAGGTAAAGGGCATTACAGGTCCTGAGAAGGAAGAGTAGAGGACTGGAATTTTGAAAAGACCTAACAAATTTGGGTATTAATATATACATAGTTTTACAGTATTTCCCCATAAGATACTTATTACAAAAAAAAAAAAAACAGTAATTGTCAAGAACTGTGATGGATCTGAGATTTTATCTGCTCATAACTAACAAGTTAACCACCCAGTTTCATGGGTATTGGTGAGAGATGAAAGGCTAGTCCTGGGTTAGAGATGAAACAGTTTTATTACTGATTGCAGTAAGAATAGCTAGCCAGCAGGAGTATTTTTGTTTTCCACCAGGTTCCCTGAGCTGTTTCTAAAGAGAAACACAGGGCCAGATGACATCTGCAGACGAAGTTCTAAGAGAGGGACCTTCATGAGATTAGGGTAGTACATCTATTATATGCCGGAAGCAGACCCATGGACTGTGGTGGAGGACACTTTTTCTGCTAAGGCTCTATCTAAGCCAGGGTTTCTTCCCTTTGTCACTCTCAATATTTTGGAGCAGGTGATTTGGGTAGGAGGGGGGATATATATCCTGTGCATTGTAGGATATTTAACAGTCTCCCTTCTCCTCTCTAGCCCCATTTGTGAAAATCAGAAATGTCCTGAGAACCAATGCTATAAGTAAACCTGTCCTTTGCTGTGAGGGGAGAAAACCTCTGAGACCATTCACTACATAATCATCCTTGAAAAGATAGTCTAGAATCAAAAGGCAATCCATGCTTTGCTCATAGGATATGCAGAAATGTGAGACTCCTAAAAGAAAAAAAAGAAATGTGATACCCATGGAGAATTGTCTTTGACAAGTAATTTGGCAGAGCCTACTTTAGTCACTTGGATAGTTAACATCACCAGGAATGTTAAAGATTGCTATCATGTACTTCCTGTATGATGCACCGAGAAAAGCACAGCATCATTTCTATGGTATTGTTGTAGGAAAGATATCCATATTTTCCATTTCTAGTAAATTCCTGCATAATCCTAATCTGGGGTCCATACTTTAACAACCATTGTTTTATCGCAGAGGTTTATGAGAACACAAGAATAAAAGCTAATGAACTGTTTCTTCATTTTAACTCTTATCTGTCCTTGATTGATAGGTAGCATGGTGATTCATTTGATGCTTCCAGAAACCAGAGAAACCTATGAATTAGAGAAATTATGGACCCTACGTTCATATGATGACCAGTTAGCACAGATAGCACCCGAGACATTACCTGAAGACTTCATTCTTGGAATAGAAGAGGACACTTCTTCATCCCTGACTCCAGTGGAGTTCAAATGAGAATAAAATGATATGAACTACTTTAGTCATTATCAGATTTGGATTGAGTCACTTTTTAAAAATATAGCTCTGATTGAGCTATATCAATCACCTGATTGGTCAGGTTGTTGTCAAAACAAGCCTTATCGGGATCCTTGGGTGGCGCAGTGGTTTAGCGCCTGCCTTCAGCCCAGGGCGTGATCCTGGAGACCTGGGATCGAATCCCACGTCAGGCTCCCTGCATGGAGCCTGCTTCTCCCTCTGCCTGTGTCTCTGCATCTCTCTCTCTCTTTGTGTGACTATCATAAATAAAAATTAAAAAAAAAAAAAAAAAAAACAAGCCTTATCTATTGGCACTTGGGCTAAATGAAATGTGGAAACTGTAGGTAAGTGAGCTCTCACAGCAAGAATCGGTACATTCAAACTAAAATTTTAATATGTTTTTTTTATTCCGAAGATCCTAGCAGGATTCCCCAGAGTTAACACTGGCCCCTGTGCTCTGCTCAGTTTAATTTTGCCTAAGTGTAAATCTTATTCTGTAGAATGGGATAGCCTTAAAAAATAAATAAATAAAAGACACCTACCGCTTCATTGGTCTTATTCCTTAAAACCTACAGTTTTTACTTCAGAGGCACAGTATTAGCAAAATCCACAATAAGTACTGTGGAATGGAGAAAATAATGTAAGCACCAGTATCTAGTGGTAAACTGAGACTGACACAATATTACTAAAAATATTTTTTACAGTTTAACTAAATTTGAACATTCACATTTGAAAAACCATAAATAAAACATACCATATACCAGGCTGCACCTAATGATGAAAAACTTTATTCTGCATCAAGGTATCTGGAAAAAGAAGCTGCATTTGGGGCACATTACAGATGAGGAATGATCCATGTGCGGTGAGTACAAAACTCAATTACAGAATTAGATACTCCATTACCATTGCTTAATTAAAAGTAAAACATGATTTGCCACACTAAAAGGCTAGAAGTGAAATATGACAGAATTTTAAACCAGCAAATATAAATGCAGCACCTATCTGTATGTGTGTACATACATATATATATGTTCTATATATATATATATATATTTATATATATATATATATATAAATATATATATAAACAACAAAAAACATGGGAAAAATCAAACACTGAGGAAGAGCTCTGGCCTAATAAGCACATCTCACCTGAAATCCAACCAGAAAGCCAGTCTGATTTTATTTTTGCAATTCATTATATGAAAAAATTATGAATGCTAAATGAATTGTGTGACAAAGGGCACTTTTTGGCTAACACTACAAAATAAACTGGTTTTCTGAAAACATTTAGGAAAACATTTCAAGTCATTTTCAAAATGTCTAATTGATAACAGTTATCTTCAGAAAAACTTACCTAGTCTGTAGAAATTCACCTTGAAATACAAAGGAGGCCATATTTTTTAAAGGGTTATTATATATGTATGCCCTTCAGATCAGCATAATGCGATGACTGATCATTAAATGAACAAAAGCAACACATAATTCTGAGAGCAGTGTGGCCCTGGAGACCACCCACGCCCACATAATTGTACATACTGGGCTTTGCCATCAAGTTAAGGAATGGGCACATGAATTCAGTATTGTAGATCAAAGGTCAAATGTGTTATATCACAGTCATTCAAATTATATTCCAAAAATTGGTTCCTGGTATTCTCTACTTTTTTACTTATTTTCAAATAACTAGTTGCAGAGAATATAGAAATCCTGCTGTATTTTATATAATATTTTAGGTGGCCTTACAGTTTTCTTGATTTATCATTGTTTAAAAATCTTCAAAATAGCTTAGTGAGGCTCATGACAGTACCTGGCACATGGAGATGTAGCCTTGATATTGCCTTTAAACACTGTCACACCGTCTGAGTACCCCCTTAGTCTTCACAAAGCAATTCTGTTGGGGTCCGCTCAAAGTGTAGACCAACTGGTCTGAAGTGTGTCGGCAAACTAAGCATCCCATTAAGACCAGCTGAAGCTTGCTTTTTACCAATCAGTTTAAAGTCCACAGGGGCTGCATCTATCGTTGATGCACTTTAGGTAGTGATAGTCTAAAGCACAAAGCATTTTTATGCATTTAATCACATAGCCAAACAAAAAAACTGAAGTCTCCCGAAGCCTTTTAAACTAGCCGTTCCAAAACCTCCTGCAACCACTTTGCTCTGTTAGTACCATCGAAAAGGTTCCCTACCATAAACGAAAAATGAAATGGTATTGCTGCTCTCCAAATATAGGCACTGCTCCGTATCACTGAACATTTATTGGATTTTCCAACTAATGGTGTCAAAAGCCTCAAAAAACCTGAAATTAATTTTCCAGCTTTACGGTCACCAGCCAGAAGTAAAAATTTTCTGTTATTTTCCTGTCAGCTAATTAAGTTTTTTAAAAAACTGTTGGACTTTTATCTTTATAAAGTATATAAAATTTTCCAAAAAACAAAACAAAACAAAACCAAAAACAGAAACAATTTTGCTTTCATTGCATTACTGAATACCTGAGGTAGTTGAGTAAAAATGCACATTTAATACCCCTGCCAACACCATTCAGCACTTCCCTTAGGTTATTCATGTTAGTGTTAGATAAAAATAAAACTGAGAACAGTTGCTCTATGCTAATAGCTTACCATTTAAGTTCTTGTAATCATTCTATTCTGATCCAATTTTAACAACTGGATTTGGGAGCAATCTACTATATTTTATGAATTTAGTGAATGCATCATTAAGCCAATTTCTGGCAATAGGGGGGTATATTAAGAAAAATTAGAATATTTGTTACACTGAGAATACAACAAAAGGGAAGTGCAGAGCTCCTCTCTTTCCCTCCCTCCCCCCTTATTTTTTATTTTTTTATTTTTTTAAAGCTGGGTGTCATACATTTCAGAGAGCATAAAGTATACATTCTCACAGAGACAGGAGTTCAAAAGTTGCCTGGTCCTCAGAAACAACTGGCTAGGTAAAAACTTGTGCATGTAATTCTGGATATTAGGGGTTCAGCGCCCATCTGTTGGTTAAGCAATCTGTCTTTGGTTTGGCGTCTGCCTCTGTGGTGGGCTGTTTCCTGAGCCTTTACTTCCGTCTTGACTGAGGTGGTCCACTTTGCAGAGCTTTCTGCTGTTGGTGCTGCTTTACCTGAGTCAAAATTTCCTGAATTTTTCTCTGGGCAACCTGCAAAAGGAGAGAGAAAAGATCTGAAATTTCTACCTAATCGAAAGATACATACTAGTTTAGTTGCAAGTTGAAATTCCCTGCTAAAAGGGATTAAGTGTGTTAAGCACCAACCAACCTTGAGTATTTATTTGGGGTGGGGGCACGCCCCCAGGAGAACTGCTCCCATGCATGAAAGAAGCAAAAGAGCTTATCACATTAGAGCCCACTTGCCTGGCAAGCATAGAAGTGACCAGTTATTTTCACAACCACTTGGTCATTCTCATCAGGTGTCTGGTCACGAGGGACAACTACTTCTGCACTTGACAAATTCTGGAGCTCATTCACCTGAAAAAGATAAATACAGATCATGTCAAATTGAGGTTTTAAAAAAAAATTACCATTTGCTGAGCACTTAACTATATGCCAAACACTAAACTGTGGCTTTTACAAATTTCATCTCATCCACCAATAATTCTATCAGGTTATCGGTATTGTGCCCATTGCAAGATGATTAAGACTTAACCAAAGAAATTGACCTGACCAGTTATACAGGTGAATGGCAGAACCAGGCTGCATCCCTGAAAGTCAGATCCCAAAGCGTCTGCTCTCAATTACTTCAAAATTGTAAACAGCTTTGAAAACAACTTAGAAGTTACAGGTGCTAAAGAGAAGCTGGAAACCATTTACTTTTTTGTTACAGAGGTAGATTATAAAGGTAGGTGAAATTTTTAAAAGTTTTCTTTTGATCAAATGTGCAAAAATAAAAAGCTGGATTTATGTCAACCAACAATGCTAAGTGCCCCTTATACACGAGCCAGTAGTCCTCTCCCACAAAGCGGTCAGAGAGGCGTTACTTTCACTAGGAGCTGACACCAACACTCAGGAAGAACGAAAGGCAGTCTTCTCCAAACCTGGGCCAAGGTGATCCTGCTTTTTATAAATTAGCCAAAATTCAGGGACTTGGAACTCCTAAGTACCTTTCAATGCTTTCCCTTTCATACCACTGCACAGGTTTTGCTGAAGTACTTGCCGTTTTGCCTCCTTTTCCAATAACTCTGCCAGCAGCAAAGGATGGCACTCTGATATGAGCTTCAAGTTTCACCTCTTCTTTAGGACTAACAAAGTTTTCTTCTTTAATTTTTCCATAAATTCTTCCCTGAGCCTAAAGATGAGAACATATCCTATCAGTGTCATTAACAAAGGGAAAAAAGGTCCACTAACTTCAAAGATGGCCAGAATATACTGGAATGGGGACACGTCTGCATTTGATTGTTACAGATGGCATATGAGGCAAATTAGGTTCACAAGAACAAGCGGGCACCACAGAGGTGCTAACTAAATGACTGACTGAAGAATATGGCTTATTATTTGAACAAAAAGAATTAAAGGTAATAATTAGCCACCCAAACTAAAAACAAATCATTTTTGTGGACAAATGATCATTTGCCCTCTGATCTGAAAAGGTAAAACCTGTCGTGCTTTCAGTAAGAAAGTAACTGTGTTTTTCTTGAGTAGAAGAAATGGTGAAGAACTACAGAGCCAGCTGTGGTAGGCTCATACCTGCTGAAAGGATACTTTCTATGAATTTGGGTGACGTCCTTGCACAGGGGCCATGCTAATATTCACTGTATCATTCCCATTTTAGTGTATGTACTGCCAAAGCGAGCACTTGAAAGGATACTTTCTATTTAAACACATTTCTTCATCTCAGCCAAATGGCTTCTACTTTAAATAATAAGGCTACAAAATCAGGTTAACAAACACTTCTCATATTTATAGTCCTCACATCCCTATACCTACTGCATATAACTAGACATACCTAAGAAACTTCTATTATGTACTATTAATTTGCTTGCCTGTATACCAAAGGATAAACAAGTCAGAGTTGGTTTAATCTGACAAGCTACCAGGGCAAATCATAAAAACAGAAGTACCCAACACATTTTCAGTGGTGCAGAAATGAGAACTTCATTATAGGGGATTACAGAAAAACAAAATCCATCTTGGTACCCTATATTCCATTCATTCTCAAAGTCTCAGCCACAGATCTAGGGATCAACACAAAGGACAGAGGGAAAAAAAAAAAAAAAAAAAAACAGGACAAAGATACACATCCCTCTTACAAAAAAAGCTCTCAAAATCAGAAAAATATGGGTTAGGAGATTTATCACCCCTTAGATCTCTAAAATAATTCACTTGTAATTATCAGTGATCACATAAATGATATTTAAGCATTATAGGTTTTCTTAAATATTCCATTTAAGATGACTAAGGGTATAGAAGGATACAGGGCAACAAACTGAATTTTCCAGCAAACAATTATAGGAATGACAAGTTGGTAGTTCTGTTTATTAAAAATGTAAGAGCTCAGCACCAAGAAGAAACATGCAATAATGGACGCCTATGTTTATCTTTTAAGATTTCAAACTGAAAGTGAATGATCCCGTAGGTTTGGGATAGGAAGCAGTTTGCAACACTTCCGAGTTAGGACTTCAGCTGCCTGGACCAGAAGGCTGGTGTGAGGGGCTAATTTCTTTTCCTGAGTTTGAGCCTAGCCAACTGCACCCACATCTCAAAGCACCTCCTTTTGTTTCCTATTCTTCCTGTAAATGAAAAAGTTTTGGATTTTTACTGAAAAATGTCCCACAGAAAAGAGAGATGTAAGAAAGCGATAGTTTAAAAGGGGGGAATTGGGGAGAAGTAGGCATTGTTACTAGCCACATTTAGAGGCTTAAGGTTCAAGAGTTAGTTGTCCTGTTACACAGGGACCAGGTGTTAAGAATAAGACACTTGGGGATAGTGTGGTTATTCTAATTCAATAGTTTTATAGCCACTTGTACTAAGTTTTAGGGAGAAATTACGTACCTGAAAGGCCCTGTTTGACTATTTGGCAGAATCTTAGTCCGATTCACCCTGAGTCTGCTGACCACCACCACCACCACCACCACCACCACCACCACCACCAGCTTATTTATATTGGGCCTCCTACGTGGGAAGCAATATTCTAAGCACTTTATATATTCTTTATACCTAATAACCTTGTTTCAACCTCATGGGTTTTCAAATCCTCATTTTACAGCTGAGTAACTAGCCAGAGAAAAGTTTAAGTAATTTGCCCAAAGTCACACAGCAGATAAATGATACAGTTGGTATTTGAACTGGCAGCCTGGATGCCTGGTCCCTGCTCTTCGTCGACTCTCAGTATACAATGAGGGGCACTCCAGCTTGCAAAGGTCTCAAACCCCAAAATATAAGAACAATAGTTCACACCAGGACAAATGCCAGAAGAATTAAGGACAAGAGGGAATATTTGGGAACAAGTTTAACACAGCATAATAATCAGACAAGTTTGTAAATTTCAGTCTTAAAAGTCTCATCTTCACATAGTAACAAGGCACTGAACAAATTCTCCTTTGGGAGATAAGTAAACACAGCAACCATCACAAAACACTCAAAATTGAAACGAAGTCTTGTTTATTTTTAAAATATAACTTTGGGTATGTTTCTATGTTAGTCTTGTGAATTTCCATTGGGAGATTGTTTTTACGGGTTTTAGATATATTTAAGGGAGAAAGCAGGTTTAGAGTTTCTGAAAGAAGGCATTAACAGTCTATGAATCCATTCATTTGTTACCTGTGCATGCACTCTAGAGCACATACCTTGAACTGAGCCTCTGGTGGCCCGGTGATAATCACCATCCTCACTTTAGCATCTGGTGCTTCAGCTGGAGCAATCTGTAACAGACATATCAAGGGAGGATGCCACTTGCAGATGCCACTTGCAGGTGCCACTGATAAAAATGTTACACACACCAGCCTCACATTTATGCATGACTTACTAAAATGTATTAGAGAAGAGAAAGCCTTCTGGGAGAAAGCTACAGATTGGCAGTGATTAACATGGGTTCATTAGTTTGGGCTCCTGCCATGAACTGTGCATTCACACTGTGGCTGGCCCAGATGTAAACATCCGCATGCCGTCTCAGCTTCTCCTCGCTAGGCTCTAATGAGGTGCTGCCTGGACTTTACGATGGGAGAACAGAAGGCTGCAGAAGCTGAGTTACCTGGCCCATCCATGATCACAGCTAATCCAGCTGGAGGGAGACCCGAATCTGTCTCCACTGCCCATGCTCTTTATCACCCCACCAGTAGTGCTCAAAGTGTGATCTCTGGCCTGTCTGCATCAGAACCCCCAAGCTTTCTGAATGTGCAAGAAATTGCTATGTTCACAAATCTAAGACTATTGGAGTATGCTCATTAGAGTAACATAGGAAATAAACATTAATTTAGCAGAAGAAAAGTTACTGGCTTTTCTATTTTTGCAGAATGCATGAAATCACACAAAAAGCTGGGGGAAATGTTGCAGACTGCTGAAGGGAAAGGAAACCATTCTTCCATAGTCGTAAGATTTGGGGCCCCAGCTGGTATGAGTTGTTTTAAAAAGGAAAAAAATTAACTAGACATATGCTGTGCAAGAAGCAAATTCTATTTACAAAATATATTACTATGTAAGAATGAGAAGAAAATATGATAAACACTATCCCAAATTCTGCCATTGAATATGATCACTGTCAGTTACCAATATGGTCTACTAGACCCCTTCCCACATGTTTATAATCAAAGAATGTTTTCATTTTTAATGGAGTCATCTTTTTCTCCCTCTGTCACCTAGAGCCATGCTAATACTATTCCTACTTTATGCTGGGCACACGCTAATTCCGAGTCTAGAAAACAAGCAAATAATTACTTCCCTTTAGTCTAAGCTCTTAGAATTATTCACTGGAAACCCCTAGAACAAAGATACCATTCTTTATCTTTCTGACTAGACTTCTTTTGTCAATACTGGTGAAGGAGGGCTGAGGCTAAGGGCACTTATACACTGAGCTGAAGAGCATAAATCGCTATACCTCTGAAAAGCCTGAAAATACATGCCCTTTGATCAATCAAATCTACTTTTATACAGTTACCTTAAAGAATAAGATTGTAGGTGACAATGTGGCTAAGAGAACTCTGTTCGTCACTGCACTGTGCAGGATAAGTTAGGAACAGTCTAAATGTCCAATAAGTGAACACAGATAATCAGCAAATAACCAAATATATGCCTATTTAGTACATGAAATTTATGTCTATGTAAATCTAGCAAAAATATTAAGAGTGGTGGTGTATCTTTCAGATTAGGCATGTTACATGCTTTCTTGGAAACAAACATTTTATACTCTCATTATAAATCCTTCAAGAAGCCTGAAAAGGAGAGAACTGAATACTAAATACTTAGTTCTCGTTCATGAAAGGTTCATTGCAGTTTTTCCAGAGCCAATCTACTAGGTTCTTTTTGCATGTGTTAAAGATTTAAGTCTTTGATCAGGAAACCAGCAGGATAGGAAAGCTGGTTCGCCCCTCAATCTTTTGACATCTCTTTAACATCTCTTTTCCATTACCTGTTTGTCTTGGCTGCATTTCCTGTTCATGTATTTTGTTATCTTTTGCTACAATAGAGCATATAAGGACTAGTTCTGTGTTTTGCTTTTTTATTAACTGTTTAATTTACATACAGTAAAATTCATTCTTTTGGTAACAAATGCATAGGCAAGTAGTAACCACTACCACAGTCAACATAAAAATAGTTCATTCCGCTCCACAATTCTTCCCTATCTCTCTTTGTATTCAAGCCTCTCCTTCTACCTCCAGTTTCCAGCAACCACTGAATTTTTTCTCTATAGAGAAAAATTCCAGAGTTTTTCTACAAATGGATCATAGAGTAGCGGCCTCTTGGTCTGATTTCTTTCCCTTAGCATGTAACATGAGATTCAACCAATTTGTATCAATAGTTTGTTCTTAATATTTTCTGTTTAGATGGACCACAGTTTATCTGTTTGCCAGTTGCTGAATATGTGCTGCTTCCCATTTAGGGACAGCTGGAAATAAAGATGCTATAAACTTTTGAGTTCAACTTTTTTGTGTACTATATATTTTTTAAAGATTTTATGTACTTAGAGATTCATTTATTTGAGAGGGACAGAGTGAAGGGGAGAAGGAAAGCAGCAGATTCTTGGCTAAACACTGAGCCAGACACAGGGCTCAATCCAGGATCCTGAGATCATGACCTGAGCTGAAATCAAGAGTCAGAGGCTCACTGAGCCACCTAGGCACCCCAGTACTATTCTTTTAAAGAAAAATTTTATAAAACATTAACAACGACAAAAAAACCCACCCCAATAGACTGATGTTTTCCTGAAGAAAACTGCCATTGTATGGAGCCATTATCAATTTGTGCATTTCTTAAAACCCAATGACCTATGTATGTTATTATATTATTTCTCAGCATATCAAAATACAGAGTCTTCAGAGCACACAGTTATCTAGTTGATGGATACCATTAGCTGTCCTCTGGTATTTGTTATTCCACTTTCCATAGTAATAGAATATTTCAATGAACATTTCCCTGTTACTCTTTCTGCTGTGTCTGGCCTCATGATCAGGTTTTTGTTTTTTGTTTTTTTTTCCCATTAAAGATTTTATTTATTTGTTCATGAGAGAGACACAGAGGCAATGACACAGGCAGAGGGAGAAGCAGCCTCCCTGCAGGGAGCCTGATGCGGGACTCGATCCTGGAACTCCAGGATCACATCTTGAGCCCAAGGCAGACGAATGCTCAACTGCTGAGCTACCCAGGCGTTCCGTGATCAGTTTCTGAGCAATGAAATGGAAATAAAAATATCCTACAGCAGCTAATAAGAAACCTCTGTAAGAGAAAGGTTCTCAATGTCCTCCAACTGGCTGGCTCACAGACTTGTGAAAGCACAGAACAGTGTCATTTGGGATCACGAGGGACCAAGGCCAGGCCTGGGGAGGATGAGCTGGAACAAACTAAGTCCAGGGACTTGTGGTGGGCAAACCCACCACACTGGCGCCAGACTGCTTACCCCAACTACTTATAAGAATTCAGCGTACTCTGTTGAGGCTGTTGTTTGGGGTTTCCTATCATGGCCTGTGTGACCCCATACACACTGCCACATTCAATTCAAGTTATGAAGTGGCAAAACAACTCTTGTTCCTGTAACTCACTGTCATTAAAGCACCAAGAGCCACAGCTGACAGAACAGTACCTTAATAGAAGCTCCTGCAAAGCGAGAAAGCTGCTTGATGTGCTGCCCCTGCTTGCCGATAATGGCGCCAACAGACAGGGCTGGGATAAACAGATGAACGGTCTCGGTTTCTGATTGCTGTTGGAAAGACAGGACATATATGTGTATTTGGTACAAATCGGGCTATTATCATTGGCCTAGGGAGGGGGCCATTGTCATACAGTAGGAAGATTGGTCAACAAGAGTTTGTTGCTAAGAATTTACCTGAGGTTGAGAACATCTATTCATCCCAAAAGTATTTGAATTTAAAAGGTCATTTTTCTCTACACAGTTTTCTTCAACTTTAGGATGTCCATGATTTACAGATTTAGAAGGTAAGTCAAAATCATACAGTTTAGATCCTTGACAAGTGAACTTCTGGGCCACACATCAACAAACACAGCTGCATCCAAGGACACCAACTCTGCACCTTATCCATGTAGCTTTTACTTTGTAAACACATACCTGATGAACTCTTCTCAAAGGGAAGAACTCTTGAAGCTCGTTACTTACAACTGAATCATAAAAACCTTACCACCACCATGCAGTACACAACCACACCCAAGCATAGGACAGGATTAGAAGAGAACTCTATCACTTTAGTAGTAAAAAATGCCCTAAGATTCTTTCCCCTACAATTCGCTAATCCTCCCATCTCTGCCCTCCCTTTTCCTCTTAACATGCAAATTGGAAAACACTTTGAAGGCTAACTCCTAAAAGATTTTTCAAAAATGGATTTTATCTGTGTACTTCACTTCTCAACTTCCCACTTGAAGCCAACTATGTCCTTCCTCAGCCATCTCCCTTCAAATGGTCATTCTTATAAGGTTAATGGACACATACTCAAGAGAATACAGTGACTGTGTTCCCAAAAAAAGGTAAAAAAGGCTAATCCAAGATTCAGTGATGTTACTGGCGAGCTACAAGTTCTAAGCAGTATATGTTCATACATTAATACTTGATTACTTTTTTTTTTTTAAAGTAGGCTCTATGCCTACTGAGGAACCCAAACCTAAAACCCTGAGGATCAAGACCTGAGCTGAAATCAAGAGTTGGACGCTTAACCGACTGACCACCCAGGCACCCCAATACTTGCTTTTTTTTTTTTCAATACTTGCTTTCTAATAACATTAAGAAAAACATGCTTCCAAGAATAAATCAATTCTAAGAAATTTATTCCAAGAAATATTTTTAAAAATATTTTTTATTTCTAAAACTTTTTAAGAGCAATTTTAGGTTCACAGCAAAATTGAGAGGCAGGTACAGATTTCCCATATATGCCAAGAAATATTTTAAGATGAGCTACTAGATGAATACATTAAGTTAGATGAGTAAATACACTAACTTATAATGCATTTGTTTTTTTTTTTTTAAGTACACCTAACAACTAAGATTTATAGAGATATTAAAAGATACATTGTAGTAAGAAATGTACACATTAACTTCTTGGTCAGAAACACTTCACAGAATTCTCTCAAGACTTCTTACATTCCTATTAGGTAGGATACTATAAATTCCATTTTCAAGTACTCAGGTTGGTCCCTCAAGTATCGTAATGTGTTCACAAAGAGCCATGAAATAGTTTCAGTCTAATTTTTAATTCACCAAACTCCCTAAATTGTAAAATCTTGAACAAATACGTCAACAGTTTTGCTTTCAAGTATCCCAGGAACTAGGAAAATCTTTAGAAATATCATTTAAAGCAGTTTCTAAAAATCTCAAACGAAACAGCAGCACTGGGCTCATTATTTATTTATTTATTTATTTATTTAATTTTATTTTTAACAGGATGTGGAAACAAATTTTGTGGTACCTAGTGTTTGTCTACCAAATGACCACCCTTCTTTACACATAACACAAAAATTACCAGGGGCATATTAGCTCCATTGTCTTGCTGTTAAGCCCAGAGTGCAAGCAGGGAGCATGGAGTAGTAGTACTTGGTACCAAGGGGTCTACTGGAGAGATGCCAATCAACAGCAGAAACCCATGTCTGGATGAATTAGCTGTTCCACTTGTCCCTCAACATGCACTTACCAGGTGCTGTCCCACCACAGGACACACTACTCACACTGGTTGGTAGGAAATTTTTTTTAGTAGTCTTTATAGTGTCCTTCCTCTGAAGCAAAGATTTTTTAAAAAACTAAATTAGTAAATAGAAACACACTGGAACTAACAAAAAGGCTGGCTGGTTTTGTTTTTTATTTTGTTTTTTTAAAGATTTTATTTACTCATGAGAACACAGAGAGGCAGAGCCACAGGCAGAGGGAGAAGCAGGCTCCATGCAGGGAGCCCGACGAGGGACTCGATCCCAGGTCTCCAGGATCACGCCCTGGGCTGAAGGCGGCGCTAAACCGCTGAGCCACCCGGGCTGCCCTGGGCTGGTTCTTTAAAGGAGAACCTTTTGTTGCCTATGTACCAGTTAAGAAATTGAAATGAAAAAAAGGGAACTATTAGATAAGATAAATAGATACAACATCTGTAAATCTGAAAATGTCAAAAACTTGTCTAGGAGTTATCAAAAATCAGAAAAATTTACATTGACCCAAACAACTGTAACCTCTATAATCCGCTAATTACGTAAATAAAGTACCAAGCCCATAGAAGTTGGATTCTTCGAGGCAAAATGCTAAGAAGAATGACCAAACCTAGTGGAGAAGATGTGGAAAACTAGGTTAGGACAGGCAGACCCATTTCATGGGGCAGTGGGTGGGGGTTGTGGGAGATGGAGTTAATAAACCAAAAAAATAAATGGGAACATGCTACAAATAACACATTCTACTTTGGTTCTTTAAGGACGCAGCTTGATCTCTCCCCAGCGTCACTCATGTGCCCTCCCCTCAGCCCATTAAACGGTACTCCTCCAGCTAGACTCACCACCAAGGACTTCTCTCCATGCATGTGCATGTGTAATTACCAATTTTCAACTAATTCAGGTAATGCTGCAATCTAACCTTTGCACAAAAAATTACACCCTTGTACAACACTTCTATTACATAAATTCTCAGAAGTAAAACTGCTTGAGCCAAAGATTCCAAACTTCAAAATTATCAAGTTATGCAAAAACTTCTGTCCACACAGAATGGTAGGATTCCAGTCAAGTTATTCCTGGAACACGTGAGTGCTACTGTTGTGTTTAACATGATGGGAGATGGGTGAGAAGCATGCTGAGGTAAAAAATTCAGGTTTAAGAAGGTAACTATGGTCACGGAGGAGGGGTATACAGGAGCCCTGTGTGGTGAGAATTTGTGAGTTTTTCTCTGTGAGGTACATCACCTCATCTACACCTGACAGCCCATACAACTAACAGAAACTAACATTTCCCTTTTAAAAACGAGAAAATTGAGCCAAAGAGATTAAGTGATTGGTCATATACTGACTAGTGTTGCGGCCAGCATTCAAACCTGGATTTCTCTACCTCTTAAGCCATGTTTATTTGAAAAGGAAAAAAAAAAAAAAAAAGGACATACCCTGCTTCCAACAGGTATGGATATGCTTTATGCTTTATAATACACAGCTGCATAAGTGATTTTTTAAAAAAGATTTATTTATTCATGAGAGACATACAGAGAGAGGCAGAGACACAGGCAGAGAGAGAAGCGGGATCCTCGCAGGGAGCCCAATGTGGGACTTGAACTCAGGACCCTGGGATCGTGCCCTAGGCCAAAGGCAGCCGCTCAACCGCTAAGCCACCCAGGTGTCCCTGCATAAGTGATTCTTAAGAAAGCCTGCCGGGGGCACCTGGGTGGCTCAGTCGGTTATATGGTTAGATGTCTGCCTTCAGCTTATGTTTTGATCCCAGGGTCTTGGGATAGAGCCCAATGTGGGGCTATCTATGCTCAGCAGGGAGTCTGGTTGCTCCTCTCTCTCTCCACTTCACCCACCCCACCCTCCACTGGAGCTTGCACTCTTAAAAAAAAACAAAAAAAACCCCACTAGAACTCCCTGTTGAGGAGGTACTGCCTTCTCAGTGGTATCACTCCTATCTACCTTGGTATGACTTCCTGAGTCAAAAGAAATTTATTTTGTGTAGTTGGCAAAAATTTAAGCCTTTGATCATCGATGTGCAAAAAATGGCATCAGAGACAGTACATTAAAAATTCTTTATTTTGGGGGCACCTGGGTGGCTCAGTTGGTAGAGTGTCCAATTCAATCTCAGGTCTTGATCTCAGAGTTGTGAGTTCAAGTCCCATGCTAGGCCTAGAGCCTACTTTAAAAAAAAAAAATCTTGATTTTGAAGAAAAGGGCTAACTAAAGGTTAAAAATGATGTAAAGGAGGTCAAAAGGCACAAAATAAGTAAGTCATGGAAATGTATAGCTTGATAACTATAGTTAATACTATACTGCATATCTGAAGGTTGCTAAAAGAGGTCTTAAAAGTTTTTATCACAAAAAAAAAAACCTATGGTAACGATGTTGATTTATTGTGATCATTTTGCAATATATATATGTATCACATCATCATGTTGTACCCCTAAAACCAATGTTATATGTCAACTATACCTCAAAAAAAAAAAAACCTTACAAAACCTATAAAAAATAGTTTAATTGAATACCACCCCCCCCCCCAAAATGATGCTCCAACAGAACAAGGGTCCAAAATCAACAGGTTTGTTGTCTCATCTGAACACACCTATTTTATTATGCCTGTTTAAAGTACTTTATGACTTAAGAGTCTCAATGTTTGTTTCAATGTTTGTTTCCACTGTGAGAATAAAATAACCACCTCACAGAGAAGTTGTGAAGAAAAAAGGGATGCCTGGGTGGCTCAGCGGTTGAGCATCTGCCTTCAGCTCAGAGCTGATCCCAAGGTCCTGAGGCCAAGTCTTGCATCGGGTTCCCCACGGGGGGCCTGCTTCTCCCTTTGCCTCTCTCTGGGTCTTTCATGAATAAATAAATAAAAAATCCACTATTCCTTATCTTTGCCTGACAGTTACTTTGGTTTATCTCAAGGTGCTACTTTCAAGATCTGCACCAAAGTCTGGTTTCCCCCTTTTTTTCACTAATTTCTGTAACACTGCAACCAAATCTCTAAACATAAACCTCGTGCCCCTATACAAATACTTCTAAGACTTTATATAACAGAAATGCTAGATCAGAGTATTAACATTTCAAATTGACAGATATTCCTAAATTTTCATACAAATAAATTTATCTTATGGTCTACGGATATATTATAGAAAGGGGGAAATTAAAAAAATTTTTTTAAAAGGGGGAAATCATTTTATATTGAACCATGCCTTTCACACTTATGAAAAAGAAAGCAACATAGGATTCGAGGCTCCATGTCAAGTTTTCTGTACATGAAAATCATCTGAACTGTGCTCTTCTAAGTCTCATCCTTGATCTGTAACCCACATGTTCCCTCCTATTTCCTGTAAGAGTCAACCTCAAATTCAACTCCAGGAAATATTACTGAGAAAATCACTGAATGCTGTTTCTTCAGCACATGTATGAACAGCTGTAGTACTTTCCTACAACGCAGTGTCCTTGGTGTTTCCCAGGATGTTGTAACACACCGCAGGTCTTAATACAACTGTTGGCTACACGAAGCCTCCTTCATGTCTCTATAAGTGCTCTTAGAACAAATAACACCAGCAGAGGGTTTGGTTTGCCCTGCCAGTCAACTCTGGACTGAGGTGTGTGATAAGGGCCTGTCCTGCACAGCTTGGCCGAGTCTCTTCTGTTCCTATCACCAGTGAAGAACACCAAACGAGTAACATTAGTTCACGTACCATGACTCACAGGCTGCCACCATGCTCTGTCACGACCATGTTCCATCTATTCCAGGGGACACTTTAAGGTCTTTCTTTTTTAACAACTGAATTGATGCTAACATTCACCATAAATTGTTCTCAATGTTAATGTTAATCTATTTTGTCATTCTGGTCTGTGTGGTAAAACTGATAAATTAATCTTAATTTTTTTTAAGGTAAAGATAGAGTCTAAGTATTTTATCTCACTGAGAACATCTATACCATGCTTTCTTTTTCTTTTTTTTTTTTTTAAGATTTTATTTATTTACTCATGAGACACAGAGAGAGAGAGAGGCAGGCACACAGGCAGAGGGAGAAGCAGGCTCCATGCAGAGAGCCCGATGAGGGACTCCATCCCGGGTCTCCAGGATCACGCCCTGGGCCGAAGGCAGGCACTAAACCGCTGAGCCACCCAGGCATCCCTATAACCATGTTTTCTTCTGGATAATACACTTTTGTTTTTGGCCTGACAATGATAAAGACCTTTTTAATGATCAGAATAAACCTAATGTGTAACTCGCCCAGATCTGTCCCATTGCATTTTGCCATGACTGTGTGATTATTTGTTTTCTGGGCCTTGTTCCAGAAAGGTTTTAGGCTGCTTAGAAAATACACATAATCTAGAAGTAAAACAAAGGAAGCAAAGAAATAAGAGCATAGGGACCTGAATATAAAAGATGAAGCCAGGAATGTTGTTCTTATATACATTTGGCTGTAAGCTTCCTAGCAGCTAATTTAAAAAAAGAAAATCAGCTGCATAATTGAGTGTGCCTGGAAGAGAAAAACTATCCATTTGCTTAGTAAAAAAAAAAAAAAAAAAAAAACCACTTTTCCCGGGACTGATCCCAGAGAGCAACTTCTCCCTGTCTTCAGAGGACTAATGTTAACAGGCATCATCCTTGGAACAAAAGCCAAGAAGCTTTGCAAGCACAGCGTGGGCATGTGTCTTAGCCTAGAAGATACTGAGACAACTCCGCCAGGAGAAAAGCACAAACCTATTTTGTCACCTCAAAAGCTGAACAAAAGCAAAATAATCTTTCTGACACAGTGATGAAAGGCCATCAACACTTTTTTTTCATTGATTTTTAGGGGTAGGAATGGAATAAAAGTTAACACATCCACTATGAAGATTAAGAACAAATGTATAGGTTGTGTGAGGCTTTGGAAAAGGAGTTGTGGTCAGTAGAGAAGGGCCAAAGGATCAAATCTTAACAGAAAGAAGGTGTAAAGATATGAAAGGATCCGTTTACAGACAGAAAAATGTTCTCTGCTGGGATGAAAACAGGCACAATGGCCTATCAAATATAAAAAGCAGTGTTAGAAGCAAACTAAACATACCAAGAGGTGGTGCTCCACACGGATGGGTAGGGATGTGTACTCCTGGCAACAGGGTCTTAAAATAAAAGTTAACTCATCAGATGTCGAGGCGTGACGAAGACATTTCTGACCATCACCCAATTCCCTCCACGCCAATTTCATATCCACCGAGCATGCACTTTTAAAGGAATTTTTCCTCTGGGAATATAAGGCACCTCACATAATTATCCTATTTGACTAATGGCTCTGTGGCACAAATTACTGTTGTATAGAGTTCTGCATACTATGCCATGCTTCCAGGATTTGTATATGCAGATAATTTTATTTTTACTTAACAAAATTAAGAAGCCAGAACAATGGGTTATGATCAAGCTTTAAAAAACTCATCAGCATTACCCTTGTTACAATTCTTTGCATTTAAGCTAATGTTCACTGCATTACCCTTTACCTTTCTTCCTAAACCTTCAGAGGTGAAGGACAGTCACATGACCCAAGCTGCTTCCCAGTGGATTTCTGCCAGATGCCTATTGGCAAAACTTCCTTTGGACTTCTTGGCAGACTCTATGTTATAGCTTGAAATAACATAAGAACAAAGCTGCTCAACTGAAAGTTTGCATAAGTGGTGAAGTCTGCCAATGAGTAATTCCTAATCATCTATCATGAGGAGATACAAGAATGAGCAAACAGTAAGGTTAAGTGTATTTACTTTGTGGGGAACAGAATCTAAGACATCACAAAGGCACGGAGACTCGCCTGCCAGCCAACAAGACCAGCCTTCAGGAACCTGGAAGGATGCCAGTGTTTCCCTTTGGTTTGTACAAAGATACTCCTGGGGGTTTTTGTTTTGTTTTGTTTGTTTTGTTTTAATGGATTTGGGTCTGGAACCGAAATTAGGTTTACTCAACTCCATGACCTCAACAGAGTATTTAAGTCTAAAAAAAAAAAAACACAGAAAGTTTCTCCCCATAGCTAAGTAACCAAGGCCTCCTAGAGGTAATAAGTGTATACAGTAAGCTATTTACTCAATTTTTTTACTGACAAAAGAGCTGTACCTATAGTAAGAAATCCTAAGAAGTAAGGCTAAGAGAACTGATCTAAAAATCCCTTTCAACTCATAATTTTGTTTCTTAAAGAGCACCTTGAACTAGCTAAAACCTAAGAAGATGTTCACCTTTCTTGCCTCTTCGAGTAACAGAAAGTTAGCAATTTTAAGATCATGCTATTGTTCTGGAGACTTCTGGGAAGATTCCAAAGACACTATCACAATTACGAAGACAACAGCACTTGAGCTAACTTCTGCCAACCCAAACGCCAGGAAATAACATTCAGCTACGGATGCTCTTCTGTGCTATGCCAAGTTCAGCTCTTGCTTTGTTCAGGAGCCGCCAATTGCCTCTTCCCTACTGTTCAAGCATTTTTGAAAGGAGCATTTCTTGTCATTTCTAAACTCAAAGTTTGCCAATTAAGTACTGCATGAGCCAGCTGCTAGGCAGGAACTAGAGACTTTTTGTCTGTTGGAAGAACCAACTCTGGCTCTATTAGAAAAAAATCCACCTGGCAGGTTCCAGTTAGAATATATTGTGGGGGGCGAAGGGGGGGGGTGGTAAGCAAAGTTCTGGAATGGAACAGAAGCAAGAGATTTATCCAAAGTCAAGGTGCATCAATTCTCCCTTCATGTTACAAAGCAGCAGTGAGAAAACATGAGTAGAAAAATGAAACAACTCTAAAAGAAAGAGGAAGCAATACATAAAGAGAGAGTCTTTGAAACATTGAGTCATCAAAACCTCCTTCTTACCAGGCAATATACACTGAAAGTAAAAGAGATCGACTGCTAACCTACAGGCCATCAAGGATAAAGAGTCAATCTTAATAAGTAGCTGACTTCCCTGTGAGAGCTTCTAAGGACCAGCAAGCTTCAAACGGCAGCTGTAGAAGCCAGGCTGCTCCCGGACATCCTCACGTGCCAAGAGCAAATACCTGCCAACCTATACTCCTCTAACCCAGTTTTTACATAAATGTCATCACAGACCCTCACAGACCTACAATACTAGGTTCCTCAGAAAGAAGAAAGGTGAAGCCAAAGGGAATAAAAGGAATGTAAAAATAAATAGTAAGGGAAAAAAATAATAAAGCTTTGGTAAAGTTAATTATTGCCTTTATTTTTTTTATTTTTTTTATTTTTTGATTTTTTTTTTTAATTATTGCCTTTAAAAACAAGTTTGTTTGTTTCAAAAAGTCAGATCTACTAGGTATGCTTAATGGTATTAGTGATCTGAGTTTAGAAAAAGAACCAACTCTAATAATATATACAGTAAAGGCAAAGCTATTCCAACTAAGTGCCCCACAAAGAAGTTATATACTAGAATAAAACTTGTTACAGAGTTGTTCTCTTAAAATATTATATCAGGAAATTACCTCACAGCTATTTAGAAGTACAGTTCACTCTAACTGGTATCCAGAAACACAATACAATTCTCTGAAAATGATGTTTTCCCTTTGCTTTGATGGGAAAATAATCTGTAGGAGTGGAATCTGAAAGATCGAATTTTCTCCTCCAGAATCAATTTAGATTACTCCAGTTTTTTGCATGGTTTTTGTTTTTGAGAGAACTTAAAAGCTCACCTCCCACTCCACCCCCAGCTCTGAGAGATTCCTTCTACAGGTAAATTTACTAAATCCAGTAGGGCATGTTTAGTCTTCTCTTCAGTTATAGACACTGTTTCTCAGCTTCTTTTGCAGGTAGATATAACTGATGTTATGTGCTGGCAAACATGACTAACCAGTAGAACTATAAAAAGCTATCATCAGGCAGTGTCCTTATATGAAGCAGCTGTTGGATCTTTATCCTTCATCCTTGCTGGCTGGAATCAGACTCAATAGCTGGAGCTTGAGTAGTCAGTCACCCTGGTCTGGGAGACAGCATGATACTTAAACCACTAGGAGCACCTATCCTATATAATAAAGCATAACTACTACCAGCCTTGGACTGTCTACCCTTCATCTCTTCTGAAGAAGGAAAACTCATTTAAACCAATTTTTCTTCCTGTAACACACACTCAAATCTAATCCTGATACACATAGTATGCCAAAATATATTTAGAGGCATGAAAAGAGACATATGGCACCATCCCACAGACATGTTTAGCCTGGTACTTGCCTCTGGGTTGTAATAAAAGGTGATCCAGAGAAAAGGGGACAAGTTTTTGACCACATTTTTTTTTTAAGGGAGTGTGTGCAAGCAGGGCAGGGTTGGGGGGGTAGAGGCCCAAGGGAGAGAGACAATTTTTTTTTAAAAAGATTTTATTTATTTATTCATAGAGACACAGCTAGAGAGAGGCAGAGACACAGGCAGAGGGAGAAGCAGGCACCATGCAGGGAGCCCGACGTGGGACTCAATCCCGGGTCTCCAGGATCACGCCCTGGGCTGCAGGCGGCGCTAAACCACTGTGCCACTGGGGCTGCCCGAGAGGGACAATCTTAAGCAAGGTCCATACCCAGCACAGAGACCCATGTGGGGCTTGATCTCATGCTACTGAGACAATGATCTTTTTTTTTTTTTTTAAGATTTTTATTTATTTATTTATTCATTCATGAGAGACACAGAGAGAAAGAGAGGCAGAGACACACAGGCAGAGGGAGAAGTAGGCTCCATGCAGGGAGCCCGACATGGGACCCGATCCTGAGACTCCAGGATAATGCCCTGGGCCAAAGGCAGGCGCTAAACCCGCTGAGCCACTCAGGGATCCCGAGACAATGATCTGAGCCAAAATCAAGAGTTGGATGCTTCATCAACTGAGCCACCAAGCACCCTTTGACCACACTTTAAAATAAAGCATCAAAAAAAGATATATAAATATAAAATAAAATAAAGCATCAAACAAGCTAGAAAGAGCAACATACCCAAGTGGTATGTATTTATGCTTATCCCAAGTATTGTCTATGTGCATTAGCCTTGTTATTTTTTTCTAACATTTAAGTCATCCTTCCATAGAATAGTAAATATTCTTTGCAGAACAGTAGTTTGACAATGAATGGGTAACAAACTCCTGATGACCTTTACAAAATCATGAATTTCTGAGCTTCCATCTGCTCCCACTGAGATTTTGATTTATGTAAGTCCAAGGTGAGGCACAGGTTCTTAACCAGTTAAGAAACAGAGCAACTGTTGTTAACCTTGGCTATCGCCACACTGAAGTCAGTTGGAGAGGTTTCCAAAGCAGTGATACCAGAGTCTCACCTCCAACTCCTGCCCTGCGGGAGGACGGACTCTAACACAAAAGATCTAGGGTAATTCTAGTGTAAAGAACAAAAAACTATTTTTCCCTTGTAAAGCAGAAAGTGGAGAAAGCTATTCTTTACAGAATATTGCCAATTAATAAATATAAAAGATGGTAGACATAAAAATAGTAATATGATGGGCAAATTCAGCAATAGATATTAAACCCACTGGGGGAAAAGACTGTTGGGGAGCAAGATACTATTCTCAAAATACAATTGATAATATCTTAATCATAGAGGGAAAGATACCTTCACAATGCAGAAATCAGACAGACACTACCTTAACTGTATGATCAAACAACATGACCAACAATGAAACATGACATCATCTGCTTCCCAATGAGACACAGAGAAAGTATTCCTGCTCCCAAAAAAGGTACAACTCTAAGCCTAATCATGTAGAAGCAGTCAGTCAAATCCAAATTTGGTGACACTCTAACTGCTAACCTGGATTTTTCAATGCCATAAATAAACAAGGAGGGGTAGGGAGTAGGTGATACCACATGGGATGGACTCCTGCTAAAAATATAAAGGGGATTAGAGAGACATGACAACTAACTGCAATGCTTAATCCTTAACTGGCTGCTTTACTGAAAACACAGCTATATAGAACATTATTGGGGAAACTATGAAATTTAAATACAGACTGCCTATCAAATAATAGCATTGTGCCAAATTCTTAAAAGTGAGATGATATTGTGGTTAACATCAAGGTGAATTCCTTTGGGAGAATAAGTTTAAAATAGCACAATTACCTTTAATTACAAAGTTTGTAAAAATATATACCAAATTTTCTTTTTTTTTTTTTTTTTATTTACTTATGATAGTCACAGAGAGAGAGAGAGGCAGAGACACAGGCAGAGGGAGAAGCAGGCTCCATGCACCGGGAGCCCAACGTGGGATTCGATCCTGGGTCTCCAGGATCGCGCCCTGGGCCAAAGGCAGGCGCTAAACCGCTGCGCCACCCAGGGATCCCTATATACCAAATTTTCAAGACAGGAATACCTATGTATTTGTAAAAGTTAAGGCAGTTGCAAGCACATATTTTTGAAATCCACAAAAGCAAAGGTTTCTTCCATTCTGAAGAAAAAGTTAAGATTATGGGAATAGTTCTCCTTTTACAAGCACATATTTTTGAAATCCACAAAAGCAAAGGTTTCTTCCCTTCTGAAGAAAAAGTTAAGATTATGGGAATAGTTCTCCTTTCCCTTTAAATTTTCTCAATAATTCCTGACACATTCTTTGAGGTCTAAGACTAATATGCAGAGATAAAGTTAGTAGTTTATAGGAAAAGAGGAAGAACACACTCATCTGCAGCAAACACATGCAATATCAACATAATTTATCAACCATTCCAACTACAGAGATGATAGATTTGTCTTCTTTCTTAGCACTTACTGTTTTGAGTGGTACCTCCTGCACCAATTCAGAGAATCCATATGTGAAGTTGGGAATTCTATTATATCACTGCCTAGCATACATATAGAATAAAGTGCCCACTGGAATTCTGCAAAGAACTTGGATTGATAATATTGTCCACATTTTATCTCTTAATGAAGAGAATTTCCTTTTCCTGCCCGTGAAACCACCAGACCCTCAGGGGTTCTAAGCTCTTTCCTTCTTGCAGTGTTTCTACCTTTACTACAGCTTCTCCATTTTCTCCTGATCTCACTGGCTGCTTCTAATTACATCTAGCTGATTTAATTTTAAAATCTTGGGAAAAGCAAAGACCACCCTTCCAATGGCATCTTCCTTACATTTACTTTTGATTCGCTTTTATTAAAGCTCACTGACTCCCTTCTCCCATTCTTAAAACAAAATCTCTACTTGCTTAAAGTACTCAGACATTTAAAATCATAAAAGTCCTTTGGAAATAATGTTTTCGACATACTTTCACTTCTCTTAAAATAATCCTAGGGATACATGTGCCCTAAACTTAGTAATATGACAAATGCATGTACTTCTAATAAAGAAACTAGCAGCTATATTAGAAGTTAAGGCCATATTCTCTCAAATTACTATTTTAGGTTTACTTTTACTCTCCTCTGAAACTTTTCATATTATTGAATTCTGTAAAAACTAGAAATGTCTGACTCAAGAATCCTTAGAGATAATTCATCTAGTTCAGTTTCTTCATTAAGTAAGAAAACAAACCCAGAGGGAAGAGGAGAGTGACCTGGGGCGATACAAAGTGCTGGCAGAGCTAGGCTGGACCTGGGCTCTCATCCCAGGGATCCTTTCCTCAGCCCCTCTAAGCATCAAGGTATAAACATGTCAGCTACTTCACAGCACCTTTAGCTGTGTTGGAAAGCTTCAAATAATGCATGATGAATCTATTCACACTGATACACAGTTGAAATTTTGATGCCTATACACAGATTAATGGGCTTAGTTATATGGCTTCCAGGGCCAAACATGTTCAGAGTGGCAGGGGAAAATACAAATGTTGCCAACCATAAAGGCAGAAATACTGCAGGAGGAGGCCAAGGTTAAGGACAGGCCAAGGAAATTCTCCTTCATAAAAGGATAAAATATGAACAATCTCAGCAATCTGTGTTCTCTGTACAATTCCAGAAGCATTTTACTCTACATGTAGTCTGGGCAATGTTACAATGGAATGCCCAGCCTATTCCAGATGGACAGTTTCCTAAATTGGTATAGAAGGTACTACTCAAAGCATATATTATAGAAGAGTCAAACAGGAAGCGGGAGATGTAAAAACAAACCCATGAAGGAAGATCCTAGAATTTTGCCAATTTTATTTCACCTGTTTACCTCCAGTTTTCTCTGATTATTAACAGAACTGTGAACTATTTTTTTTTAATTACTATGTAAAGTATCTGCTAGGCTGCAAGTATTTTTATACTATCACTGGTCTCCCATTTTTGACCTTAGGAAAAATTTTATTCTTAAAAAGCAAATATAAAAATAAGGTTCTTTCTCGACAGTCTACCTCTTTACAAAATGAATAAAAGCAGTTTAATTGTGCATGTGCAGACATGCACGCACACACAGGCCTGTGAACAAAACCATCTTGAGTTCACTGTTTAAAAACACACTCAAAATGGAAAACATGTCTTTATTGACCTTTCATAACAGTTAATTTCCAAGTGAAATTAAAGACGAAGGAAGCCTTTTAAAAGTCCTTTCCTGGGATCCCTGGGTAGCGCAGCGGTTTGGCGCCTGCCTTTGGCCCAGGGCGCGATCCTGGAGACCCGGGATCGAGTCCCATGTCGGGCTCCCGGTACATGGAGCCTGCTTCTCCCTCTGCCTGTGTCTCTGCCTCTCTCTCTCTCTCTCTCTGTGACTATCATGAATAAATAAATAAAATCTTTGAAAAAAAAAAAAAAAAAAAAAGTCCTTTCCTTCAACTTTTGGAAATAACTTCTTTCCCCAACCCAGAGTCTCAAATTTTTTTGATATTTAAAAACCAATGCTGACAACTCTATTACCCCCAAAGTTCAAAAGGATAATTCATATGTCCACTCTACAGAGGGGTAGGTAACAAGGTTCTACTGACAGGAACTGGTAAGCAGATGCTGGCTCTCAACTAAGAAATCATGTGGGGACCAGGTTTTACATTAGATATGTCCCAATTAGCATTTAACATTACACTGCTTGAGGGCAACAAAGTCTGACTGTGTCCCTCTGACTGCATCCCACTCAACCACACAGAAAGCCAAGGTTCATTATCTTACCTCAAACTGTGGGTAAGGAGGAGTCATAGCTGAAGGGGGCCCTGAGGTGGGAGGTGGCATCCCTGAAGTGGGTGGGAACAGACCCAAGGCATTCAGATTTAATCCAGGAATTAAATGTGCTTGAAGCTGCAATAGTAAAAAAGGTCCCTCATTTTACAATTTAAAAAATCAAGTGTATTTATGTGACAATATTCAGATTGTGACCTCTTCTATAGTAAAGAAAAAATCATCTTATGACTCAAATTTTAGAACAAAGCGGATGTTCCAAGTAATTACACCTGAGTATATATCCGTTTATATTTCTTGATATTTTAAAATCTGCGTGCTCACTTGCCCCCCTCCTTGATGCAAAGCTACACTAGCTTTCTCAAAGCAGGAAACACACCCTTCCTTTCCTTAATGATCAGCTCACACAGTGCTTAAACAAATATGTACTCTGTATGCTACGGTCACACAGTAAATACAGACTGAAAATCTTGCTTCAATCTTAGTTGAAGAAGTAAGCAAACAAGATTTGTGCATTGAAAAGCAAACCAGATATGTAGAACGAGCTATTAAGAGATCTTTACTTTTTGGATAGAATTTGGCGGCCGTGAGTCTAAAGGCCTGAAACAAAGTCAAGATCTTTGAAAATCAGGTCCCATCCCATGTAACTATGGCAACTGAAGCTATCTTTGGAGTAGATCCAGGAGCCAGAAAGGGGATTTTGTTTTGGTTGAATTTTATAGAGGTTGAGGAAGTGAGGTATCGGAGATGACAGGGTTGAGATGTGAGCATACATGAGAATCTCTTTAAAAGGTGTATGGGGCTGGATGTACTTGCAGGGACTCTGAAACTTTGAATGAGCAGTGATGATGATGTGCCAGAAGCCAATGATGTGGGCTAGAACAATCCGCTTTCTTCTAGGTTCTTCTCACAAAAGGTATTCTATTATGTCCATATTTACCTTCTTTTAGGTGTAGGGCCCAAATGAGGAGTGTTTTTTTTTTTCCTCATTTACTTGAAAATTCAAAATGGACTTTTGAAATATTACATTTTCTGTACCAGTCCGTCCATCAAGAAATGCCAGCCATTCACTTTAATTGCCTTCATTGTGCTAGATTGTCATTTTTAATTCTTTTGTCTCCAAAGTTTATGACTAACCAAGTTTTAAATTTGAATTCTTAACAGTTGCTTTTATATGCATAGTATCTATTATAATCTCAGTCGTATTGTAGGCACAGTAGCCCCATTTTACAGATGAGGAAACCCATGCTTGGAGACTAAATAAGTGGTCCAAGTGAATAGAAGTGCAACTAGTAAGTGATTGAGCTGGGATTCAAACCTAGTTTACATACCCACTTCTTAAGCCCACATTCTTACTATACTAATCTTCAAGTTAATACAGGAAGGTATCAACCTTTTTAGGTAGGTATTAGCCTTCAATAACAGATAAGGGAACTAAGGCTAAAAGGCTAATATGCTACAATCACAGAGAGCCAAGCCCTCTTCCCAACTACCCTAGGGCGCACTCACTATGGTGCTAAAAATCAACTCGAAACTCTATCTAATGCTGGCACCATTTAAAGACATCAATATTAATGCAACTGAAAACATCTTTTAACTGTTCATCAAAAAATAAAGGCATGTCTTCCATGTTAAAACTAACGTTCATAGAAGCAATATCATTTTCATAAGACTCCCTGATTTTCTTCATTATCTCTTCCTCAGCTTTGGCACATGTTTCAACGTTGCCTTTAACTGTAATGGTGCGCTCTGGATTATACAGCGTCAATTCCTGCAATCTGCAGAATGAAAAAGAGGAGAAAGAAAAAAGAATGGAAATTATAGGAGGAAGACAGTTAATAACATTTCAGCCACAGATGGCAATTAAAACCCAAGTGTGGTGGCTGGCAATATGTAAAAGTGGGTGGTCAGACATGATGAAAAATGAGTAAGCCCCAAAAGACATGAATCCAAGAACTGTAAAGCTGCAGAAGAAAATAGTCCCCCCACCCCTTCTCAATAAAAATTACTAGGTGTGCATAGTTGAATGAAGTTCATGTTTGGAATACAGTATACTTCTTGTATATGGTGTTATGGTGAACCTTTTTCACAATTTAACAGTGAAACATAACATGATTAGAGGGATGTACAGTTTTAGTGGAAACCAAGAACCAGACACACATAACCATTAATATAGATGCTCCTAGTCTGCACTGACCAATTCTAAACATAAGTGGCATTCTCGTGCAATTGCATTTTCTGGGTCACCAAGCAAGAAATGAGCATGGAAATATTCCCAAAAGGCAAACCAGAATTAATGTGTCCAAACTTACTTTTTGCCAATAATTTTAGAGTTTATATAAAAAATAGAGAAAATAACATAAATCAATCCATCTTGACTAAATTAAAAAGTGATCCCTTGACCATTTAGACCTCTATAAAGTTAGAAGGCATTAGCAATATTCAGAAACTCCCTGCTTGACCTAGGTCCTACTGAAGCTTCAAAATCCACTCAGATGACATCTGAGGCTGCCTGAGCCTGAGCCAGTCAAAAACCTTGAGAGGAAGTAATGGGAGACTTAGTCATGGAAAACAAAACTAAATATGTAGATTGAAAGGACTCTGAAAATTGGTATCGCACTCCTTCATAATTGTAAAGTTAAAACTCTCATTTTTAATACTTAGCAGAATGTCTTAAGCTAAACATGAGCCAGATGAATGGGTTAGTATCCTTTAACTTTTCTCTAATTTGTTAAAAAGGTAAATATCTACACAATGAAGATTATGTCATAGCCTTAAAAAGTGTATTTTTCATCTCTGGTCTCAACCTATCTCTCCTCTACTAAGCATTTTATAGGACAGGTTTTTAAAATAGCTGTTTAAAATAGCTTTTAAGACTTTTTTTCTCTTAAAACCCTCCCTTTTCTGGGTGTAAAATTCAAGACAGGGTAGGATCATTTATTATATTTACCACTCTCTGAGTTTTTTTTCTTTACAGCAAGCAGGACTTTCTGACTTCCTAACACTCCCTCTTCTTTGAAAACTCCTTGATCCATAAACATGCTGCCTCTCTTTTCTTTCCATTCTTCCTGAGTTTATCAATCTCTTTTCACTCAGCTTTTTTGGGTACTCTCATGTCAACTAATAATAGTTACTCTCAAAAAGAGAAATTTTTCTCTAATTTTTTTCCTAAAGATTTTATTTATTCATGAGATACACAGAGAGACAGAGAGACAGAGAGACAGAGAGAGAGAGAGAGACAGAGGCAGAGACACAGGCAGAGGGAGAAGCAGGCTCCATGCAGGAAGCCTGATGTGGGACTCCATCCCGGGTCTCCAGGATCACACCCTGGGCTGCAGGCGGTGCTAAACTGCTGAGCCACCAGGGCTGTCCGTCTTTTTATTTTTTTTATTTTTTATTTTTTATTTTTTTTAAATTTATTTATTATAGTCACACACACACAGAGAGAGAGAGAGAGAGAGAGAGAGAAGCAGAGACACAGGCAGAGGGAGAAGCAGGCTCCATGCACTGGGAGCCCGACGTGGGATTCGATCCCGGGTCTCCAGGATCGCGCCCTGGGCCAAAGGCAGGCGCCAAACCGCTGCGCCACCCAGGGATCCCTTTTTTTTTTTTTTTAAAGAGAAACTTTTCCATGTAATTTCAGAGCATTCAGGGACCCACGGTGTGGCAGCCAGCTTCCAAGATGACCAACTCTCCAGTAAGCATAGCCCCTCCCACACTGAGCAGAGCTGACTTGTGTAAATTATATTAGAAAAATGACAGTGTGTGATTTCGGAGGCTGTGTTATAAAGACACTGCCACTTCCTTCTTGTGCTTTCTCGGATAATCCACTCTGGCGGAAGACAACTATCAATTCTTAAAAACACCCAAGCAGCCCTGTTTGGAGGCCAATGTGCTAAGGCCTCACACCAACAGCCAGCACTGTTTTGTCAGCAACACCAAGAGGCCCCAAGCCAGAACCACCCAGTTAAGTTGCTCCTCAATTCCTAACCCAAAGAAATTAGAAGAGCAATCCATGTTTACTATTGATTGTCTACAAGCTGTTAAATGTTGGGATAACTTGTTATATGACAATGGATGATAAACTAGGTTATATATTTAAACTTTGGGAGTATATATCTGAAAACCTCAGACCTCAGCTAAAAATATGAATGTAAAGTACTTACTTAGTGCTTTCCGCCTCCTTAGTAGGAACAGATAATGCTTTCAATATGAGTTAAATAGTAACAGTAGTTGATTAAGTTTGAGAGACAAAATTTAAGTATGATGGTATAGGCTAGCTCAAATACCTTTAAGATGGGAGAAGCTCTGCCTAATATATAACCTACAACTTAAAAACAGTACTTCAAAATTTTCTAACTCAAAGAAAGCAAGGCAGCACTTACGGAGAAATTGTGATTTTAGTGTCAGTGTCTTGCTCAATTTTTTTAAGGTTTCTTCCTTCCTTACCAATAAGACGGCCTACAAAGTTATTATGGGCTAATATCTTCAAGGGAATCTCTTCTGTGCTGTAAATAAAGAAAAAAGGTCATAAAATTCGGGTAAGTAAACCTTCTCCTAGGTAAAAAGACAATATCCATTCATTAAACATTTATTTCCTACCTACCTTATAGAAAGCATAATGCTAGGTAGAGTTTAAAGTCTGCTGACCTACATTCTAGCATGCATGAATAGAAGGGGCAAAACAAACAAACACAAAAAAACACTAACAAGTATTTGAAGTCAATTTTTAAAACCATTTTCTTTTATGCATCTCTGGACTATCTTCCAAGGATTAGGATCATTAAGAAAACTTCTTACTCAAATCCGTATCCCTAAATCCCCAATACCAGAACACAATGTATAAATACAAAAACAGTGTGATTTTGCTATAAACTTTAAAATGCACACCTAGAGATATATGCACAACCTATAGAAGGAAACACAAACTCAACAGTGATTACTCTTTAGAACAGTGTAAGAGCTGGAAGGGGGGCTTTCACTTTTCATTGTGTACCTTTTTGATTTTCCAAGTGATACCTATCACTGTTTTAAAATATCACTTGTATTATCTGGATGGTGAGCTTTTTAAATTTTTTTCTCTATTTTGAAAAAATAGCTATTATCTTAAAACATAGCAACATATATCACCATATAACTAGGATATATTTAATACATGTTAAAGATCCCTACAAACTAAGTGCTGGTGATTAGGTCCCCAGCCTAACTCCAGTACCTTCTTCTGGACTCCTCTTTTAGGGTAGCCCTGTGCTCTAAGCTCAAGTGGCATAGAACCCAAATTCAGCTCAAAGTTCCTGTGGAATAGGCATTTAGAGTTTCAACCTGGAACACCCAAATAAATCTCCAGTTTGCCTTAGCACAGGATTAGGGATTTCTCCACCTCTATACTCCCTGCTGCTACAAAGCAGGGCTGGGCAGATGACAAAACAGAGCTCCAATAGGTTCAGAGTAAAGAAGTCAGGATTTAAGGCACATTCTGGGTAAATCCCAAGGATACTTCCCGGTCCTGAGGTGGGCTTCTTATCCCCTAAAAGTGCCTTCTTCTACAGCTAGACTTTCCCCATTCATACCAGTCACCTCATATCCAAACATGATTGAAAATGAAATACTTAAAAGATTTATGCTTTACAATCAAATCAATAGTGCCAACTACAGTAGCTCTTCAGGATAGCATTTCCCTGTGTTTGTTGTCAATTCCTAAGAACCGTGTCCTAGAATGCCAAAATAAAACAGCACAAACATCAACCTCTTCACAGGTTAATCCTCTTTACTCACAATTTTATATCTTGAGCTTCCTTATGCATAATCTCCAGAATAGACTTACAAGCCGCAGAGGTACCTTCAGGGGTAGAGAGTATAGTAATTGACTTCTCAGCAGCACCTGCATTCTCTTTACGATGGACATCAATTCTTATGGTGAGTGCAAGGAAAGAAGAAAAGGAGAGGCATAAGCGTGTATTCACAATTAACAGAGTCTGTAAGTACCAACTTGAAAGTCATAGGACTTCTGGGCAAAGAGTATGACTCACTTCCCTCAGGGGTATAAACTCTTGATAAGCTGTCAACTTTGATGCCTTAAAGACAATCTGAATTCCAGGAATATTCCCCAGCCCCCATTCACCTTTCCTCAAGTAGGCACATCTTTTCATTCTGCCAAACTGTATGTGCCTAATTTTCCATTTTGGTGTCAAAGAACTAACATCTCATGTCAGAGAGCCTTGATTCAGACAAAAGGCATTCTTCAGCTCTAAAGCAAACAGGAGCTGGAAACACACACCAACAGGGCCACCGCTGGAATCCCACAAACCAGGCTGAACTCATTATGCCACACAGAATATCCACTATCCATCATATGAGACTTCACTCATCTGTTCTCTCTTACAAGGCTCTTTCCACATTTTGCCTCCTTGAGAGAGGGCAGTCCGCAAAAAAAGACAGATAGCAATGGAAGCCCAGGAGATGGCAATTCTACTTCAAAGAAAAACAAATTACTAATAAACACAAAATGATGTTTGCTTCACTAGTAATTATATACGTGTCAATCGAAACAAGATGCCATTGTGTTCCAGACGTTCAAATAGTTTAGATAAAATTAAGTACTGCTAAGAGAATGGGTAAGTGGGTACACTCACATTTTGTTGGCATGATCTGTCAAAGCAAAAATGCTTATCTTTTGACCCAAGAAGTCTACTTTTTATAATATCTCCTATGGATGTAGTCTCATATGTGGGCCTAGAGTGGTATTCCTCACCCTCGGCATTACTGACATTTTGGGGCAGATTAATTCTTCATTGGGAGAACTGTCCTGTGCATTGTAAGATGCTCAGCAGTATCCCTGGCCTCTACCCAATATATGCTAATAGCATTCCCCTCATCCGGTTATGACAACCAAAACTGTCTCCAGACATTACCAATTGTCTGCTAGGAGACAATTTCACCACTGGTTGAAAATCACCAGCCTAACAATGTTCACTGTAGCACTACTTATACAGAAAGAAATTTGGAATTCTCTTTAAAATGCCCATCAGAAAAAAAATAAAAAATAAAAATAAATAAATAAAATGCCCATCAGGAAGAGATGGTTAAGTAATATGTCATATAGCAGTGTAAAAACATGTTGTAAAGTTACAGGTACCAACATAGTAAGAAGTCCTTCATCTTATGTGAAAAGCCACACAATACATATCATGATAGGATTTCTTTTAAAGCTACACATGTTAGTAGATACAAGGAACAAGTCCTATAAAGTTACATTCCAAACTTAACAATAGCTACCCCTAGGTCTAAGATAAAAGATAACCCTCCCCTGCTTTTAAAAAATTTGGGTGCCTGTATATTTTGAATTAAATACAAAATAAGTCTTCTGTTCTTTAAAAACTACAAGAAAGAGGGATCCCTGGGTGGCGCAGGGGTTTGGCTCCTGCCTTTGGCCCAGGGCGCGATCCTGGAGACCCGGGATTGAATCCCACGTTGGGCTCCCGGTGCATGGAGCCTGCTTCTCCCTCTGCCTGTGTCTCTGCCTCTCTCTCTCTCTCTCTCTGTGTGTGTGTGACTATCATGAATAAATAAAAATTTAAAAAATAAAATAAAATAAAAAGTACAAGAAAGAAAATCAACTATCTGAAAAAGTGTGTCTGGGGAAAATCAAGTATTTGCAAGTTCCTCTAGCCACTGGAACACTAGAAAAGCTACAGAACTCTGGGCCATTAAGAATGACCATTTCAGGGGTGCCTGGATGGCTTAGTCAGTTCTGCATCTGACTCCTGATTTCAGCTCAGGTCACAATCTCAGGGTGTTGAGATCAAACTCTGCATTTTGCTCCACACTCAGCAGGGGAGTTTGCTTGGGATTCTCTTTTGCCCTCTCCCTCAGCCCCTCCCCACCAAATAAGTAAAAATAAAATATACTTGGTTTAAAGGGATCCCTGGGTGGCGCAGTGGTTTGGCGCCTGCCTTTGGCCCAGGGCGCGATCCTGGAGACCCGGGATCGAATCCCACATCGGGCTCCTGGTGCATGGAGCCTGCTTCTCCCTCTGCCTGTGTCTCTGCCTCTCTCTCTCTCTCTCTCTCTCTCTGTGACTATCATAAATAAATAAAAAATTAAAAAAAAATTAAAAAAAAAAAAGACCACTTCATCACACCAATAAAATCAATACATGGACTTCATGGTCTTAAATGTTTGAAAACTGAAGATTTATCTCAGAATTAAAATGTATAACTAAAATGTATAACTAAAAATGAGGGCAATGAGTAGTTGGGAGATGGGTAAAATAAAAGGGATTAAGAGTATACTTATCATGGTAAGTACTGAGTATGTAGGCAATTGTTGAATCATTATATTGTATACCTGAAAATAATTTAACACTGTAAGGTAACTATACACTGAATTATACTTCAATTTAAAAATATCTCCAAACCCTTAGAAAAAAAGAAAAAGGCAATTTAAAAATGAAACAATAAAGTCCACTTAGAAATAATTAAAAAGCGCCTTAGGCAATAGTCCCAACCTCAGGAACCATCTTTCCAACCACTGTTTCAATCCTCCATCACTGTAAGTATTCCTTATCTTCTAGTAGGTAACATGTTAATCTCCCTCCTCCTGGTTTATTTCCACCCATTCTCCGTGTTAAGGGATTACAAAACTCTGATCCTCTGAGAGAAGGAATACTGCTTTACAGCTCAGAGTAGCCCTCTGAGACCATTCCAGAAACAGAGGATCTAATAATGACTAGTTTCAACAGCAAGAGTTAATTAAATCCACTGGCAGAACTCTGTAAATGAATCATCGGATATAACAAAAATTGCTTCCCTTCCCTCTCCATCCTCCATCTTCCTGCCTTAAATAAAACAAACAGTTCAATTTAAATCATAGAAGCCCTTTCCTCTGACAAGGAAATGAGTAGCTTTAAAAGGAAAACTCTAATCTGCCATGCGACAAGGAAGGGAAACCATTTAATAATTAGTTTCTGCAGGTAACAGTGGATCTTTAAGAAAAGCAAGGAGCCCTTGAATTTTAATACTAAAACCAGGCAAATTTAAGATTAAAACTGATCTAAACTATGGTTCAACTGGCTTCCCCACTCCCTACATTCTGAAGCCAAAGACCACTGATTTATCACAAAGGTAATCAGTATTCAATATCTCCTGCTTCAAAGCAGAGGAAGGTAGGCGAAGGCAGGATCAGACATTGCTCTGCACAAAGAGCAGGCATGCAACACCACTACACACAGTTCATTTTGGTTCTGCATGAGAAATGAGTCAGCTAGTTCAACACAGGCATGGTGCCTACGATAAATATGGATATCCTCTTAAGCCTACTGGAACAAACATACAAAAGCAAGATACAGCACCATAGCTGTACTTTCAGAAGAAGACTGCGTAATTCCTTGGACCACGTAAGATGAAATCATTTTCCTTACTAAATTTAAAAAGCAAAATAAACTACTATCATCTCTGTAGCTGGCCTAAGGCCATTTCCATACCATTCTGTAGAAAGTGACACGGCCACTTCTCCCCAGTGCACTCACTCTTCTTGGGGAAACGTGGCAGTTGCTGTCCCAGATATGTGCCTAGTGTACTTTACAGAACTAAGGGTGAGCACAGTTCAGTGCTAAGCATCTTTGGGTCAAACTCTCCACACAGTCTAACAGGATGGTTAACAAAGCAAAATAACTAATATATAACTCACTGAAGCTTTTAAATTGATAACAGTATCTTAGATATATTTTAAGGGCATTAAACCTAATTTACACCCAGTCATTTCATTCATCTGACAAATATGAGAGCCTTCTACATGCCAGACAATCCGCTTGGCACTGGGGCTACTGTCATAAATAAAAACAAGTAACTCCTGCTTTCTAGTCCTCAAAGCTAGCTCCAATATTTAATGGAGAATTTTCTAATCCCTTAAAATTTGCATAGTAAAACTACTGAACAACAGCCTAAAGAAAAAGTCAATCTAACTACGTGGCTTAATCATGGGATAAATTTGGACCTGTGTTGAATGATTTTTTTTACTCAAGTAAAGCAAGAATGAAAGACCATCTCTGTACTGGACCCAGAAAATTACTCCCAACAACACTGAAGGCGGGTATCACTGGAGATGGGGGTGTGGATAGGGGAGCAGGAAAGAACCAAGAAGTGGCCCTTTTGTTCATCAGTGCCGCCCCCATCACAAGCAGATTAGGGATCATTTGTTTTCCATTCATGTGTGCAAATTTGAAGTTCTCTTTGAGATTACGGTTTAGCCTGAGATTTATATAAAATGAACGCTAAGGTATCAAATCACAAGGTTCTTCCGGATTCCCAAGTAATGTGCAAGGAGGGATCATAGTCACACTCAGAAGGACACTCAGAAGTACGTACTTGTACAACTTACTTTGTTATTAAGATTCAAAGAGGAAAACATTAATAGCCACTGCGGCCTCAGTGATACTCACTTAGACTGTGTCTGTTTGGTAATGTTCCGAATGGTGGCACCTTCTTTTCCTATAATGGCTCCAACAAACTGGGTGGGGACCAGTAGGCGTAGAGGCAAGTCACATGGTTTCTGCTTGGAGACTGATCCTGGAGACCCTTGCCTCGATGAGCCCCTCTGCCCAAACCCACGGCGACCTCGGGGCTGCTGTGAGGGGTTCTGCTGAGCAGCCATTTCATCAGGGATGTAGGCCACTTTCAACGTGAAGCTCTCCAACTGGAATCCATTCAGTTTGTCTAATGCTCTGGAGCAGAGTATGGGAAGAGAAATCCAGCTCTATAAACCTTTTGGCAAAGGAATACCCATCTCTTCCACTCAAGATTACTAGCTATAAAACTTCTGAATAAAACCACTGAACAAGTAGCAAAACCATAACACATGTAATCCAACACCTAACACCCACACCCATGGGGAAGAAAAGACCAAAAGATTCCAAAGAGAATATATTTACCACCTACCGATGAAAAGAAGAAAAAAAGCTTAATCAAAAGCGTTCGACAAAATGTTACTACCCATGAGATTAATAACAGCTTATGAGTACTCAAACAGCAAGGAGTCGGCAGTCTGTCTTGTCTGGTTTTCCTAATCAGAATGGAAAAGATAATACAAATATGTACCTCCCTCACTTCACCCTCCTAAAAAATACAAATATTAAAACATTTTTAAGATTATTTACTTATTAGAGAGAGAGAGAGAGAGAGAGAGAGAGAGAAGCAGGCTCCATGCAGGGAGCCCGACATGGGACTCAATCCCGGGTCTCCAGGATCACACCCTGGGCTGAAGGCAGCGCTAAACCGCTAAGCCACCAGGGCTGCCCCAAATATGAAAACATCTTAAGAATTTAAGGCCAAATATCCCTCAACCACTCGGGAGATTCAAAGAAATTAATACTCAGGATAATCAGTCAATAAATTCTCAGCACCTATTATGAGCAAGGCCCCGAGAAAATAACAGTCCCTGGCCTTGTGGAGTTTATGATCTGATCTGGGGCAGAGAGGCAGAGGTGCTGGTGAACCAAAAAAAAGCAAACGAAGCTATTTTCTATTTTATCTATCCACCCTTCCATGCATCCATTTACCCACCTATCTCTCTATATTTTGAGAGGAGCTCCACCTTTTTCTTGATTTTTAAACCTTATTATGGAAAAGTACCCAATCTTTAGCATACATCTCAATAAATTTTCTTAAGGCGAACATGCATATCCAGATCTAGGATATACCAATGCCCCAGAGGTCCACCAGGACCTCTATTCAGTAATGACCCTTCTCCTAGGCTTCTAACACCATAAATTTATTTTGCCTGTTTCAAAATTCTATATAAATAAGTATATATGAGTACACATTATGTATCATGCCTAGCATCTTTTACTTTTGTTTATAAGATTCATCTACATTGTGTTCTACCTTACTTATGCATTTTATAAGTCGATAACTCAACAAAAGATTGATAGAGAAGATACATCCAAGATTTCAAAAGCATACAAACACTCCTAAAAATATACACTCCCCAGTACACAAGAAAATTAAAAACCAATAAAAGTCCCACATTTTTTCCCCTAGGGTTACACAAAGTCTTTGCTCAGATTCTGTTCTAATGGGCACTGAGTTCAGCCCAAGCAGGGAGAGTTTTTTTTTTAAAAAAAAAAAAAAAAAGAAAGAAAGAAAGGCATGATGTAGTTTCTCTCTAGTTCCTCCAAGTGGTCATCTGTGGTTCATGTATTGTTTTCCTAATTTGCAGGTTCAGTTTCTGACTTGAATGCAAAGGGGAAAAAAGAGGTAGGTCTAACACAACATAGAGCACCACAAGCGCAGAATTGGAAGACAAGCCCAGGTAAGCAGACAGGGCACCATGTTCTCAAGACCCCTAATTCTGCTCTTTTTACTGAATCTCCTGCTGCATCACTGTCCTACAGTGTGTAGAGCACAGGAAGACATCCCAATCAAACAAATATAAAAGTAATGAGAAATTTCTTTGTCCGCATCATTAACCCTCCAAGACCCTTCCCAGAATCATTGTTAACTATGATAATGTCTGCAAATGAACCAGTACTTTCCATACATTTACACATGCATGTGTTCAGTACCCTCTTTAAAAGCATAATTGAACCTAATTTAACATTGTGTGTTAACCATACTCAAATTTATTTATTTATTTTTTTGTTTCATACTCAAATTTAAAAGAAAGTTCTAAGAGGTACAAATTTTCAGTTATAAGGTAAATACTATGGATATAATGAACAACATAATAACAGTTAACTCTGCTGTTTGGTTTATTTGAAAGTTAAGAGAGTAGGTTCTGAAAATTCTCATCAGGAGAAAAATTGTTTCTCCTTTTTGTATCTATGCGATGACAGATATTAATTGGTTTACCCTAGTAATGTCATCAAATATGTAAGTCAAGTCATGGTGTACACCTTCAACTTACACAGTGCTTTGTCAATTCTCTCTCAATAAAACTGGTAAATAAGAAAAATTATAAATTATACCTACAAATACACACATACATACTTGAACACAAATACAGGAAAGAACAGTGTATGGCTTCTAAATCATCAATATTTTGATCATTTTTTAATTAAAAATTGCTTTAAGATTCCTAAAAAAATAAAAGCATCATTGAGATCTTAATATTGTTTTGTGTCTTGCTTCCCCCCCCTCCCCAATACAATATATCATGGGATATTTCTTGGTGATTTCTATATCTGAGGGCATTATTTCGTAAGTTTCACAGGGTGATAGCAGCACACACAGCATAATTTCTTTTACCAATACTCTGATAACAGAACCCTAAATGAACATATTATTCCTTTCTTTCTCCCTCTTTTTTCTTAAGGAAAATGTGGATTAAGGGCCATAAAATATTTTGCTTATTTCTAACGAATGACAATAGCTGAGAAATTTTATTAACATTGATGAGGTATAATTCTAGAAAGCTGGAACTGCACAAGTTTCAATGAATTAGATATTCAAAGCAACTTTCAACTTTTTCAAAAGGCCATGGTGACACAGATCACTGAAGATTCTTTCAAAAGCGTTAAGGAAAGGATAGCTGGGTGGCTCAGTCAGTTAAATATCCAACTCTTGATTTTGGCTCAGGTCATGAGTCTCACACATCCTGTGTCCAGCTCCGTGCTCAGTGGATAGTCTGCTTCTTTCCCTCTCTCTCCCCCTCCATCCCTCCCTCCCCCCTAACTCATGCACACATGTGTGCACACTCTCTCAAATAAATCTTAAAAAAAAAAAAAAAAACACACAAGGAAAGCTGAATGCAATAATGAAGGTATTAACTATATCTATGAGCATAAAGGCAATACAGTTTGCTTTAATACCCTTTCCCACTATACAACTAAGTACTGCCAGCTTCAGAAGAAACAAAGTAAAATTTGTTAGAAATAAGTAACATTATAAAAAAAAGAAAAGTAAAAACTTCTTTCTTTAGAGAGAGGATCATACAGACAAAGACCTCCTATTCCATGGGGATAAACAGAGATACACAAGTAAATCACCAGCCGCCTCTAAGTATTCTGTGGCTATCTAAATAAAATCACACATGTCCCCAAGAAGCCGCTCTCTCAACTTAGCATAAACTCACTTCCAAACTTTGTTTTGCTTTAAAAAAAAAAAAAAAATTTTTTTTAAAGGGAAAAGAAAAGATTCTCTCATTCAGAAGGTTAGACAGCATGGTGCTCTGGTACCCAGTGCATAGCCTGGGCCCCAACCACGCCAAACAGACTGCTCCTGTCAGAGAGCATTCAGCACATATTCTGTGTATCCCACTAATTGCCAACTAAGAGTTCTGGACTCCTCAAACCACTTGGATATGGCTGTAAAAGTACAGGAGCAACCTAACTGCATGCAACAGCTTCCTCGTGATTAAAGATTTTAAGTTTTTAAATTTTAGGTCAATTGCTTTTAGCCTTTTCATGCCCAAAGTTTAAAATTCAGCAATGTCATCCGATGGTCTCCTGAGTTCATGAGGCCAACATTATAGTATTTTCACCAAACCTGCTGTATATGCAAGATATATGATAAACAATTATTATAATTACTCCAAACACATGTGTTTCCGTTCAACAGAACTCAAGGATGTTTATCAAGCAAGCGCATCACACAGGATCCTGTTTCCCATCATTTCAAGAATCTGCTCTGATGCGATTTTAAGAGTTAATCAGAAGGTTTTAAGTAGTTTTGCTAGCTGGTAGCACTTAATTGTGTTGATAAAAAGTTTATCAGAGTGGGTCACAGTGTAGAGCTGAAAGGGCCTTGAGATAGAGAATTAGTAGTTTAACTCAAGGATGAGAAAGAGGGAGATAAAGAAGAATTGAGCCCCAGAGAAGTTAAACTTAACCAAGAATAAATACAGTTCTGAGGAATAAAAAAAAGCAGGTGGACCAGGGACCAGAATTCTAATCCAACTTGAAAGTAAGTACCCAAGTAACCTTGGAAAGATTGTTTTCTTGTCTGGCATTAGTCTCCTTCCTGACAAGACTAAAAAGTTAATGGTTCCTTTACATTTTAAAACTCCAGACCTCACTACTGTATACCACATAGTTCTGAACAAAATGAGGTTTAGCCATTATTGAAAAATCAAACCATCCTGTTTTCTCCTTGTAGCAAGAGGCTGAGACACACAAATTCAGTAATTAGTAAACATCTGGTAATACCACTGCAGGGATACAACGTAAAGCAATAATTATGGACAAAGCCCAAATATTTACCTACAAAGGAATTTATTACTAAACTGGTTCTAAGGAAAAAAAGAAATCTCCAACAACCTAGATGTTAAGTAGACAGCTGGATACAGAGACTGTGGTAGGGATAAAAATACTATACAGAGATTACAAACAGTATAAATACAGTTATTGGCAAGACAATCTGCAGAATCTACAAAATTATCTTTGTCACTTTCTAAGTTAGGACATGGGGCAATGTCTACTAAACTTGATGGCAAATTTCACAGTGTTATTTATCTCTGAATGGCAAAATGGCAAGAGATTATAGTGTCTTACTGCTTTATCAGTCATTCTTTTTCCACAATAAATCTTCTATTTACATAATTTTCAAAGGTTAAGGGTAAATTTCCTCCCCCTTAGCCATCAGCCACATTGTTTCAACTTCTCCAGATGGATGTAAAAGCATCTGAATGCTAACTTCAAACTATAAATAGACTGTATTCCTATTCCCTAACAAAAACATCAGAAATAAGAACCCTAAAGAAAAGGAAGTATAAGAACCAAATGCCTACAAATTCTGAAGGGTTATTTCTGTCACACATTACAAACCTTCCGGTGAGTAATGTCTTATCCTTGACTGCATTATCTAAAAGTCCCCAGAGGACAGAGGAAACAGGGGATCCAGAGACCCAACCCTCTCTTGCTCTGAGACACAAGAAATACTAAAATACATACTTCTGTTTTTAATGATTTTCTTAAAGTTTTCATCATTGTTACCCACTTTATTACTTCAACAAATTAGTAATTCAAGACTTGAGATTGCAACAAATACATGTATTTCATAGCAATGTATGTATTATTAACCTTTGATTTTTCTTAGCCAGAAGGTGGCAGGAATTTCCATGTTAAATTCTTAGAGACACAGCCTTACTGAAGAATCCTCTTAAAAGTGGCATTCATAGAGCTTTGAATAACAAAGAGGCAGTCACACAGGTTTTTAAACTAGGACTCCAATTCCTGAGTATGGGTGGCTAAGCCATTATCTGAAATGAAGTATACTATACATTTATAGGGTATTATCAACAGCAATAAAAAATGTTGGGAAAATGTATAATAGCTGCTAACTTTAGAGCTTTTACTACCTTTTAGGTATTATATTATCACAAGTGTTTTGGAGGCACTATGTTAGTTTCTCCTAATGGTCTCATGAGCTAAGAACTGTAATTATTCCCATTTACAAGACAGAGGCAAACTAAGATTAACCCAGCCAGAGTCACAGTGAGAAAACTGGTGGCGCAGAGTCCATTCCTTGCAATAGGATTCTGGAGTATAGCTTCCACACTCTACTCACACCTACGCAAGCACCTCCCAGTTACATGTACTCTACAGTAACAAAGAAGCCAAATAAGATTATCAACTCAACTCTCATTACCTGAAGGTGTGAGCTTTGGATGGCTGCCAAGGAAAGAGTACGAAGAAATCACATCAGCCTAGTGTAGGCAGTAGATAGTCATATAGGAGCCCAGAGAACAGGCACCCAGGGTTCAGTGGAGCAAGTCCTAGAGGGACCAACTCCAGCTCAAACCGCTTCAAGCTGCTCTAGAAGCAACCTAGAATCAGAGGGGTGAATGTGAGGTCCTCTTTACTGGGTGCCTATATGCCAAGCCATGTGATAAGACCATTTTCTCTTAAGTATGTGTATATATGCATGAATATATTTGGTTTTTTTGCCAACCGTCATTTTGCAGTTCAGAAACCTGAACATCAGAGAAGTCAAGGTTACAGTCTGAGCAGTCTGACTCGAGTCCATGCTTTCTCCATCACATCCAATGCCTCTCAAATAAAATAAATTCTCACAGAAGAATGCACTCCACATTTTTTAA
Source organism: Canis lupus baileyi (assembly GCF_048164855.1). Lineage (NCBI taxonomy): Eukaryota > Metazoa > Chordata > Mammalia > Carnivora > Canidae > Canis > Canis lupus. The sequence continues at coordinate 24,048,925 of NC_132855.1, read as the reverse complement.
AACTTAGTAGAGAACTTTAATGGACAATTTTCATAACACTTTCATAAAATTGTCTTTTTCCATTTTTAAAATCTAGTAACTTTCTCTGAATACACCATTATTTTCTAATTCTCTTTGATCTCAGGAATTCTTGAGAGGGAGAAACCCAATTGGCTTATAAGGAAATTCAACTTGGGCAAGAATTAAAATCAGGTGATCCTCCCTCCACTATGTTCTTTCACCACAGAAAGGCACATCCTTGAGGACAGGGACCTTGCCTTTATTCACTGGCATCTTTTGGTTAAGTGCTGGTAATCAATAAATGTTAACTGACAAGGGGCACCTGGGTGGCTCAGTGGTTGAGCATCTGCCTTTGGCTCAGGGCATGATCTTGGAGTCCTGGGTTCAAGTGCCGCAGTGGGCTTCCTGCGAGGAGCCTGCTTCTCTGCCTATGTCTCTGCCTCTCTCTGTGTGTCTCACATGAATGAATAGATAAAATCATAAATAAAATCATAAATTAAAAAAACAAATAAATACTGATTAACTATTAGAATAAGAGATATAACTATTTCCCTTACTGAAATGCCCAATGCACTTGTTTACATTACCTAATTTATTAAATTACAAATTCCTAACAGTCTTTTTCCCTTTCTCCTTAGGATCAACAGGACCCTGCCAATTTCTAAAAACCACTACGAAGTACCTTTAGACTAAAATGTCTCTACATTCGCATTACTGTCCTGTTAGGATTAATGTACACAGTAATTCTATCTTGACTAGCCAGTCTGTACTTCCTGTGCTTGTACTCTTCTTAACCAGTTGGATTATTTTTTTAAGAGGGAAAGGAGTGTTAAATGCCAGCCTGTCCCCACTGAAGTCCCTTCTATGTCTCTTCAGTGCTATGTAAGTTATGTCTCCTTATAAACTAACTATTATTTCCCCCTTTCCCTAGCCTCATGTAAGTTTCCAAATAGACACCCAAAACAGGCCTCTATCTTCGAATACCCTTGGGTTTAACATGTTATCTCTTATTTTCCATCTAAGAGATAACTAACTGACCACCAATTATTAATGACAGAGCTTTGTAAAGACTGAAATATAGAAGACAAAATGGAGCCCTCTGTGTTCTTACTGCCCTCGCTTTGATGTCCCAAAACTTTCCTGTTTTCCCCTTACACAGTTGAAGAAAAAGTTGGGTTTTTTTTTAAAGCCAGTTTTACAATTTATACCACAATTTCTATAATATCCAGACACCTCATATAAACTTAAATATTTTCAAATGAAAGAAGGATACAGACAGGAAGGAAAAATAGTGTGCTTTTAAGTATATTCAAAGTCTCCTACTAACATTAAAAGTGAATCTCATGAAATCTCACTTGAGAAAAATGAAATTAACATATAATTAGTTATGACTTTTTACCCACTAAAATCAGCAAAGTCTGATGAAACCTCATGTTAAGGGTAACATCTTTATCCTATCTCCATGTTAGGGAGAATAAAGAGAAACAGACTCTCACAGTGCTAATGGGAACTTGAAGAATTTCAAGCTCTATGAAGAATAACTTGCCAATATCCAACAACAAAAAAGAAAGTATATCCATCTAGACTTAGCAAATCTAATTCCAGGAATTTAACAAATAGCTATGTTTACAAACATGCAAAATGACATGCAAAAAGGGATTCACCACAGCATTTTTCATAACTGCTAGACCCTTAATATCCAATTTGGGACTAAGTCAGTCATTCTATATCCATACAAATTATATGTAATTATAAGAAATATATTTACATGTACGAAACACTCAAATGTTAGGGGATCGTGCACACACAGAGGAGGAAATATACACACATTGTCTTCTATGTAGTTATCTCCAAGGAAGGGAACAAAATTGGGGACAATACTGAGAGGAAGGTTTGCACTGTATACATCTTTGTACCTTTAAAAATTTGTACATGTTACTAGTATTACCGATTTTAAAAGTAAGTTCCATTTGTGTTATGCAAATTTCCATCTCCTTCCCAGCCCTATCTTTCATCTCATAGTCAGTCCCCTCCTTGAGTAGGTGCTGCCTTCAGTAACCTAGGTGTGTTCCCACCCTTGCAGCTGGTTTCATCTTTCCCCTTTAGGGCTCAGGGTCAGTCAGCATGGTCTTTCCTTTCACCTTTTCACCCAGAGAGGACAGGCAGTCTGTTCCTGCCCATACAGTATCTAGAGGTGGTTAAGACTCCCACAGTCTAGTGACACTCAGCATTTTGCTATAAGCACCTTGTGGGCCATTCCGACATGTTTGTGTTCCAAGTTGCTCTGTCAAAGCAGTATTTGTGGCATCCTCATCTTGTCTAGTGCTCAGTGAGTTCATTATATCAGTCCCAAGCCTACAGAATTCTCTTTTCCTAGGCAAGATTATTTGATCTATGAAGTTTTGCCTGTCAACTGCATTGGAATATATTTTTCAAATCTCAAAGTAAATTACATTAATCCAATGTCTGCACACTCCTAAAGTATAATGGTAATCATTAGAAAAATCAGGGACCAAGACAACTTAGTATTCAACACTACTGTTAGTTCAACACTTGATCAACTTACCAGCTTTACATAAAATAACAATACTGTATGCATCATACCAATAAAGGGGGAGGGGGGTCTTTATGTAATTTGGCAAGGATACCCAGGCCCAGAGCTTTTTGCAAATAGGATGTTAATTCAGCTTCACACTGCATCACTTTATTATTGGCATTAAAGACATATTGAAAATGTAGTAAATCTTTACCAATGCTGATTCTTATTAGACATTCCAACTTAAAAAGAATGGCAGGGTCCAACTTTGCAAAATAAAACTTATTTCTGCTACCCAACAGCCCAAAATATAAGCACTATACTTAACCTAGTTATTATAGATAGATTAAAAGTTCCAAACTGCTTACTGTCTAGCTTGGTCCTTACTGGAATAGGTTACATTTACGACTGCAGTTTCCGAGTCAGTGTTCACTAGAGGAAGAGAAAAGTGAAGAGAAAAAAAAAGTTAGTTTTCTTTCTATTTCCTTCCTTTCACAAATTTGAAAGCAATTGAGAAGACATGTACCTTGCTCACAGCTTTCCACCACTCCATACTGGACTAGTAAACTATCCAGCACCTATCAGGAGGGGGAGAAAAAAAATTACAGATTTTCAATTTCCCAAGTTATTCACAAGGGCAGAAATAGTTTTAAAATCACAAAGTAATTGTGATGGAAACGATCCAAAAAAATTAACTGGAGTTTTGAGACTACAAAAGCAAGGGAAGGGTACCATAAAGAGCACATAGTGGGCTTCTCTTTCCTGCCTATTCCCAGATCTCTGACTTTAAACTTACTTCCTATGGCTAACAAAGAAGTAGCTCAGCAAAGTATTCAAAGCCACAGCCGCCTGATTCCTGAAGCTGGAGGAGAAAGCAGCATATATTTTTTCACACATATATCAACACATCATCATGAGATAAGGCCCCAAGTCAACTTTTATCTCTAAGATGTTCCTTTTCAAAGAATTCCATTTTGCAGCTATTATGAGCAAATCAGAACAGACTATTCTCAAGGCAGACTGGCAAAATAAATAAGAGAATTGATTTTCTATCCGGAGTCTTAAGTTAAAGAGTAACCTAACTGACCTGAAATTAACACTGTTAGAAAATGTGCAATTTGAAACTGTTTCTACCATCTTTCCAGCAGCTGCATTATTATTATTATACTGTGCACGTTGTTCTACTAAAGAGAAACTGTTAAAACAGTAACTAAGTTCTTTTATAGTATCAACTGCAAATGTACCTTATGGTCTCATCAGTATAAACCAAATTCAACTGTCCGTAGCCTCCAAGAACTGTGAAGTTTTTCTTTAAAAGTAAAAAAAGTTTTTATCAACTTATAGCAAACCACTTACTCAACAATTTAGTTGCAAAATTAAAAGACAATTCCTTGAGAATGTTTTCTGGCCCCAAGAACACAGTAAACCATTAAGAAACACTAAATTTTTTTTTCTAATTCCTGACTAACCTTTAAGCAATTTCTTCTAAATAAACATTTATCCCACGTGGTTTCTTTCAGGCATTTATTTTGTTTACTGATTTAAGCTTGAAATTTATAGTAAGGTTTCTCTGAGAATGCGCTTTAAATTTTTCCCCTCATTTCAAATAAGGTTAATACCTATTTGTGGAATGGAATAGTTACCTATTTTTATACTGCAGTTTTGATATGGTAATGGGAAAGAAGGGGTGAAGGCAGTAGGAATAAATGCCAATTCAATGTAAATAAACACAATTCTTAATTCTTCCTAAAAGCAAGTAGTTCAGTAATACATTAGTGTCCACACATGGCTTAGCTTATACTACCTTAATTTGTACTACGACACACACATATACACATACATTTATACGTAAATATATAACATATACATATACACCGGCAAAAAATAAATGAGGCAATTTTTTAACTTAAAAAAATTAAGAAAATGTACATCAGAATTTCCACTGCATATACTGTACAAAGTTTAGTATTTTCAAAACAAAACTGCTTGGGGGGTGCCTAGCTGGCTCAGTTGGTAGAGCATGTGACTCTTTTTTTTTTTTTTTTTTTTTAAGATTTTACTTTTATTTATTCATGACGTACAGAGAGAGAGAGAGAGACAGAGGCAGAGACACAGGCAGAAGGAGAAGCAGGCTCTATGCAGGGAGCCTGATGCAGGACTGATCCCGGGACTCCAGGATCACGTCCTGGACTGAAGGCGGCGCTAAACTGCTGAGCCACCTGAGCATGTGACTCTTGATTTCAGGGTTGTAAGTCTAGCCCCACATTGGTTGCAGAGTTTACTAAAGAAACAAAGCAAAACAAACAACTACTTGTCATGGTGTTATCGTTAATAATAAATGCTATTGGTCATCAACAATCCTGTGTGTAAAACCTCTAGTAATTAGAAACTACAATTCTATACACAATAAAAGGGGAATTTCATTGTGTGTAAACTGTACTTACATAAACCTGATTCTAAAAACAAAACACTATAATCCTAAAAAAACAAAAACAAAACTCCAGGTCCAGCAACAGTCTTGGTACTTAGTTAAGAAACACCACCATAACCTAAAGGGTTTATTTAGATAGCAAAGATGAATTTCAACGGGTCTTTGATGTCTTAATTCAAAGTTTTATGCAAAAATTTGGGGGATAATTACAAATGAGAGTAAGGAAGGACTGTGTATAGCCCAATCACATTCCTAAATCCCAAAAGGGGTTTCCAACCCCCAAAATGAGTAACCAGTTTTCCTCCAGTCTATTAGGTAGGCATTTGCCTCAATGTGCTATGTCAAACAGGACTACCAAATTGTATCATGACAGTCCAACTACTCAACTCTCAAAGAGTAAATACAACTTACCCTAGATAAGTTCTGACATTTTGATTTATCCTGCATTAACTAGGAAGACAAACATTCCTATTATCTGTCACTTAACCACCCACCCCCTAGGTTCCCAGGTCTTTTCAGCTGCTAGAACATCTTGTAGTTTCTACCTCTCCCATCTAGTTCAGCCACAAATGCTTTAAATTAAACAGTCTTGTTTGAAGATAAAAAGTAAAATAAAAACTTTCACTGCACATTTCCATCTTTTCCACAAATCTCTTCAATTCTCAATCCTAGATGAATTTATTTTACTCAAGCCACAAAGGAAACATTTCTCTATACGTCACTAAGTTTTAAATTCCAACCAGAGGGGAAAGAAGGCATCAAAGCAAATTAAAGCCTCAGAGGAAATGTCTTGGTAGAATGTCCCTTTTTTATACATTTAGGACTTAAAATCTCAAATATTCAGCCTTTAAAAAAAAATTTCACCTAAACGTAGAAACAGAATCGCATGATAAATGCAAAGATTATTGTTGTCCTTCATATAGCTATGGAAAATTAAGATCATTCATAATTGTAGAGGGTGGAAACAATCTAGGATAAGGAATGGATAGACAAATGTGGTACAGTCATACAACTGAGTATTATTTGGCCATAAAAACGAATGAACTACCTACATATGCTACCACATGGATGAATGTTGAAAATGTTCTATTGAGTCAAAGAAGCCAATCACCAACAAACAAATGAATACACACACATTAAGTGATTCCATTAGTAGGAAATGCCTAGAAAAGCGAAATCTATAAAGACAAAGTAAATTAGTGGTTGCATAGGGCTGGTGAGTGGGACTGTAGAGGGTGGTATAGCTGAAGAGGCCTCTTTTTGAGATGATAAAGCTCTAACGTTGGCTGTGGTGATGGTGCATACATCTGTTCTACTAAAAAACAATGAATCATACGCTGCAAATGAGTGAACTGTATCTCAATGAAGCTCCTAAGAGTAACTAAGATCAGTATTACTTGATAATGGCCTAGGGATTTTTTAGCCTTAAAGAGCTACTGAAATATAATGAACTGCACAAAATTTGTTCAGTTCTGCCATTATGTACGTTCTCCTGAGACCATCACCATAATCAAGGTAAGTTTCTTCATGCCCCTTGTCCATCTAGTAGGGTGGTTTATTCATACACAGAACATCGAAATAAAGATAACTGAAAAACACTGATCAGACTTCCTCTGCCACAGCAGCACCACCTCCACCACCACATGATCAGACTTCCTCTGCCACAGCAGCACCACCTCCACCACCACCTCTGCCCCCGACAAAACTAGCTAAAGTTCAGCAGTTCCCCTATGGGTATTCATGGGTAATTCATGCTCTACAGATAAACCTTCTGCCGACTGTTTATTCTTTATACCCATTGCCCATGAGGTCCCATCACCTCTGAACTATCTGAACTGAGGGTCTGATTGACATCTTGCCTCCACTCTACCACCCTGTCGCTATTCTGCTAGAAGTTACTACTCCTCAGTGGCTTCAAAATACCAATAGAAGTTGTCACAAGTTCAACATGGTGTAGGAGATCATCAATGATCTGGTACTGCCTACCTCTTCCATCCTCTTCAATATACTTCCCACACACCTAATGCTCCAGTCACACCCTGAAGACTGGGTAAAGCACACTTGTTTCCATAGTACCTGAGCTCACCTAATCCTAGAAATGAAAGCATTGTCATTTTATAATCTCTTCACACTGATCTTTATTCTCCCACTAGAGTAGTCATTATTAACCATAGTGATGTGATTGTCAGGTGTGTCAGAAATAATCTATTTCTAATGGTTATACTGGCTTCTATACTTAAGGTAACTTACATATATAATAATAGATTCCAAGTCTTCCTTATGTGCCCCAAGTGTTTCAGATGATGATGGGACATCGCTGGATATTACAATCTTTCACGCTACTCTCTTCTTAAAGTGCCTCTGGAAATGCCCCCAACCCACCTTTATGTCCCTCCACCACACAGAGCTCTACTAGCCTCTCTACTTTATAAGGAAAGAGACCACAGTCTTATTACCAGAGAACCATGTGCTCAGCTCAGTGAGGAACAACAACAAATACCAAAGAGTTAAAAAGAAGCCACAAGAGGGACACCTGGGAGGCTCAGTTGGTTAGCATCTACTTTTGGCTGAGGTCATGATCCCATGTTCCTGGGATCAAGTTCTGTGTTGGGCTCCCTGCTCAGCAGGAGCCTGCTTGTCCCTCTCACTCTGTACGTACACTTAATCTATCTCTCGGTCTCAAATAAGTAAAATCTAAAAGAGAGAGAGAGAGCGCGAAGCCACAAAATAGTTTTTGTCCTAAGAGCAAAGGAAACTGATTTCAGGTACCTTTATAAGTCCAAAGTGATATAAGCAGTTACTTATCATCAAATTCATATGAAAAAGATATAGAACCATAAAGTCACAGCATTACAAAAACCAGTTAAATTAAAATTCAAGGTAGGATATTTAATGATCTCTTGCCCTAACACACACTTTACCAAAATACACATACATGCACACACCCACACAATAATAAAGATTCCAAATACCAAAACCACACTCGGACTCTAGGGAGGGATTACCAGAAAGAAGTTACTTTTGAAAAAAAAAAAAAATTACTTTTGACTATTCCTCATTTTAAAAAGAACAAGGAGAAAATCCTCCACAGAATCAACTTTGGAGCGCCAAGTATGTGGAGATAAAGGGAACTTCCTTCAAATACAGCTCAACACATTGTATAGAAATAGGAACCCACTTTTTGCTATTTATGAATAAAAATCATCCCAGCAATTTTATTCTTTTATATCATCTATGAAAAGACTAGCTATATTAATAAAGAACAACTCTATATTGCAGGCCCCAAAAAGCATTTATAATCAATACTAGCACAAAATTCAGATAGAAAAACATTTAAAGAAGTATCCACCTTAATGAACATTTCCCTAAAATGTTACCACCATAATTACTTGAGTAACAATCAAACCATTTTCTCACAGAAGTCTGTTAAACAATTTCAACTTGATACGACCAAGATAAACAGACCAGATCTTTGAAAACCCACAAGGCACATCATCTTTATCACTGCTGACACCCAGAAGGCATCTCAGCCTCCATCAACCCACATGAATGGTCCAGCATTAGAGGTGCATAGACAAAACCTCACAACTTCCTAGCTACCCCTCAACTTCCACAAGTTAGATCCTCTAACATGGGGAAGAGGAAATAATATAGGATTTTATAAAATCACATGACCAGAGTGACTAAGAGAGAATAGTCCAAGTTACCATGCACATACACAGTCCCACACATCAGGCTCCCTCCATGGAGCCTGCTTCTCCCTCTGCCTTGTGTCTCTGCCTCTCTCTCTCTGTCTCTCTCTCTCATGAATAAATAAATAAAATCTTTAAAAATAAATAAAAATAAAAAGCTTATCTTTAAAAAAAATAAAATCAAATTCATTTTCACCTGTTTTCTTTTTTTACTTCTTAACATGGCTACCAGAAAATTCTTAATTGCGTAAGTGGCCCACATATTCTTTCTACTAGGCCATGCTAACCTAGACTGATTTTTAAAAGCTGAGTTAATCAACTTACAACCTAAGATAAACTCTAATAGCTTCCCTCTGTTTTTGGGAAAGGATCCAAAATCCCTAACAAGTGCCCTGAAGGCCCCATGTGACCTGCTCATCATCTATTACCATGCTCTCCTCTCCAACTACGCTGGCCTTCTTTCAGTAATGAATTATGGGTACTTTCCAGTAGAAGCACCGTCTTAAATATTTTATCTATTTCAATTCATTTAATTCCACACAATCCCATAAAGGAACATCCCATTTTATAGATGTGTAAATTATGGCATGGGGAAGTTAAGCGTTTCAACTTGGATAGTTAAGTGATAGAGAAATGATTTAAAACCACAGCTGTCAGGGATCCCTGGGTGGCGCAGTGGGGTTTGGCGCCTGCCTTTGGCCCAGGGCGCGATCCTGGAGACCCAGGATCGAATCCCACGTCGGGCTCCCGGTGCATGGAGCCTGCTTCTCCCTCTGCCTATGTCTCTACCTCTCTCTCGCTCTCTCTGTGACTATCATAAATAAAAAACAAACAAACAAACAAAAAACCCCACAGCTGTCAGATTCCAAAGTCCATACTTTTAACCACTTGGTCAACTAAGCTGCCTCAGTTTCCCACACAATTAAAATTAAATATAATGACACAGACTGAAGACAGTCAATCATTTCTTTGCAGGAAGATCAAAATCAGCCTTTAGTAGGTGAAGAACTTTAACATCTCCAAGGGTCAACAGGTTTCCCTAGCCCTTGTCCCAAGCACTATATACTCTGTTTCTATATATCTCAAACAGATGAAAGTATTAACTTGTTCTACATTTTACTAGCTGCAATATTTGTATAACACTCCAAATAATATAAAGTTAGGGTCCCCTTTACCTATTTCCAAACCAGTTACTTCCCCCAAACCCTCAAAGAAACCACTGTCAGTTTGATGGGTCTCTCCAAATGTTCTTAGAAGTATGTGTCCCATGAAAAGATGCTCAACATCATCAGTAATTAAGGAAATGTAAATGAAAGTCACACTGAGATTGCTTCATATCCTCTAAATGACTATAATTTTTTTCTTAAGGAAAATAATAGAGGTCTTAGCAAGGATGTGAAAAATTAGAATTCTCATATTGTGCTGGGAGAAATGCAAAATAGTGCATCCTCCATGGAAAACGATATGGCAGTTCCTCAAAAAAATTAATAAGAGAATTACCACATGATCCAACAATTCCTTCTGGATATACACCCAGAAGAAGTGACAACAGGTAACCAAAGAGATATTTGTACAGCAGATATTCCTAACAGCATTATTCACCATTGCTGAAAGGATAATATGGTATGTATATATACAAACGGAATCTTCATTATTCAGCCATAAGAAGGACTGAAGCACGTTATAATGTGGATAAATCTTGGAAACATTACACTAAGTATAAAATAAGCCAGGTATAAAAGGTTACATATTATACAACTCCATTTATCAGAATAGGTAAATCCAGAGAGACAGAAATCAGACTAGTGGTTGCAGGGGGCTGGAGGAGGAAGAAATGGAGTGACTGCTTATTAGGGTAGGGGTATTCTTTATGGAGTGAGGAAAATGTTCTGGAATTTGTAGTGATGGTTGTACAATCTTGTCAATATGCTGAAACCCAGTAAACCGCACACTTGAACAGGGTTACTTTCATAATTATGTCAATTTTAGTTCAAGTTTCTTGTAAAGTATGTGTAGATGTTTATATATTCACACATCCACCCACAGAAGAGGATTATTTTGTGGAGTTAATTTTTTTTTTTAATTTTTATTTATTTATGATAGTCACAGAGAGAGAGAGAGAGAGAGAGAGGCAGAGACACAGGCAGAGGGAGAAGCAGGCTCCATGCACCGGGCGCCCGACGTGGGATTCGATCCCGGGTCTCCAGGATCGCGCCCTGGGCCAAAGGCAGGCGCTAAACCGCTGCGCCACCCAGGGATCCCTGTGGAGTTAATTTTCATAAAATTTATTGATTACTGTTCTAAACATCTTACATATACTTTCTCAATTACTCCTCACAATGTGACTACTTTCCCCATTTTGAAGATGAATAAACTGAGGCAGATTTTAAGTACCTTAAAGTATAACATTACTTATCTTGCTTTTTTTTCCCAATCTGTCATCTTGGTGGCCAATTTATGTTGGTAAGCACAAATTTAGCTTATTCTTTTTAACTGCCACATGGATTTCCACAGTACAGGCAATTAACCTTGTGTTTTTTCTTCAGCGTCCTCAATCACAGCATCCTCTAAACCTCAGACTAAGCTGTCTGTGGCCTATCGCAACATACCACTGAGTCTGGAGAGCCCAGCAGAAGACTTAGAGAGAAGTGACTGTCTGGTCTTCCTTCCAGGCCTCAGCTCCCAGCTCCCCAACCAAACATGGGAAGACTAGGGAATCCTGGAAGTAAACATAAGTCTCAATAATTCACTTACTTACTCCTTTAGCAGAAAGGTAGGGATTATCACTCCAAACAGCTACAAATTACTAACGGAAAAGAGAGAGCAGTTCAAAAGCTTAATTACAATTCTAACATTATTATGGATGAAGGCACTAATTAAAAAGTGACTCATCTAAAGAGGTGAAAAATATCCAGGATTACAGTGGCCTCCAAAAGTGGTAGCAGACAATCCCAGATGCTGGCATTTTATCCATTACCCCTATTTGAAGTCTATTTAAAAATGAAAAATAAAAACAGCTGAAACAGAAGAAAGAGGTTGGTTCCAAAATCAGTACTGATGAGAATATTTCCCTTAAGAATTAGTCCTTCAGATGTGGATTAGTTATTCTATTGGGCTCTATGAGACCTTTTAATAAAATACCTGGAAGTGATGAATGGATAACAATACATGGTATAATCATACACTGGAAATAGTGTCTGGCCATAAAAAGGAATGAAGCACATACTACAATATGGATGCACCTTCAAAATTTATGTGAAAGAGGCCATATATCATATAATACCATTTATATGAAGTGTCCCGAACAGACAAATTTATAGAGACGAAGCAGAACAGTGGTTGCTACGGGATGGAAGAGCAGTGACTATTAGTGGCGATGGGGTTACTTTTGGGGATAATGAAACATGTTCAAGAAATTACATAGAAAAAAAAAATTACATAGAGGTGATGGTGAATTATATGCTTTAAAATATAAATTTTATGGTACACAAATTATAGCTCAGTTTTCTTAAAAAGCACGTTTAAGACATAACAGGATATAAACTTAAATAAACATAATCCACCATGTTGAAAAATGCCTATCATATCAGAGTGAACTATGAGCCATTTAACAATATTGTCATTGGGGCAGAAAAGACTTTTTTTTCCTCTTTCCTTTTCTCTTTTCAAATTTTGTACAATGAACATGTAATTTTACAATCAAGAAAAAAAAAATTAAAGCATCAAACTGGATTATATTGGCCTTTAGATTGTTTTCAAAAAAAGGAATGCCAAGAAAATAGGGTTCTCCCCTTCTATTCTTAAGGTTCTCACTTGGGGAGAGTTCTAGAGAAACAAATGAACAAAGGAAAGAGCCAAATGCATGAATTTTTTGGGCAGAAAAAAGAAAAGATGCTTACCACACCAACCCATTATAACTGAGCTATACCCTGCTAAGACACAGTGTTGGAAGAGACAAAAGAGAAGGGGAACAAAAGTCAAGTAGATTCCTTCTCTCCGTTGCTGTTTGTTTCCTATGACAGTCATGCATTTCCTTAATTGCTTTGAACAGTGAAGAGGACAAATCATCACAATACTGCCAAGCTATTGATAAAAGGTGCCCATACGTATGTTCTTGGAATTTCCTCATTCATTGGTCCAGTGGGGTGGGACGGTCTAAAGGGCAAACCAGGATTTCTCCCACAACTACCCATTCTTCTCAATCACTGGTAGTATATGTTCAAAATCAAGGCCTAACTTGGAGCCCAGCCATGTATTTGCCATAACTTAAAAACCACCCATTAACTCTTAAGTCCTGCTTTTGCTTCAAAATTCTATTGCACAAGCTTTCACCCACATCCTATCCCTCAGATTTTAACATAATCCTGCCATGTGCCATTCAGTTGTGTCTGTCTGCAGCTCAGGTCATGATCCTGGGGTCCTGGGATCGAGCCCTGCTTTGGGCTCTACTTCAGGGGGAAGTCCGCTTCTCCTTCTGTCTCCCCACCCCCCCCAACCCGCTGTTGCTCTTGCACACTCAATCTCTCTCACATAAATAATCTTCAAAAATAATATTCTTATATTTTACAAAAACCAAATACTTATTTTTAGCAGCTTTTCTGAAATTAAAAAACTCAAGCAATGTATCTGTCAGAATTTCATTTATGACCAAAAGTTAAGCTAAACACAAACTCACTTATTTCACAACGAGTGCATCATCTGCCACCCCAGTAATTATCCTCCCACTACTGTTTATACCATTGTTATGTTAAAATTGCTACAAGTCAAACAAATGGCTCATTAGTGACGCCTCAGACAAATATAAAAATCAAAATTCAGAAGCCCATAATAAACTCATTTTCTTCACGCAAAGCCATGTGTGGAAATATTAAGTACAGGATCATTGTGATCAACATGTCTTTAACACTAATTATTCACATACATACAATGAACGCTGATGGAGGTATAGAGTAAAATTTAGGGCAGGTAAGCAGACAGATTTACATGCTTACATGCAGGCTAACATGCAGATCTTATTTCTGTGACTTATGTCAAGAATATATAAAGAACTCTTAGAACTCAATAATACAAAACAACTTAATTTAAAAATGGGTAGAGAAAGGCACCTGCATGGTACGGTCAGTTAAGCATCCAACTCTTGGTTTTGGCGCAGGTTGTGATCTCGGGGTTGTGAGTTTGAGCCCCACATCAGCCTCCGTGCTCAGCGTGGAGTCGCCTTAAGTCCCTGTCTTCTCCTCCCTGAATCCCTCCCCTCTGTGTGCACACACATGCACAAGCTGTCTCTCTCTCTCTCTCTCTCTCTCTCTCTCTCTCTCTCTCTCAAATAAATAAATCTTTAAAAAAAGAAACTGGGTAGAGGGTGGTTGGGGGGGATGGGTAAAATAGGTGATGAGGATTAAGGAGTGTGCTTGTTGTAATGAGCACTGGCTGATGCATGCATGGAATTATGGAATCACTATATGTACACCTGAAACTAACATTACATTGTATGTTAACCAGAATACAAATTAAAAAATAAAAATGTGCAGAGAACCTGAATAGACTTTTCCTAAAGAAGATATGCAAATTACCAAAAGCACATGAAAGGATGCTTGGCATCATCATTAGTCATTGGGTAAATGCAAACTGAAACCACAACGATCTATTACTTTAAATCCCTAGGATGGCTATACTCACAAAGATAACTGAGAAAGGATGTGGAGAAACTAGAGCTCTTACATAATACTGTTAGCAGTGTCAATTCTAGAGTGGTACAGCCCACTCTAGGAAACAGTGTGGCAGGTCCTTAAAACTATAAATAGTTTCTTTGCAACTCAACAACTATACTACTACAAATACTCCTAAGAGAAATGAAAACATGTTCACACCATAAAACCATACAGGAATGTTCACAGCAGCATTATTCACAATAGGCAAAAACAGTGGAAACAACCAACATGTCCTTCAACAGATGAACGGGAAATAAAAGGTGATGTATCCACACAATGGACTATAATTTGACAACAGAAAGGAAAACATACTGATACATTCTACAACACAGAGATGCCTTGAAAACATTTTGCTAAGTGAAAAAAGCTAGACACAAAGACTATAATGATTGTATTTTAATGAAATGCCTGGAATAGACAAATCTATATAGACAAAAAGATTAGCGGTTGTTTAGGGCTAAGGGGTAGGTGGGGGAGAAGAGGAGGTAGCTAAAGGGTACACGATTTCTTTCTGATGTGATAAAAATATTCTAAAATTAACTGTGGTGACAGTTGCACAGATCTGTGAATATACTAAAAACCAATGACTTGTACATTTTAAACAGACCAATTGTAAGGTATGTGATTATCTCAATGAAGTCACAATAAAGGGGGGGGCACTTTTTTTAAGAATGAGAAACTGGAAAACAATCTATATACCAACCAAAAAAAATTTGTATTTTCAAATTATACAGCCTTCAAAAAGAATGGCCATGAACAGCTCTCTACAACACACCTGGTATGTACTAAGTCCTGCAAAACAGCACACGTTATCATTCCATGTATGTCAATAACTACACATGCATAGCGTGTATACAAAAAATAAAGAATGTTCAGAAAATTCTTCACTAAACCCCCTAGTCAGTAGTAATTTTCACTTTGACTTTCTGTTTGCCTTTTTATACAAGTGGCATGTATTTTATTTACAAAAAGGAGAACTTTTAGTTCATGTTGGTGTCATTTACATGCTAGCTAGCCTCTTTGCTTTCTTAATGCAAGTATACTGGCAAAAGAATTCAGAAGTCAACCTGAACGAGCTCCTACCAGCTAAAAATGAGACAAACTATCATCAGTAAAGCTAACAAAAATAAACTGAAACACAAATTAATATTATAAATTTAAGTATTGAGTATATAAACTCAAATATTTAAAAGTATCCGTTACCACTGGAGAACTGAGACTGGTAAATAGAATCAAACACTGCCTTTCTTGTAGGAATTAATCTCACAGTAACCACATAGTATCTCTGCAGAAGTTTCTCTTTATAAAAGTGTTTCAATAAATGAAAGAATAAAATTGAAAAATCACCCTTTTTGCCTCCTTTCATAAAATAATGGATTTCTCAAAAACCATGGATGCTAAATTACAAAAAGGAAACCAAATACGTGCTTCCTGACAGATATCCGTACTACCACCTATGAATTATTCTTGCTTAAAGAGAAGGGAGGAGTATAGAAAATCTGCATATGGCCAAGCCTTTTGTGGTCTCCACCTTGGCAACACAGCAGAATCACTTGGAGAGTTTAAAATACTAAAGCCTGGGCCCTAACACTGGAGTTAGGATTTAATTAGTCTGAAATATAGCCTGGACATTTAAAATTTTTTCTGAAACTCCCCAGGTGGTTCTTACATGCAGCTACAGTGAAGATCCCTGCTCTAGGCTTAACCATCAATTCACAGGAATATAGAGGACTGAGAAACAAAGCTAAAAACTACAAAGGTAAAAATCAACTAATCTATTGTGACAGGGCAAAAACGATCCAGTTTCTTCAACATACAGCAAGGTAACAAAATGGCATAAGAATCAAAGATTAAGAGACTTAAGAGTGGGGTGCCTGGCTGTCTCAGTCTATAGAGCATGCGACTCTTAACCTTGGAATTGTGAGTCTGAGACCCATGTTGGGTATAGAGATTACTTTAAAAATAAAAACAAGCTTTAAAAAAAAAAAAAGCTTAAGAGAAATCAACCAACTGCAAAGTATAGAACTTATTTGGATCTAATGTTGAAGGGGTAGTGTATAGAGGAAATGAGATAGGCCATAAACTGATAATTGTTCAAGTTAAGTGATAAGGGTCATGGGGTGATTCATTATACTAGTCTCTGTATATTTATTGATGCTCAAAACTACCCATTTTAGAAAGCTTTAAAAATTTGAAACATTTGGGGCACCTGCATGGCTCAGTGGTTGAGCGTCTGACTTCGGCTCAGGTCATGATCCCCAGGGCTTGGAATTGAGTCTCGCATTGGGCTCCTTGCGGGGAGCCTGCTTCTCCCTCTGCCTATGTCTCTGCTTCTGTGTGTCTCTCATGAGTAATAAATAAAATCTTTTTTTAAAAAAAATTTGAAACATTTTTTTTGAAGTTAAAGATCTAATATGACTGAAGAATAAGCCATAGTTCATACAAATCAGTAAGAAAATGAAAATTACCTCCAATATTCTTTAAAAGACACTTATAAGAAAATGAGAAACTTGCAAATGAGAAGACTGGAAGCAATTATTGGCAAAGCATGTATCTGATAAAAAGCTTGCATCTGTGTACCTCAAATCTCAAAACTCAGTAAGAAAATAAATTTTTAAATGTTTATTTAAGAGAGAGAGAATGTGTGCATGCATGTGGGGAGAGAGGTCAAAGGAGAGGGAGAGAATCTCAAGCAGGCTTCTTGATGGGTGCAGGGCCTGACATGGTGCTCAAACCCATGACCCTGACGGGGATCAAGAGTCAGAAGCTCAACCGACTGAGCTATCCACATACCCTAAATGTTCAAAAGACTTAAATAGAACACTACCAAAAAAAAATCTATGAACAGCAACTACATGAAAAAAATGTTCAACACTTTTAATAATTAGGGAAATGGAAGTTAAAACCACAAGGAGAGGGGTGGGTAGCTCAGTTCGTTAAGCGTCTGCCTTCAGGTCCTGCTTCTCCTTCTCCCTCTGCCCCTCCCCCATTGTGTGTGTGTGTGTGTGTGTGTGTGAGCTCTCTCTCTCTCAAGTAAATAAAATCTTTAAAAAAATTCTTTAAGTAATAAAAAAATTTAAAGATCCACAATGAGATAATTCTTATTCTTTAGGATGGCTAAAATAAGGAGGGTGAAAATGTAGAGAAATTGGAACCCTTATTAGTAGCTAGTGGGAATGTTTAATGATGCAGTCACTTTGGAAAATAGGTTGGCAGTTCCTAAAAACATTAAACATAAGGTTACCATAGGTCTCTATCAAGGAAACGGACAGCACAGGCCCACACAAAAACTTGTATACAAATGTTCATAGCAGCATTATTCACAGTATTTGAAAAGTGGAAACCATCCAAAAGTCCATCAGCTGATGAACCAACAAAATGTTAGAGCTACCCAATGGAATGTTATTTAACAATAAAAAAAGAATGAAGTATCAGTGTTATCTAGTTTGATATAATTACACAGAGGTATATTCATAGATGTGTATATACACAGGTCAGTATGCATATATATTTATTTCCTTGCTATCAGCTCTCAGAACCCAGAAGCAATGACATCCCAGTGGCAATGGTCGTAACTACTGCTCAGATCTTGGTTTCTAGTACCATTCTCCAATATAAAGAACCACAGCTAGAGAGACAGCTGATTCTAGGACTAAAGCAGGAATACAAAGGTGATTGTGGAACAACTTGTGCTGCCAGACAGTAAAAAAGTTCTCAAACAGAAACACACACATACACTGTGGTTAGAGTACCACAGGGAGACAGCAACCAGGTAAAAGTTCCCAGCAGCAAAAGCTAAAACAGTATTAACACAATGAATTAATATTGGATTATAACCCAAGATATAAAATGACATATCTAAATGAGTGAATAAATGAACGTGGGAGAATAAATGTTCATGGAGAAGAATTCCAAATAATTTTTATTAGATATTCTTGCCCTCAAGGAAGTAGAACCTAACTCCCCATTCCTTATGTGTGGACTATATACACAGTGACTTCTTTTCAATAAGTATGGTCTGGAAAGGGGATTGGGGAAGAAGGCAGGTAGATGAGAAGCTTTACAGTGAAACAATCTAACATACACTATTTTATCCAAGTGATCAAGCTTAATATCAACAGTGCTAAGTCATGTTAATAGTATATACTCTTGATATGAAGTAATAGGAATGGCATTTTCCTCTGTGGCCTCCCTACCCAGAACCCATAAATCCAGTCTAATCATGAGAAAAGCTTCAGATAAACCCCTTGGAGACTTTTTGCAAAATACCCATCAGTACTCCTCAAAACTGCCAAGGTCATCAAATATAAGGAAAGCCTAAATCAACTATCACAGCCAAGAGGAGGCTAAGGAGGCATGACCACTAAATATAATGTTGGTATCCTGGATGGGATCCAGAAACAGATGAATAACATTAGGTAAAAACTAAGAAAACGTGAATGGAGTATGAACTTTAGTTTATTATAAACTAGGATCCAACAATGTTGGTTCATTAACTGTGACAAATATACTAATGTAAGATGTTGTTAACAGGGGAGATTGGCTGTGGGGTATATGGGAACTTTCTGTACCACCTTTTTAATTTTTCTGTAACACTACCAACTATTCTAAAATTAAAAGTTTACTTAAAAAAAAAAAATGAAGTGGCTCTGTTGGGAGAGCATACAACTCTTGATTTCAGGATCCTGAGTTTAAGCCTATGTTGGGTGTGGAGCCTACTCAAAAAAACAAAACAAAAAAGCAAAAAACCAAAAACAACGACAAAGCATCAATACATGTCACAACATGAACACTTAATTATGTTAAGTGGAAGAAGCCAGTCACAAAAAGCTGCATATTGTATACCTCCGTGTATCTGAAATATCCAGAAAAGGCAAATCCAGAGACACAAAACAGAGTAGTGGTGGTCAGGGACTCATGAGAGGTGTGAAAAGGAAGTAAGTCTTAAAGGGTACAGGGTTGATTTGGGGGTGATGAAAATGCCCTAAAATTATACAGTGATGTTCCACAACTCAATGAATATACTAAAAAGCTCTGACCTGTACACTTTAGGACTAAAATTCTCAAAACTTGCTGGTTGAACATAAAATGGTAGGACTTTGAAAAATGGTTTGGTAGTTTCTTCAATGTTAAACATATACCTAATCTTATGACCCAGTTATGCCACCCCTAGAATTCATCCAAGAGAAATACAAGTGTTGAGAGAAAAAAACTTTTTTCCTCTACCAACTTAGGTTCCGTGATTGGGGAGCCTGTGAATTTAAAGAAGAACAGATTAACAGGAAAAAAATTACAAAGTTTATTCATAGACCCATGTGGAAACACAAAAGAAATAGTTCTCTAACTAAAGATAGGGATCAGCATGCCTAACTAGAGAATAAAAGGAGGATGAGAAAAAACTTCATAGTTCGAACCAGTGGGAGCCAAGGTTTGTGATAACGTTCATTTATAAAGGAGAGAATTGTTGTCTCTGTCTTTTTTCAGGCCAGTAAGACTCTTCCGGAAAAGAATTTATATCAATCTCCAGAAGTTTCTCCCCTCAGTCAGATAAGGGAAGCTTTCTTTAGGCTTCTTTCTAAATCTGTTGAATCTCAAATGTCTTCAGCTTAAAATAATCTTCATACCGATTCCCGAAGTCCAAGTGTGTCCCAAAAAATACACATCCACACTGACACCTACACATAAATGCTCATAGCACATTTATAATAATCAAAATGTCCATCAACGGACAGATATAGTATATCCACACAATGGAATCCTAACTTAGTTATAAAAAGGCATGAGCTACTGATTCACACAGTATGGGTAGATCTCCAAGTAATTATGCTGACTCAAAAAGCCAGACCTAAAGTATACACAGGACTCTTATTAAAACTCTAGAAAATGCAAACTAATTTATAGTGACAGAAAGCAGAACTGTAGGTGCTTGAGAGGAAGAATGGGAGGCACTACCACTGGGCATAAGGAAACTTTTAGGCAACAGTTAAGTTCATTTTTTTTATTGTGATGATTGTTTCACAGGTACATACTTACATCAAAACTTAAATTGTGAGGATCCCTGAGTGGCTCAGTGGTTTAGCGCCTACCTTCGGCCCAGGACGTGATCCTGGAGTCCCAGGATCAAGTCCGACATCGGGCTCCCTCCATGGAGCCTGCTTCTCCCTCTGCCTGTGTCTCTGCCTGTGTGTGTGTGTGTGTGATGAATAAATAAATAAAATCTTAAAAAAAAAAAAACAACTTAAATTGTATGCTTTACGGGATGCGTGGGTGGGTCGGTGGGTTAAGTGTCTGCCTTTGGCTCAGGTCATGATCCCACAGTCCCAAGATTGAGCCCCCCAGTCTGGCTCCCTGCTCAGTGGGGAGTCTTCTTCTCTCTTCCCCTCCTCCTGCTCTTTCTCTAATAAATAAATAAAATCTTTTTTAAAAAATTGTATGCTTTAAAAATGGGTGGTTAAGTGGTTGAGCATCTGCCTTTGGCTCAGGTGGTGATTCCAGGGTTCTGGGATTGAGTCCTACATCAGTCTCCCTGCAGGGACCCTGCTTCTCCCTCTGCCTATGTCTCTACCTCTCTCTGTCTCTCTCATGAATAAATAAAAAAATAAAAATGTGTAATTTAGTTTATCATAAAATAAAGCTATTAAGAAAGAAAAGAGCTAATACAGGTTAAGTTGTTATAAATCAGTACGAAATGAGAATTACTACCAATGTTTGACACAAGAAAAGGTTCTAAGGTTTAAGAGGGAAAAACAAATGCAGGAGATTACATGCAAGAGAATCAGTACTATTTCATAGAATTGTAGGTCCACGTAGGAGGAAAAAGAAATTAGATGATAAATCTTTATTTTCCGCATTATACTGTTTACCTAGTAAGTGTGAAAAGTATTATCAGACATACACTGTTAAAGAGGCCAGAAACAGAACTTACAGCCAAAGACACATGGTCAGTATGCACGCAGTGTTTTACTACTGGTCAAAGTCAGGTAAACATGTCAATTGAAATAATATTACCAATTTTTGCAGATAAAACTGGCTAAGACTAAGTATAAAGAAGTACAAAATTTATACAAAAGTCTTCTAACTGCAAACATTCTAAAAGTTCACATTCCAATACGCTAATTCAATTTATATATATATATACCTGCATAGAAATGAGGCTATACCAAGCCTTTTTTTGTCATTTACTTTCTTTTATCCAATGAATCTATATTACTTATAATGGGGAAGAAGGCGCATTTAGTTCTGAAAAAAAGCAGCAGTTCAAAACCAAAATACCAACTGAATAAGAGCTGACCTACCTATCCTTTGACCAACACATAAAGGATACAAATGAAGAAACTGAGTCAAAGGCAAGCAAAGAATATCACTAGATTTGGGTAAACCACTACACCTCTACCAGGTAGAGTTACTTGGAAGATCTGGGTAGCAGGCAACCCCTAGGACATCCCCATTCTTGCAAAGGAATGAAATCCTTCAAATGCTAGAACTAAATACTGAATGTGTAAGTACACCACCACCCTTATCTCTTTCCCTCCTTTTTCGTGGGCAATGTATACAGCAAACAGATGCCAAGACAATAATTATGCAGTACGCAAAACTCAGTTTTGGAAAGAAGACTAATCACACCTTGGGTTTGTCTTTGCTTTTCTTTCATCTCATTTTTGTGGTTATTGAAACAGCTTCACCCACTCCGTAACACTCACTTTGTCAGGGGCTGCAAGGACAGCTATGATAGCTGTGACGGGCTTTTAAAGAGACTTAGACATTCTGACCAATTACTAGGAGCCCATGTTCTTCTGCAGAACTGAGCCCCAAACAAAACACAGAACTGAGAACGTGTTAACAATGACTAAGGAACTACAGATTACTTCCTTAGAATCAAGTATCAGGAGGGGCTCCTGGGTGGCTCAGCCAGTGGAACAGTTGTCCAACTCTTAACTTCAGCTCAGGTCATGATCTCACGGTTGAGAGATCAAGCCCCTTATGATTCTATCTCTCTCTTTGCTCCCCATCCTCCCATCCCCACCAAGAAGAATCAAGTATCATTAAACCAGGCAAAAAACCTGAGAAATGCTTCATCCAAATGATTTTACACACACACACACACACACACACACACACACACACAGTGGGTAGAAATAAAATAACAAACACTATTAGTTGTCTGTAGACAAGCCCGATACATACTCTTGTTGAATAAACTGTAACATATAGAAGGAAGAATAAAACCAAGATGAGTAAGAACTTGCACAAGGTGAAGGAATGTTACTGTTTCTATGTGGATTTTCATTAACCACTACTTCTAGCCCTTACTGGCAAATGCATTTAGTTCAAGAAACAAGTACATTCATTGCTAAGCATTTGAAAACAAAGCTAAAAATTGAACCCAGTAAATCTCATTAATGCCATTCCACAATACCATAGCATAAAATATAGTACCCTCAGAGGCACCTGGGTGGCTCAGTCAATTCAGCATCTCTGACTCTTGATTTCAGCTCTGGTCATGATGTCCAGGTCTTGGGATCAAGCCCTGTATCCCTGCGTCAGGCTCCTCCCTCAAGTAGGAAGTCCGCTTGGGATTCTCTCTCCCTCTTCCTGTCTCTGCTTCTGCTCCTGCCCCTTGAGCCCCCAGCCCCCCACACACTCACTCTCTCAAATAAATAAAGCTTTTATTTTATTTTAAAGATTTTATTTATTTATTCATGAGATAGAGAGAGAGAGGCAGAGACACAGGCAGAGGGAGGAGCAGGCTTCATGCCGGGAGCCCGACATGGGACTCGATCCTGGGACTCCAGGATTGCGCCCTGGGCCAAAGGCGCCAAACCGCTGAGCCACCCAGGGATCCCCTAAATAAAGCTTTTAAAAAAAGAAAAAACAAGGGCATCTGTGTGGCTCAATGGTTGAGTGTATGCTTTTGGCTCAGATCATGATCCCGGGATCAAGTCCCACATCAGGATTCCTGCATGGAGCCTATTTTGTCTCTCTGCCTAGATCTCTGCCTCTCTCTCTGTGACTCTCATGAATAAATAAAGATATTTTTAATTAATTAGTAAAGAAAAATATATAGTGCTCTCAGATTAAAACATACACTGATGCCATCTGCTACCCTAACCAGCTTAGCTAGCCTCACAAAAATACAAGGACAAGGTATTTGGGTTCAGAATTTATTTGAGGGAGGGGATATATCAAAAAGAGATTGCTCTTCTCTACATTCAAAATTCCTGCTTGGTGGCAAATGGATGGCCAATACTGCCCAGAGTATGGCAGATGTGGCCAAGAAGGCAGGACCAAGTAGTCTCTACTACCTCAGTGACTAGGTTAAAAAAAAAAAAAAAAAAAAAAAAAATTAACAAAGGCTGGCTAAGCCTCACATGAGAAAAGGCAACATACTTTTAGCAAACTTTTTAAAAAGAGTCCCAGATTACACAAAGGCTCAGTTCAAGAAATAGCTAATTCAGTAAGTGGTGCTACCACAAATGGAAAACCATTTTGGAGGAAAAATCCAAAGACACTTAACTAGCTCACACTATATATACAGATTGACAAAATACACAACTATAAATGATGTTACCTCTGGATGATAGCATGACAGGTATTATTCGGTGGGGAGGGGTTCATTGTAGGAAAAAGAAATCAACATGTAAAAATTAAAACGTGTAGGGGCACCTGGGTGGCTCAGTGGCTGAGCGTCTGCCTTCGACTCAGGGCATGATCCTGGATCCCAGGTCCTAGGATCAAGCTCTACATCAGCCTCCCCACAGGGAGACTGCTTCTCCCTTTGCCTGTATCTCTGCCTCTCTCCCTCTGTGTCTCTCATGAATAAATAAAATCTTTAAAAAAAAATTAAAATGTATATACCTGAAACTAACATTATGTGTCAGTCATACTCATTTTTTCAAAAAGTAAAAATTACAATTAAAAATTTTTAAAAATTATAACTCCTTATAGCTTCTTCTTGTTTTAAGATGGCCAGTGGTCAATTTCTTAGGAGTTCATACTGAGGATAACTTGATACCTCAGTACCTTAGGACATTCAAGAGGTCTCATCACCTTGCTTAGTTAACCTACTTCAGCTTCCAGAATGAAGAACTTGCTGTCATCCAATCTCAGCACGTCCTATGCCCATGTGGTCTTCCAGAAGAGCCCTTCCCCTGCAGAAACTCTATGCCTATCACTTTACCACTAATCACTCTGACTCATTCTTCATGTTACCTACCAAACAGCACAGTTAAGAAGGCTGACACCTCATTCTTCGGAGCCTCCACATATATATCTTTTAACAAGTAAATCAGTAATACTTTAATATTCTTAATGCCTAAAAGCCAGTTCAACTGTAATCAAAGTCTCATGTCCAGGGAATGTGAGCATGTAATCTCTCCACCACTGAACACGTGCTAAGGAGAGGAAAGGTCCTACACTGCAATAAGCACTACTCTCTCAGAGATTCAGAAACCACATCCCTGGGAGGGAAACAAGCTGGGAGGGGTCAGAAATGTAGAACTGAGGAGGGACAGATGAATGATCTGGACAAGTACATATCAGATAAACAAATATTCCCTAAATGTGCTGTCTTCACACAACAGGAGAATCTGCACCTGTTACAAAGTAGCAGATATTATCAAGGGAGCAGACCTAAACAGAGACTTAATATGAGTTAAAATGGATAGGTTTTTAAAATATCATTTACCCTAAGAGACAAATAATGTTCTTCTTGCATCCCAGCTGCACGCAATTGGTTGTGATTATTTGGAGCTTTGTATAAGAAGGATTCTAAGGCTTAATCTAAGCTCAGTGGAAAAAGAGTTTCTCTACTAGAGTCCCCCTGCTGTGCAAGGAAGGAGGAATGGCAACCTTGGATTTCCCACCACTGATCCTTGATAGGCCACAGGGTTACTGCAACTGGTACACAAATTCATACATGCTTTCATGAATTTTTGGTAAAATGACTAACAATGAATCTTACAGATGTGTGCGTACCACAATTTTTTGGATGTATTTGATTTTAAGAACTATTTAGGCTTACTGAGAGTCTCATTTTCTAAAAGGAGGGAACCATCTATCTAGTCCACACACCAAGGTCTTTTAGGTACCAAAAAACCTGCATGACTATTAACTATTAACTACTTCCCCAAAGAAGGAAGCAACTTAGAAAAGACAATCAAAAAAAAAAAAAAAAAAAGAAAAGAAAAGAAAAGACAATCAACACAGGATTTTTTTTTTTTTTTTTAATTTCTATGAGGAAAAATAAAGCCAGGGGAAATTCAGGTTTAAAAAAGTTAGTATGGGGGATCCCTGGGTGGCTTAGTGGTTTAGTGCCTGCCTTCAGCCCAGGGTGTGATCCTGGAGTCACAGGATCAAGTCCTGGATCGGGCTCCCTGCATGGGGCCTGTTTCTCCCTCTGCCTGTGTCTCTGCCTCTTTCTCTCTGTCTCTCATGAATAAATAAATAAAATCTTTAAAAATTTTGTTTTGTTTTAATCAAAAAGTTAGTATGAAGTTAGTGGTAAAGTTAAAACTCCAGGGGATCCCTGGGGGGCTCAGTGGTTTAGCGCCTGCCTTTGGCCCAGGGCGCGATCCTGGAGTCCTACGATCGAGTCCCGCGTCGGGCTCCGGGCATGAAGCCTGCTTCTCCCTCCTCCTGTGTTTCTGCCTCTCCCTCCCTCTCTCTCTCTCTCTCTCTCAAATAAATAAATCTTAAAAAAAAAAAAAAGTTAAAACTCTATACTGTAAGGTTGAGGTGATCCTTTAAACTCAGTAAGAAACAACACACCAAGCTGAACCCAGTCAGCAGAAAATAAGCTCTTGCAAGCAGAAAGGCTCTATCGTGTACTACAAAGCTCCGTCTCTCCTAGCAGAGGGAAGCATATGAGCAAAGGTCCTCTTATTAAACAAACATTAATTTAACAGCAAGTCAGGGTAAATTTCCTAGCATACAGAAACAAAACTGTGTCTGATGAAATACTTGCCCATGTTTAGTTAAGCAAGGAACTAACATGATTAAGTCATATTTTTTATGGAAAAGAAATCAGGAAGATTATTTGAAATGAGAAGTACTTGTTCAGCTGGGCAACTTCAGGTCCTATTCAACAATACTGGAATACTGGAACTAAACAGAACATGCTCAGAGTTGACGGGCATCAGATTTGCTGAGAAAGGAGAATGTGGAGGTAATGATGGGTGTAAACTCAGGAGGGCTTAGCATTAATCCATCCTAATGAGGCTGGCATCTGGGGGCACAGCCTGCTCAATAACAGCCATAAAGAGCATCACTCAATGATGTTTCTGAGTTCTTTGTGACTCATTTATTCAACACTAAGGCCTGAAGTTTTTCTTTAAAAGAGAAAAAAATATTTCTCCCAAAACATGAAGTTAAATTTGAAGAAACACTATGAGAAGGTCTAACCAAAAACACCTGAACTACTTAAAACAAGTAACCAAAGCAAGATAAAATACCTGCAAAGAATCTCTCTAAAGCACAACCCGCTAATGAAGAGCCCAACATAGCTTTCTAACAAGATTTCAATTTATTCCCACAAAAAAAAACCCCACAGACACATCCTTTAAAAAAACAAACAAACAAACAAACAAACAAACAAAAACTTCAGTGAACTGATCTGTACTTCAATTAAATTCACTGACCTGGGACACAAATTTTTCTTAATTTTTTTTTAGTTTATTTATTAAGTAATCTCTACACTCAACATGTGGCTTGAACTCATGACCCCGTGATCAAGAACCACACACTATAAGCCAGCCAGGCATCCCTACATTCTATTTTTTATGCCTACCTTCTCCACCTCTTCCCAAAATCCAGTGGGATTATTTTTAACCTGTTAAAGAGTTGGGGCACCTGAGTGGCTCAGTCAGCTAAGTGTCTGCCTTCAGCTCAGGCCATGATCTTGGGGTCTTGGGATCGAGCCCCGCGTAGGTTTCCTGTTCAGTGGGGAGTCTGCCTCTCCACCACCACTGATGCTCTCTCTCAAATAAGTAAATAAGTAAATGAATGAATGAATGAATGAATGAATGAATAAATAAATAAATAAATAAATAAATAAATAAATAAAATCTTTAAAAACAAAAACGCTATCATAGACCTGAAAACATCTCCAACCAAGAGATGTTCACTGTGTGGATACAACCAGCTAGTCCACACCAGGGAATGTTCTGGGTCTTTGATAACAACTTGGGGGGTGGAGGGGGTACTATCTTCTGCCCCCAAAGTGTAAGGTCTAATAGGGGAATAGAAACAAATTAGAAGACAATTAAAATATGAAATGCTAAGTGGTACTATAGTGCTAAGTATGGGAGAAATAGAGGAGACACACCTAATAATGCAAAATGGCAGAAAAATGTAATAAGGAAGGCTTTGTACAAGAAATGACATCTAAATCAATGGCTAATTAACACGAATTAAGAAGGAGAGGAGAGACTGGAAGAGAAAACATGTATGGCAAATGCTCTGAAACTAAGCACATGGTGGGGTTGAGGAAGCAAAGTCCTTCAGTATAGCAAGGCACAGAGGATAATAATTCCAACCGAAGGACAAATTTCTTGAAGAAGCGTATTTGTAATAAAGCACTTGTGTTATTTGCTGGTTCTCACAAGGATCCTCAAAGGACCATATTGTTAGTCCCCCTTGTCACAGGTGGTCAAGAGGCTCTGAACGGGTATCCTCTTTGCTGCAAGTCTCAGGCTACAAGAACTTGCCCTCAAAGTTCCCAGTCTTTCTACTCCGTTTTTCTGGGGCTTGCTTGATATTCAGTTATAGAAACCCCATCACCTCACCTTATACTCTATGACAACAGTTTCCCATATTTATATGGAGAGTAAGCAAGACATTACAAAGATTTAGTAAAAATCAGAGCTAGGAAGAATCCATTTTTTTTTTTTTTGAACCCAGAGAAGCTGACTTCATACAATATAAAGCTGCTCTAGGTAGCAGATCCAGCTCTCTCACAATAGTAGAGACTCAAACAGGTTCAGTGAGGGCTTATAAAAACAGGCAGGAGCAAGGAAGGGGAGGGGAGAAGCTCTGGGAAGGGAAATCAAAATGGCACTAGGCCCCGCAGAGCACCCTTTTGTCAACTGGCCAAGGAAAAATCTGAGATGGCACACACTTCATCACCTTGAACCCGATGTCAGGCTGAAGTCTTTTCTCTGGGGGTCTCGAAAGGCACCAAGTTACTAACTGGCCTGATATACACATGTACCTCCTTCATGTTATCTGATGGGAATGCCATACCCGCTACACAAAAGGACAAGCTGTGTTCTGAACAGAGATCCCTCTAGGTTGTGAAGAACTTAATCTTCACATGTTTCCTGTGATTAGAGTCCCCACTCTTGGGACTGCAGCACTACCATTTATTTGACATCTAAGTGCTGACCACACCAGGTCCTACTGTGGCAATGTGAATAATGGTCCCAGATATGTCTACCTCTTAATCCCTGAAACCTGTGCATGTTATTTCATATGGCAAAAGAGACTTTGTAGACATCATTAAAAATTTGAGATAGGGAGAATATCCCAAGTGGGCCTGATGTAATCACAAGGTTCCTTATAAAAGGAACACAAGAGGAGTCAAAGTCAAAGAGAAGGTCACAGGACAAAAGCAGCAGAGACTGGAGTGAAGCAGTCTGAAGATGGAGGAAGAGGCCAAGGAAGGCCACAGGTGGCCTCTAGAAGCTGCAAAAGTCAAGGAGATACATTCTCCTCTGGAGTCTCCAGAAACAATCAAGCCCTGCCAACACCTTGACTTTAGCCCACTGAGAGGAATTTTAGACTCTTGGCTTCTAAAATTGTAAGAGAATAAATGTCTGTTATTTTAAGCCACCAAGTTTGTGGTAATTGATTACAGCAGCAATAGGAAACTAATCCACCTATGTTTATGTGTAGCATGTCAAATTTTCTGTGTCAGTCACCCCTGAATTCCCTTAAAACAATCCAGAAAATAACAACAAAGTTAACGAATACAGATAAAACAAGAACAGAATATTGATAATCTTTAAACCTGGATACATAAGTGTTCATTATACTATTTTCTCTAGGTGTATGTTTGAAAACTCCCCAAACACAGAATTTTTAGAAGTCATTTCTAAATTCCTAAGGAAGGTACCACATTTCTACAACTTCCCCCAAGATGTTGGGATGCTCTAGTAAATACTACAGACTGGGTGACTTAACAGAAATTTATTTTTCACAGTTTTAGAGGCTGGAAGTCCAAGATTAGGGTGCCAGCATGACTGGGTTCTTAGTGAGGACCCTGTTCCTGGTTTACAGACAGTCCCCTTCTTGCTCTGTCCTCACATGGTGGAGAGCAACTATCCCTGGTGTCTCTTCTTGTCAGGGCACTCATTAATGCCCTTCACAGGGCTCTATTCTCATGACCTAATCATCTCCCAAAAGGCCTACCTCCAAATATCCTCATGCTGAGGATTAGGAATTCAACATGAATTCTGGGGAGACACAAACATTCAGTCCATAGTACCCACTAAGGCCAGATGAGCCAACAGTTTCTCCAACACTGAAACACGATGTGATTTCTGTGGTTTAACACATGAGGTTACTAACTAGTGGTTAAGGGACATGTGACATAGAAAGTACACCTTTAAACATGCTCTCAGTGTATTCAAGAGGCATACAGAAGCTGAGCAACTGAAGAAACGTTCCTATTTCCTGTGTCCTGTTTTTCTAGAATGGAGGATTATGGAATAAAACAATGTACAACAATTCTCCACCCAATATTTTTTTTTCTGATCACATATACATAAATCCATCCAAGATGAACACATTTCTAAACAACTCAACTCTGTAAAAGTCAAAAAACATTAATAGTCTCTGCACTATATCTGAACAGGGTTTTGGCCCCAAAACCATAGCTGGCTTTGTCTTGCTCCTCCAGGGTACACATTTTGAGAGCAACAGGGCTTCTTCAAACAATACCACCACTTTTGTCACATAGCTATCACAACCGAAGGACCCACTCCAACAAGGTTGACCTAGCCTCACTAAGCAAAAGAAGGTAATAAAATCACATTCTTCAACCAAATCACATTTGTTATATGCACCACCAAAATGCCCCAGCATTTCCATTTCACTTAAGAACTTCAAAAGCCACCTTGGGACTCTGTGCCTAGATCCATCCCATAAATACTTACACAAACATGCCAAAGCCAACCCTATGCATCACAGAAAGGACAGCATGTGAACAAAGTCAGCTGGAAGAGGGTAGGTATTCAAAATGCTAACAAAACTCAGATTTTTAAGCCATATTGGAAAGAAAGGTAAGGTCCCTATGATAGATAGATCATTGTTCTGCTGTTCCAGAGGAACCCAAAAGGTTAACAAAGCTGGTCACGGAGAAGACTGAGTCACTTTGGCAATACCAGCTCATCTCTCTAGCAGCGCTCACCTTTCTCTCCTCAGGAGGAGCAGGTGCAGGCCCCAGCTGAGGGGTTCCGCCATCAGCATCACCGACATGAACTGCTGAAGCACTTTATGATCCAGGACCCTTCCTGACTGGTTATATGAATTATCTTCAATCACTATGACACTCACAGTATGAACAAACAGAGCAGGAAGTCCTCTGAAATTAAGGTTAAAAAAGTCACTGCTTCCCTCTGGGTTTGCATGGAGAAAACAAAACGGATTTCCAGTATACAAAGCTAAAGTGAAATCAAAAACCTGTTAAACTATACTGCAAATTTGTATCTTGGAATAAAAAAGAAGTATCCCTGGTAGTGAAGGCAGTTAAACTCATTTCCAACATTTCACACTACAATAATTTAGTAAAAAGTAGTATTTATGGGGACACTTGGGTGGCTCAGGTTGTGATCTCATGGGTAGTGGGAATCTAGCCCCAAGTCTGGCTCCATGCTCAGTGGGAAGTCTGCTTGAAGGATTCTGTCCCTCTGCCCCTCCCTCCACTCATATTTATGCACTCTCTCTCTGAAATAAATAAACTTTCATTCATTCTTTTAAAAAGTAACATTTATGGACAACAAAAGAGGTGCTGGGAATAAAGCATTTGGCTAGGGAGAATAAAACCAAACTCTTCCAAAAGAAAGAATTTTTCTGGAAAGACAGAAGAAAATGAAGAGACCACACAGTGACAAGGTAAGTTCAGAAATGAAGATAAAGCATTTAGAAATTTTTATAGATTGCCAGACTGCTGAATCTAATAATAAAATATCAGGGCTTGTCTTTTTGATGGACTTTAAAATTTCATTTCTCCAGTAATTGTTGTATTTTACAAAGTCAGTGATGGATTGGAAATTAAAAAAAACAAAAAACAAAAACATTCCTTCCACAGCTGTGGAAGCAGTGCTCTACAACAGTAATTCTCACTGGAGAAAACTTCACTGCCTAGAGAGTGGTTTTAGAAATTATGAGGGAGAGTGGCTTCACAGACACCTGAATGTCAGAGACCAGATACGTCATTCTGATGTGTGCAGGGCAATCTCATACAATAAAGAGCTACCCCGTGTCCTGCTCCTGAAGATCCTTGACATTCACATATGCAAAAAAAAAACATTTATCTGAGCCTATAACCTACCAAAGTATTTATTGCTCAGTTTTAATGTATGTTCTATTTTCCAAACTGCAACCACCATGTAAATCAAGATGCACTTGTATTTTGGTCTGCTTATCACCACTATAGAAAATCACTTAGCTGAGAGCAACACGACTCTGAGTTGCCCATATGTCCCACCTGTATGTTAGTGTCCATACTACAAGCACCTGTTTACTTCATTATGCCTTAAGCTCCAGTCATGCCCAAGTATTTATGCACTGAAATATTATTTTGTATAAACTATTTCCCTTTTATTTCTCTTTTCTGGCATTCATTACCAAAACATTATACTGACTTTTAGACTGTATATATGAACGGGTTCTATCTTCTGTGAATTTCATTTCAAGATTGTAACTAGAACACTAGAAGTATTTGTTACAAAGGGGGTATAGTTCTGAGGGTTGAAAATGCAACAAGTCTATTTATTCAAATATTTAAGTGCTCGGGATGCCTGCGTAGCTCAGCGGTTGAGCATCTGCCTTCGGCTCAGGGTGTGATCCTGGGGGGTCCTGGGATTGAGTCCCACTTCAGGCTCCCTGCATGGAGCCTACTTCTCCCTCTGCCTGTGTCTCTGTGTCTCTCATGAATAAATAAATAAAAAATCTTTAAAAAATATTTAAGTGCTCATTACTAGTCAAACATCGGAAGAAATTATAGTTTATCTAAATAAAAGCATACTGGGCAGCCCCGGTGGTTCAGTGGTTTAGCGCTGCCTTGGGCCTAGGATGTGATCCTGGAGACCCAGGATCAGGTCCCACGTCGGGCTCCCTGCATGGAGCCTGCTTCTCCCTCTGCCTATGTCTCTGCCTCTGTGTGTGTGTGTGTGTGTGTATGTCTCTCATGAATAAATAAATAAAATCTTTAAAAATATAATTAAAAAAAAGATTCTTTCTAAAAAAAATTAAATAAAAAAAATAAATAAAAACATACTAATGAAGTTGGTGTTCAAAGTCCTAAGGAGACTTGCAAGGGATATTAAAGGACACTCTTATGTTTACATAGGAGATTACAGAACTACATCGTTTATATAGAGCACTGGCTAAGAAAGATGGCTTTCCAGTCCAACTGCCTGGTTTGAATTCCATTTAGCCAAACTTAGTTCAAGACCTTGTCAAGTTTCTCCATTTCTCATTCCATCTAAAATGACTAGCATACTGCCCTGGCCATGATCTGGGCTCTCTACATGAATGCTAAGTTGACCTTAAACTTAGTGGTAAAGAAAGAGGGAGGGGCCCCTGGGTGGCTCAGTCAGTTAAGTGTCTGCCTTTGGCTCAGGTCATGATCCTGAAGTCCCAGGATTGAGTCCTGCATCAGGCTCTGGACTCAGTGGGGAAATCTGCTTCTTCCTCTGACCCTCGCTTCTCTCGTGCTTTCTTTCTTTTATTCACTCTCTCTCTCAAATAAATAAAATCTTAAAAAAAAAAAAAGAGTTATAGCTAGGAATGTGATAGAAAGTGTAAAAACAAAGGAGGTGGCGGCGGCGGCAGCCCCTGAGTGGCTCAGTCGGTTGAGTGAGCAACTCTTGATTTTGTCTCAGGTCATGATCTCAGGGTTGTTGGATCAAGCCCTGCATCAGGCTCCATGTTCAATGGGGAGGCTGCTTGAGATTCTCTCCTTCTCCCTTTGCCCCTCTTCCAAATAATCTTTTAAAAAGAATAAGAAAAAGAAGTCTGAAATAGCAATTCATCACCATCAATCCAACTAATTTATAGATACTTGTATAGAGAGGACAGTTATAAAACAATATCAGAGTGAGAAAGAACCTACCAAAGTAAACACAGAGATCTATATTTGGCTTATGATTATGTTCCAGAAATCACCACATTCTCAGCTCAACCAGGGCTTACTAAACACCACCTTCTGTTCACCAGATAAGAACCAATACCTGAGGAATCCTGAAAAGAAGCCATTGCATATATACGAACCATCCATGAAAGACCACAGAATATTAGTCTTTCTCATCCCCACATGGGTAGAAATTCTAAATATGATTGTGTTTTGGTTACAACAAAGTTAGTCAAGCCAAAACACGGAGGAGGGAAATACCCTGAGTACTGAAGCAACCTTGCCTTTCTGGTTGCTGATGCTAAACTTAGAATCAGGATTAAGAGTGCCCTGCCATTTCCAATTGGTTTACTGTTCTAAACCCCTGCCTGGGCCCCTCTCCCCCGCCTCCACGTTAACTATCAATGTTTTGTTCATTCACATCAGAGGTAGGAAGCAACAGGAAAAGAACAAGGGAAGGTTTTTATGCACTTAATTTTGAAATGGTATCTTTTAGCATTACACACGCATCTCTAGTATCAGATTGTATGGACAGTTTAAATACGTTTCTTTTTTTAAATGATAGCTAAGGTTTTGCTCAGTTTTAATTCAATTCAATCAAGGGCTACCCTGGTCTTAAGTATATCAGTAGTTATTCTACTTTTTAAGAAATAAGTGATTCAGGACACCTGGGTGGCTTAGCAGCTGAGTGTCTACCTTCAGCTCAGGGCATGATCTCGGGGTCCAGAATCAAGTCCCGCATTAGGCTCCCTGCATGGAGCCTGCTTCTCCCTCTGCTTCTGTCTCTGCCCCTCTCTCTGTGTCTCTCGTGAATAAATAAAATCTTAAAAAAAAAAAAAAAAAAAAGTGATTCAACTCACCACTTTTAGAATTCAAAAGGAAAAAAACACTATGTTCAAAGTCATGATTTAAACCTTAGTGGATCCATGGGGCGACTGGGGGTCTCAGTCGGTTAAGCATCTGCCTTTGGCTCAGGTCATGATCCCAGGGTCCTGGGATGGAGCCCCATGTAGGGATACCAGCTCAGTGGGGAGTTGGCCTCTCCTTTTGACCATCCCCCCCTGCTCGTGATCTTGCTCTCTCTCTCTCACTTGCTTTCAAATAAATAAAATCTTTAGAAATAATTTTAAAATAACAAAATAAACTTCAGTAGATCCAGGTAAAATTGAATGGGTATATTCTACTCTGTTTCTCTCATGAAATGCAGTACTAAAAGCTGGACAGAATTTTAAGTAGTAACTATCTGAAGACTGAAAAGTAAATGACAGCAGATGGATAAGACAATGTGAAGCAACACTGTACCCGAGGTGATTTATCACTCCTCCTTTTTCCCTCTGCTATGCTGCAGCCTGGACTCAGGACAGTTCAAAACTTGGACACTGTTTTTGAATGCAAAGACAGAACCCTAAGAGAAATCCTGTAGCTCTAGCTGGAGGAACAGCAAGTCAGTAACCAGAAGCCTGGAGGGAAAGAGCTACAGTTCCAAAGGGATGGGTTGAATCCCACTGCTTTTTCCTTCTGTCTTCCTGCCATGAAGCCCCAGACATAGTTACAACAAGTGCAAAACTAAGGTCCTAGCTTTTCTGGCTAAAGAACTGTAAAAAGAAGTCCTTAGAAATAAGAAACTACTAATCAGATCATGGAAAGGGAGGAGCTCAGAAAAGCAAATACATGAAGTTGTTTAGGAACTCCTGGCTTTAATCTCAACATATGCATGCTTGGATCTGAGCCTGAACAGATTTTTAGAGCTGAGACCCAGGAAAGATCACCACGTGGGTCCCAAACTAGCCACTACTGGGTGCTGCACACATGAGACTGATCCAAAAGAGGACTTCAAAGATTTCAAAAATAGAAATGAAACTGGAACCATAATCCACAGAAGGCTATTTGCAACTTTCAGCCTGAAGGCAACTGGGTCAACTGCATCCTAAAATTAAATTATTAACATTCTCCATAGGATCTAAACAAAACTCAGTAAATACTGTATTCAAGATGTCTAAGATACAACTCAAAACTACTCAGCATATAAAGCAGAAAAATCTCAATTCACATGGGAAAGGGCAATGAAATGTAAATGCCAAAAATCCCACAGAGGTTGAAATTATCTGATTTTAGGGGCATGTGGGTGGCTCAGTTGGTTAAGTGTCTGCCTTCAATTCCAGTCATAACCCCAGAGTCCTAGGATCAAGCCCCATGTTGGGTTTCCTGTTCAGCAGGGAGTCTGTTCTGCTTCTCTGTCTCTCTCCCTCTGCACCTATTTTCCTCTCTCTCTCTCTCTCTGTCAAATAAATAAAATCTTTTAAAAAAATTATCTGAATTTAAAGAAACTATTATAGCAGCACCTGGGTGGCTCAGTCAGCTAAGTGTCTGCCTTTGGCTCAGTTCATGATCCCAGGGTCCTGGGATCAAAACCCACATCAGGCTCCCTGCTCAGCGGGGAGTTTGCTTCTCCCTCTGCCCCTCTCTCTGCTCATGCTCTCTCAAATAAATTTTTTAAAAAATTTTATGATTAAAAATAAACTATTATAAAAATGTTCCACAAACTGTGAGCACTCTTGAAAAGGAAAGATAGAAAATGTCCAAAAGGAGAGCCTGGTAGCTCAGTCAGTTAAGTATCTGCCTTTGGCTCAGGTCATGATCTCAGGGTCCTGGGATCCAGCCCCGCATCAGGCTCCTTGCTCAGCACGGAACCTGCTTCTCCCTCTCCCTTTGCAGCTTTCCCTGCTTATGCTTCCCTCCCTCCCTCTCTCTTTTTTAAAGAAATAAAATCTTCAAAAAAAAAGAAAAGAAAAGAAAATGTCCAAAAATATGGAAATCCAAATAAAAATTTAGAACCTAAATACAATAACCAAAATAAACTCATTGAACGGATTCAACAGACACGTAGAAACAGAAAATTGTCACTGCTCATGAAGACAAATGAATAGAAATTAGTCAGTCTGAACAAATGAGAGATAAAAGCTTCAACACAATGAACAGAGGCCCGGAGACCTGTGGGAAAATACCAGAAGGCCTCACTTTCAAATTATTGGTATACCAGAAAGACTCAGAGAGAAAAGTATTTGCTGAAAATATATTTGAATAAATGATGGCTGAAGATTTTCCAAATTTGGCAAAGATATAAACCTACAGATCTGAAAAGTTCAGTGAACCCCTGTGAGCCAATGGAAAATATATATTGGTCTCTGCCCTCCATTCCCTTCCCGGTACAGAGCCCTAAAACCCTTGTCATTTCCTAAAAAATAAGAATACTAGGAGCAGTTCTTGTTTTAGTACTTTGTCTTTGACACCATCGTTCACACAAGGCTCCAAAAACCCTTGTAAATTTCTAAGTGATTAGACCACTAGGAGTATGTTTTGTTCTACTGAGGCAACTCTGGGTGAGCTCCTGGATGGGAGCTGGTCATCTCAGCAGACCACGCTAAGAAGCTTAGAATTGTTAGCCCCATTCCCATCCCCCAGAGAAAGCAGAAAAGTTAAAAATGGGGTTAATAATTGGCCATACCTACATGAGGAAGCCTTTCAAGTTTTGGGGGGATTCAGAGATCTTCCAAACGGGTAAATACATCCATGTTAAAGAAGGTGATACGCTCAAATCCATGAGGCCAGAAGTTCCTGCACTTGGGATGCTCCCAGACCTCACCCTATGCATCTCTTCATCTGGCTGTTCATCTGTAACCTTTACCATATTCTTTAATAAACTAGCAAACACTTCAGTGCTTCTTTCTCTGAGTTCTGTGAGTTGCTCTGGCAAACTAATTGAACCCAAAGAGAGAGTCTTTGGAACCTCCTACCTATAGTCAGTTGGTCAGAAACACAGGTGATGGGGTGCCTGAGTGGCTCGCTCAGTTAAGTATCCGACTCTTGATTTCAGCTCAGGTCATGATGTTAGGATCATGGGATCAAGTCATGTCAGGCTCCACACTCAGCAGGGAGTCTACTTGAGATTCTCTCTCCTTCTGCCCCACCCCCCCAATAATAAATAAACCTTCGGAAAAAAAAAAAAAGCAGCAGCACAGGTGATAACCTGGGCTTTCAAATGCTATCTGATGGGATGGGGTCAGGAGAGCGAGCAGTTTTGTGGGACCAGGCTCTTAACCTGTGGAATCTGATACTACCTCCAGGTAGACAATGTTAGAACGGAGTTAAAATTGTAGGACACCCAGCTGTGTCACAGAGAATTGCTTGCTGTAAGGATGATTACATATCTGGTAATGAGAAGTGTCAGAAGTGAGGTCTTCTATGTAATAAAGTAAACATACAAAAAAAAAAAAATACACAGTAGGGAAGAATTGGGTTTTTCACTACACAGGGAGAAAACTGGATTGTTTTCCTTCCACAATCCCAAACAGTATGAACCCAAAGAAATTTATCTCCAGACACATTATAAACTAAATGTTTAAAATGAATGACAATGAAAAAATCTTGAAAGCACCCAGAGTAAAATAACACATTACTTATAGGGTAGTGGTTCTCAGCTGGGGATTATGTTGTCCCCAAGAGAGTATTTGACAATGTCTGTTGACATTTTTTAGATCTTTCAGTTTTTTGTTTTTTTTTTTTTTTTATTTATTGGAGGGAGAGAGAGAGAGATTGAGCACTTGAACAGGGGGGAGGAGCAGAGGAAGAAGCAGACTCCTCACTGATCAGGGAGCCTGATATGGGTTTCAATTCCAAAACCCTGGGATCATGACCTGAGCTGAAGACAGATGCTTAACAAACTAAGCCACCCAGGCACCCCTTTAAATTTTTATTTAAATTCCAGTTAGTTAACATACAGTGTAATATTATTTTCAGGTGTATAATATAGTTTTTCAACACTTTCATACAACACCCATGCTCATCACAACAAATACACTCCTTAATCCCCATCACCTATTTAATCCTCTGCTGATATTTTTGATGATCACAATGTAGAAAGGCAGGGGAGCTGCTGGCATCTAATAGACAGAAACCGAGGATGCTACTAATGAGCCTACAAAACCTGTATGAAATTCAATAAAACCGTAATGTTACAGGTAGCCTCTAAAGAATACAGTAAAGAGGGCAGCCCGGGTGGCTCAGTGGTTTAGCGCCACCTGCAGCCAAGGGTGTGATCCTGGAGACCCTGAATCAAGTCTCACGTTAGGCTCTCTGCATGGTGCCTTACTTCTCCCTCTGCCTGTGTCTCTGCCCCTCTCTCTCTCTCTCCATCTCTATGAATAAATAAATAAAATATTTTTTTAAAAAAGAACAAATAAGATATATCAAACAGTGCTTGAAAGAAAGCTGGGGTGGTATTTAATCTCAAAGTAGACTTCAGAGCAAAGAAAGTTACCAGGGATAAAGAGCATCACATCACAATAAAAGGGTCAATTCACTTTGAAGACATAGCAAACCTAAATATATATAGACCTAATGACAGAGCTTCAATATATGTGAATCAAAAGGTGACAGAACATAAGAAAAACAGAGAAATCCATGATTATGCTAAGAGATTTCAATACTCCACTTTTAGGAATGGATGGAATTGGGATCCCTGAGTGGCTCAGCGGTTTGGCACCTGCCTTTGGCCCAGGGCGGGATTCTGGAGTCCAGGGTTCAAGTCAGGCGTCGGGCTCCTGGAATGGAACCTGCTTCTCCCTCCTCCTGTGTCTCTGCCTCTCTATGTCTATCATAAATAAATAAATCCTAAAAAAAATTTTTTTAAAGGAATGGATGGAAGAGACACCAAAAATAACTAAGTATACAAAACAGATTAGCATCAACCAACGAACTATTTCACATTTACAGAACTTCCTACCCAACAATATGAAATACTCACCAAGCAGACTATATCTGTCCTAAAACACAGACATAAAACAAAAATGAACATATTTTAAGTACAAGCATACATGTTTACTAGCCATAATGGAATTAAACTAAAAGTCCATAACAAAAAGATAACAGGTAAATCTCCAATCATTTGTAAATTTTAACCACATACCACAAAAAAAATAGCAAAAGCAACAACAAAAACCACAAGTCAAAGAGGAAGTCTCAAGGAAAATTAGAAAATATTTTGAACTAAAGAAAAAATTTTAATTTTTATGGGATTAAGATTTATGGGATTCAGTGTATATAGGGAAGTTCACAGCATCACATGCTTGTATTAGAAAAGGAGAAAGTGGAGGCTTGGATTGCTCAATCAGTTAAGTGTCCGACTCTTGATTTCTTTTTTTTTTTTTTTAATTTTATTTATTTATGATAGTCACACAGAGAGAGAGAGAGGCAGAGACACAGGCAGAGGGAGAAGCAGGCTCCATGCACCGGGAGCCCGACGTGGGATTCAATCGCAGGACTCCAGGATCGCGCCCTGGGCCAAAGGCAGGTGCCAAACCGCTGCGCCACCCAGGGATCTCCCGACTCTTGATTTCAACTCAGGTCATGATCTCAGGATCTCAAGTCTTGCATCTGGCTCTCCACTCAGCAGAGCATCTGCTTGAGATTCTCTCTGTCCTCCTCCCTTGGCCCCTCCCCGTGTACTCACTCTCTCTAAAATAAATCTTAAGAAACAAAATAAAAAAGAAAAGCAGAAAGGTCTCAGATTAATAACCCACAACTTCCACCTTTCAAAAACTAGAAAAGGAAGCACAAAAACCCAGAACAAGCAGAATTTTAAAAATAATGAAGAGTAAAAATAAAATTGAAAAGAAAACAACCAATTAAACCAAATGCTGGTTCTTTAAGGGAAAGGTAACAAAATGGATAAACAAGGCTAACAGGATAATAAAACAAAATTATCAATACCCAGAATAAAAGGAGAGAGAGCACTATACACCCTGCATACATTTAAAAGATAACAAGGCAGGGGCATCTGGGTGGCTCTGTCTGTTGGGTGTCTGACTCTTGGTTTCCACTCAAGTCATGATCTCAGGGTTGTGGGATCAAGCCTCCAGCCAGGCTCCAAGCACAGAGTCTACCTAGGTTTCTCTGCCTCTCCTTCTGCCTCTGCCCCTCCCACCCATCACCTCTTACCTCCATCCCTTGCTCACACCCCCTGCTCTCTCTCAAATAAATAAATAAATCTTTAAAAGATAACAAGGAATACTACAAAACTTTATGCCTCTCTATGCAACACCTTGCATGAAATAAATTAATGCTTCAGAAACTATAAATCACCAAAACTATCCAAGATGAAATACAGAAGTCCTACAAACTATTTTAAAAATGGAATTTGGGGGATGCCTGGGTGGCTCAGCAGTTGAGTGTCTGCCTTTGGCTCAGGGCATAATCCTGGAGTCCCAGGATCCAGTCCCACATAGGGCTCCCTGCATGGAGCTTGATTCTCCCTCTGCCTAGGTCTCTGCCTGTGTGTGTGTGTGTGTGTGTGTCATGAATAAATAATTTTAAAAAGGGCGGGGAGAACGCCTGAGTGGTTCAGCAGTTGAGTCTGCCTTTGGCTTCGGGCATAATACCAGGGGATCTGGGATCGAGTCCCATGTCAGGCTCCCTGCATGGAGCCTGCCTCTCCTTCTGCCTGTGTCTGCCCCACCCCCCACCCCCGTCTCTCATGAATAAATAAATCTTTAAAAAGAATTAAAAATGGAATTTGAGGGGCACCTGAGTGGCTCAGTCTGCTAAGCATCTGTCTTTGGCTCAGGTCATGATCCCAGGATGGAGCCCCATGTAGGGCTCCCAGCTCAGTGAAGAGTCTGTTTCTCCCTCTCCCTCCCATTCTCCCTGGTTAGTGTGCTCTAATAAATCTTAAAAAAATAAAAAGTAAAAAAAAAAAAAAAAAAAAGGAATTTGAGCCTTAAAAAAAGAAAGGAAAAAACTTTCTGAGAAAGAAGTATCTTTGCCCAGGTAATTTCACTGGCAAAAGCTATAAACATTTAGAGAAATAATGCCAACTCAGCACAATCTCTTGAAGAAAACATAAGCACTGTTAAAACACTTCTCAACACATTTTTGGAGCTGTATTATCCCAGAAACAAAACCAAAGACAATACAAACACACAAAACCAGACCAATACCCCTCATGAACAGAGACACAATAAATCATCAAAAAATGTTAGCAAATTGAATCAAGCTAATATTAAAATAAATTGCAAAACAAAAAAACAAAAAAACAAATAAAATAAAATAAAATAAATTGCCACAAAGTGTTTATAGTAGCAATGCAAAATTGGTTCAATATTTAAAAATCCGTGGAATCCATCATAAGAACAGCCTAAAAAAACCATATAATCTATTTATACAGAAAAGCATTTGACACAATCCAACATTCATTTATTATGAAGATTGTCAACAAATTAGGAATAGGGGCAACTGGGTGGCTCAGGGGTTGAGTGTCTGCCTTTGGCTCAGGGCATGATCCTGTGGTCCTAGGATTGAGTTCCACATCGGGCTGCCCACAGGGAGCCTGCCTCTCCCCCTGCCTATGTCTCTGCCTCTCTCTCTCTCTCTCTCTCTCTCTCATGAATAATATAAAATCTTTTTTTTAAAGAATTAGGAATAGAAGAAAATATCCTTGGGGCACCTGGATAGGTCATTTGGAAGAACATGCAACTTGTAACCTCAGGGTCACGAGCTCAAGCCCCATGTTGTGTGTAGAGATTACATACATACGTACATACACACATACTTTGAAGAAAAAAAAAGAAGAAAACATCTTCAACCTGATACAGACCATCTACAAAACATCTGCAGCTAACATTTAACTTAATGGTAAAAAACTATTTTCTCCCAAAAAGCGAGAAAAAAAGCAAAAGATGCCTACTTTCATTGAACATCCTAGGCAAAGTAACAGGCATGAAAAGGAAATAAAAGGCATAAAGATTGGAAAAGCAGTGTAAACATATGTTTTGCAATGACATGACTGTT
Source organism: Canis lupus baileyi (assembly GCF_048164855.1). Lineage (NCBI taxonomy): Eukaryota > Metazoa > Chordata > Mammalia > Carnivora > Canidae > Canis > Canis lupus. The sequence goes on along the minus strand of NC_132855.1, from coordinate 24,006,363 downwards.
TAAGTAGAAAATCCAAAGCAATCTACTAAAAAAAATAACTACTTTTACAACTAGTAATTTAGCAGTGTTACAAAATATAAGGTCAATACCTTCAAATTAAACATATTTCTACATATTAAAAACAACTAAATAGAAACCAAAACTTAAAAAACAAACAAACAAACAACAACAACAACAACAGTAAAATTTAGGTGTGCCTGGCTGGCTCAGTTGGTAGAGCATGCAACCTTTGACCTTAGGGTTGTGAGTTCTAGCCCTACACTGGCTGTCGAGACTAACTAAATAAATAAAATGGAAATCCCACTGAAGGGGGAAACATTTTTTTTTTAAATAAATCAATAACAAGTATTGGCAAGGATGTGTGACACTTAAGCAATGTTGGTAGAAATCTAAAATGGTGCAGCTGCTATGGAATACAGTATGGCAGTTCCTCAAAAAATTAAAAAATAGAACTGCCTTATCATTCAGCAATTCTACTTAAGAGTACACACACACACCCCAAAAAACGAAAGTAGGGTCTCAAAAGAGGTATTTGCATACCCATTTCATCATAGCATTATTCAAAATAGCCAAAAAGTGGAAGCAACCCAAATATCCATCAACAGATGAATAAATAAAACGTGGTATATACATACAATAGAATGTTATTTAGACTTCAAAAGGAAATTTTTTTCTGTCAAAATTTTATTTAAATTTTAGTTAGTTAACATAGTGTAGTATTACTTCAGGGGTAGTGTAGTATTGTTTCAGGGGTGATTCATCAGTTGCATGTAACACCCAGTGCTCATTCTATCATGTGCCCTCCTTAATGTCCATAATGCAGTTGCCTCATCCCCCACCCATCTCCCCTCCAGCAGTCCTCAGTTTGTTTCCTATAGTTAAGAGTCTTTTATGGTTTACCTCCCTCTTTGTTTTTATCTTTTATTTTTCTTTCCTTTCCCCTATGTTCATCCTGTTTTGTTTCTTAAATTTCACATATGAGTGAAATCATATGGTATTTGTCTTTCTCTAAGACTTGAAAAAGGAAATTCTGACGCATTCTACAACCTGGATGAACCCTGAAGGGCATGCTTAGTAAGCCAGTCACAAAAAAGATAAATACTGTATGGTTCCACTCATGTATCTAACATAGTCAAAAGTCACAGAAACAAAAAAAAAAAAAAAAAAAAAAAAACAAAAGAAAAAAGTCACAGAAACAGAAAGAAAGGTGGCTACCAGGGGTAATTGAAGGGGAAAATTGGGAGTTGTTTAATGGGTAGAGTTTTCAGTTTTGCAAGATGAAAAAACTCTGGAGATCAGTTGCACAACAATGTAAATATACTTAACCCTACTGAACTATATACTTAAAAATGGTCAATATAAAATTTTTTGTGTATATTACAATTAAAGTTAAAAACCATTTACAACAGTACAACCTCCCCCCCAAATTTAAATATGTAAGACTCACAAAACACACAGGACTTATTTGCTCCCAGCAGGATTTTTGTGTAGATATACAGATGTCCTTGTTCTAAAATATGTATGTAGGGGTGCTTGGGTGGCTCAGTCAGTTAAGCATCTGACTCATGGTTTGGGCTCTAGTTGTGATCTCTGGATCCTGAAATCAAGCCCTGCATTGGTCTCCATCATCCGTGCAGAATCCGCTTGCCCCTCACAGCCCCTGCTACTCCTCCTGTGCAGACTTTCTCGCTCTTACACTCAAATAAATAAATTTTAAAAATCTAAATTAAAAGAATAAAAATAAATAAAACACATATGTAAAGGCAAAGTAGCATAGTCAAAACAATTTTGAAAAAATAAAGTTAAAGCAGTAACACTACCCAATTTTAATACTATATAAAGCCACAGTAGCCATGAATACATAGTATTAGCAAAAGGATAGACATATAAATGAATGTAACAAAATATGATCCAGAAATAGACCCATACAAATGCCAATTTGTGACAAACATGAAAAGACAATTCAATGGAGAAAGAAGAGTCTTTTCAACACATCATGTTGGATCAATTGACAACTAATACACAAAAGAAGTAATAAGCCTCAGGGAGCCTGGGTAGCTCAGTGGGTTAAGCGTCTGCCTTCAGCTCAGGTCATGTTCTGAGTCCTGGGATGTAGCCCCACGTGGGGCTCCCTGCTCAGTAGGGAATCTGCTTCTCCCTCTGCCTCTGCTTGTGCATGCACGCTCTCTCTCAAATAAAAAAAAAAAAAATTAAACTTAAGTTAAAAAAATAACCTCATATATTATTAAAAAGTCATATTATACATTATAACCTCATATATTATAACCTAAGCCTTATACATTATAACAAAGTTAACTAAAAAAATGCATCATAGAGGGGATCCCTGGGTGGCGCAGCGGTTTGGCGCCTGCCTTTGGCCCAGGGTGCGATCCTGGAGACCCGGGATCAAGTCCCACGTGGGGCTCCCGGTGCATGGAGCCTGCTTCTCCCTCTGCCTGTGTCTCTGCCTCTCTCTCTCTCTCTCTCTCTCTCTCTCTGTGACTATCATAAAAAAAAAAATGCATCATAAATGTAAACGTAAAACTTAAGACTGAAAATTTACCCCGGAAGAAAACCTTCAAAACCTAGATTTGGGCCAAGAGTTTTTAGAAAAGATGTCAAAAGTACTATCCATAAAAGGGGAATGCTGATATCAGTAAATTTGACTTAATTAAAATGTTTAACTTTTGTTGATTAAACAATCACGAGAGAATGGAAAGACAATTACTAGGAGAAAATATCTGCACATCACATACTTGACTAAGGATTTGTATCCATAATATATGAAGAGCTCTGAAAACTCAATGGTAAGAAAACCCAATTAAATAGCACAAGACTAACCAGACACTTCAAAGAGAATGTGCAGAAGGTAATTAGGTACACAAAAAGACGATCAACATCATTACCCAACAGAGAAACGTAAATAAAGCCCAAATGAGATACCACTACACATACAGTAGAGTAACTAAAATAAAAAATATTGATAATACCAAATGCTGGTGACAATGGTGACCAATTAGATCACTCATAAATTACTGGTGGGAAAGCAAAAATGGCACAAACACTTTTGGAGTTTGTCACTTTCTTATAAACATATTTATCATATGACACATAAATCGCGAGTTGTGGCGATCCCTGGGTGGCTCAGCGGTTTGGTACCTGCCTTTAGCCCAGGACGTGATCCTGGGAGACCCGGGATCAAGTCCCACATCAGGCTCCCATCATGGAGCCTGCTTCTCCCTCTGCCTATGTCTCTGCCTCTCTCTCTCTGTTTCATGAACAAATAAATAAAATAAAATAAAATAATACAGCTTCCTACTATTATAAATCAACCAATCAATCAGTTGTTAGGGGTAAGTGAGGGGAACAGGACTACACAAGAGTATCATTAGAGTGTCTTTCTGGCATGACATAATGATACTATAACCTGACTGCAAATGCATCACACAAATATATACATGTCAAAATTCAAAGAACCGTAATGCCAGAAAAAGGTCGGTTTTAGTGTACATTAATTTCAAACAAATTTAGTCCTGTATTATTAACAAGTGAGCTGGCAGGATGATGTCAAGAACAAGACAGAATTATCAAAAAAGCCAGCGAGACTAACCTCTTCTTCCACCTCCTACACCCTGCCTTTGTCAAATGCTCTCCTGCTTGAGTCTTAAAAGATTTCCTTTTCTAGGAAGAAAGTTTATCTGAATGACATGCCACCTTCAATGGATTTCAATACTCATTTATTTCAAGGATGTTAAGAGTGATTTTTTTTGTCTAATAATGTATTTGTACCCAACAGAATATACTCTAAGTTTTCCTGATCACCAATCTTTATCAATTTTCTTTTTCAAAATTAGGTCTATTTCCCTCCTTTGTCTTCTCAGACTCAGTAACTTATCCATATTTTGGTTCCCTACCAAATGAGGGGCACTTGGCTGGCTCAGTCAGTAGAGCATGCAACTCTTTATCACAAGGTCATGAGTTCAAGCTCTATGTTGGGCATGGAGCCTACTTTAAAAAAAAAAAAAAAAAAAAAGTCCCATATTCCCATATTCATCCCTAAAATACACTCAATCTGAGCTTCTAGACAAAGTATTTAAGTTAAATGACCTCTTTTTTTCAAATCACACTACCTGGTAATCTATTTGGTTTATGAATGCTTCCTTTTTTTTTTTTTTTTTTGAATGCTTCCTTTCACATTACCTGAATGCCCTTCTCGAATAAAGTATATGGTTATAATTAGACTTACTAGTCTACCATTCATCTTTCAAAAAGTTTTGTGTCAAGTGATGCCAGGCACTAAAAATACAACAGTCTCCTGCAGCATAATAAGAAATATGTATTTGGTCTTTGTCCCTGGTTCCTGACACAGAGCTCCCAAAACCCTTCAAGTTTCCTGAATGCTAAGGGTGATAGGAATGTCTTTTGTTCTGAAGAGACAACTCTTGGTGGGCTCCTTGATAGCTTCAGGATGGGGGCTGGTCACCAGAGACCAAGGCATGATTAAAGGTTTAGAACTTACAGCCCCACCCCCCCCAAACTCTGGGAAGAGGAGGAACCCTGGAGATTGAATTAATCACCAGGGCCAGTGATTCAATCAATTGTGCCTATGTAATGAAGCCTTCATAAAACCCCAAAAAGAATGAGTTCGGAGAGCTTCTGGATTGGTGAACACATGGAGATGTAGAGAGAATGGTGTAGCTGGAGAGGGCATGGAAACTCTGCAACTCTTTCCCCTTACCTTGCCCTGTGCATTTCTTCTATTTAGCTGTTCTTGAGCTGTATCTTTAATAATAAATTGGTAATAGTAAAGTGCTTTCTTAAGTTCCGTGAGCCATTCCAGTGAATTATCGGCTGGAGAAGGGAGGGGAGGTATAGGCCACTGTGGGACTCTCCAAATTTATACACACCCAGGCATAAGTATGAGTAGCCTAAGCATCCCACTGCACATGGCATCTGAGGTCTGAACAGTCTTAAGAGATGGAGCCCTTATTTGGACCCTGATACTAAATCCAAAGTCAGTGTCAGAACTGAATTGAGTTGTAGGACATTTTGTTGGTGTTGAAAAGTTGGGAGAGGGCAGCCCGGGTGGCTCAGCAGTTTAGCGCCGCCTTCAGCTCAGGGTGTGATCCTGGAGACCCGGGATCAGGTCCCACATCAGACTCCCTGCATGGAGCCTGCTTCTCCCTCTGCCTGTGTCTCTGCTTCTCTCTCTGTGTGTCTCTCATGAATACATAAATAAAATTAAAAAAAAAAAAAAAAAGTTGGGAGAATGATACTGGAAGAGACACCATGCAGTTGGTGTAAGAAATGTTCTAGGTAATAATGACACAGATCCCCTCTCTCAATGTTCTTAATCAAGGCAACAAACCTCTTACCTCACACTTAAGAGTACCATCTGGCACCGAAAACAACAATGGTGTTTTGAGAGCTTCTGAGAGTTTAGAACATAAAGATCCATCAATCCCATGCAAAAAAAAAAAAAAAAAGATTAGTTTTTAAATAGGCTTTGTAAAAGTTACTTTGCTTATTTGATGGTTTGGTCATAAAGTTTTAAAGCCTACCTAACTATTGCTGCATTTCCCACCCCAAGTAGTTAGCTTCTTTTCCTCTCAGTCTTTATTTATAGGATCACACTTATTCCTAATCACCTATCTGAACTGTGAAGCAACTGGAATCCTCTAGAAAAAGTTCTGCCTGAAACACAAATGAAAGAGATTTATTTACTAATTATTTCTTCTTGGATCTGCCAAGGACTGCAAGTGAATAATACTGAAACCAAAGACTCTCTTCATGACCTTCCTGTTTACCACCATGAATGATCTGTTTGTGGTTGTTGGTAGTTTAATATAACTTGAACAGAAAAGACCAATTGTTTTCATCTGAAGAGTTACAAGACTCATTTGCAGATGATGAAACTGAAAGAGCAATTTCACAACTTGGCACTAACACAGAATCCTAAAATTAGTACTCAGGCACTTCTAAAGATAGTTTTAAAGCTTGAGAACACAAAGCAGGAGCCCTCACGATCAGCCCACAGAAGGTGGTTGTGCCTACATTCTGTTTTCTCCCTTTACACATGGTAAGATGCTTACAACAGCTGACGTATGACTGAAGCTTCTACAGGGTGGTAGCCAAAGGTATAGGAAAACACACCAAAGGAAGCATAGAGTGGGGGAGATTCAGGGGGGAGAGACAGCACAAGTGTCCTGTGGCCAAAAAGCAAACAGGAGAGAGAATCAAGGGTGACCTCAAGGCCGAGCCCACCTGACCTAAGCATTATTAAAATTCTGTGGGAAAGCAACCATTTGAGAGAGAAAGAAACTCTGTTTTGGACACTGTAAATTCAAAGAATATTCCAGGCAACGTTTGTTTCTAAGCAAGAAGCAAAAAATAGGCAGCAACAAGTGGAATTTCTAAGAGAAAAACCAAAAGAGTAAATAGAGAGAAATGTTCACATTTAGGAATGGAAAAGCATATGTCAGGCCAGGGCACAGAAGAGTGGCCGTAACTAAAATCTTTAGGGAGAGGAACTGAGGACATAAATGTAGCAAACAAAATGAACAACCAAGAAAAGAAAAGCCAATGGAATTGGTCCCAAGAGGGGCATGATCATTCTGTGATCTCTCAACCCCATTTCCCAAGGAACCAAGCTCCTGAGAGAAAGGGCTGATTCCAGTCCTTGGAGTAGAAAACATACAAGATGAACCTGGGACTTCTGGAACCCCAAAATCTCAACTGCTGAGACAGCATCAAAAGGACACTGGCACGGTCTTGAAGTTTTCACAAGTCTCTCAGGATTAGAATAATTTGATTATTAATATGAATGATTCTAATAATTTTGAAACCCAAATATGTTTAAATCCATGACTTCTAATTACACAAATAAAAACTCATTGGTAAAAACAAGACCCTCAGTGGTCATCCTTGTAGGATGCCAAGATACCCATATTTATAAGTAGAAAATGAAAGATTAAGCACTTTTCCTGTCTCTCTTATGCAGATTTTACCTCAGGGTGATCAAATAACTTAAAAGAACAAGTTTACAAATGCATTCCAATTACTAAATGAAGAAATTGTAGAATTAAAATATTACCATCCTACGACCACACAATTACAAACCTGCAATGATCAATGGCACGTCACATCATAGAGATAGACATTATGTACCTCCTAATGGAAGAATGCATAACCACTTATTACTTTGTTTTGTCTAAGCAAACAAAACACTGAACTTACATCTAATCCAAGTCCACAGGGTCACAGGAACATGTTAGGGAATCACAGATGGATGTAGTTCAGCAAAATAAAAATGCTGAACATTCTACAGAACAAACCAACTTCAACAAATACACAGCACCCAAAAAAAAAGGGCTGGGGGTTAAAAAGGGCTAAATGTCTTAAAAAAGATCTTGCTTAGTTCCTAATTTTAACAAAACCTTTTATACATTGAGGTAATCAAGGAAATATAAATGATTAGAGTTACTATAAATTTACTACGTGAATTTTTTTTAAGTAGGCTCCACACCCAGGATGGTGCCCAATGCAAGACTTGAACTCACAATCCTGAAGTAAAGACCTAAGCTGAGATCAAGAGTCAGACACTTAACCAACTAAGCCACCCAGTGGTGAATTTTTAAGAGACTGTTATGGGTTGAAATAGGAATCCTCAAAATTCATATGATGAAGTCTTAACTCCCAGTACCTCGGATTATAACCACATTTGGAGATCAGGTCTTTACAGAGATCAAGTTAAAATGAGGTCATTAAGGGGCACCTAGATGCCTCAGTCAGTAGAGTGTTTAGAGTGTGTGACTTTTGATCTCAGGGTCCTGAGTTCAAACCCCACATTGGGTATATAGCTTACTCAAAAAAAGGGGGGGGGAGGGGGTCATTAGGGTGGATCCTAATAAGACTGAACTGGTATCCTTATAAAAAGAAGAAATTTGGACACAGACATACACACAGCAAGAATAGCACATTAAGAATGGCATTTCATTGCCACAAGCCAGGAAACTATCAGAAAAGTCTTTTCTTTTCTTTAAAAAAAAAAAAAAAAAAAAAGTCTTGAACAGATGCTTCCCTCACAGCCCTCAGAAGAATACAAATGCGTTAATAACTTGTTAGCAGACTTCTAGCCTCCAGAACTATGAGATTTAAAAGTATGTTGCTTAAGCCACTCTGAGGTATTTTGTTACAGCAGCCCTAGCAAACGAATACAGAGACAGTATCTTTTAGAGATACACATATTGCAGCTATTTACTAAATAAAATGACAGGATGTCTAGGATTCAAAATAATCTGGAAAAAGGTAAGAGAGTAGACCTATAAACAAAACAAGATTGGCTCACCATATATTAATAATGGTTGAAACTGGGTATCATTATATTAGCCTATTTTTATGTTATTTTTTGTAATAAAAGGTTTAAATAAAGAACCTGAAGAACTTTGAGATAACCATCTCAGAAAAACTACAGAAGCACAGGACATAGGTCCAGGCATCATGGTGCAAGGACACTGGAGGTAGTAGCTTGGGACCAGAAATACTTGCCTCATATACCATTCCTATGCAGGTAATAGGGTAACTCTGATATTCATTTCCCAGTACGTCTTCCATCAAATCATTTCTAATGAGGCCAAGTTGACTCATCCCAGAGCAATGATGCATAAAGATCAACACTGTCCACAGTACTCTACAAGGAAGGGTTTACCAAAACTTACCCAAATATCTGTTCAACTTCATTCATCACTCATAATCATGTATTTCCTCCAGATCTGTGGAGAATCCTTTTTCTATTGGATTCTCTGTCAAACTTTTAGGGGCATGTTGAAAGTAATTAAATGATGATAATTATAAGAAAGAGAAACTTACCTTTTGGGGAAGGTTTTCTATTTGAGTAACCTGATTAAGAACAGAAACTCTACCACTTTCCAGTTGTGTGACCCTGGGCAAGTTACTTCACCTCTCTGTACCTCAGTTGCCTCATCTGTAAAGTGGGGACATGGGACTGTTGTTAAGATAAAATGGGTTAATTCAGCACCTAACACATAAGTCACTAAGTGTCAGCTATTCATGGGCCAGTGCTCAGAGTAAGGCATTGGTAAAGAAAGATCACCTATCTATATCAATGGTCTTCTCAATTTGCCTGTTACAGTCCTTCAGATTATCTGGCAGAGAACACCAGCTCTAACCACTGTTCACACTAAAATTCACTGATATCATTGTGATTTTCAAAGAGTCCCACAAAACCCTTCCAGGGGCCAAAGAGGGAACCTGCAGACAAGGTCCTAGGCTAGCTTTGAACAGCCCTACATTTATATTCATACACTAGGCTCCTGCCACACCGTGTCCTTTGAAAAGTCAGAAAATCACCTACCAAAAACACTGTTTATCTGCTACAACTTTATTTACAACTGTACGGTATCTACTATAAAAGCCAACCTTTAAATGGATTATTTGAAATATTCAACATCAATGCCTCCTGTGACTTCTCATTCAGTTCATGGTTCATGTCAACCCCACGGTGCCTAGAGATGTCTTTTTCTGTTTGATTGAGTACCTCATATTGTTAGCTTTTCGCTGTCAATTATACTCAAATGGTTTGGTCTCAACCAATTTCTGTTCATCATTAATTCATGTATTCACCATGGGCCAAACAGCATCTGACCAGAGCACTGAAGAGTAATCAGCACTTGGACAGATGAAGACAAGTGACAGTTCCTGCCACTGAACACATCCACCAGGGACTTCACCTAACTGACTCCATGGCCCTGGCCTAAATCTCTTTACTAGGAAGTCATCCAACCTCCCCCCAACTCTCCAAGGCAGTCTTCTAATTCTCAGCACATATCATCCAAGACTATGAGAGCTCTCCTTCACCTACTGTGATAAGTACACTACAGTTTCATTCTCCCCCTCCCAGACTAGATAACATGGCATCACTACATTCGTGCTTAGCTCCTTATTTCTTTCTAAATAAAGACTCCTTTGGTTTCCCTTCTGCCAGAATCTAGTATAATAATATTGCTATTTCTACTTACTAGTAGTACAGCCTATAATCAATCCTTCTTATTATATTCAAAGTCCATATGGAAAGAAAGTAACAGACATGAGGTGTTACCAACTTTATGAGACTAATATTAATGATATTTTTGACCTCGGGCAGCCCGGGTGGCTCAGCAGTTTAGCGCCGCCTTCAGCCCAGGGCGTGATCCTGGAGTCCCAGGATATAGTCCCACATCGGGCTCCCTGCATGGAGCCTGCTGCTCCCTCTGCCTGTGTCTCTGCCTCTTTCTCTGTCTCTCATGAATAAATAAATAAAATCTTTAAAAAAAAAAGATATTTTTGGCCTCTACAACTTGCATTAAGCATTCTTCTAAGTGCAATCTGGATAATTTCCCCATTGTAAGTACTTACCTCATCTCACAAAATACCCATTTTCTGAGGCTTCTACCTTATTTATTACAGGTTTTTCATTGTGGTCTGAAATGGGGGCATCTCAAAAGCTTTAGCCCTTCTATCAGACAGTGGACATAACGAACACGAATGTAATTTATAGAGAAGTTCTGTTACCACCCCCTACTATGTCTTACCATTAACAACACTCCCCAGCACCAAACTACAAAGGAATAAATTTCTTTTAATCATGAAGGAAGCCAAAAAAATTCTAACATTCCCTATATCCTACAAGTCAACTTTCTTCAAGCAGACTACTAGGAGCTAGGTTCAAAACAAATTAGCCAAACACTAAATACAGCGTTCTGTTAAGGCAGCACTATGGTCCCACAAAAGAAGAGCCTCCTAAGATTTCCTACAAGATATACCTCCAAAACTTCCTTCAAGTACATTTGGAAGCACCTAAAGACCTTTAAAAAAAATCATTAAGGAGCAGCTGAGTCCGAATCTTGGTTTTGGCTCAGACTGTGATCTCATGGGGCATGAGACTGAGCCACAGGTCAGGCTCCAAGCTCAGTGGGGAGTCCACTTGAAGAGTCTTGCCCTCTGCCCTTCCCCTAACTTGTCTGCTTGTGTGCATGAGCACATGTGCACTCTCTCTCGCTCTCTCTGTAAAATGGATAAATCTTTAAAAGAAAAAAAAATCATTAAGGCAACTCTGCTCTGAGAAGAAAACCAAGCAGTACTTTATGTTGTACTTTATAACTTAGAGCTTTTTTTCATTTTTAGTATACTAGTGACTCGCTTTCCATGTCAAGAACCAGAAACCAACTTCTATTTGTCAGAAGGCTGGATGCAAATGCAGAATGCTTTAGTTATAAAGAAACTCCCTGAGGCTCCTAGGTAGCTCAGTAGGTTGAGTGTCTGCCTTCACCTCAAGTCATGGTCCAGGCATTCTGGGATCAGGCTCTATGTCAGGCTCCTTGCTCAACGAGGAGTCTACTTCTCCCTCTGCCCCTCTCCCCTGCTCATGCTTGCTCTCTCTCGCTAAGTAAATAAATAAAATCTTGGGGGGGGAGAAAGAAACTCCCTTTACCCTCCTACATTTAGCCCATAATACAGCTTCTGCTTCCTCTACTCAATCACACCAGACTACACACATGGCAAAAACAGATCTTAACACTGTGGAAATCTCTCCAGAGTTTCTTCCCAAGAGACTTGTTTTCCCAGCTCAGTTAAGTCCAAGAAAAACTGTATACCCAATCCTTGAGGTAAAGCCAATATACATTCTGGATTTTCTACCAAGACTGTGATATTAAAGTATGCAATCCTCTTAAATATTTGTCAGACCGCATATTCAGATCTTTGTCTTATAAAACATAGTGGCAGGGCACCTGGGTGGCTCAGTCAGTTAAACATCTATCTTCAGCTCAGGTCATGATCTCAGGGTCCTGGGACGGAGCCCCACATTGGGCTCCCTGCTCAGCAAGAGTCTGCTTGTCCCTCTCCCTCTGACCCACACCCCACCCACCAGCTTGTGTGCTCACGCTTTCTCTCTCTCAACTCTCTCATAAATAAAATCTTAAAAAAAAATAATATGGTGGCTTCAGTCATGGGCAATGTCAGAGCCTTGTCATATAGAACACCTCAGCTGAAGATGACTGACTAGCTTAGACTATTCCTCCCAGACAGTGAATTCTGGGAAACATCATCCTACTGTTATTGTCCAACCCCAAAATAAGAACCTAACTCACCCTTTACAACATTTCATTTACATAATTAATGAGTCTTACATTTCTTTCAGAGAAGGTACTCCTTTTGGCATTCTATGAGTATATTAGGAATTCTGCTTATTTAGATTAGAGAGCAGTAGTAAGACAATGAGATTAGGAAAAACTCTCTTTGGCAAGTCCTTTCCTAAGGCCTTGGCAATTTATTTGTTAAATAAAGAAAGACATTCCTTAAATTTAGGAAATGGAGCTCATCTAAGACATTGAGTAAGAAGAAACCATGTTATCAAAGGTGTTTAAAGTGAAGTGTACTTCTGGGACTCTATCACTCCCCCATCTCTGTTGTTTATCCAAGAAGGTGTCCCCTCAAATCCTTAGCACACATAGTTCACCTCCTTCAGGGTGTCTGAGGACCCAGGTCTGCTAGCCATCAGGACTATTTATAGATGTGGTCCTTCTATCATTCTGGTCACACCAAAGATCTGCTCTTCAAGTATTTCAGGCAAGGGAATGGAAGGTAGAAAAGCAATAATTTCTTCTATTCTCCTTCTACATTCCACATACTGAGAGGAAAACAAAATTACCTAATTCCCTAGCAGCAGGTCCTTCAAAAAGTTGGTTTCCTCATATTTTTATCTGCCAAAAACAAACACTTAAGTAGTGAAACAGGTGGCCATTCCAGTGTCCCTAAGTGCATTATCATTGTCCAAAACTACACGACTAGAAACCATTTAACCCCTGCTTGGCACACCCAGCATACATGACATACCACAGAGAGAACCTGAAAGGAATCCCCTTCTGATCATTCTGTATATGGCAATATAAAGAAAACATAAACAATACATGAATACAAATATAAAACAAAAAATATCATAGTGGAAGGAAGTAACCAACAATCCAGCTACAGATCCGATAATTTGCCAAAGAGCATCACATCCAGTGTTCCTGCCATGGTCCCAGGTCACGTCTCCAGCGGCCTCACAGAAAATGGCTTACAAAAGTATTGGCAGAACAGGGGAGGAATTCTCACTTCTGGGTTAGAACTCTGACTGAAGGGATACCTGGGTGGCTCGGTCGGTTAAGCATCTGCCTTAGACTCAGGTCATGATCAAAAAAACCTGAGTGAATATATTAAGCTCTAGGTTCTAGATCTACCTTTCAACTTTTTAATGCTGAGTCTAGGACTCTGCACTCTCTATTACTCTTTTTGCCCACAATTCCGTTAGTTTCAGAGACTGGAAGGCAGGAATGAGGAGACAGGACAGGCTATTTCCCTGTTCCCTATCAGCTGTTCCAATCAGCAGTATGTTTCAGTCTCTAGCTGTGCCACGGGCACTCCTAGAACCAGCCTCATCACCTTCCGTATCTCTCACATCCCAAGCACCAGCCACAACCCTCAGAGTCTCAACGACTCACGGCTCTCCCTTCAAGTGTTAAAGAGCTCATCATCTCAACCTCTTCACTGGACTCCAGAGTGGCAGCTATTCTCTGGAGTCACCACCTCTGGATTCCCTTTCTGTCCTTTCAGTACTCCAACATCTATGTAATCCTTTACACTCAACTTCCCCTGGAGAAATACCTAACTTTTCTGGACTCTAGGTTGGATCTGACGGAGACAAGTACCAGAACTTAAGGTTGCCAAGAGGAGATGAATTTGTGGTTCATGTCCTAGCTAAAATGTAGTGTGTGCTTCTATGTACCAAGCACTGTTTAAGGGCTTTAGCATACATCATCCTATTAATGTTCACAGTAACCCAGTGGGATGGCTGTGATCATCATCACCATGTTAGAAATGGAGAAAATGAGGCTCAGAAGAAAAAAAAAAGTTTTTCCAGAAAAATTTTAAAGCCTGCTCAGAGATCACACAACTAGAAAGTAGTAGAGCTGGCATACAATGCCAAGTCTGACCCCAAAAGCCACCTACAAAAAAAACTCAGGCTTTTCTAGATACTTCATGCTGCTTCAAAGGACTATTTACATGACTCACAAATAACTTACTGTAGGATATACTTGTTATCCTTTTAAATCTTATTCCATAACAGTTCTTTTCCCTTAAAAGGCCATTTTTTGACTCTTACAACAGTTTCATTTGCCCTGTGGGATGTCTCATATTTTGGACTCAACTAGCTGTTTCTTCACAGCATCACTTCAAGTTGTGCCTCTATCCTCTGTATTTTTGGTGATTCAAAATTAGACAAATTGAATCCAGTCAAATCTCTTTTAGATAAGAATATTTCACCCATGTTTCTGTTTATTTCCTCACAGCATCAAATAAGGAGGTACAAATGTTTCCATTCCATTGTCAGTAAATCTAAGACTAATGAGTGGAGTCAAAGTTTAATCCCTCCATTATAAAAGCAATCTGGACCTTTAAATCCAAAATTATCACTGTCTATAAGGCTTTGGCACAAGACAGCCAGCATACTCAGTGTGTACAAATAAAACATTATACATAATGACTCATCTCAAAAAGGAAGTGACAGATGGTGTTCATTCAAGTCTTCATGTAAAGGAAATATCCCAATAGCTCATTTTACTCCTGATAAGCCCTCAGTAATTTTTTAATCAGTATTTCAAATATTTTTTTAAATTAAGGTCAAAGGTCAAGAGTTCCAAAGTCTAGCTCCAAGCATCTTACAATTAAGTATTTCTTGCTTAATTCTTTCAATCTTGTGTGCCCATATTTGCCCATTTGAAAATAGAGATAATGTCTCCAACTTCACTATACATGAAAGGATTGAGGGGAGGGTAAAATGAAATATAAAAGTTAAGAAAAAGCTGGAGATGGCAAATAAATGTTTATTATCATAAATTAAATTTTATCCAGAATGAAAAAGAATAAGTGAACTAAAAACTTGAGAAGCCACCAAAAATACAATAAAGTAAATGCTTCAGAAGCCAAAGCAATCTGAATTTGAAGAGATACTATGAATGAATTAAAAGAGAACTGCCACTGTAGCTGATATGCTAGCATTCCTATAATTCACTTAAAATCTTAAAATTGGCTCCTATAATTTGACTATTTCACTGAAAGCCACATTATACTAGATTTAGTTCTCAAATAGAAAATCATGTTTAACATGGCCCATGTTAAAATAGGGGACTGACCAATCAATCAATAAAATAGAGGAATCAAATCAGTAACTATAATTACCACAACACTTGATTTAGATGCCCATCCTCCAAACTACTGAATCTCCTAAACGAGTATTAATCTAAAACAGGAAAATGCATTAGGTTTAATCTTAAAAGCCACTGTTTCCACCTACAAAAATATACTTTTTATACATTATATAACTTGGAAAATATTTAGCATATATCAAAGAAACAACTCCTCCAGCAAAGATTAAACTCAGTAATATTGTTCTGAAAATAAACACTCTATAGATTTATTATCAACTGGGACCTTGGGAGAATCACACCTTGGACCAACCTGCCTTTATGAACCACCAAAGAAACCTTTCAACCATACTTTGCATTTTGGTGAAGGTTTTGGGTTTAATGTCTGACTCATCAAATGTCATTTCAAAAGACTAATGTGAAACACACCAAACTAGTACTCCTGATTTTTACATTAAAAATACATAAAAGCTAAGCAGTTTTCTCTGTATCACCTCTCCAAGGTAGGTTTTCAGAATTTTTAGGTTCCATCATTAGGAAGAATCAACATTTAAAAAAAAAAAATCTCTTCGGTTACTGGTGTCTCAAAATCTCACCATGACATCGTTATTATGCTTTGGAATTTATTGGCAACGACTATTCAATTGTGCTAAGTAGTTTGTTTATACACAGTTACTACAGTGCCACCATCCGAGCAAAAGAAAGCAGAGTTAACATTTTAAAATACAGCTTAAGTACCAAGTATGTGTCTTTAAAAAATGTGCCAAGGAGGAACTTCATATTTAAATGTAACCGGTGAATTCATGAGGAAGATCTCAAACAAGATTCTGTTAGGATGAGACTGAATGAGGGAAATTACTCAGTTAAAGGATATCAAAGAGCAGATTTTTAAAAGATACTATGCCCCTGCAAAGAAAAGCCCACAGCAAGACAGGCACTGGACAGGAATTTTGTGTTCTAGCACAGCCCAGAGTGGAGGGAAGGAGAAAAACGCTTGAAAAAATTAACAAAAGTAAGTTTAGATACAGAGATCTTAACTTTAAATATAGAAATTCTTACCTCCCACTGTAAGTGAGGCGGGATATTCCGTATCTGAAGTTTCCGGATCCTGCAGAAGAATTAAAATGTTTTATAAAAGAAAAAAAAATATATCAAACCAAAAGACATGAAATCATCAACATGGATGCTTTGAAGTTACTTAACCTATTTTTATTAACTACAAGCCAATGTATAATAAGATAATGCAGCCCAAAAAAGAAAAAGGAGACCACATTGATCACAGGACCATTTTAAGACCATTTGGAGATCCAGCATCATTGGATGATAATAGCTTATTTTAAAGCCAATAAAATTATAATTTTTTTCTTTTGTTTTTTGTTTTGTTTTTCTTAAAGATTTTTAAAGTAAGGATGCCCAGGTGGCTCAGTGGTGGAGCATCTGCCTTTGGCTTATCCTTGTGGGCATCCTAGGATCAAGTCCCACATCGGGTTCCCCACAGAGAGCCTGCTTCTTTCTCTGCCTCGCTCTCTGTCTCTCCCATAAACAAATAAGTAAAATCCTTAAAAAACAAAAAAGATTTTAAAAGTAATCTTTACACCCAATATGAGACTCAAACTTACAACGCAAGATCAAGAGTTACATGCTCTACCACTGAGCCAGCCAAGACCCCCTAAATTTGGCTTTTAAAAATTATAATATTTGAGAAACATTTTGTATGGCGACTATATACTAATTCAAACCCTCAAGCCTTAAATTAAGCATACATAGACACAAACAAAGCCAAACTACAGATGTTCTTAATTTGAGATCATAGTCAAGGGGTCCACAGATAGATTTCAAGGAACCTAGATGGGGAGGGATAAAAATCCTATTTATTTTCACTATCCCCTAATTGAAATTTAGTACCTCCTTTAATTGTGAATGTTGGCATTAAGCCACAGTAGAATCACACTTATAATTTTGACATTAATATACATTAGACAAAAAATATATATATACATTAGACATTCATATCATATTAACTTGATGCAGATTTTTACAATCTACACCCATTGCTGTTAAATTTAGATGTGTTGCCAGAACTTATTATGTTAAGAAGTATATACTCACTATGAGTTTTAATATTTTGCTAACTGTATTTCAAAATAATTGATTTCCTTTATAATCCTATGTATTTTATGTTATGCATTGAAAAACATTCTAAGAGGTCCTTAAGTTTCAGGCTACCAAGGGACTCTATGGTCCAGATATCATTAAAAATCCCTGACCGAACTTACTAACACTGTACATAAACTAATTTAAATTAAAATAAAAACTTAAAAAATAAAGTTTGAATTTTCTAACGCGAGTTATAGAAAAGATCCTCAAAAATATGATATGTAAGATTTCTGCTTTCATTAAGTGTATGGAATTTTTGTTAGGCCTAAAACCTTTCCAATTAAATAATTCTGGCTGGCATTTGGAAATGTGCATCCTCTCTTTACTGATCAAAAATGCTGTCAATTTGTCTCTTTACCTGCTCAAACTTGCTGTTAAAGTTATTTAGCATTCTTTGTATTCACGTGTTATATATACAAAACACTTCATCACTTTGATATTTTATTGACACCTGATAAATTGTAAATGTCTCAGCATCTTATGTATGCATCTTTGTGTCATACATTAAACTCTTTGGTATTAGATCTATGTGTATAAATTGTTTGGATATTGCCTAACTCAGTGATGTGTAATTATAAACCACTCTGATTCATTAAGCTTTCATATCTCAATACCCTCAAAAAAAATTCCAACCTTAGTTCAAATGCATACACACATACACACACACACACACACACACACACAGAGGCTACAAAGTAACAATTATATACAGTATTTAATGTATCTATCTACTTTTCTTCTACTCCTTCTTCAACACTATCAGAGGGAGAAAGGGAGCTAAAGACATTAATTATGTGAAATTGTAATACAGGTGCCACACACAAAATCACCCCCTTAGAAGGGAAAGGAATTTATAGTCAACTAGCTATTTAAAAAAAAAAAAAAGATTAGAAACTGGGCTTAGCATATCAAGTGAAATAATTAAATTGCTTAACTTCTAAAATTAGAAGTTTCCCTTTCCTGGTCAAATAATCCATGTATTTTGAAGTACCACAGCAAAACACAACTTAAACCACATTCATAACCTAGTCCTTTGTCTCTTGTATTCCCCTGAATACATGAGAACAAATAAATGCTAGATACTGCCTATCCTTCAGGGAACTATAAAGAACATGTAGATTAACTAAACTCAGGTACATCCTGTTTGTAATCACAAACTTGAGGAGGAAGGAAAAAGCAGCTTTACATTACTTTTATGGGACAGTAAAACAAAGCACAATCATCAGGGAAATACACCCAAGAGATGGTAAGAATGTCAATTTAAGGGGAAAAAAATTTCAACCACCACCTCAGCCTCAGAATTTACACATGAAATGCTAAGTCTGAGATTTGTTTGAAAATAACTTATGTTCTAACAATTGTTAAAGCTGCAGGACACATTAAAAAAAAGCAAAAATACAGTATTAAGATTTTTATTTATTTATTCATGAGAGACAGAGAGAGAGAGGGAGGCACAGACATAGGCAGAGAGAAAAGCAGGCTCCATGCAGGAAGCCGATGTGGGACTTGATCCCAGGACTCCAGGATCACAACCTGAGTCAACGGCAGACGCTCAACCGAGCCACCCAGGCATCCCTGTATTTTTGCTTTAGGATAAACTACATTTCCCATAAAAACCTTTATAACTATACTCTACTGGGGCATCTGGGTGGCTCAGTTAGGCATCGGACTCTTGATCTCAGCGTCTCCAGGTCATGAGTTTGGGTCCCACAATAAGCGCCACGCCCAAATTGAAAACATATGTGTGTGTGTGTGTGTGTGTGTGTGTGTGTATATGTGTGTGTGTGCACGTACACACATATATACAGTCTGCTAGGATGTCTAATACGCAGATTACACAAGTACTATATATTGCTTCAGCTAACAGAAAAGTTACTCAATATTGTGTAATATTTACCCTCAGTAACCAAGGAAATAAGATTTACTACACACATGCAAGTACTAAGTTGATGGGTTTTTTTAAGATTTGAGAGAGAGAGAGAGCAGAGCAGAGGCAGGAAAGGGTGTAGAGCAAAGGGAGAGGGAGAAGCAGGTTCCCCGCTGAGCAGGGTGCCCACCGTGGGGCTCAATCCCAGGACCCTGGGATCATGACCTCAGCTGAAGGCAGAGACTTAACTGACAGAGCCACTCAGTTGCCCCTGAAAGTACTAAGTTTTATTCAAGCACCTATCAGTAAGAATTAGCAGAGCAGTGTTAAGAAACTAAATATTCATTCCCACTGGACTTTTTTCCTAGGTATATACATGATCAAAACTGTTCCCCAGAAGTATATATATGAGTGTGCATACAGAGTTTAGGTCAACTGGCAGATGTTTATTCTTTTTTTTTTTTTTTTTTTTGCAGATATTTATTCTTATCGCAAAAATAAATACCATTTCACAGGGTTCCCAAGAAATTCTTTAAATAGAATACCATTTTTTGTACATTAGAAGTAATCTATTAGCCATATTTTGCCAACACAAATAATTATTCCCCTTAAATGGCTGTCCAATTTCCATCATCTGATTCTCTCAAGTTTCATTTTAGACAAACATCAAGATGATTTTCATATAGTTAGTGTTTTCACATCTAGAGTTGCTCTTTCCCATTTACCGGTAACATAGCTCATTAACCTCTGCAGTTTCTCCCCTGCTCCTAACCCCATGCTCCTCTCTTAACAGTATAAGAGCCAAAAGGCTCAACATTAAAAGAGACCAAGCAAAGGCATGAATTCTAACCATCTAGCACATAAACACAAACTTCTCACTTCTGGGAAGTACTTGAGAACAATTCATCCCATTCTGCTGTACTTATGGAGTTGGCTATGCACAATTAAAACACTATTACCTGTGTGCTCCCTTCAGCAGCACATATACTAGAATTAAAGTGATACAGGGATTAGCATGGCTCCAGGGCAAGGATGACACACACAAATTTGTGAAGTGTTCCCTTTTTTTTTTTTTTTTTAAGTATTTATTTGAAAAAGAGAAGCACGCTCATGCAAGTGGAAGGAGGGGCAGAGGGGGAGAAAAAAAGAATCTCTAAAAGACTCCCTGCTGAGTGCAGAGTCCAATGTGGGGCTCAACCCCACCACCCAGAGATCATGACCTGAGTTGAAATCAAGAGTTGGATGCTCAGGAGCACCTGGGTGGCTTAGCTGGTTAAGCGTCTACTTTCAGCTCAGGTCATGATCCCAGGATCCTGGGATCCAGCCCCACATCAGTCTCCCTGCTCAGCAGGAGCCTCTTCTCCCTCTTCCTTTCCCCCTCTGCTGCTCCCTCTGCTTATACTGTCAAATAAATAAATAAAATCTTTAAAAAAGAAAAAAAAAGGAGTTAAATGCTCAATCAACTGAACCACCGAGGCACTCTACATTCCATATTTATTTTTAAAGATTTTATTTATTCATGAGAGAAACACAGAGAGGCAGAGACACAGGCAGAGGGAAAAGCAGGCTCTCTCTAGGGAGCCTGATGTGGGACTCAATCCCAGGACCCCAGGGAGGCAGGCGCTCAACTGCTGAGCCACCCAGGAGCCCCTGCATTCCATATATTTTATAGAAAAATTTACTGTATACAAATTTTGCAAGTTATTTTTTTGCTCAGTATTATGTTTTTAGATTTTTCCCTAACAATACAAGTAAATCCAGGGGTGCCTGGCTGGCTCAGGTGGCAGCGAGTGACTCTTGATCTCAAGGTCATGAGTTTGAGCCGCACATTGTGTCTAGAGATTATTTTAAACAAATAAAACAAGTTTAAATTCTATTTAAAAAATAATACAAGTTGGGATCCCTGGGTGGCGCAGCGGTTTGGCGCCTGCCTTTGGCCCAGGGCGCGATCCTGGAGACCCGGGATCGAATCCCACATCAGGCTCCCGGTACATGGAGCCTGCTTCTCCCTCTGCCTGTGTCTCTGCCCCTCTCTCTCTCTCTCTCTCTCTCTCTGTGACTATCATAAATAAAAATTAAAAAAAAAATACAAGTAAATCAAGTTCATTTTTATTTAAAAAAAGAAAAAAGGATTATCACCTGCTTTACTGATCTTCAATCTCAGCTTTTAAAATCAGGTTCTATTTATGTTTAATTCTAAATTGTTAAGAGTCAAGAAAATAGATATGGATATGTTTCTACCATATGATTACCTAATCACTCAAGTTCAGTTTAACCAGCTGCAAAGTGTGTTGGTGTCCTACCTCCTCCTGAAGCACACTTAAGTCATAGGATATACATGCCTTAGAATAGCAACTAATTAATTGGGCCATCTCATTCTCTGTTGTGTTCAGAACGTGGAACAGTGCTTAGCACTTGAGAAGCATTCAAATGATAGTTAAATTAAAATTTGTTATCATCTAAAAAATAAAAAAATAAAATTTGTTATCATCTATTCCTGGGGAAGAAAAACACAAGATCTAAACTATCAGAAACTACAAATATTCCCAAATATTTTCTTTTTTTTTTTTTTTAAGATTTTATTTATTCATTCATGAGAGAGACAGAGAGAGAGGCAGAAACACAGGCAGAGGGAGAAGCAGGCTCCCATGCAGGGAGCCCGACATGGGACTCGATCCCGGGTCTCCAGGATCACGCCCTGGGCCAAAGGCAGACACGCAACTGCTGAGCCACCCAGGTGTCCCAAATTTCAACTAATTTTATTCAAATTGACACCAAACTAAAAAAATCAACTTCCATATGCCCATACCAGGTTCAATTATTAAGTATGATCACCTTACCTTGTTTATCTATACTCACACTAGTACCAAGAAGTTCCACTTACATGGCTTGTCATGCTCAAGTACATTAGTAAACAGCTTTAAAAGGACTTTTGCTTATGGGACACCTGGATGGCTCAGTCAGTTGGGTAACTAACTTTTCATTTCAGCTCAGGACATCATCTCATGGTCCTGGGATGGAGCCTCATATTGGGCTCAAGCCTGCCATTGAGCCTGCTTAAGATTCCCTCCCTCTCCCCCTCCTCCACCCCCCCCCCCCCACCACCACCCTGAGTGCTCTCTCTCAAAACAGAAACAGAAACTAAAAAAACATCATTGTGGGCACCTTGGTGGCTCAGTGGTTGAACGTCTGCCTTTGGCTCATGCTATGATCCCTAGGGTGCTGGATCGAGTCCTGCATTGGGCTTCCTGTGGGAAGCCTGCTTTCTCCCTCTACCTAGGACTCTGCCTTCTCTGTAGCATGAATAAATGAATAAAATCTTAAAAAAATAATAAAATAAACCATCACTGCTCCTCAAAGTGATTTACAGAAATTCCTTGATATCAGATATCCACTCTATTTCCAATTACTTAATATATTCATACAGTTTGTTTATTCCTATCAAGATCCTGAGGAGGAGCACCTAGCTGGCTCAGTCCCTAGAGCATGTTACTTGTGATCCTGAGTCTGTGAGTTCAAGCCCTACACTGGGCACAGAGCCTAAATTAAAAAAAAAAAAAAAAAAAAGAAAGAAAAAATCTCAAGATGCACACGTGTGGAGTTATCTCTTAGATCTACATTCTTCTTGCCATTTATTTGTGGATAGGTCACATGCCCTGCATGATAACTCATTCTGGATTTTCTCCATTGTATCCCTTTTGTGTCATTTTCAATAAATTGTTTACTATGTTGAATTTGATATGCTAGGTCTTTTATGCTTTATAAAAAATATTACACATCTATGAATCCACCTGCCCAAATAATCAGAACAAGACAACTGAAGCTAACCATGCTTCTCTCCCACTCCAAATGCCTGCCTCCTAGAATGTACTCATTACTCCAAATTTGTCACTTATACCTTTTATTTATGAATATTCATATCTCTTTTAAAATCGATTTTAGGGGCACCTGGGTGGCTCAGTGGCTGAACATCTGCCTTCGGCTCCGGTCATGATCCTGGGGTCTTGGGATCAAGTCCTGTATCAGGCTCTCTGCTCAGCAAGGAGCCTGCTTCTCCCTCTGCCTATATCTCTGCCTCTCTTCGTGTATTTCATGACCGAATAAAATCTTTTTAAAAACTGGATTTTAAGTAGGCAAAATACTATCATCAGTCCTTAAAAATGAAGAAAAACTTCATATTAAATACCTAGTCACAGTTCTTCTTCAATCAAAAAAAAAAAAAAATTCCGTTTGTTCAATCAGTATCTCAAAAGAGCCATATATTGCATTTGGTTGATTAGGATTCGAGTCCCACAATCCACAATGTTTCCCACTGTTTCTTTCCTTGCAGCTTATGGGGGGAGAGGGACTGCAAACCTGTCATTTGTCCTATAATTTCTCACTGGCTGGATTTTGCTAATTACAGCCCCCATGATGGTGCTTAATATTCTCCTCTGTCCCCTCTGTAATTAGATCTGAAGTTTCAATTTGCTTTTTGTTGTTGCCACTTGTTTGGGGAGAGACAATAATGTACTACAAGAAGTGTCTTGTACTGGGGTGCCTGGCTGGCTCAGTCAGAGGAGCATTCAACTCTTGAACTCGGGGTCCTGAGTTCAAATCCTACATTGGGTATAATGAATAAATGAAACTTAAAAAAAAAGAAAGAAAAACATAAAAGAAAAGAAAGTGTCTTGTACTTCCACAAGGAGATGTGTATCTCTAGCTATCTTCCCATGATGCCACAAACACCGATGATCACTGCCTAAATTCATTATTTTATTCAAGATTGAAAGTAGTTTTATCATTTTAATATGGCTTCTGTATCTTTTTAATTTAGCTTGAGTTCTTTCATTAAGAACAACTTTCCCGGGGCACTTGGGTGGCTCAGTCAGCTAAGCATCTATGATCCCAGGGTCCTGGAATATAGCTCTGCTCTGTAGGGGGCCTGCTTCTCCCTCTGCTTGCTGCTCCCCCGTTCTGTCAAATAAATAAATAAAATCTTTATTTATTTTTTTTAATTTTTATTTATTTATGATAGTCACAGAGAGAGAGAGAGAGAGAGAGAGAGGCAGAGATACAGGCAGAGGGAGAAGCAGGCTCCATGCACCGGGAGCCCGACATGGGATTCGATCCCGGGTCTCCAGGATCGCGCCCTAGGCCAAAGGCAGGCACTAAACTGCTGCGCCACCCAGGGATCCCTAAAATCTTTATTTAAAAAAAAAAAGGAACAACTTTCCCTTGCCAAATATCTGGATAGATTCAGTAAATACAGTGAAGTGTGAAGCTCAGTAAATACAGTGAAGACAGAATAAAGGATTCTTTCCCTCTGTAGATGGTTTTGTGCTCCTTATTACAACCCCTCTTTCACCTCTGATGGCATCCACAGCTGTGAGGTTGGCCCTGCCTCCTTCCATCACTAAGCACACACCTTAGGCATCTGTTTTACCTCAGGGCTTTCTCCAAATCCTCAGAAGAGTATTAGGAGGAGCCTGCAACCAAAGGAGACACGAAACCCTCAAGACAATCCACAGTTTACAAGGGAAGAGAACTAGCCAGGAGATAAATGCCCATGTTCAGCTGGGAGGCATTCTGTACCTTTCTCTAAGGTCCATTTTCCTTATATCAATCTCCGTAAAGTACCTTTCACATTGTCTTTTCCTAATTCCCCATTCCCCACTCTTGCTTCCTAAAATCATATCCAAAATAAATTAGCTTCATACAAATCCTCATCTCCATCTCTTCTTTCAGGAGTTCAAAGATATTGTTATTTCAAACTTCCCAGAATAATGAGTTGATGCTCTGGCACCATCCAAAGATAACCAAATGATTATTTCTTTTCAGTATCATCATAAATTCAGAGTCCTAGGTATTTGGGGCGTATCAATCCATTGCATTAATCCCTTTTGATGCTCAAATTGCCCCATCTTTGGCCAATCAGTGCAAGCATCTTCATACTGACTTCTCCATCTTGTAACATGACTCCAATAATTTATGAGAGCTCCTTTGCTTTCTGTTTTGACATGATAATCCAGGTTCAACTGGTACACTTCCTAACCCCCTCTACAATCAGCTTTTTCTACATAAAGTGCTAGTCCCTTTTAGTCCAAAATAATATATTAAGACACATTCTAGTCACACTCGAGTGCTATTATTAGGATGGTCATTGCTCCTAAGCCACAGTTGGAAAATAGACACCTTATCTGAAAGAGAAATAAACTGTGTCTTCATGCAGATTACTTCCAATTCAAACTTTAGATTACTAGGTGCTACCAAGTGTCTTTCACCTTAGGTTCTTTTCTTCACTATAAAGTTTGAAAGCAGATAAGAATATAAACAAGAAAACACTGTTACCGATGGAATGCTTACATCCCTCACCTCCCAAAATTCCTATGTTGCCGCCCTAACCTCCAATGTGATGGATGGCATTAGGAAGTGGGGCCTTTGGAAAAAGCACTCAGGCTTAGATGAGGTCATGAGGATGGAGCCCCCATAAAATTACTAGCTTTTTTATAAAAAAAAATTTTTTTAAGTAATCTCTATACTGAACGTAGGGTTCAAACTCAGAATCTGAAGATCAAGAGTTGCATGCTCTTCTTCTTCTAAGCTAGCTGAGGGCCCCGGGATCACTATCTTTGTGAGGAGAGAGACCAGTGCTGATGAGAGGCCGTGTGAGCCAGAGCAAGATGGTGTCTTTCCACAGGTCAGGAAGACAGGGCTCTTACCAAGAACCAAAAGAATCTGACTGCACTGACTGCACCTTTATCTTCGACTTCCCAGCCTCAGAACTATGATAAATAAATGTCTATTGTTTAAGCCCCCTTGTCTGTGGTATTTTGCCATAGCAGCCACACTGCCTCGGACCGTGTCTATTACCTCCTTCATCCTTCACAGTCAGCATTTTATCAATTAGGAAACAAAACTCGGGCACCTGGATAGCTCAGTTGGTTAAGCAGTGCCTTTGGCTTGGGTCATGATCCTGGGGGTCCTGGAATCAAGCCCTGCATCCAGCTCCCTGCTCAGTGGAGCCTGCTTCTCCTTCTTCCTCTGCCCCTCCCCCTGTGTATGTGCTCTCTCACTCTCAAAAAAAACAAAAAAACGTAAGTTTGACCCATCCAAATATACACTGCTCGTGTGTAGCAGCATTAGTATCTATCTCTGGGAATTCCGGCTCCAGAGTCTACCCTCTTAACTACACTATATTCAATCTCTGATTTCACTTAAAATACAACCAACAACGTAACCACATCCAATGACTTCACAAAGATTACAGGCTGCAATTTTTATTACACCCTAAAGGTCAAGTATAGGTTAATCCTGTGCAAAAATTTTCACTTTACCCCCACAGCTTTAAACCATACGATGATTATTTACATGTCACGACTCAATATTGACATTAAATGGACACGGCTACATATTAATACCAATAAAGGAAGGCAACGATGCTGAAAACTTGGCTAACTCAATTGCCTCAAGATCAGGACAACTGCATACACAGGCACCCAGGTACTTCTGAAGCCAGACATTTCAAAGTCAAGTCCTAATACAAGAAACAAAAATATATTAGACTTGCAACTTTCTGTCCTAACTACCTACAGGTCCTGAATGTACATTTGTACATTTTCTTCATCTTATTTCTCCCAAAAGGCTTTGACCCCCTTCTTTCTACCAACACTTACACAAATCAAGGAAATCCCTGATTTCCCACGTGGTAAAGAGACTAAGGCTCTAACAATCTAACAAGGCTAACACCAGCAGAAGGCAGGAAAAGAAAACCAAATCTAACTTGTAACAAGGTTTCTCTCTGCCTTATTTTCTTATGCAAAGAAGTGGGACACATGGTCCACTTATGAACCAGTCATTTTCAAATAAAAAGCCAAGCCTGTGGACTTACAGCAGTATAGTGTGGCCTCTTTGATCCGCCACTTGGAGGCACTCTGTACCAGCTGTAGAGTTTCATTCCAGCTGCGCCAACCAATTCAGTCCATATCCAAAAAGGAATGTGTTCAACATGACTAAATTCAGTATTGCTAATTAATTAACCTGTATTAATAATAGTATTCAATATTTTATATATAGCCTTTCTGATTTTATACAGTTATGAACTATGTTTTTCTTTTAAGAAGTAGCTTTTTTTTTTTTTTTTTTTTAAGATTTTATTTATTTAACATGAGAGACACACACAAAGAGAGAGGCAGAGACACAGGCAGAGGAGAAGCAGGTTCCATGCAGGGAGCCTGATGTGGGACTCGATCCTGGGTCTCCAGGATCATGCGCTGGGCTGAAGGCAGCGCTAAACCGCAGAGCCACTCGGGGCTGCCTAAGAAGTAGCTCTTAAAAGGTCCACCTCAATTTTTACAAAGTTTAATACACACTGCTGGTGAAAAGTAGCAACTGGAATAACCTTGCCTCATCACTGACTTGATAGTCTCTCACATCAAAGCCTCTAAACTCAAGGATTTTCTCTATGTTATTTCCTCATAAAGCTGTAGTATGCTCACAGATCTAATTCAGGGACGCCTGGGTGGCTCAGCACTTGAGCCTCTGCCTTCAGCTCAGGCCGTGATTCCGGGATTGGGATCGAGTCCCACACTGGGCTCCCTGCGTGGAGCCTGCGTCTCCCTCTGCCTGTGTTTCTGCCTCTCTCTCTCTCTCTCATAAATAAATAAATAAAGGGCACAAACTGATCCTTGATTTTTTTTTTTAAGATTTTATTTATTTATTCACAAAAGACACAAAGAGAGAGGCAGAGACACAGGCAGAGGGAGACGCAGGCTCCGTGCAGAGAGCCCAACGCGGGACTCAATCCCAGGACTCCAGGATCACGCCCTGGGCTGAAGGCAGGCATCAAACCGCTGAGCCACCAGGGATTCCCTGGATCCTTGATTTCTGAGTAAGATTTTTGTAGTCTTTATACTGATCTGAAAGTGAGCCTTTAAACAAAAAAGTCACCACCAATATTTCAGCCAACCACAGAAACACACACAGTTGAACATTAGATAGTTACTATTTAAATAAAAAGCTCGCTGCCTGAATATCTCAAAAGTACATTAATACAATATAGCAAATTACACTTATCTTCCTTGAAAATTAGGGTGATCACCAGGGAATACTCAGATACAAAACCTCTGAGTCACACAGAAAATTAATCATACCCCCCCCAAAGAAAGCAAAGAAAATTACTCATTCCCATATTTTTCCAGTTAAATTAATTTTATAAATACCAATACATTTTTTCCAGCAAGCCTCATTTTAAAAAGTGATTTTAAAAGCTGTCTGTATTTAAACAACTCTGTCCAATGGAATAGCCACGATCCGCATGAGGCTTGAAATGTGGCTAGTCTTGTCTCAACTGATTTCTTCTGTGAGTATAAAGTTTAACAGATTTTGAAGGCTTAGTACAAAAAATATATATAAAATTTCTCAAAGGGGAGCACCTAGGTGGCTCTGTTATTTAAGTGTCCAACTCGATTTTGACTCAGGTCATGATTCTGGGGTTGTGGGATCAAGCCGTGTGTCAACTGTGCTCCAAGCAGGGGTGGGGGTGGGGGTGCCTGCTTGTTGCTCTCCCTCTGCTCCTACCCCTGCTCATGCTTGATCTCGTTCTCTAAAATAAATAAATAAAATCTTAAAAACATTTCCCAACAATTTTTAATATTTTTTTAATTTTATTTTTTTTAATTTACAGAAAGAGAGGGGGGCAGAGGAACAGGCAGAGGGAGAAGCAGGCTCCATGCAGGAAGCCCAATGTGGGACTCGATCCAGGGTCCCCAGGATCACACCCCAGGCTGCAGGCGGCGCTAAACCGCTGCGCCACCAGGGCTGCCCAACAATTTTTAATATTAATCACATGTTAAAACATTTTAGATATGTTGAATTGTATAAAATACTAGTATTAGTTTTATCTATTTTTACTTCTTATTGTAGCTACTAGAAATGTTAAAATTGCATATATATACAGTTCACATCTTCCAGTTGGACAGAGCTCTTTAAAATCTGGTATATTTGACACTCAAATGCAAAACTAATTCATCAGATTTTGCCAATGGAATTTCAGGATCAAGAAACCAAGTTTCATAGGGAGTACTTATTTCTCACTTAAAATTCACCATCACTAGGTGAACTGTAATTGCATCTCCAAGAAGAGGTGTTTTGGGGTGCCTAGGTGGCTCAAGCCAGTTAAGCATCTTCGTCCTGGGATCAAGCCCCAAAACAGGCTCCCTGCTTCACCCTCTCCTTCTGCTGTTCCCTCTGCTTGTGCTCTGTCAAATAAAATCTTAAAAAAAAAAAAAAAAAGAGGTGTTTTAAAATGACTTTTTTTTTTTTTTTTTTAAATAAACTCTACCCTCAACGTGAGGCTCAAATTCAAGACTTTAGATTAACAGTCACATGCTCCACTGAGCCAAGGTGACTCAACTTTTCAAAGTGCTGTATTTTAGGTGAGGGAAAACGGCTACATTTTTAATATAAGGGTATTTCTACATTAATGCTTTTTATTTTATGTTACTGCTAACTGGATGTGCTCCTTATCTAAAGCAAATCCTAAATCCTTGGATTTTGGTTTTGTTGTTGTTTTTAAGAGGAAAGGTTGATGTTTATCATTATTAAGTTCTATGACCTACTCATGAACTGTAGAAACTACAATTACCACACTGAGAGTCTGAAGAAAGAGTATAGATGCCTTATTTCTAAGGAGTTATACAACCAATCCACATGGTTTATACTCACAATTTCAATGTTTTGTATAATCAAGCAAGTTAAATAAGCAAACAACTGTTAATTGCTCACAAGACAATCAGTATGAAAATTCTCAGTTTCATGTAAGTCAAGAACTCTTGGGTGCCTGTTAAATAAGCAAACAACTGTTAATTGCTCACAAGACAATCAGTATGAAAATTCTCAGTTTCATGTAAGTCAAGAACTCTTGGGTGCCTGAAAGGCTCAGCTGATAAAGCGTCTAACTCTCAATTTCAGCTCAGGTCATGATGGGTCATGTGATTGAACCCTGTGTCAGGTTCCACACTCAGCCAGGAGTCTGCTTCTCTTCCTTTGCCCTCCCCCCTGCTTGCATGCTCTCACTGTCAAATAAATTTTAAAAAATAATAAATAAGTCTTTAAGAATTCTTATGTAGCAAGAAAACAAAGAAGGTAGATAAGCTTGATCCAAACATCTTGGTCTGACATACGTTGTAGTTAGGTAACCCAACTCTTGCTTTTCTCCCAAAATATAAGCATATACCACTTTGCAGATAATCCTTCTTCCAGCAAGGTGCATAAATAATTAATATAAATGCTACCTTACCATGCTGAAAGCAGCCCATTTTTTCCTGCTTAATAAGCTACTTTACTTTCTGGTGAGGTAAAAAAACAAAACCAGGTATGTTTACACTACTTAAGGAAGAAGAGGTTGAAGAATCTATGTTTCACTTCAATGCAACATGCTCCTCACCATATACTTGAACTCGTATGAAAAAACTACTTGAATCTGTTATTCCCTTAAACAAATACAATTTGGCCACACATTAAAACATTCTCATATCTTGCTTATGACATGTTTGCCAATTAAAAATAATAATAAAGCATACCTAAATATGATCCATTCTCTAGACCTATAGTGTCCTCTGGGGACAGAGGTACATGTTAAAAGAACACCACATCAGCACAATCCAGACCCTGGGAAACTCTCCAGGACAAATACTAAGTTTTCTAACAAGCATTAAAAAAAAAAAAAAAAATGAGGAACCTAGACATTAAAAAGAAAGAAAAAGAAAGGGGTGCTGGGTGGCACAGTCAGTTAAGCACCTGACTTCAGCTCAGATCATCATCTCAGGATCCTGGGATCAAGCCCCACATGAGGCTCCCTAGTCAGCAGAGTCTGCTTCTCCCTCTCTTGGCTCATGCCCTCTGTCTCTCTCAAATAAATAAATATTTTTATTTTTTTATTTTTATATATATATATATATTTTATGATAGTCACAGAGAGAAAGAGAGAGAGAGAGAGGCAGAGACACAGGCAGAGGGAGAAGCAGGCTCCATGCACCGGGAGCCCGATGTGGGATTCGATCCCGGGTCTCCAGGATCGCGCCCTGGGCCAAAGGCAGGCGCCAAACCGCTGCGCCACCCAGGGATCCCTAAATAAATATTTTTAAAAATAATAAAGCACTAAGGCATATCAACCAATCATAAATGTTTGGAACTTGCACAAATCCTAATTCGAATAACCTGTAAAAAAAAAAAAAAAAAAAAAAAAAAAACAGGAAAAATTGGACTATTTGTTATCAATGAATTAGTGACATTTTTTAAAGTTATAACTAGCTAATCTTTTTTTAAGTCCTTGTCTTTTAGAGAAGCAATCTAAAGAAACTGGAATATATCTGCTATCTTGAATTTGCTTCAGAAGTAATCAGGGAGGTATGGCATTGGGGCATAGATACCTGACCAGGTTGGTTACCAGCTGGTGATTCTTGAAGCTAGGTGATGGCTAAGAAAGATTTATTACATTACTGTCTCAACTGTAGTACTTTTGAAATTTCCACATTTTTTTCTGCTTTCTGGTATCTATAAGTCACCATCTTCACAAATGATAAATTCCAACAAAATCAAACCCTGGGCTTTTTTAGTACTTGTAAAATGAGAAAAGAAGTTTTAGAACAAAAAATGGGTTTATATAAGTATCTGACAGTGAAGAAGCATACGTACTTTTCATTCACATAACCTTCAACCACAATTAGCATTTTCCAAACTGCCGAAACACTAAAAGATTCAAGGACTGCTTCAAAAAACAATCTTCTCTTGTGTAGGGTGGATAGTACAAGATTCTTTTTGCTGTAATAATTACAATGTAACTTCAAATATAGAATATTCACAAAAACCAATCTTATAACTATATTAATGAAATCATCTATACCATTCACTTAAGAAGAATTCTTTGTTACACCATCCAACAATTCTACACAACCTGTATTTATGGCAATTCTGATACAAACAGAAGATGCTGCAGATGAAAAGTTGCATTTTCTACTGCTAGCAAGACTAACGTCAGCAACACCCAGAAAGATTAATCATTTCCAGATTATTTCTGCCACAATTACAATTTAAGAATCAGTTTTAAATTTCAAGGATATTGAGAATGAAAATAACAGGTACCATTTATTCAGTGACTTCTAAAGGGTAAAAGATCACGCCACACACTTAAAATACATTTTCATTGTGTTTTCACACCAACAACCAAGCTAACTAGGCATTAATATTCCTCTTTATAGATTAAGGAAACAGTCTCAAGGGATTCTGTTAACCAAGGTCAGAAACAGGTAAATGAAAAGCCAAATTCAAACTTTTAACTCCAATTTCCATACCATTTCTACCTTAATTTTAGGTGTCTACTATTTGACTTTTTTAAAGAATAAAATCATTTACATAGATCTTCAAGAAAACTGTCCAATATAATCATATCAATCTCAATCTCCTGGAGAAATACTAGAAATAATCTAGTTCATATCCACATTTCATAGAGAATGACCAAGGAGATCACATCAAAACAGAACAGATCATTTCAAAGTAACCAAAACATCCAGCTTCACCCAGCAGCTAATATGAGACATGAATTAGATAAGTAACTCTACTGACAATAAAATATCCAATGCATATGATATTTCAGCAAGTTCCCTTTTACTGGGAAGTCCGTTCAAGGGCCAGATATGCTTAGATGTAACTGTTATTTGATAAAAACTTAAAAGCATCAGGCATTAGTCTTTTAATTTAAAAAGCTTTATGGGGGCAGCCCGAGTGGCTCAGCAATTTAGCGCCGCCTTCGGCCTGGGGCGTGATCCTGGAGGCCTGGGATGGAGCCCCACGTTGGACTCCCTGCATGGAGCCTGCTTCTTCCTCTGCCTGCGTCTCTGCCTCTCTCTTGTGCATGTGTGTCTCATGAATAAATAAATAAATAAAATCTTTTTAAAAATTTAAAAAATTAAAAATAAATAAAAATAAAAATAAAAAGCTTTATAATAGGGGCACTGGCTGGCTCAGTTGACAGACCATGTGACTCTTGATCTCCAGATTGTGAGTTAAAGCCCCACACTGGGTGTAGAGATTACTCAAATAAAACTTTAAAAAAATAAAAAAGCTTTATGATAATCTAGTTGCATTTTTTCTTTTGAAGTTTAGTAACTATATTGCCATTTCCAAATTATAGCCTTACTTCCAATTATATTCTGGGGGGGGAAAAAAAAGATGACAAATTTCCAGGAGCAGTAGTAAAATCTAAATAAACTTAAAAAAAAAAAAAAAAAACCCTGATGATAGAAAATTCAGCAGCTCCACTTTCTACCATATTTAGAAAGTGACATGTTAAAATTGCCTATCATGAATGTGTGATTGGCTCAAGTCAAGACAAACTAAAATATAGTACCCCGCTTATCACCAGTATGATTTAGAGGCACCTGGCTGGCTCAGTGGGCAGAACATGCAATTCTCATCCCAAGGTCATGAGTTCGAGCCTCAAGCTGGGCATAAAAATTACTTAAAATAATAACAACTTTAAAAATAATAATCAGTGTGATTATACCCAAAACCACACTACCTAAGACTCACATCTCCAAACCCATGAAGGGCAGTCTCTCAAAGGAAGAAACTCTCGGTCTTCTTTACCATGTTATTGTAATTGGCCAAAAAGTTTAGCATAAGCCAAAGGGAAAACAGAGCACCAAGTAGCAAAGGCATACAAGTACATAAGGCTCTCACCTTTGCACAGTACATACCCGCAAGTGTACCCATAGCACATCTATCTGCCCTCAGGCTTTTTCTGTAATACAAACACCGAGAATTTAAAATGGCCCTTTCCATCTCAACTGGCCAGCCCTTTCCTAAACACTCTAATCCTTTTGAAAGCTTTACTATTAGAAAAACCATCACAAACTAAATCTGTCGTTAACAATCTGTACAGGGAATTAAAATTTTAGTGGGCTGGGCTTTAGACTTTAACACCTTGTAAAAATGTTGAAATAAAAGCTTATGCATTTTCAAAACACTTAAGAACGTGTTAAGTGGCGGAGCACTTTAATTAATTACCTGAAGACTGACTTGTAGAAACAAACGCAGGACAGACCATCCACCAGGGGGCAGCACACAAACATACCTCTAACCACCACCCATTTATTTGTCTACTTAGCAAGTCATTTTAATTTTTACCGTCTTCAAAAGAGCTGGGAAAGGACCTAGGTCAAAGTTTTAACTTTTTTTTCCTAAGAGGTCTACATGCACTTATATTTAACATACTATACTGATGATTAAAACCGTAACACATTTTAAATTTAAGACTACAATGTCATTTACAAATATTTGGCATTCTAATTCCTTTCCCTACAGAGTTATCTGTTGGGACAGTCTTTAAATAATTATTTACCGTTATGTTTAGAACTTTAGGGGCGCCTGGTGGCTCTGTGGTTGAGCGCCTGCCTTTGGCTCAGTTCGTGATCCCTGGGTCCTGGGATCAAGTCCAACATCAGGCTCCTCGCAGGGAGCCTGCTTCTCCCGCTGCCTATGTCTCTGCCTCTGTGTGTCCCTCATGAATAAATAAAATAGTAAAAAAAAAAAAAAAAAAAAAAGAACAACAACTTTAATTATTAGGGACCTGGAAAGGCTTTAAATATAAAAAGTGGGTAACTAAAAAGCTATTACAATTCTCTCTTCACTCTGATACAAACAGAAAAAGAAACAGGAAAAATGCTGTATGTGCTGTATGTGGTTTATCTCTTTAAGAGCCTATAAATTCAGTCATGACAGTTAGGAGACCAAACAAATAGCCTCAAAACAACCAAATAACTAAATCTGATTTACTTTTAACACACACATCTTAAAATTCTGTAAACATGGGGCATGTAGGTGGCTCAGTTGTTTAAGTGTCTGCTGTTGGCAGATCACAGGGTCCTGCTCAGCGGGGAGCCTCCCAATCCCAGCTCCCTGTTTGTGCTCTGTCAAATAAATAAATAAAATCTAAAAAAATAAAAATAAAAAAATTTGTAGACAGAAGAGATTTCCAGAATCTTAACAGCTCCCACCTCCTCCAGAAACTGCAAATTACCAGTCTGAAAGATTAAGTCTGGCTATGGCATTTATAGTTACTGCCTACTATGACAATGGCTAAAAACACCTTAATTCACATTTCATAGAAATTTGTTTTAACTGAATAAAATTATCATAAAATGTTAATTTTTCTCCTTCAAAAGAGAAAATAATGCCTTTCTGTTTCCCTACCACCTGGACACATGGGTTATCACTGGCAGGATTCAATAGGCAAACTGAAAGAAAATCCAGCTGCAAATAAGCCAAGAGGTCAAACTGCAAATACCAATAGCCTTAAAGCAATCTCTTGAAACAGACTTATTATCATTTGGCTATGGATTCACATCATCTTGGGAATTTTAAAGTTTTCTTTAAATAATGAAGAACTGTATTTTCAAAAATTTTAATTCAGCATTTTTCTTTGCTTCATTATTGAAATAACAAAAATTAACACAAACTAAAACTGTGCTGAGACCAGTCCCCAGATTTCAAGTTATAATGTTTCAAATTTAATCAAGAAGTTTCAGTATTGAAGTGCCTGGCTGGCTTAGTTAAAAGAGCATGTAACTCTCAGTCTCGAGGTTCCAAATTTGAACTCCATTTGGGTGTAGAGATTACTTAAGAATAAAATCTTAAAAAAAAAAAAAATTTAAGCATTTGTTTCAGGTATTTTGAGGTTATTAAAATATCCAGTTAGCCCACTGACAAAGTTAGAGTTTAGGATAGCAGTATTTAAATGTAATTAAAAATTACAATAAAACTGGGATCCCTGGGTGGCGCAGCGGTTTGGCGCCTGCCTTTGGCCCAGGGCGCGATCCTGGAGACCCGGGATCGAATCCCACATCGGGCTCCCGGTGCATGGAGCCTGCTTCTCCCTCTGCCTGTGTCTCCGCCTCTCTCTCTCTCTCTCTCTGTGTGTGACTATCATAAATAAATAAAAAAAAAAACTTTAAAAAAAAAAATTACAATAAAACTAGTTACCAGAATTTTATGATTGACCAAGCCATTAGAAAGCATTTTAGTGAAATTTTTAACATTTTTAAATTAATTGCATTAGAAAAAAATTTTTTTTAATTTTTTTAAAGATTTATTTATTATTTTTAGAGAGGGGGGAGGAGCAGAACAGAGAGGGAGAAAAAGAATCCCAAGTAGACTCCTCACTGAGTGCAGAGCATGACACAGGGGTGAATCCCTCAACCCTGAGATCATAAGCTGAAATCAAGAGCCAGATGCCTGACTGAGCCTCTAAAGACGATTTTTTAAATTGAATCTCTGCCCCCAGTGTGGGGCTCCAACTCACAATACCCAGATCAAGAGTTGCACACTCTAATACTCACTGAGCCAGCCAGGTGCCTGCACTATTATAAAATTTAGAACTTCCTCTGAAAAAGTTAAACCTTCACACTGATACACAAATCTAACATGACCAAAACTCAAATGTCAGATCTACACATTTAGACAGTATAAACAGTATAATTTTTAAAATAAACTTGTTTAAATTGAAGACACATAACTAACCAGATACATTACATACTACCAAATTACTAGCTATAATTTCATATTTAATAATTATGTAGTTTATATAGGAGCTATTAGTTTAAACAAGTCTATAAATTTAGAATCAGCCAGACTGATGTACAACTAAATGTTTTAAATTTCTACCTAGACCTAAAACAATTTCATTTGTTAAAAATTCATTAATGTAGTAATGTAATGAGCACCTGATGTTATATAAAACTGAAATCTATATAAATCACTGAACTCTACCTCTGAAACTAAGAATACATTACATGTTAATTATTTAAATTTAAATGAAAAAAAAAAGTATCTCCTATTAAAAAAATTCACTAATGTAAATTTCACTCAAAATCAGTGTTAACAGGGGATCCCTGGGTGGCTCAGCAGTTTAGCACCTGCCTTCACAGCACAGGGCATGATCTTGGTTGGAGTCCTGAGATCAAGTCCCACATCGGGCTTCCTGCAAGGAGTCGGCTTCTCCCTCTGCCTATGTCTCTGCCTTTCTGTGTGTCTCATAAATAAAGTAATTAAAAATCTTTAAAAATAAAAAATAAAAAAATAAATCACTGTTAACAGCTTAAAAGCTAAAAACAGGGGCACTTAACTGGTTCAGTCGGGGAGTGTTGACTCTTATCTCAGGGCTGTGAGTTCAAGCCCCATGTTGGGTATAGAGATCACTTAAAATCTTAAAAAATAATAAAAAATAAGAAGAACTAATCTCCTTTAAAATCTTACACTTTTTAAGGGATCCCTGGGTGGCGCAGCGGTTTAGAGCCTGCCTTTGGCCCAGGGTGCGATCTTGGGGACCCGGGATCCAATCCCACGTCGGGCTCCCGGTGCATGGAGCCTGCTTCTCCCTCTGCCTGTGTCTCTGCCTCTCTCTCTCTCTCTCTCTCTCTATCATAAATAAATAAAAATTTAAAAAAATAAAAAATAAAAAAATAAAATAAAATAAAATCTTACACTTTTTAAAAACAAAAAAAAAACAAAAAACAAAAAACAAAAAAAAATCTTACACTTTTTCAAGTTTACAAATCAAATTTCAGTCTTTTCCAGAATGTTTTAATAAGATTTTTCTGCAAAAATTCTAATTTTAAAAATAAAACAGCAGGTTGGAAACCCAAAAAAGCAGTATAAGAACACCGTTTAGAAAAAATAAAAAACATTAAAATTAAAAATAAAATATTTTAAATCCTTTCAGAGGTGCTGGGGCAGGTCAGTTGGTTAGCCTCCAACTCTTGATTTTGGCTCAGGTCATGATCTCAGGGTGGTGAGATCCAGCCCTGCACCAAGCTCAAGTGCTGGCCCCAGAGCCTACCTGGGATTCTTCCTCTCCCTCTGCTTACCCCCTCTATTTTTTTAAGATTTTATTTATTTGACAAAGAGAGAGCACAAGCAGGGGGAGTGGCAGAGAGAGGGAGAAGCAGGCTCCCTGCTGAGGAAGGAGCATGATGCAGGGCTCAATCCCAGGACCCTGGGATCATGACCTGAGTCCAAGGTAGATACTTCACAAACTGAGCCACCCAGGCACAACATTATTTTTTAAAAGAAATTTTTTAAAACCAGGGGCTTCTGGGTGGCTCAGTCAGTTGGGGATGAGACCCAACTCATGATCTGAGCTCAGGTCTTGATCTCAGGGGTCATGAGTTCAAGCCCTGTGTTGGGCTCCATGCTGGGCGAGGAGGCCACTTAATTTTAAAAAATTTTTTTT
This sequence comes from Canis lupus baileyi, assembly GCF_048164855.1. Taxonomy (NCBI): domain Eukaryota; kingdom Metazoa; phylum Chordata; class Mammalia; order Carnivora; family Canidae; genus Canis; species Canis lupus. The sequence goes on along the minus strand of NC_132855.1, from coordinate 23,967,830 downwards.
AAAAATTTTTTAAAGAGGTTGAGAGGCATCTAGCTAGCTCTGTCAGTAGAGCATCTATCTATCCATCTCTTGATCTCAGGGTTGTGAGTTTAAGCCCCACACTGGGTACAGAGATTTGCTTAAAAATAAAATCTTAGGGACACCTGGGTGGCTCAGAGGTTAGGCATCCACCTTTGGCTAAGGGTGTGATCCCGGGGTCTGGGATTGAGTCCCACATCGGGCTTCCTGCAAGGAGTCTGCTTCTCCCTCTGCCTGTATCTCTGCCTCTCTCTCTGTGTCTCATGAATAAATAAATAAAATCTTTAAAAATAAAATAAAAAAATAAAATCTTAAAAACAAAGAAGCTGGGAAAAAAAAATAACAGGTAAGAATTAAATCTAGAGGGATGCCTGGGTGGCTCAGTGGTTGAGTGTCCGCCTTCGGCTCAGGGTATAATCCTGGAATCCCGGGATCAAGTCCCACATCCCGCTCCTGGCACAGAGCCTGCTTCTTCCTCGGCTAATGTCTCTGCCTCTCTCTCACGCGCATGAGCGTGCTCTCTCTCTCTCTCTCTCTCATGAATAAATAAATAAATAAAATCTTAAAAGAAAAAATTAAATTTAGAGCACTTAACTAGTTCCAGTTAATGTAATGTGCTATATACATGCCCTTTAAAAGAACTGCTCTGAAATTTTCATAGGTTTGGGGATTTTGTTCTTTTTTTTATTTTGGGTTAATATTGCACAACACATTTCTTCTTTCCATAATTGATGATGGGAATAAACCACCTGCTGGAATTTTCAGAAAATTAGAATAATCTGGGGATCCCTGGGTGGCGCAGCGGTTTGGCGCCTGCCTTTGGCCCGGGGCGCGATCCTGGAGACCCGGGATCGAATCCCACGTCGGGCTCCCGGTGCATGGAGCCTGCTTCTCCCTCTGCCTGTGTCTCTGCCTCTCTCTCTCTCTCTCTCTGTGACTATCATAAATAAATAAAAAAAATTAAAAAAAAATAATCTGTAACAAGTACTAATAAGGAAATGTAACATTGTTAATATCCTACTAATAACAAGACATAAACTTTAATGATTATCAGCCCAAATACAGGAAAACATACTTTACTTCTCAATCAAGGCTCCACTATTTCGGAGGCACCTGGCTGGCTCAGTCCATAAATCATGGGACTCTTGGATCTCAGGGTTGTGAGTTCAAGCCCCACATTGGACACAGAGTTTACTTAAAGACTTCATTATTTTTAATAGTACTGAACATACTTTATTACCCCAATTTTCCCCCCTCCCAACTTCCAAGGCATTTTTTTAAGATTTTATTTATTTGAAAGAGCACAAGAAGGATAACATGAGCAGAGAGAGGGGCAGGAGAGAAGCAGTCTCCCACTGAGCAGGGAGTCTGAGAGGGGCCTCAATCCCCAGGCCTGAGATCATGACCTGAGCCAGGGCAGATGTTCCACCAACTGAACCACCCAGATGCCCCCCAACGCACTCTTAAAACTGCCCCCTCCCCCCGCCTTTTTTAAGATTTTATTTGAGAGAGAGAGAAAGAGAGAGATCGCACGAGCAGAAGGCAGAGGGAGAAGCAGACTCCTTGCTGAGCAGGGAGCCTGATGCAGGCTTGATCCCTGGACCCTAAGACCATGACCCAAGTCAAAGGTAGCCACCTAACCAAATGAGCCACCCAGGTGCCCCAAGGTTTTATTGTGTGTGTGTGTGTGTGTGTGTGTGTGTGTGTGTGTGTGTGTGTGTGTGTTTTTATGGTTTTTGAAATTTCTTTTTAAAAGATATGTATTATTTATTTATTTGACAGAAAGAGAGCAAAAACAAGGAGAGCGAGTGGGAGAGGGAGAAGGCGGCTCTGCATTGAGCAATAAGCCTGATGCAGGGCTTGATTCCAGGACCCTGGAATCATGACCCGAGGCGAAAGCAGATGCTTAACTGACCGAGACACTCAGATGCTCCTAAAAACTTTTAATTTCTATGCCCAACTAGAGGCTCAAACTTACAACCCTGAGATCAAGAGTTACATGTTCTAACTGAGCCAGTCAAGCATCCCTTAAATCTTCCAACCTTTTTAATTACCATAGAAAAAACGAGTTTTGCCCAATTCTTATGGGTGTTCTGTATATAGTATATTATCTCAAAATAATAGTTTAAGATTACATTTGAATGGGGATCCCTGGGTGACTCAGAGGTTTAGTGCCTGTCTTTGGCCCAGGGAGTGATCGAGTCCAGCATCGGGCTCCCTGTATGGAGCCTGCTTCTCCCTCTGCCTGTGTCTCTGTTTCTCTCTGTATGTCTCTCATGAATAAATAAATTAAAAATCTTAAAAAAAAAAGATTACATTTGAGGGGCACCTGGCTGGCTCAGTCGATGGAACATGTGACTCGTTTTCAGGGTTATGAGTTCAAGCCCCACACTGAGTGTAGAGATTACTTAAAAATAAAATCTTTTTAAAAAATTTATTTGAGAGAGAGCACTTGCACATGAACAGGAGGGGCAATGGAAGAGGAAGAGAGAATCTGAAGCATATCAGTGCTCAGCATGGAGCCTGATGTGGGGCTCGATCTCATGACCCTGAGATCACAATCTGAGATGAAACCAAAAGTTTGATGCTTATCCGACTCAAAAATGAAATCTTTAAAAAAAAAAATTACTTTGACTTGGTTCAGTGTGTATACTACTCACAAGAGACATCGAATTAAACAAACCCTGAAAAAAATGTATTGACAATGCTCTACCAATTTCACACTATTGAGTTAGTGCATCAAAATGCAACAGCCTGGGAAAAATGCAAGATCAGTAGCTAAAGTAAGGCAGTATGTAAAAAAATAACCTACATTTGTTTTTGTTTTTGTTTTTTAATTTTTATTTATCTATGACAGTCACAGAGAGAGAGAGAGAGAGAGAGAGAGAGAGAGAGGCAGAGACATAGGCAGAGGGAGAAGCAGGCTCCATGCACCGGGAGCCCGACGTGGGATTCGATCCCGGGTCTCCAGGATCGCGCCCTGGGCCAAAGGCAGGCGTCAAACCGCTGCGCCACCCAGGGATCCCCAATAACCTACATTTGAATAACAGTTTTTATAAGTGTGTATATTAACTATTGTCTATTATACACATTTTCAGGTGCAGGACACAGTATCTGAACTTAGACTTAATGTGTCCTCTACATGAAGAATGACCTGATTTTCACTAGTTATAAGACATCCCCAGAAGAGAATCAAAGATATTCATTAGATTTATTGCATTTAAGCAGTTTTCAAATTAAGTACAAAGCTGCTCATCTAAAATGAAACACTAGCATGTAGGGGATCCCTGGGTGGCTCAGTGGTTTGGCACCTGCCTTCGGCCCAGGGCATGATCCTGGAGTCCCGGGATCAAGTCCCACGTCAGGCTCCCAGTATGGAGCCTGCTTCTCCCTCTGCCTGTGTCTCTGCCTCTCTATCATAAATAAATAAGATCTCTTTAAAAAAAAAAAAAAAAAAAAAACACTTTAAAAAAATATTAAAAAAAAAAGAAACACTAGCTTGCAAGACTTCATCGAGTACTTCGGACATCAGATTATCATAATCATTTTTCCATCTGTGCTGAATCATGCCTTTAGCATACCGCCACCATGCTAATACCTCTTACCTTAAAAACCTTCACTTCAACAGAGCAACAAATTAATAGTTAACATGCTATAATCTGTGAAATAAGAATGAGTTCATATTACTATAAACAAACGAAATGAAGAAGTGAAAACTGTTTTTAATACTTTATTTTAGAGATGGCAGGTGGGGGGCAGAGACAGAGGGACAAGCAAACTGTTCTGAGCATAGAGTCTGAAATGGGGCTCAATCTCAGGACCATGAGATCATCACCTGAGGCAAAATCAAGAGTTGGAAACTTGACTGAATGAGCCACCCAGGCACCCTGATGAAAATTCTTCTTTAGAGTAAAATTCCAACTAACAAATGCAGGAAAAATAACAAAATAAGAGTGTTATTCTATGGCAGCCACTATAATAATAATGATTTCAGGTAAGAATCATCAATGAATACTAAAACTAGTGATAGTACGGGAGAAACAGGATCTTTATATGGTCTTAAAACATCCCCCAACAAGATTCTTAATACAAAGGGGAAAATAGCAATTTTACACTGTGGTGTGGAATGAGATCCACCACAAGACAGAGATAGACCGCAACGTGACAGGCCACGGCTACCCTGACCCCAACTACCTGCAGAATGTGCTGGCCGAGCTGGCTGCCCAGGGAGTGACTGAGGACTGCCTGGAGCAGCCGTGACTCCCCAGCCTGGCCAGCCCCCTCCCCACCCTACCATGCCTGCCTCTGGCAGCCAGCCACCCTCTACCCACGCCGCCGGCTGGGCTGCCCCTGGGATTGGCGGGCAGGAAGGTGCCTTTCCTCAGAGGCTGCGGTGTGTGTTGGGGACCTGCCTTCTGCCGCCTCCTCCCCTCCAGGCCTGGATGTGTGTGGGAGTTGGGCAAGCCTGGGGAGTTGTACTCGTGGGGGCTTAAGATGCAGCTACCTCAGTGTGTGGGGCCCTGTCCTGGGCAGGCGGCTTTGGATTCATAGTGCCAGGGGCCTGGTGTGGGGTGAGGCCAGACTGCCCCATCGTGGCCTGGGCAGGCGTAGGTTCTGGGTCAGCTTCTCATACCTCAGACATTCTGTTTGCAATAAATGCCGTATAGCCCCCAAAAAAAAATTTACATTTACACTAGAGAATACTGGCAGATACAACTTTAACCAGTCGGTCTACGTTAAGGTATCTCCATATCTCCTACTTCCTGATGTGGTGCACTAAGTACATCATCACTTTTATATAACTCACCAAAAACACATAACCCAATTCTAACAATGGGGAGACATCAGATCAACCAATGCTGAGGGACATTCTACAAAATAACTAGCTTATGCTCCTCAAAAACATGAAAGTCCAAGGAAAAACAAACAACATAAAAGACAGGAAAGACAAAAGGCTAAGAAATTGTTCCAGACTAAAACAAACCAAAGAGGGCAGCCAGGTGGCTCAGCGGTTTAGCACCGCCTTCAGCCTAGGGTGTGATCCTGGAGACCCAGGATCGAGTCCCACATCCAGCTCCTTGCATGGAGCCTGCTTCTCCCTCTGCCTCCCTCTGCCTCTCTTTCTACCTGTGTCTTTCATGAATAAAATAAATAAATAATCTTAAAAATAATAAAAAATAAAAATAAATAAAAAATAAAAAACCAAAGAGAGGCAGGCCCCTTGGGTGGCTTAGTCTGTTAAGCGTCTGCCTGGGACTTAGGTCATGATCCCAGGGTCCTGGGATGGAGCCCCACATTAGGCTCTCTGCTCAGCAAGGAACCTGCTTCTCCCTCTGCCACTCCCCCTGCTCATGCTTGTGCTGTCAAATAAATAAAAGAAAGAAAAGGAAAAAGGAAAGAAGAAAGGAAAGTTAAAAGGAAAGGTCACAACTAAATGCAGTATATAATCTTAGATTTAATCCAGGATCAGGAAAAAAAAAGACGTTAGTGGAACAATAGGCAAATCTAAACATCTGTAGATTAAATAGTACTGTATCAATGTTATCCTTTTTATTTTGGTGATTTTACAATGGCCATGCAATAGAATGTTCTTGTTTTTAGAAAACACATACTAAAGTATTTAGAGGTGAATGGCAATAGTTCTGCAACTTGCTCTCAGATTTTCCAAAAAAAATTTAAGTAGTCGAAACATTGGACAACTAGATAGAGGGTGTATGGATAATATGTGTTGTTTTTGCAACTTTCCTGTAAAGTGAGGTACAAAGCTTTTAAAGCCCTCCCCTTAAGTACCCAAACTCTCTAACTACCATCGCACTTCTCTGATGTCTTCACGACCATCTCCTTGAAAGCCTATCCATGAACTTGATCTCTACCTCTTCTCCATCTATTCATTCACAAATCCACACCATTCCCTGTTTCAGTCCTACGGCTCCATCAAAACTCCACCCAACAAGACACCAATGATGATAATGTTGCCAACTCCATTCTCATCCTATTCTACACAGTAGCTGATGACCCCACCTACTTTAAACATTGTCATCCAAAAAAAAAAAAAAACAAAACATTGTCATCAAGTATCTGATCTCCAGATACTTTTCCAAGATTCTCCTCATACCTCATGGGCCTCATACCTCATGTCCTTGGGTTCCATCACTTGTTCCCCCTCCTTCACTTACTATCCATTCACTCCTATTTCCACATGTCTAATTTAAAGTATCTCAAACTCAACCTTTGGCCAAAGGTTGAACTGTCTCCCTTATCCCCCATCACATTGCTCCCACAATCTTGCTTATCACAATTAGTGCAAACTTTATTTTCCCAGTTGCTTCAGCTATATAAACTGTCAAGGTATCTTCAACTCCTTCATTACTCCCTACACCTAGTCCCTCTACCTCTGCTTGAAATAGAAGATTCTAACCATTCATCACTACTACCACACCTCAATAGCTCTGGTCCCAATAGCATCATCTCTGACCTGTACAATTATATTCTCCTAACTAGTCTCTCTGATCCCATCCCACCCACCATGGTCTATTCTGAGAGAGTTCCTTTTCAAAGATAAATCTCATCACAACTGTCCCTTCTAAAAATCCTTTCAGGGGATCCCTTGGTGGCTCAGTGGTTTAGCACCTGCCTTTGGCCCAGGGCATGATCCTGAAGTCCCGGGATCGAGTCCTACATCGGGCTTCTGCATGGAGCCTGCTTCTCCCTCTACCTGTGTCTCTCATGAATGAATAAATAAAATCTTAAAAAAAATAAATAATAAATAAAAATCCTTCCAGGGGCACCTGTGTGGCTCAGTCGGTTGAGTGTCTGGTTTTTTTGTTTGTTTTGTTTTTGTTTTTGTTTTTTTGAGTGTCTGACTCTTGATTTCAGTTCAGGTTGATCTCAGGGTTAAGTCTCCCATCGGGCTCCATGCTCAGAACAGAGTCAGCTTGTCCCTCTCCCTCTATTCCCCCCTGGCTCATGCGCACACATGCACACGCTCACGCATGTGCATGCTCTCTCAAATAAATAAAATATTTAAAACAAAAATAATAACCCATCCATAGCTTCCTCTCATTCCATTCCTATCTACCAACATGCATGCTCATCTCCTATGGCTTTCCTCCTGCTCTAATCCAGTCATGATGGCCTGCTTATTGACTAGAAAGCAGTGAACATGCATGGACTTTGGTTGTCCCCTCTGCTTTGGTCACTCTTCCCCACTTGGCACCTACCTACCTGCTCATCTCACTTCCTTACCTCCTGCAAGCCTCTGAGCATGCAGGAACATATTGGTGAGGATTTCCTTTATCATTCGATATGAAAAAATCAAAACCAACCCTTGCCAGTTGTCTCATTCTTCCTTACCCTATTTTTCTCTGTAGCTTTTAACATGCCTCACATCACATATTTTGTCCGTATCTCCTCTCTAAATCTGTGCTGTCCAACAGAAATAACACAAGCTGCAAATGCAAGCCACATCTAAATTTTCCTGTAGCCACATTCAACTAAAAAGAAATAGGTGAAATTAACATAAAAATATCCATGAGATATTTTATATTTTTCAACAAAGTCTTCAAAATCTAGTATGTATTTAACATGTACACAACAACTGAATTTGGACTAGCCACGTTTCAATTGCTTAGAGAGCCACTGCAGCCAGTGCCTTTTCTAAGTGACAAGTGTCACCATACACCCTACGCTTCAAGATTAAGTTCAGGGCAGCCCAGGTGGCTCAGCGGTTTAGCGCTGCTTTCAGCCCAAGGCATGATCCTGGAGATCCGGGATCGAGTCCCACGTCAGGCTCCCTGCATGGAGCTCGCTTCTCCCTCTGTCTGTGTCTCTGCCTCGCTTTCACTCTGTGCCTCTCATGAATAAGTGGATAAAATCTTAAAAAAAAAAAAAAAAAAAAAAAGACAAAGTTCATATCTTCAATTCTTTCTCCTGGGGCACCTGGTTGGCTCATTTGGTTAATCAACTGCCTTTGGCTCAGGTAATGATCTTAGTGTCCTGAGATTGAGCCTCACGTTGGGCTCCCTGCTTAGTGAAGAGTTTGCTTCTCCCTCTCCCTCTGCAACTCCCCGACTGTGCTCGCCCTGTCAAATAATATCTTAAAAAAACAAAAATCTCTCTCCCAAGAACCTAAAGCACTCCCCACTATTAAGTATTCCAAAATTTGTTAAATCAGTCATTTAAAAACTGCTAAGATCAGGGGTGCTTGGGTGGCTCATTCAGTTAAGTGTCAGACTCCTAATTTTCAGCTTAAGTCATGACCTATGTCATGAGCTGTGGGTGGAGCACCACTACTGCCCCAGCTCAGCAGGAGACTGCCTGAGATTCTCTCTCCCTCTGCCCCTCCTCCAACTCACGTGCATGCATAAACACAGACAGGCTCTCTCCCTCTCAAAATAAATCTTAAAAAAAAAAAAAATTTAAAAAATAAAATAAAAACTGCTAAGATCCAAGATCAGCAAAACAGAACCATTTGCAAAAAAGATAACATAATGGCAAGCTACCAAGCTTTCTCAAACCAGAGAAAATATACAGAATGGAAAGACTTGGTGAAATAACACGAAAGGTCATTCATATTATAATTATTAAAGGAAAAAAAATTGTCTAAGACAAGAAAAGTACCTCTCCTGTGATAGGAACAAAAGTAGTTATTTTCTAAATTTAACCAATTTACTGAGGGCAAGGAAAGCAGGCTGAAATAGGTCAGAGGCAGGACTCTTCACTTGGTCGTCATTACAAATACAATGAATCACCACAAGCTTCCAGCCTCAAAACACCTGAACTGTCAGAACAAACTAAGTTCATGCCCAGATACTTTGATTAGATTTCAATGTCCTAGGAATAACAAAAGGTACTGAAGACTTCATTTCCTGAGGCAAGACCTATAGCCAGCAACACTTGGGGTTTGCTTTGGTTTAAGGAACTTAAAAAGCCACTGTTGTGTCCCTAAAATGTCCAAACTCACTTCATTTCACTAATGTGCATTTAAGTGCTCCCTAACTATTTATTCTATTTTGTCCTTCATACACCTAGATTTTTCCTTTGTGCTTACTTTCTTTTGTTGTTTTGTTTTGTTTTTTTCTGCTTCCCACACCTGTTTTTCACAAACCGACTTCTGTAAAACTCCCTATTGAGGCTAACATGCCACAAAGTTGCAGAAAATCCTCCCTTGTTCTTGCCATCTGTTGTGTTATGATGTAAATACACATTCACAGGAGAACTGAATCCAAATAATTTCAAATATCATGTAGGGCAGAGCAGCAATTCTCAACATACAAGTATGTGGACTCCTGGGGGTGGGGGGTGTCTCTGAGGCACTATCAAGAGGACAAGAGGGCAAAACTATTTTTATAATACAAAGTTGTTATTTGCCTTTTTTATTGTGTTGACATTTGCACTGAAGCAAACAGGGCAAAAACAGCAGTGGGTAAACTGCTGGCACCTTAGCACGACTCAAAGCAGTGGCATGAAACTATAGCAGGCACTGCATTCTTCACAGGCACTCACAGTAAAATACAATCCAAGTTTCATTTTTAAATGTTCTTGATGAAGCAGTAAAAACTCTTAATTTTCTTAAATAACTCTTGGGTACATGTCTGATCAATAACTATGTGAAGAAAAAGCCAGTATGCATAAAGTACTTCTGCTATCTATTATGGCTTTTCCTGGAAAAAAGCACTGTGCAGTTGTCTGAGTTGCAAGACTGAATCAGCCACTTTTTTCACAGAGCACCATTTTTACTTGAAAGAGCTATAGGCAAACTATGTTTACTTAAGCTTGAGTATCTGGCAGACATTTTCTCAAAAGAGAATAAAGTCAGCCAGTCACTTCAAGAAAAAAAAAACTAATGGTATTCATTACCAATGACTAAATTTGAGCTTGAAAGTATATAAAAAAAAAAAAAAATCAAACTTCTGGCAAACCATGAGCTTTGACAGTTTCCCAATACTTAAGGATAAAGGAGGCATTCAAAGTACAAGAGAGACAAATGGATTTTAACCTAACAGTATAAAATTCTCTGATATGATTTCACACTGATACGATATCCCATGTTTCAACTAGCCTTTAAAAAACTACCACTTGTTGAGTTTTGATGTAGGAACAAAGAATATCCACAATCATCTAAAAAGATGATTAAAATATCCCTTTCGGAGATCCCTGGGTAGCTCAGCAGTTTATTGGCCCAGGACGTGATCCTGGAGTCCTAGGATCGAGTCCCACGTCTGGCTCCCTGCATGGAGCCTGCTTCTCCTTCTGCCTGTGTCTCTGCCTCTCTCTCTGTGTGTTTCTCATGGATAAATAAATAAAATCTTTTTTAAAAAATAAAAAATATCCCTTTCCTTTTCTAACTATACATCTGTGTGAGACTGGATTTTCTTCATATACTTCAATCAAAATACATCACAACATGTTGCATGAAGTAGTTCTGAGTATCAAGCTATTAAGCCAAACACTAAAGAAATTTGCACAAAAAAAAAAAAAAAAAGAAATTTGCACAAATTGTAAAACAATTCCATTTTTCTAATTTTTATTTTGGTTTTACAAGTTTTTGGGTTTTTTGTTTTTTGTGTTTTGTTTTTTTAGATAAAACCCTTATTTTACTAATGCGTAGTGGCATTTATTACAGTTTTTCATTTAAAATAATAATCTTGGGACACCTGGGTGGCTCAGCGGTTTAGCGCTGCCTTCAGCCCAGGGCCTGATCCTGGTGTCCTGGGATCGAGTCCCATATCAGGCTTGCTGCACAGAGCCTGTTTCTCCCTCGGCCTGTGTCTCTGCCTCTCTCTCTCTCTCTCTCTCTCTCTCTCTCCCCCTCTCATGAATAAATAAAATCTTTAAAATAAAATAATCTTAAACATTATTAACTGCTAATGCAGTATAGATCAAAAAGTAAAAAACAGACAAAAGCTCTTTGGGGTCCTAAGTTTTTAAGTGTCAAAGGGTCAAAACCAAAAACATGAAAACCATTTGAGTAGGGTATTCATGAACCTCTCCTCTCCCTGATTAACTAATCTTTTACAGAGATGACCACTCTTCATGGTGGGCAACCTTCCATACACCAATATATACATATGAAAGGTTTCTTTTTCCAAATACTTGTATTTTAAAAGCTATCCCATTACTGACTTTTCAATTTGTTCTTCCCATGTCATCTCATATAAACCTTTATCATTCTAACTACTAATAAATGTACTATAGTATAGTTTGTTTGAACATGGTACATTTTCTTTGGAACTTCCCATTAAACAATACCACAGAATTGGAGCACCTGGCTAGCTTAGTGGGTGGAGTAGGTGACTCGATCTCGGGACCATAAGTGCAAGCCTCATGTTGGGTGTAAAGCTTACTTAAAAAAAAAAAAAAAGGAGGGAGGGGTGTCCCTGGGTGGCTCAGCGGTTTAGTGCCTGCCTTTGGCCCAGGGTGTGATCCTGGAGTCCCGGGATCCAGTCCCATGTCAGGCTCCCGGCATGGAGCCTGCTTCTCCCTCTGCCTGTGTCTCTGCCTCTCTCTCGCTCTGTGTCTATCATGAATAAATAAATAAATAAATCTTTAAAAAAAGAAAATACTGAAAAAAAATTTAAAGTGTCTTTTTGGCAGCTCTTTCTTTTTAATAAAACACTACAAATAAAATAGCTAGCTTGAAAAAAGATATTAAATATGCCTAAAATTTGGAAAATTGTTCAACATTAACCCCAAGTGATTTTTTTAAGATTTAGGGGAAGAAAAAAAAAAACTTTAGGGGGGACATGCCTGGGTCTGCCTTTGGGTCAGTGGTTAAGTGTCTGCCTTTGGGTCAGGGCACGGTCCTGGGATCCTGGATCGAGTCCTACATGGGCTTCCCCGCCAGCAAGACACCTGCTCCTCCCTCTCCATTCCCCCTGCTTGGGCTCTCTAACACTCTGTCAAAAAATGATTTTTTTTTTTTTTTTATGATAGTCACACAGAGAGAGAGAGAGAGAGAGAGAGAGAGGCAGAGACACAGGCAGAGGGAGAAGCAGGCTCCATGCACCGGGAGCCCGACGTGGGATTCGATCCCGGGTCTCCAGGATCGCGCCCTGGGCCAAAGGCAGGCGCTAAACCGCTGCGCCACCCAGGGATCCCTGATTTTTTTTTTTTTTTTTAAAGATTTCATTTACTTTTTTGAGAGAAAGAGCAAGCACAAGGGAGAGCACATGAGCAGGGGGAGGGGCAGAGAGAGAGAGGGGGAGAAGCATGCTCCCCACTAAGCAGGGAGCCCGATGTAGGGCTCCATCCCAGGTTCCTGAGGTCAAGACCTGAGCTGAAAGCAGACATTTAACCGACTGAGCCACCCAGGCGCTCCCGCCAAGTGATGTTTTTAAAGAAAAAGGACAGAAGAGAAGGGGTTCTAGGGTGTCTTCCTCCTTTTGAGAAATCTACCTTCTAAAGCCCAGAAATGTTTAACCATTAAATGTTCCAGACAAATTAAAGGCTAGAGATTTATTCATTTATTTATGAATAAACAAATCTTTAATAAATAAGATAAAATGTAATGGGTGATATAATCAAACCTAAATGTTTATCTGCATATAGTATGGACTCCTTCTCAAAACATCTTTTTATCAAGACCTGTCTGGTGTTTTGGAGATTTTTTACTATATTGTTGATGAAAAATATGCTTATGGATCGCAGAAAACCATGAGAACCGGTTGTTTTCCATGATACTTGTTTCAGGGGTATTTACATTTACATTACATTTTTTAAGTTTTCTTTTTTTAAGATTTCATTTATTCATAAGAGACAGAGACAGAGAGTGAGAGCGAGAGAAGCAGAGACACAGGCAGAGGGAGAAGCAGGCTCCCTGTGGGGACCCCAATGTGGGACTTGATCCCAGGATCACCACCTGAGCCAAAGGCAGACACTCAACTACTGAGTCACCTAAGTGCCCCTCTTTTTCTTTCTTTCTTTTCTTTTTTTTTTTTTAAGATTTTATTTGACAGAGAGCACAGCAGGGGGAATGGCAGGAGTGGGAGAAATGGGCTCCCTGCTGAGCACGGAGCCTCATGTGGGGCTGGATCCCAGGACCCTGAGATCATGACCTGAGCTGAAGGCAGATGCTTAACCTGAGCTTCCCAGGCACCCCTACATTTTAAGTTCCAACAGATATCACCAAATGACATACCAAGAAGTCTTTGCCAATTTACTCTCTAGCTATATGAGCGCCCATTCCTCTACGCTCCTGCCAACACCAAAAGTGAACAACACTCTTGTTCATTTTTCCCAACCTGATAGGCAAAAATTGCCGTTACAATTGTCATTTCCCCCATTACTACTATGATTAAGTATCTTTTCCTAAGTACACTGGCTTTTCAGATATTTCCTTCTGAACTCCCACTTCTGTGCATTCCACTTTTATTTTTTGTATATTTTTGTAGTATGTTGTCTTCCTCTTGGAAATTAATAGCATTTATCTCCTAATCTTTTTAATGGTATCTCAAGACAATTTCACAACTAGATACATTTTAGAGATCCTAAAACCTACACATCCAGACACAAAGTACAAAGTCTTATTCACAACACACTCATCTTCTACAAAGAAAGGTGAAAACTATGTGCACGAGATGCAAACCATGGGATTATCCAGGAATAATTTATTTTCAATTACCACATGTAAATATACCAGCTTATTAGTATAAGACAATACCATTTAGGTGTCATATAGAATCCCTTAGGAACATCATTCAATTCCCAACAGCCTAGTGCAGTAACTTTTATTGCCTCTATTTATTGATAAATTAAGAGGCTCGGAGAGTTTAATCAGTGTGCTGAGGATCACAACCGAGGTCCAGGTGATTTCAAGCAAGAGGTCACTGGCCCTCCCCACTGTTGTGCTTTACTGCCACCCCTAATTTTGCTCAGCTAATCCTATGTGCACACCAAAGTGTCCCATTTTTCTCCAATGGTTCATTATATCATTTGAAATGCCTTAATAAAAATCACATAGCACCAAGTGTTTTAATCATCACTACTGAGGACTGTCTTATTCTGTTACCTTTTTTAGGTCATGTATAACAACACAGGTTCAGTCTTACCACAGGATTCCTCATCATATCACAATCTACCCTAAGTAGCCTGTCAAAGGGTATCCTAAGAACAGCTCTAAATGCCATGGAGTTTACTGGGGCACAGCCGTTCTCACAAAGTACTTCAAAGGTAAAAGCATTTCAAGATGACGACTTGTGACCAGAATCTAAAGTTAAAGGTTTTTTTTTTTTTAATTTTTATTTATTTATGATAGTCACACACAGAGAGAGAGAGAGAGGCAGAGACACAGGCAGAGGGAGAAGCAGGCTCCATGCACCGGGAGCCCCACGTGGGATTCGATCCCGGGTCTCCAGGATCACGCTCTGGGCCAAAGGCAGGCGCTAAACCGCTGTGCCACCCAGGGATCCCCAGAATCTAAAATTAATGTAGGCATTAAGTCTTGCATGATGATCCCAAATAACCATCTGCTGAATGGTATTAACTAACTGAGCTCTGATAGTTAAACACATCAAGAATCAAATAGTCACTCCTCAAGCACACAGGCTGCTCTCACCACCCCCCTCTAGGCTCAGCCTCAACCACCATCCAGCCTCACACTTGAGCCTCTCTAATCCCAAACAGCTTGTAGTTCCCCCCCACACACTGGGATATTTCACACTTACATGCCTTGGCTCCTGCTGTCCCTCCTGCCTTTTCCATCCCCACTGCACAAAGCCTCCATCTACCGTCACATCCCTCTCTGAACCTATGCCTGGCTGGCTGTACCAATACCCACCTAAGCCTAATGCCCCTCCCCCCCCCACCAACCCTGTGTTTCTGGGGCATACCATACATACCCCATGACATATTTACACCTTCTCTTTACCTGCAGAGATATTCATCCACCCTCTGGATCAATGCCCAGTGAGGCACTGCTGGTGTTCAAGATAAAAATATCACCCAGGCATTGAAAGAGAACAAAGTGAAAGTCAGTATACTCCGTGTACTTTTTCTTTGGGACAAATACCTTATTCTTCTTTGTAGCCTCTGAAACCTAGCATTAAGCTGTCCTAGAGGGGATGCCTGGGTGGCTCAGCGGTCGAGCACATCTGCCTTTGGCTCAGGGTGTGATCCCTGGAGTCCTGGGATCGAGTCCCGCATCGGACTCCCTGCATGGAGCCTGCTTCTCCTCCCTCTTCTATGTCTCTGCCTCTCTGTGTCTCTCGTGAATAAATAAATAAAATCTTCAAAAAAAAATTTTTTTTTACATACAAGAGGCAGAAATGAATAAGGACCTAGGTTTGTCAGAGTTAGCACAACATCCATGGCATAAAGAATAAGGCTATTCCTGGATTCATACAGTCCTCCATGCTTGAAAATATAGGGTGTTTTTAAATTTTTATTTATTTGAGAGAGAGGAAGAGAGAGAGAAAGAGCACAAGAGTACTGGGAGAGAGAAGTAGACTCCCCGCTGAGCAGGAGCCCCACTCAGTGCTCAATCCCAGGACCCTGGATCATGATCTAAGCCAAAGGTCACTTAACCAAATGAGCCACCCAGGCGCCCTGAAAATAGTTTTTGGGGTTGTTGTTTTTTTTTTTAATATTTTATTCATTTGACAGAATGAGAGTGAGCACAAACAGGGGGAGCAGCAGGCAGAGGGAGAGGGAGAAGCAAGCTCCCCATTGAGGGAGCGAGCCCCACACAGAGCTCAATCCCATGAACTCGGGATCATGACCTGAGCAGAAGGCAGATGCTTAACTGGCTGAGCCACCCAGGTGCCCCCTGAAAATAGTTTTTAACCAAACTGTCTCACTGCATACTTCATTGAAAACTGCTCTCTTGTGCTCACTTTAGCAACACACACACTAAAATTGGAACAATACAGAGAAGATCAGCATGGCCCCTGCACAAAGATATGAGAATTTGTAAAAGAGTTCCAAAAAAAAAAAAAAAAAAAAAAAAAAAAAGACGAAGAAGAAAACTGCTCTCTTGGTTGTCTTATGACTAACCATGTCAATATAAGTTAAGTGCTTTTGGCAGAGCACTTTCAAATTTAAATGTGCATGTCTTCTGACATAGCAATTCCCAATCTAAGAATTACCTTATAAAAATATCCAACCAAGAGTCTTATGACATAAAGGATACACTCAACAGACTATTATGAAAAAAACTGCTGCACATCTATGTTGAGCAATATGGTGAGTTTAAAAAGAACCTACACTGAAGATTCTTCAGGATACATCATTTAATAAAAGCACAAATTATAAACAATTTGATTAAACTAAAAAAAAAGTTTATTGATACATTCATAGAAGAATTTCTGGAAAATAATATACCAAATCACCAGCTATAAGACCTGGGCTGAAAAGCAAGTCTTTTTACATTGTATATCATGTGTTTTGAATTAATTTGAATGCACACACAGATAAAAATTCAAGTTTACTTAAGATTTATATACTCTACTATATCTAGGTTATACAGTATTTTTTTAAAAGGTATTATATGCTCAATTAAAATAAAAAAACACACCACCCACAGATTTCTACTTACATGAGTCCACATCCAAAACCAGAAAAAAAGTTTTCTGTATTTCTGTTATCACCAAATATAACCTACATCCAGCCTTTGTACTTAAATCTCGAGAGGAAAAATACAATAGCTGCCACTGAAGTTACTACCAAATAATACTGTATTGATGCTTTACATATGTTGTCCCCCGGATCCTATCAGGCATTATTTACCATTCTAATCTGCCCAGATCTCAATTTCCTTGTCCTTAATCAACATCATGCATTTAGAAAATAAAGTTGGGATTAAACACAGATCTCAGACCTCATATCCTACATTCTTCTGGCAATACCCTTCAGTTCAACAAGGGCCCTTGGCATAAGCATCAGAGCTCCTAATCAAAAGGTTGCAGCACAATTTCTCCTACTTATTCTCTCCCTATCCTTAACAGTATTTCAAGTTTAAAAGATTTCCTTCTGCAAGCCAGGACCCTACTAAACTTGGTTAGGAGCTGGGACAACCAAGCACCATGGACTCCACTTGGGACACTTCTACCTCTTTTGCAATCTAAAACATAGCCCATGAGTCACAATCACATGCCTGAGATAAAGCCATGGCATCTACTTCCTCGTGCCCTCTGTTCTACTCTCATACCTCCTTAGGCCTCCCTCCAACTTCTCTGCAATTCATTTATATTTAAGATGAAGCTGCTAAAAAAAATACCTTAAAGGAAGAAGCAGTTCCACTTTCCATCTTAAAACAGGATGACCAGATATTTTTATTTGATAGTAAGCCCCAGATTCCAGACTACCTGTGCTCATCTTTTTCCTACAGGAAGACAATAAATCAACCTTCAAAGAAGCCAAACCAGATTTCTTTTTTCTTCAGAGAAAGCAAGAAACAGGACATCTCTGCTCCAACTTGCCGCTGCAAACATGATCAGGCTGCTGTGTAAGCTACTTTCAGGATTTGACATCTTAAGTGAGAGGAATGAAGGCAGGGCAGAGTCAAAGGACAGGGAAAATGGGTTCCACTAATTACCTGCAGTGTCTTGAGCAAGTTACTTTTCTCAGGCCTTTATGGAGAATTTTTTGGTAAAATACCACTAATACATATACATATATATGTGTGTGTGTGTGTATATACACACATATGAGAAAACCAATAAAAATGAATCATATATATATATATAGATTCATACATATATATATGACTTTATCTCATTTTTATTGGTTTTCCTTTCTTAAAATAGCAGATATTTAATGCATTCTGAAAGTAGTACTTGAGGGGCAGCCCAGTTGGCTCAGCGGTTTAGTGCCGCCTTCAGCCCAGGGCATGATCCTGGAGACCTGGGATCGAGTCCCACGTCAGGCTCCCTGCATGGAGCCTGCTTCTGTCTCTGCCTGTGTCTCTGCCTCTCTCTCTCTCTCTCTCTCTCTCTCTCTCTCTGTCTCATTAATAAATAAATAAAATCTTAAAAAAAAAATGAAAGTAGTACTTGATTAATCAAAGGACTTGCTCTCTCTCTCTTTAATAAATAAAATCTTTAAAAAAAAAAAAAAAAAAAAAAAAGGGCAGTCCTGGTGGCTTAGTGGTTTAGTGCTCCTTCGGCCCAGGGCATGATCCTGGAGACCCGGGATCGAGTCCCACATCAGGCTCCCAGCATGGAGCCTGCTTCTCCCTCTTCCCCTCTCTCTCTCTCTCTCTGTCTTTAATAAATAAATAAAATCTTTAAAAATAATAATAATAATCAAAGGACTTGCATAAACCAAGTCTTAAAGACAGTTACTCAGATTCAGTCATCTGTATCAAATCAACTGATCTAACACACCACCTAGTTTTGGTGACAACTGAGGCCAAAACCAAGATTCATAATATAAGGAGAAAGCTGCTTTACCAAGGACCAAATTTTTAAATATGCAAAAATGAGGGAATTTAGGGTACTCACAAAAGGTTTCTTGTATTTCTTATAGCTAAATTTTTATGAAAAAAAAAAAAAAGGAAGGAATGTTTTACTTATTTCAACATTCTAAAATAACAAAGTGATTAAAGTATTTTAAACTTAGCCTATGAGATCCATAAATGTTTTGGCCAATAGTTTCAACCTTGCTCGTCAAATTGTCTTTTTTAAGTTTTTAATTCCAGTTAGTTAATATACCCAAATTAAGTCTTGAGATAACCACAGAGAAGCACTGGACTTGGTCTACACTGCCTTGGAACCTAAGACAGCTTCAAAGAATTTTCCAAATGTTTATTAATAAAAAGTAGAATAAGTTATCTAAAAAGTGAGCTCAGTCACCAGAAGTGTTGAAACAAATGCCAGAGAGTAGGTCAACTGAAACAAACAAATCTTGTCCACTGGCAAGAGAATCAACTAAACTTAGGACTCTTCCATCTCTAGCAAGTTATAAATAGAACATGCTCAGACATATTTCTGGAAAGTAAAAAAATTAAGATACTAATAAATGAATTCTGAAAGAAAGGCTTATATCGCAGGTTGCTCTAAAATTCATAAATCACTCTCCATCTACCTACTGCCAAACCAGAGGCTATAACTTACCACCACCCCCACTCACATTCATCCATCTAAATCACAAACTGTCAGTGGTATTCCATACAGTTGATAATACCTTCCTCACCCACGGGCTTTTTTTATGCATCTCCCAGAAATACTTCACTCTGCTTGCTTTCCTCTACGTAACTGGCCTCCCTTACTCTCCTTTACTCAGTCTCTTGGTAACCTTATCTGATTCCATGATTTTAAATATCCCAACCTAGTGACATTCCAATTCTCACCTCACCAATTCCTACCCTCCAGGTTGATATATCCAACTATGTACTTGACTTCACTTAATTTCTAATAAGCATTAGAGACAATACGCCAAAAGCAAAGCTCTTGATTTCTACCCAAGAATTTGTTCCTTCCCCAATATTCTTCATTTTTGGTAAATGGCACCACCCTCCATTCCATTTAGTTTTTCTGACAAAAAAAAAAAAATCTTGCCATGCTTTACTCTTCTCATAACTCTAATCCATCAACAAATCCTCTTAGTCCTTTCTTAGAAATATACAGACACTGACCACTATTTATCACTTCCAAAGCTAGTATAATCTCTCACCTCCCCATTTCTAGTGCTTAATGTAATTTTTAGACATTTTAGGTTCCAATCACTTTGAAGCCACAACTCTTCCCCTCCTCCTTCCATTTATAAGACAATCTACAAAAATCGTCACCATTAATTTCTTCCTCTCTGTACATGCATGCCACTCTACCCTCAAGAGATGGAGACTCTTTCCATTTCCTACTTGAATCTGTGCTGGCCTTGTGACTTGCCTCGATTGACAGTATGTGATAGGATAATGTGCCAATTCTGGGCCTAGCCTTTAAGAGGTCAAGCAGCTTCAATTTACTCTTACTTAGTAGCCAAGGGCTACTACCAAGCCCTGAGATACCATGTGGAGAAAAGTCACATGGACCAGCATGAAGAGGCCAGACACCAAGAGCCTTCTTGGACCTTTTAGACCAGCTCAGTAAATGACCCAGAATGACAGACACCATGTGGAACGGAATCAATCATCAAGCAGATCCACAAAATCATGAGGGAAAATTAGTTATTTTGAGCCACTAAGTTTTGGGGTAGTTTGTTATGAAGCAAGAGATAACTGAAACACCATGACAGCAATGGAATCAACTTCTAAACAACTAAGTGATAAGGGCAGCTATTCTAGACACTTAGTCCTCTCTCAAGTTATAGCTCCACTTGGGGCACCTGGTTGGCTCAGCTAGTAGAGCATACAACTCTTGATTTGAGGGTTTTGAGTTTGAGCCCCACAGTGGGATTAAAAATAAAATCTAAAACAAAACACCGACACACACCTTATAGTTCCACTAGATTCCTCAAAGAACACCTCTATAATAATTTCAAACTACTTCCTAATCAAGTTAAATAGTCTCAGGATAATTGTCTAAAATGCATAATTTATGTACTATGTATTCCCCTTCAGGGCAACAAAATTCACATACTATATTAATATTTATAATTCTGTTTATTTACCAATACTTGTCAAACAGCAATTTCAGACCATGATAAATTACACTCTCAGTTTTAATAGAGCACAAAAACTGTATCTGCCACCAGCTTTCAAGTAAAACCCTGGAAGACCAAGCCAGTTTTTTAAACATCAGATTTATGGGGAAAGAGTTCCTAACTAAAAATGCCAATCCCATCCCTTGGTCACTGCTACCACACTGCCACCTCCTGTCTTATTACTCTAGAAGCTTAAATCAGACATAGGCAACAGTCAATAAAGGAAATTTGGCTAAAAATAGCACAGCCTTTCTCTTTCTCCATCCTCTCAGAACCAACCAACTACCAAAGTTGGTGGATAAATAAATAAATGCTAACAAAAAATGGGTAAATCATACAATTCAAAAATTAGTTACTGCTAGGAAAGTTATCTGAACACTGCTAAAGACAATTACAATGGAGCTGCTTCAAATATATAGTTTCTATGCTCAACAGCTTCACTTTAACAGAAAATCCAAGACCTTTAACAACACATTAACTGCAGTGGTATGGCTCATAAAAGGATTTCAAAGTATAACAAAGATCACTTCCCTCTTACTGACTGCCCAAAAGAGGTACATGTGTAAAAGCAATTGAGCTATCATACTACAGAAATTACAAATTGTCAAAAAAAAAAAAAAAAAAAAAAACAAATTGTGTACAGGGAAAACCCTACATTTCTCTAATCCCAAAAGGTATTTTTAAGCCTCAGCTGGTAACTCATTTCGAGCAGAATGGCAAAACTCAGAACAAAATATGCCCCCTGTTAGTTTATTATAGTGGCATTTGGCATGAACAGAGAATGTAAGTGATCACACAAATCAAAAGGAAAGCCAGAAACGGAAGCCAAGATTCTCAATTCCCACTGGCTCCAGGCACATGTCATGTTTCCATAATGTCTTCCGTGTTACTGTGGACAGTCCCACAGAAGCTACATATCAACATTCATTTATACATATAGTTTTTAATTCTAATAATGCCAAAGTAAGAAATCTTTTACTCTTTCTCAAGCTGTACTGAGAAAACAACATGAAATCAAGAAAAATCTTTTTGGCTACAATCACTTAAGCAGTTATGCATTACTGACCTTAAACTGAGCACTCCAAAGACACTGCTTATGATTCTTTACCAGCCATGAAAGTTTCCTAACATTCAGGACCTCAAGTCTCTGTGTGAGAAATCTAATTCATAAGATTCAGGGATCCCTGGGTGGCGCAGCGGTTTGGCGCCTGCCTTTGGCCCAGGGCGCAATCCTGGAGACCTGGGATCGAATCCCACGTGGGGCTCCCGGTGCATGGAGCCTGCTTCTCCTTCTGCCTGTGCCTCTGCCTCTCTCTCTCTCTGTGTGACTATCATAAATAAATAAATAAAATTCTTTAAAAAAAAAAAAAATAAGATTCACCTGTACCAAACTGATAAGCAAGGAGCAGCATAGCTATTCATGCCTATGTTTAAAGGCTCAGCATTAGGGCAACCCAGGTGGCTCAGTGGTTTAGTGCCGCCTTCAGCCCAGGGCATGATCCTGGAGACCCGGGATTGAGTCCCACACATCAGGCTCCCTGCATGGAGCCTACTTCATGTCTCTGCCTCTCTCTCTCTCTCTGTCTCTCATGAATAAATAAAATAAAGGTTCAGCATTAGAGATGCCCAGGTGGCTCAGCAGTTGAACATCTGCCTTCGGCTCAGTGCATGATATTAGAGTCTCAGGATCGAGTCCCGCATCGGGCTCCATGTGGGGAGCCTGTTTTTCCCTCTCTCATAAATAAATAAATCTTTTTTAAAAAAATAAATAAATAGGGAATGCCTGGGTGGCTCAGCAGTTGAGCATCTGCCTTCGGCTCAGGGCGTGATCCAGGGGTCCAGGGATCGAGTCCCATATCAGGCTCCCTCTAAGGGAGCCTGCTTCTCCCTCTGCCTATGTCTCTGCCTCTTTCTATGTGTCTCTCATAAATAAATAAAATCCTAAATAAATAAAGGTTCAGCATTAAAAACAGCTTTTATTGGCCTGAGACAACAGGATCATATGCCCTAATGGACACATTGCTGGTTGTGGCACCATCCTATTCTATACAAGACAGCTGTTAAAATATAGCACTTTTAAATAGCCATTTAAGTAAGATACATTTAAAACCCCAGTAACTTTTATATATGCTATGTCTTTCCAATTCACACGTTAAATACAAGATTCTAATATAGAAATAAGTTGTTCACTTAATTTTCTTTTTTTAAGGAAACAAAAAAAGCATGTGAACTGAGACATCAATCTGTTTTAATGGATCCTTCCTCGGAAAATGTTAACTATAATATCCTATTTTGTTTATCCCTTATCAAAATATATTTTGGCTTCATATAATTTTAATCAATGCTGACAGCTAAATCATGAGTTTAATCCATAAAAAAACCAAAAATGTGAAAAATTTTCATAACTTAAAAAAGCCATGGAAAACAGGGCAGCCCCAGTGGCTCACCAGTTTAGTGCAGCCTTCGGCCTAGGGCATGATCCTGGAGACCTGGGATGGAGTCCCATGTTGGGCTCCCTGGCATGAGGCCTGCTTTCTCCCTCTGCCTGTGTCTCTGCCTCTCTGTCTCTCTCATGAATGAATAAATAAAATCTTAAAAAAAAAAAAAAAAAAGTCATGGAAAACAAACAAAAACCACCATCCTGTGAGTTCCCCAGTGTCAGAGACTTTCCCATTCCCTCTCCCATTCCCAACATAACAAAAAAGGAAATCAGTGCTATTTACATAATCACAGGGGCACGTATGCGGTCCCACAAGGTATCAAGAGCTCTTCCAATCAAACCAAGCCACAGTCTTCAAAAGTCACAACAATTTTCACACCTACCCTTACCTCCTAGGCAGGGTGGAAAGTGGGGTTGAGTGTTTAAGCTTATCCTTCAGACTGAGGCCAGGTAGTCAATGTACTTTATCTTTTACAATAAGTATAAAAAGTGCAACATAGATACTCAAGGCAATCTTCTCTTCATTCAAGACACAGGGGATCTCAAGCTCTGTAAAATAGTGCTATCATCTTCCCCAACTGAGGGGTATCTGAATGCAGAAAAGCAACATTCCTTCCACATTCCCTTGAGACTTCAGTAATCAGGAGCTAAGCATGGTCAGAACCAAACTCAACAACACCCCTTCCTGAAAGGTTCTGTGCCCAGCTCAGCTCCTAGTCACTGTTGGGCCAGCATGCCAAGCGTCAAATCGCCTCCTGGGCCTGCTCCCCTGTTTAGTTGCTACAAGCCCATTCATCCATCTCAGAGTGCTGCCATAAGCATTCTTCAGCACTGGGCTCCCAACATGCCTTGCACAGCAGGTATAAAGGTCACTGCCGCACATGTGGGTGTGCCTGCCTCAGATGCCCACATGATGATGGGATGGAATGCAATGACTGCTAAGCACAAAAGAACTCCACCCAGAAGTCCAGCAGGCTCACTTGGCAAGGATTGGTCTGCAGCATTCAACTCACTGTCAACCAATACCACTTCTTGACCTTCCCATAGGAGCTAGGTATGGATCACCAACGTGTCTTCTCAGCCCTCTCCCAAAGCCTATTCAGATAATGGAACGGTCCAGATAAGGGAAACCTCATCATCGTACCTCCAAGGTTCAATTAAAACAAAACTATAGATTTCCAACAAATTTTCCTGCGTAGAGAAAGACACCTCTACTTTTCTTTTCTGGCATTTGGTACTAGAAAAGGACTTATTTGATTGTTCTCCCTATCAGTAAAAAGTTGTCTCCAATGTCCTCATTCCTATTTGCTAGTAACATATTATTTAAAATCCTGAGCATTTTAATGTAAGCGAAATCAGCCTGAAATTTTAATCCACATTGTTAACATGAAAAAGCTTTCATTGATAAATACTTGCTGCCACTGGTGGCATTTTACCTTATATACTTCCTAAAATTCCTGTTCGATATAAAGTAACAAGTATGTTTTTCGGTTGGGCAAAAGCCTTTAAGAATAAAAAAGGCTGTTACCAGATGTTTTTAATCTAATTCCCTACACATGGGGAGAAATTCACACCAGGCTGGAAAAGAAAATCAGGAGAGCAAAGCAAAATAATCTACATTTACATGCAGGTCCATAAATTGTATCTGAAAAATGCCAGACATTTAATGTTTAAATTTAGAAACTCTCAAATATTAAAATGCCAGTCCTTCCACACAACCATTTGCCTCCTTTTTATTCAACATTTGAAGAAAATTAGGACACACAGGCTAAACATGAAACCAATTAGAATTTGCAGAATGTACTTACATCCCCCCCCATACAGTTCAGACTATGCCTTTAAATTTTTAAAGAAATGTGACTTTTCCCTCAATTTTTCAATTCCTATTAAACGGAGATCAGTTTAGATACTTTTCAGTACGTGCTTTATTATTTTAGAAGCCTTTAACAAAGAATTCCCTTCTACTACGTGAAATAACTTGACCTCACCAAAATTCCCAACTAGAACTAAATCTCATCACACAAATACCTTTTCAATTATTCTAATAAAAATTAAGTCCATGAACAAGAGAAGTCCACAAAAATCCAGATCTCTAACAAAAACAAGGTTTGTGAAAAACGCTTTACCTGGAAGAGAGCTCAATACAGAAATAGGCACATGATGACATTTTGTGCAGCCACCCCTCTCTGCAGAGCACCAGAGAAGTGCATAGCAAAGCCCTCCTGCCCTCTAGCACGCACACACACTGACCAATACTTAACCAAACACACCCAGCTCTAGTTTAGATGAACTTTCAGCTTATTGCTTAGCCCAGGTTCGGAGTGGGGGGGGGAAGGGAGGAGAGAAAGGCAGAAACCCTAATCCCACCTTGCAAAACCCAGAAAAGCACAAGCTAAACCTAGCACTACAGTAAGGGAGTAGCGCCTTCCCAGTTAGTTACAGAGCGGGGATCTGGCCTGTTCTGGAGGAAGGAGCCATTTCTTCAAATTACTCCACAGAGGTTAAAACAGTCTGCAAATCTTCCGTAAAGTGACACACTACACATGCTCTCCAAAAAGTGCAATTCCCTTGCTTAAGTAGTACAAATCTTTAGTCTTCGCAATCTCTTGGTGGTTATTTCAAAAAGCTTTTCAACGCAAAAGTGTTGGCCGGGGGAGGGGGAACAGGACGAGGGTACAGGGAAGACAAAGGCTGGTTTGCAGCAACCTGTGTAACTCTAGGGTGTCTGAAGGCTTCTGGGCCGGAGAAGCCCAGGCGTTCACTCACGTGTTCCAATGAGCGAATTCCTCCCTTCTCAGATACACAGCCAGCCTCCCAGGCCTCTCAGACTCATTGCCGCCGACTCGGGACAGAAAAGGAAAGACACTCCACACCCACGCGTGTCTGCAGCTGCTTTCCTCTATCTTATAAGGTGGGGAGTGCGGCAGGGTCACTCACTGCTTCCTAATTCCCACAGATTCCCAAAACGGCCCTTCAAGAGTTTGATCGCCTCCTGTAGCAACTCAGAGAACCTGAGAGCTTCCGTGAGACTTCCCTGCCATTAATCCCGTGGCAGGAGCCACAGGGGAGACCCTGATGCCTTACCAGCCCGCGCACACACACCTGCCGTAAACTTTAAGGCTAGGAATAAAAGACGGAAAAGCCAAGCCACACAGTAATCCAAAAAGCGTTAAGAGGAGGACCAGAAGTTGTTTTCAGCTGTGTAGAGAGTCTTTCCGACCACTAAGGGAGAACAGAATTAATGAAAATGGAATAAGCCTACCTTTGTCTTTTTGGGACAGAGTGCTCAACTTCCATAAATTTCCCGTGCAGTTCCACTTTA
This sequence comes from Canis lupus baileyi, assembly GCF_048164855.1. NCBI lineage: Eukaryota > Metazoa > Chordata > Mammalia > Carnivora > Canidae > Canis > Canis lupus. The sequence continues at coordinate 23,941,473 of NC_132855.1, read as the reverse complement.
CCTGCGGACACACAAGAGGCGGAAGACAGTTGGCCAGGTTTAGGGGCTCTTCCCGCACGAAGGACCCTCACAGCCTAAGCGGTGACACAGGCGACCTCCCGTGACACCCCCGCGCGCACACGCGCACACACACACACCCCCGGCTGCGTGTCAAGGCCGGGAGGGAAGCCGGGGCACCCGCGGGCGGAAGGCCGACCCCTCCGGGCTGTGGGATTCACCGCGGGGTGGGGAGGGGGGTCGAGCGGCGGGCGCACCGCGGGGGTAGCAGCCGACCTCCCGCACCCCGGCCTCCTCCGCCCACCTCAGGGGTCGCCCAGCTCCGCGGCAGCCGCAGGACGCACGCGGCCCCTCCGCCCACCTCCCCGGGGCCTCCCCTAAGACGCACTCTGAGGAGGGGGCCACGCTGCATTTTTTTCGGGGGACGGAGGGGCCCCCCGCGCTTCTCCCGGCTTCAAGCCCAGGCCCTCCAGGAGCGGGGGGCGGCAGGAGAGGCTCGAGGACGCAGCGCACCGCACGGAACCAACCAGGCGCGAAGGACGGCGCGGGCTCCCGAGGGGACTCGAGCTCGCCCCGTGCACCACGCGTGGTCCCCCGCCGCCCCCGGGAGGCCGCGGCCGGGACGCCCCCCCCCCGCCCACCTGCCCCTCGGGCTCGCCCGGCGCGGGGGCCGCGGAGCGTGGAGCCCAGGTCGCGCTGGGCTGCGCCCCGCAGGATGCAGAGAAAGCACCGGGCCGCCCGTGCGAGGCACCAGCGCGCGGCCTCACTCCGCACCAGGGTCGGGGCCACTTTGCATTCTCCCACGCCCGGGGTCCGGGGCGAGCGGGGGGGGGGGGGCGGCGAAGCCAACACCATAAATGCCGAGCAGAGAGAGGAAGGAAGGAAGCAAGGAGGGAGGCACGGACGGAGGAAAAGAGAAGCGGGCGAATGCGCTCGGCCCCCAAGGCCCGGCGTGCCGGGGACTGGAGCCCGCGCCTGGGCCCGGGCGGGGCGGGCGCTGACGGGCGGGCGCCCGCGCTCGCGCCCCCCGCAGCCCCGCAGCCCCGCAGCCCTCGGAGCCCGCGCCGGAGCGCTCGGACAGCGCGTCCGCGTCCCCCCGCAGAGCCCCCGCGGGAGGGGGGCGCCGGGTGCAAGCCCCAGCCGAGGAGGGCTCCCCGGACCTCGCCCCACCGCCCCGCCCGGGCCTGGGGCCCTGCTGGACGCCCCGGCCGCGGCCGCAGGCCTGGCTTCGGGCCCCCGCCCCCGGCAGGCCCGGGGCGGGCGGCGCAGGGCCGGGGCGGGCGGCGCAGGGCCGGGGCGGGCGCGCCGGCGGGGCCGAGCCGGGCCCACCTGAAAGCGCCTCGATGGCCTTGAGGGCCCAGCTCTCGTCCGGACAGTCCACGAACGCGTAGCCAGTCTTCACCAGGAAGGGTCCCGACACCGGGATCTTGGCGTCCTTGAAGATACTTTCCAGGTCCGAAGGGACGGCATTCTCGCTGAGGTTTCCGATATACAGTTTGTTCATTGTCAAGAGTGGTTGTTTATTTAAAAAAAAAAAAAAAACACAGAGGAAAAACGAAAAATTAAAAACCACCCACAGTGATGGAGGGCTCCGGCGGGTTTTGTTCCCCCTCGTCTTCTCGCCGTGAAAACACCACACAAACACAGTAAGAACCAGAGGCTAGAACGAGGAGCGGAAAAAAGAAGGGAAAAAAATCAAATCCGAAGGTTCTTGTTTTGCCTTGTCTGGCTGGGTATTAAAAAAGAAAAAAAGGGAAAAAGCCTTGCTGCAACCCAAACGTATCCACGAGTCTTCCTAACTCCGAGGAGGAGGCGGGATTAGCGAGAAAAAGGAGAGGAGGGGGGGGGAGAACTACTTTTTGTCTCTTCCTTCCCAACCCCTTTGGCATCGGCCAGCGGACTGTGAAAATATCACACTACGTGAGGGCAGGCGCCGCCTCCCCGTAAAAAAAAAAAAAAAAAAAAAACCAGAAGGGTGACTGGCAGGAGGGAGGGGGGAAGGGGGAAGGGGTGGAGGGAGGAGGGCGCGGGAGGCGGAAAAAATCCGCTCCGAGTGTCCGGCTTTTTGAATGAGCCACGTGTTCAAACTACAAATCAACGTCTCACGTGAGGAATCCCAGCGCCTCAATTAGAGTGGGTTTCGGGGGAAAAGAAAAAAGAGCGAGCGAGCGAGGAGGAAGAGGGGGAGGGGAAACGAGCTCGAGCGAGGGACCCTGAGAGGGGGAGGAGGAGGAAGGGGAGAAAGGCTAAAGGAGCCTCAGCCGGGGCGCGGAGGGGAGCGCGGCTGGCGGCGCTGATTGTCACAGCGGAGTTTAGAAAGGGTTATCTGGTCGGGGCGGATCCTGGGGGAGGGGAGGGGAGGGGAGGGGGACAGGGAGGGGGGTTTTTGTGTGTGGTTTTTTTTTAAATGAGATACGGGTGGAGGTGCTAACTAGGCGATACCTCCGCTCTAGTTACCGGAGTTTTAAACATTCGATTTTTTTTTTTTTTTTGGAATAGGTAATCCGCAACAGCGAGGAGTCCCCAATGCGAACTCGCCGTGTGGCTTTGATGACATTTGGAGTGTAACCCCGGCGAAGCCGCAAGCACGTTTCCAGGCCGCCGGGGGCGGAAAGCGGCGAGGGGGGAGCGGGAGGGGGCGGGAGAGGCGGGCAGACGCGCCCCACCCCAGGCACCCTCCGCGGGCCCTGGCACCGGGCGAGCGGGGCGGCCGCGAGCCAGGGCGGTGGGGGATGGGCGCCCGCCGCGTCCTGGGCGGGTGTCTGGGCGACACCTCCTCCGCCTGCGCTCGCGTTGGCTCTCGGCTTCGCGTCTGCGATTGGTTGCGCGGTTCAGAAAAGGCTCGGAGATAAATGAGGCCGGGGGCGGGCTCGGCCACCGGTGGGGGAGGGGAGCGCAGGGGCGGAGGTATTCGGCTTGGGGATGGGGGCGTCCCGGGCCTCGGAGGCCGGAGCCGAGAAGTCAGTGGGAAAAGTCCGTATCTAAACGGAAACCATTTCTTCCTGTAGTTTCCAGAGGAGGAGGAGTGGGGTAGGCTGGTACTTTTATTTAAAGAATTTTAGTTGGAGAACTTGGGGCTCTTAAAACAGGAAGACCGCTCTGCGCGACCCCTAGGTGATATTCGCACTTGAAACATTGTTCGAGCCCCTTTCGGCCTCTGTTCTGCCCGCGGAGGGCCAGGAGAGCCCTTCAGGATTTACCCTGTAGGGAACGAGTACAATGGTGGGTGTGTGGGGGAGGGTCTGGGCCCGGTGAAGCCTTTACTGGGCCAAGCGAATGTAGACTGGAGAAGAGGAATACGGAAATGAACGTGGTGCTGGGGTTCTTGTGCAAATCTGCAAGTGTCGCTTAATGATTGTGTGCTCCACTCAAAAGCTTCATTTGCACCGGTTACTTGTGGCCGATTTTTAACAAGTAATCCATGGAAAAGATGAAATTTTATAGATGCTTATTTTTAAACTGAATGAAATTCTGTGTAGCATGGAAATAGGAACGGGAATGTTTAGTGACCTGGTACTGGTAGTAGTAGAAAAGGTATTGTATGATAGACAAAATATTATGATTTAACATTGAAACATTTTCAGTAATTAAAATTGATAGGCTTCGTTTCTCTTTGTCGAATCCGTTTATGGCACTTAAAAGTGCATATTTTCCAATTAAGAAATGAATAACAGGTTATTTTTTTTCTACATCTAGGAATTGTTGCATGATATAGAGTATTTACATTTTTTTCCTTTAAAAGGAACTTATTTGGGACGCCTGGGTGGCTCCTCGGTTGAACGCCTGCCTTTGGCCCCGGGAGGAATCCTGGAGTCCCAGGATCGAGTCCCACAACAGGCTCTCTGCTTGGAGCCTGCTTCTCTCTCTTGCCTATGTCTCTCCCTCTCTCTGTGTGTCTCATGAATGAATAAATCTTTTAAAAAAAAAAAAAAAAGGGAACTTATTTTATAATTTTGTGTTAAGGAACCGGAAGGTGTCAGATCATCCATTTTAAATGCAACTGTTCTTTCTAATAGGTTTTTCTTTTTCTGCCAAGCAAATCCAACTTTTTAAATGTAAACTCACTCTCACAATATTTTCATTGACATTTAACTTAGTGAAATGTTTTTACTTTATGAGATCGAGGAGACAACTGTGCTCTTGTGTTCAGAACTATATTATGAGCTCTATCTTCAAAGAACATTTGGATGGTGAGATTTTAAGTTTATGGTTAGGTTGAACTTTTTAAGAGTTTACTTATTTTTCCTTTTCATGTTTTTAAAAAGAAAATCTTGGTTCTAAAAAAGAAAAATACGCATTCTTCCTTTAACTTCTGTGATATTCAAAATGTAAATAACAAAAATTATGAATTATTTTTCATGTACCTGTTGCATGTGATCAAAAGCTACTTGGAGAAATGTTTTTCATTCATTTAATAGTATTTGCTTTTCTAAGTAGGTCTTTAAATTGTATGAACTAGCCTTTTGATCAAGTTAACTTTTAGTAATTTTTGATTAAGGACAAATTTTATATATTCAGCTTGCTTCCAAAGTCACTTGAACCGTGCCTTCTGGATTGTTCGCTGTATTTGCTCTTATTAAAACTGAGACCTAAAGAAGTATCTACTTCTAAAGCATGGGATAGTTTATTTTCCATAAATACTGGATCATGCTTGTCTGTCACTATCAAAGACACATAACAGCTGGAATTTAAGACAAGTATGTGCTGTTTTGATGAAATATGTTCCTGGGACTCGTGAACTTAATCTGTGTATTATTTTAACAAACTGGATACTCCATCTAGGACCTTCAAAACATACAGGAGTTACATAAGCCCAGACATCAAAGAGTGATAGATACAGTCCACTCCACTTCCAATCTTCCAGCCATTTGAGGAATAAGTATATACTCACTAGCTGAGTAAAAAGAAAAGAGCACGGGTAATTGTCTTTTAACTGGCATTTCAAGAGCAAAAAATATCTTTGGTGGATTTTCAAAAATGAATAAAAGGTCAATCTAAGTTCCAGTGTTCCAATAAATCTCACACACAGGAAATTAACCGTGCCTATGGGCTACTTCCGAGTTCTTCCCGAAGCAGTTAGGGCGCCTCATTAATGTTAACCCCACGAGAGAATCCCACCCATTGTGTGTTCTGGGATGCGGCTGTGTGTCACCAACTGCAGCCTGTTTACTCTTTGGACAGCTGCACCTACTCCTTAACTCCTGGGGGTACTAACAATGTTTCTTATGGGTCAGTGTAATATTAAAGAAGAAAAACTATGTTTAGAAGGTCGGTTACCGTTGCTGTATCCACAGGTTAGGGTCGAAGGCTGAGCAGGGGGAGGCGAAGGAGAGGACATTGTCGCCACCTCCCCTACCGCGCGGCCACTTCTCGGAGCACCCGACAGCCCAAGTCCTTACCGCGGGTGGGCGCGCGATGCCTGCCGCGTCGTTGGGCCCCATAGGAGGGATTGTTAACATACTCTCGCTCCTTCCAACAGCTCTCCTGGGCTCCTGGGTTTAAACCAGATGCATGATAAGTGGGAACTTGGCTCTGCCCTCTCCGGAATCTGCCTTCAGTAATTTTTGTTTAAAATCAAAAATCGTGCCCAGGAGATGAGAGGATTGGGGGGGGGGGGGGGGCGAGTTTTCCTTTTTCTCCTTCAGCCCGGAAAAAGAGGGCGGGATCCTTGCAGCTCCCACTGGGGAAGATCCCTCGGCGCTCGCCTCGAAGGCTCTCGGCTACCGGACCCCCCGGCCCTGCCGCGCGGGACAGGGGGCTGGTCCCTCCCCGCGGAGCTGCGGCCGAGGCACGGCGCGGGGGGCAGCGGGGGGCCCTCCACGGTTCCCCTCGCCGCCCGGCACCACCTGAGGTTCTCCTGCTCCGGCGCGCACCGGCCCGCGAGCCGCGGGGACCGAGCAGGCAGCGTGTGTTTGCAGAGCCTCCCGCGCTCCAGGCCTATTCGGACTGCGCGAGGGGGCTGCACGGCGCCGGGGGCCGCCTGGTACCCACGGAAGGAGACGGCGAGGAGCCCGGGCTGCAGCCTGCGCCTCTGCCCGGGGCGGGGCGGGGCGGCGGGACGGGCGCACGCGGCGCGCAAACGCGGCCCGGGGCGGGGTTTCGCGCTCCGCGGGGCCGCCTCGCCGAGCCCCAGTTGAGCAACCGGCGTGCAGGGAGACGCCGCCCCTGGCTGGGGAGGGGGCGGGGGCGGGGGCGGGGGGCTCCCTCTCTCTCCCGATTGGCGGACGGAGGGAGCCTATCACCGTCGGCCGCCGCCGCCGGAGCCGTTTGCTGGTTTCCATTCATTGGACCCCGAGCCGCCCCTGGATTTCCATCTTTTGTGGCGCGAAAATAACCCTTTGCTCCCTCTCATTGGTTTTGTTGTTGAGGGGTGGGATGGAGTTCTGCTCTTGCGGGGCTCGTTTTTTTTTTTTCTTTTCCTGCCCTTTAACTGCGAGCCCCCAGCCCCAGCCCCCAAGGAGGAAAGAGGGAGGGACCTAAGGAAGAGCAGAAAGCAGCTGGGGGTGCGCGTGGAGCCCGCCCCTCGGGCTGACCGCGTGGGGCCCGCACAGCGCCCTCCCTTCCCCCAACGCCCCGCGCCCGCGGGTCCTCGGTCTGCGCCTCGCCCAGCCGCTCGGGTCCCATCGCCGCCCTCCCGGTGCCCAACATCTCAGAATCTACACCTCTTTTTTAGTTAAAACAACAAGATAGGTTTTCAGATGCCTGGATCGCCCTGGGCTTCTAGAGGAACCGACTCATTCTGCTCCCCCCCCTCCCTTTCTAACCCCCTTTTGTGGTCCACAGGGTTGTTTTAAGCAAAACCAAACAACCCCTCCAAAAAAAAAAAAAAAAAAAAAATGCAAACGAAAAATTCCGGGTAAAAGCAACTATGCCGAGACCACGTTTTCGTTGAAGCTGCCCTAAGACCAAAGAAGCCGAGACCGACCTTGAAGGATTAGCGATTTCTGTAACTGAAATGTTCTAATTTTACTGACGTTTGGTGGAGACGGTGAGAAAGAATACATGAGAGTTTGGCTTGGAAAAGGACAAAACAAACGAATAATCATATCTAACTTGGTTAACTGAAAAAGCTAACAGCTGTAGTCCTGTCTTCTAGGTAGTGGTGTTTTGGGTGCGTTTGTATTTATATACGTAAATTGCTATTGTTCTTCTCAAAAATAAAGGTCAGAACTCTGGCCCGGACAGAAAAGAGGGAAGTGTAAATGTGTTTGGTATATCTAACTTCACAGCAGACTCAAATTCTTTCATTATCTGAAGAAAATGAAATGTACCAGTTAGAAGTATAACTTAAATTGTTCACAGATAGTTTAACTGTTCATTTTTTAAGTCTTGACAAAATACTTAATTTGTTTAAAAACCAGTAAAGCAATAATTGCCTAGTGAATATTAAAAACCTTGAGAGAATCGGCTTAAATCTGTGAGTTCAAAATTTTTTCTGTATTGTTAACTCTTAGCTAGTAATGATGTTACATCATCCTCCTAAGTTCTTTTGGAAAAACTATTTAGTTTTTTCGTTTTAGTCTCTGAAAGCCAACTAATTGAAGTAACATAAATTGCCACCTACCATAAGACTAAAAGCTATCTGAACAGCTCTTTAAAACAAATTTTAAAAACTGACTGAATTAGTATGGAAGACTTTTAAAATACAGACATACTTTGTTTACATTTTGTATGTGTATTTCAATTACATTTTACTAATGTGGTTAATAGATAACTATTTTTTAAGTTTTCCTGTAAAATTATTTCTCAGAAACATCAGAGTAACTTACAAATGGTTTGTTTTGAGTTAGAACAAATTACACCTTAGAAACTAAATGTATAGTGTAATGCTGAAGATTATATAGTTAATAATTTAGATAACTAAACACCTAAAAAAAATTTTAAATGTGAAGATGATTATTTGTAAAGTGATTCTAGGTTGGGACTTGCATGATCTGTAATTTTCACATTTTGAAAATGATATAGTAGAAAAAATAAAGAATTTTTAGAGTAAATTTCAATTGAAAAAAAAAGTTCCAGAATTAATCTGGACAAGGCAAAACTCTAAAATCTGAAGTATTTTCAAATGTTTTCTCAAACTCAAAGATTTATATAACCAATACTTTTCCTTAAAAAAATTGGGAGAAACTGATTCATTAAATTTTCAACTAAGTCAGGAATAAGAATTTTAATCTATCTGGTAAACTTTACACATGATTGTTAAAGTAGTAGACAAATATGATTCTTTGTATTGCAGTTATATCCTTTATTTCACTGCTTCACTTGAGTGGAACTTAAAATATTCATTTATTATTACTATTCTGGGGAGAGGGAGAAATGAGACATTTAGTGGAAAGAGTCTTTGGTAATTGGTGTGTATACATAACTATTTGCTGACGGGCCACAGAAAACAAAGAAGATAGGCATTTGTCTGTGGGGGGAGGGGTGTGGAAAGGCTGAGAAGAGTTGGGCATTTAAACTTGTTTCTTGGTTGTAACTCCTTTATCCTGCAGGTTTCCTTGCTAAAGGTGGAGGGAAGGTGGTAGAGAGAATGTATTAACTAATGGAATAAAATGGGACAGTAATACAGGCATGAAATCCCACTGGAAAGAGCAATAAGAACCTACTCTCCTCGCTCAAATAATCGGAAAGCAAAGCACATGCTGAGGTCATAGCCAGTTTTTCAGCATTTTCTAACACGTGCATTTAAAAGACACATCTTAAGTTACTATTTTCTTTTTAGGAACCTTTGCTTTCCTGACCATTTCTTTTCCAGAATCCCATTCCCAAAAAACTCAGGAACTAAAGTTCCCTTCATGAAACAGCAGATTTTGTGACATGTATATACAAATCAGCTCTTAGATGATTTTAGAGATAAACTTAGGAATTCCACATGCTGTCTATAAATAGAAAGTCAATTTTTAGATTTTAATAAGGCAGAGTATATTTGTAAATTCCTTACTTGTAGGAATAATGGTAGACCATTACCGTTTCCACTTTGGCTCATTAAAATTCATTCCTTCTTGAGTACAGTGTACATTGGTCCTGAGCTTCTCAGTGTGATGATCCCAGTTTTAAAGATGGAAGCAGCAGACTAGGTGAAGATTTATTATTTCAAAGCATCTCAGCTGAACTTCATAAGAATCTGAGAACATAAGACATAGCAGAAAAAAAAGCAAAACTAATCTGAAATCTTTATCAAAATTGACACTCTAATGATCTGTCCTAAAATGTGTGCCTAACACTTCTTTTGAAACATTTACCTCTTTTTTTTTTTTTTTTTTGTGGTAGATTGCTTAAAAACCTAAGAGTTGGTGATATTTTTTGTTGCTTTTCTCAAGTGACAAATTTACTGATTGATTATGTTTAAAATAACAGTGCCAGTGCCTTCTCTAAGGCAAAATTGTATTTGAACTGAGGTTTAATATCAATAATTAAACCTGTTTGATAGTTTCCTCTTATTTAACTTTTTTTTGGGGGGGGGTTCCTGTGCCAGTCATTGAAGTAATTTTTCTATATTTAGGTGATTTTTTCTTTGTAAACTATTCATATCTTATTTGTAATCTAAAAGTGTTTTTCCTAGCACTTTCTAAGACTTAGAGAAGAATTTAAAAGTAACTAATCTTACCCCCCAAAATATTAAAGACTTTTAAAAATGTGTACAATTTGATACAAACAAGTAGGAAACATGTTGAGTATTTTCCATTAAGCTAACATAACTATATGGTCCTTCTTTCTAATTCTAATGCATCCTAATTCTAATCCAGCTATTAAAAATCTAATTCATAATAGGACACTACAGAGGTCATAAAAACCAAGAAAAAAATACCAATTCTCTTACTTCAGAAATACATATGGTCTCTGTTATGGTGATAACATTTTGTTCTGGGACAATTAAATACAGAATGATGTCGCCATGTTTTGTTTTCGTTTGTTGAAAATTGCTTGGGATTTTGCTCCTTAATTCAATTACTATATCTCTTACGGTAATTTCTTTCCCCTTGTATTTCTTTACTACCAAGAATAACGTTTTTGGTTTTGATTTAAATGAATGGCCACCTATAAAAAGCCAAATAGAAAAACTAAAAAATCTAAAATTTTGGTGTAATGCATTATCCGTACTTCCCCCTGGCAACAATAGTTATATTCAAATTTTATTTTAATTTGGAAGCAATATAGTGAACTTCTTAAAACAGATTAAATTGAATTTTGTTGTAAATATTAATGAACAAGAAATTGAGTAAATGTTTTCATCTAGTGAAATAGATAATAGAGTTATAGGAAATAATAGAGTTATAGGAAACATTATTCTTTTGCCTCAACAGCAACAAATCCAGTTTGAGGGCAGTTTTGTTGGGTATGGAATGCAGTCAGTGTGTACAATTGGACATGAAAATATATACACATATTGCTGCAGGGAAGCCTTTTGTGGAGATTTGTAAAGAAATAAAGCAAGATAGAACTTGTGTTCAAATTCTGAGGTTGCAGGTTAAAACAGGCAAAGTAAGCATAATTAAGTTTTTTTCTTCATCAGAATTCTTCAATACGCTGTTTTTAGAGCTGGGAAGAAAAGAGTAACAATACAGATTGAATTGGAATTAGGATGCTATTAGTACATCAACAGTAGAATTTAATTCAAAATGTCTTAATTTTTCTCTTTCTGTGCTTTGTTTTTGATTTTTAAAAGACTATTTTATTATACCCATAAAATATCCAAAACATTATTAAAACATACATGTGATCAATTTTTAAAGTTACAGAATAACATGATCACCTATTTTGAAAATGATGTTGAATTTATTTACAAAATATGAAATTATCACAAATCCTTTCTGCTGGATTGTTCTACTACTTCTGTTTGTGTAAATGATCCATATGTTGCTCATTTGTTTTAATCCAAGTAAGTAGCATTGTTTGAGAAAATGCCTACCAAAAAAAAAAAAAAAAAAAAGTCAAAGATATGGTGTTACTATTTTGAAACGTGGAGAGGAAACTCAGATTTTAAGTGAAAGCTGGGTCCCATTATTTACTGCCTTTTTGATATTTATTGAGGGATAGGGAAATGGGTTAAACTGTAATGTTGCTTCAGGGCTGACCAACAATAAAGTTTTTAGTGGCTGTAAATGAAGAATGTTGTTTCAACCAATGATAGCCCTTTCCTATTACTATTTGTGTAAAATAGTCTCTTTCCTTGATTATTAAATATCTCTAAATTATTTCATTACCAAGGAAGTGGGGTGGGGTCATGTTATGTTAGGATAGCCACATGTTGAGCTTCTAAACAGATGAAGAATGACCACTGCTTTTTAAATAAAAGTTTGTTATCTTTTACTTTACAATAAGCATTGGATTTATTTTCTTATCTATACTAGTGCTTTGCTAATATAGTAATAAACTGAATTAGTCTCAGATGTGGCAGCTAATGGAAAAATATATTACAGCCAACCGGAGAGGAGTTGTATGAGCAAGAGAAAAGATTAAAATCATGTTTGCCGAACTTTTTCGTTTTGTTTTTGTTTTTTATGGAATACTTGATTAAGCCAAAAATGAAAGTATATTCCTACAACCAAATCTAATGATCAGGTTTCTAATTTCTATTGTTAATAGTTAAAACTTGGGTGTATGGTTAGTATGCAGATATTACTAAGTAACTTGGGAGGAATCTCTTTAATAGTTTGTAGTTTCATGTATAATGTAACTTTATATGTGATATAAAAACAATTACTTTATTTTTTAAAGGTTTTTCTCATGTTTTCTTGCAGAAAATTACAATATACAAAAGTTAAGCCACAGATTATTAATTTTCTTGTTAAAATCTAATATCTATGGGTTAAAATATTGTTCTTTTCCTTCCAATTTTCCCATGAAAGTTTGAAATACAACCTATTAAAAGCCAACAGACTTAATGGCATTTACAAGTACGTAAAACAGGTTTTGCTGATTTTTTTTAAATAATCTTACAGATAAATTAAGGATATCAGAGAGTTTGATTTTATGTATATATAACTGATTAGAGGTGGAATATTCAAACAAATTCATTTTGAAAACAATACAATTCAAGTAACTTGCCACAGAGTGGCCTTATCAGAGTGACTATGCAATGTAATATGAAGTTGCAAGCTTTGGATTTTGAATTGAGCCATGGATATACAAATATAAATATGCAAATAAATTACTGTTTTCAAAAATCAAACTAGGGTGGATATAAAGTTAAGAAAGCAGAGTCTGTGGTATAAAGGGAAGTCAAAGTATTTAAAGCACTTGTAACAGGAAAAGCCTGTATGAACCAGAAGATATCTAGATTCACTATAGTAAATAGTTAACATTTCTCTAAAATATGACTTCAGTAGTTAATATTTTGTCTTTGGAGGCATATACTGTTACCACTCTTTATAAAATGGAAAGACAAAGAGATTTAGGCAAAGTATACTGAGTCTAGCACTAGAAGACTCAATGTGGAAAATATCTCCCCCTTTTTATATATATTCCAAATTCTTGGATCCCTTGTATAAATAAGTTTGGATTTTTATTGTATATTTAATTAGGGAATTGTACAGAGTATCTTCTCTTTCATATGACTTTCAGTAGAACCTGTTTCATAATAAGACAATTCTATAATTTTAAGGCTGGAAGAACTATTTAGGATCTATTAGTTTCCCATTTTATAGTTGAGGAAATTGAGGTCAGGGAAGGTCCAATGCAGGTTCAGAGGCAGGGCTGTGGTGTGGCTATCTTTGAATGAAACCATGTACCAAGTCCTGAGGGGGAGATAGAGCAAATACTTTTTTTTTCCTTATTTTTGGTGATAAGAAAACAGACCCAAGGTGAGGTTTGCCCAGACCCAATACCATTACTTTTTTTTGTTTTAAAGAACACCTACAGGGACGCCTGGGTGGCTCAGTGGTTGAGCATCTGCTCCCCGCCTCGGGCGTGATCCCGGAGTTCGGGGATCGAGTCCTACATCAGGCTCCCTCCGGAGCCTGCTTCTCCCCTTCTCCCCTGCCTATGTCTCTGCCTCTCTTTGTGTGACTCTCAGGAATGAATAGGTAAAATCTTTAAAACAAAACTAACAAACAAAAAAAAAAAAAACACCACGTATAATTATCCTCATGAATGGTTCTGCAAATCATTGAAAGCTAAAGGCAAAAGCCTTGAGAGAAGAGACTTTGTTGGGCAAAGTGATGGTTCATTTCAGGAACTCTGCTCAGAATCTCAAGCTATCCTAAACTGATAAAATCAGTTCAATGTGAAAGGCTGGTATGGAACAAGATCCCATGATTTCTTTCACCCGGGATTTCTTGTGTACTCTCAAACACTTGATTCAGGGCCCAGCTACATCAGAACCCCTAGGGGCCAAGGAGGCTGCATTAATAACCACCGGACACACTCTTAGCGGTAAGCTAAGAAATTCTTCCTCATATCAAACTTCAAAAATGGGATTTCAAATTTACTCTGTATAACAACAGTTTAACAGTGGGCTTGGATTTTCTTTTCTTTTTAGTTTAGTGACATTTCAGGGGTGGGAAGAGCTGTGTATTACTACATACACACACTCACACACACACACACACACACACACACACACACATCTCCCCTTGGAGTAATTCAAACTCTTCTATCTATTGAATTGTTGAAGAACAGTTGGCTAACGCTCACCTGCCACCAGGTCTTGTTTGCTCACACCAGTACAGAGTGGTGGTCACTGACCGACCATAAATCCTTCTGGCTTCCCACCCCTAACTAGATACATGAACCTAAGAGCTCAAAGTCCTTGGCTGTGCCTTTAAATTAAAAGCTGCCCTTACATCACTTTGTTTACCTGTAGATCTGTTGGTCTTCATAAACTGTGGATGCCACAATGGCACCTGTTTTCTCTGCATGTAGCTGACCCTTCTGTGACCCTGGGTCAGTTTTGTTTTGTTTTGTTTTGTTTTAACCTTCTCGGCCTTTGTTTCCACAGCTGTAAAGAGAGTTTAAACTATTTACACCATCCTTTACCTTTTTCACAACAGCAGAGCACTGAGGAGACTCTACAAGTATTTGTGGAATTTAGTTTCAGAAAAAGGAATAAGACTAGGAATATCAATGAAATTATTGGATCACTTCAGAAAGTTCTATAAAATGCAAGAGGGGAAAGAGATTACTGCTTGAAACTAGAAAATAATGCAGGGAAAGATATTTTGTGTCCATATATCCCAGGTGCCCCAAGAAAGCTTATTTAAATACCACAGATCAGTAACAGTTGGTGGGAAAAGAATAAAAACACAAATCTCCCCTGTAAAGGAATCCCTTATTGATGCCAACAACTAACACAAGCCAATGCCCTGACCAAGAGTTATAAGAATTAAAAAAATAGGGATCCCTGGGTGGCGCAGCGGTTTGGCGCCTGCCTTTGGCCCAGGGCGCGATCCTGGAGACCCCGGATCGAGTCCCACATCGGGCTCCCTGCATGGAGCCTGCTTCTCCCTCTGCCTATGTCTCTGCCTCTCTCTCTCTCTGTGACTATCATGAATAAATAAATAAAATCTTTAAAAAAAAAAAAAAAAAAAAAAAAAAAAAAAAAAAAAAGAATTAAAAAAATAAAAAAAATAAAAAAATAAAAAACTTGTAAGAAATTTCTCTCTACTTTCCAAGTAAAATTATTTTTTTAAGATTTTATTTTTGGGGTACCCAGCTGTCTCAGTGGAGCCTGTGACTCTTGATCTCAGGGTTGTGAGTTCAAGCCCTATGTTGGATGACTGAGCTAGCCAGGTGCCCACAATTTATTTTTATCAAAGATTTCCTTCTGGGAGCTCCTGGGTGGTTCAATTGCTTAAGCATCTGCCTTTGGTTCAGGTCATGATCTCGGGGTCCTGGGATCGAACCCTACATTGGGCTCCCTGCTCAGCAGAGTCTGCTTCTCCCTCTGGCTGCTACTGTTCCTGCTTGTGCTCTCTCTCTCTCTTTAAAATAAATAAAGTCTTTTAAAAAAAAAATTCTGTTAGAATCAAATCCTCATGCTTCATATGAACTTAGGATAAGAAATTATTATGATTATACAGAATTTATGGACCAAAGAAAATAAAAAAGGAAAACAAAATGTCAAGAATTTAGAAACTGATAAGTCAATGTCAAATTAGTAGATGATCAATCACTGTGAATGTTTATTAATAATTACAGTTGGTCTTTAGTTTTCTAATGGCTTCCATTAGATTTCCGAAGAATATATCAATTTAGATATTTTAGTTTTATAGAAGTAAATTATAGATAATTAGAACAAAAACTGGAGCCTCTTCATGTGACTCTTGATCTCAGGGCTATGAGTTTAAGTTCCACACTATGTATAGAGATTACTTAAAAAAATTAAAACTTTTTAAAAAATTATTATTTTTTTAAATATTAAAACTTAAAAAAAAACAACTGGAGCCTCTTGAGACCAATTGGAAGATATTCTAGATCAAACTATAAGGAAACAAAATATCATTAGATTTAAATTATATATACTAATTTAAAGAATTTAAAGTGCTCAATTCATTTATGTTAACTTCTATTCTTGATGGTTTTTTGAAAAATTCTATAAGAATTACTTTGAAAAAGACAGGCATAATATTCTCATTTGTGCTACAGTGACTATCTCTGGCTTGGGGTTTTCCCATCTAGAGTTGAAACATTCATTTGAGCAACATTCAAAAGGAACTTTTCCATAGAATTAAAGAACTTCAGCATAGTTGCTCCTTGCAAAATAGCTTTAGCAGTGGCACACTTGAAAAACTAGCAAAAATAATGGGAATAGCAGGGCTCTAAAAAAAAAAAAAAATCCTGCCAACGAAACTTTATTTTAAATATTTAAAATAAGCACAGTTACAGGACTCAGACTTTAATACTCTGTGATATGAGTATCCCTGTGCATTTTATCTGCTTAATTCATTCTTGTAAAATGAAGGAAAGAGAAGCTTGATGAAGCAAACTGATTCAGAAGACATTTCTTATTTCTCACTTACTTAAAATAATAAAATTTAATGCCAAAAAAAGGGCAGTTCACTGGAATTTATTGAAAGAGATTTGGGTGGTGCTTTCACCTATGATATTTCAAATTTTTGCAGAGACTAAAATTTTCAGAGTTTAGGCAGATTGAAAGGATATTTCGTTAACACAAATTTTATAATACAAAAGTACATGAAGATTTTCAATGGTAACTTAGCAGAAAAGATTATTTAGTTTATAACCACCAATGCTTATAAAAATAAAAGCCTTTAAAAAAATAAATAAAAGCCTTTTAATCTGGTTCTGCTACTTTGGAATTATTAATAATGCAATATGAGATAGAGATTTTTATTTGATAAAACTGCTATTCCACTGCAAAAGTTTAAATATATTTTTAATATATTTAAAGAAATATTTTAAATATATTTTTAATATATTTAAAGAAAAATCATTATGGTATAAAATCAGAACTAATAATTCTTTGAAAACAAGGAAGGCAATCAAATTTAGGTTTATTTTTACTTTAATTCCTAAACTGTTATTTTTTCAGTTTGAAAATGTTTCATGTTCATGACACATTCAAAGGTAGACACATTGTACACTTTATATTTTAAACTTACCTCATTTTCCTTTGTTCTTTTTATTTTGTAATATAATGAACTTAAAATAATTATGTTTCAGTTATTTATAGTTTAGACACTTGTAGGTTGGTCTCAACTGAAACTATTTTCCGTGAAGACAGTCCCTGATCCTTGAAACTAGAAACAATCTCTCTCCTCTGGTATCTGAATTTTAAAGTATGAATTTGGAGATGGCTGGCTCAGTTGGTGGAGTGGGTAACTCTTTGGTTTTGGGGTCATGAGATGGAGCCCCACATTGAGTGTAAAAATGAATAAACAAAAATAAAAATAAAAATGAAATGTGAATTTGACATAGTACTTTTATATATTGCAAGGCATTTATCATTTAAACAAAAATTTTAGGGGTGCCTGGCTGGTCAGTGGAACATAAAACTCTTGATCTTGGGGTTGAAGTTCGAGCCCCATGTTGGATGAAGAGATTACTTTTTATTAATTAATTAATTATTTATTTATTTATTTATTTTTGAGATTACTTTTTAAAAGGGGAAGGGAGGCACCCAGGTGACTCAGTTGGTAGAGTGGCCAACTCTTAGTTTCAGCTCAGGTCATGAGCTCAGGGTCCTGGGCTGGAGCCCTGCATCAGGCTCTGCCATCAGTGAGGAATCTGCTTGAAGGTTCTCCCTCTTCCTCTCCTCTGCCCTTCCCCTACTCACACTGTTTCTCTAAAATAAATAAATAAATCTTTAAAATAAATTAAGAAATAAAAATCTTCGAAAAAAGTGAAAATTTAAAAAAATTTACACTTCTGTATTAGAGTGTCAACTGATTGATGAGGTCTGATTTATCTTTGTATGTAAGTAAATTCCATGAGGGCAGGGGTTTTTGTTTTTGTTGTTTTTAGGTCTCGGTTGCTTACTGCTAATTTCCCAGTACTTAAAATTGTGTCTGGCATGTAATATATACTCAATAAATATTTGTTGAATGAATGCATGATACTATTTAACATTTAGTTTTCTATGAAGCAAGTCCTCAGTTAAAGTTGTTGGACATACAAATGCTAGGATGTTTGTACAAATACATGCTCCACCTCACTCTCTAAAAGGCACCTCACTCTCTAAAAGGCACCTCACTCTCTAAAGGCACCTCAGCTCCTGGCTGACCCAGTTGGTGGAACATGCAAGTCTTCATCTCAGGGTTTTGAGTTTGAGCCCCACATTAGGTGTACAGATTACTTAAAAATAAAAAAATCTTAAGGGCACCAGGGTGGTGCAATTATGTGTCTGACTTAATTTTGGCTCAGGTCACAATCTCAGGGTGGTGGGATCATATCTTGTGAGTCCGGCTCTGTGCTCAGTGGGGAGTCTACCTGAGAGTCTTCCCTCTCCTTCTAACCCTCCCCTCTCTTGTGTGCACTCTCTCTATATAAAATAAAACAAATCTTTTAAAAATTTTTAATTAAAAATCTTTAAAATAATAAAATAAGTAGTGACCTAGTTTCAAAGAATAACTACCTTATGATTGAGACTATAAATGTGAACCAAAATATATTGGAGCTCTATAGTTTTCAGTTTTTTAAATTTTCTTTTAAATATTTCATTTATTCATGAGAGACACAAAGAAAGAGGCAGAGACATAGGCAGAGGGAGAAGCAGGTTCCCTGCGGGGAGCCTGATGCAGCACTTGATCCCAGGACCCCAGGATCATACCCGGATCCCAAGGAAGAGGTGTCCCAGTTTTCAGTTTTATAAGGGTAATGAAAAATCTCTGCTCATAATTCATTATCAGTATAGTCATGTCAGATAGGGTATCATGAACTTCTTTCATATATAAACTTCTAAAAAATAAGAATGGAGAGAAATGAATTCAAAGGAAACTTTTTATAGGCTTACTAAGAAATTTTTGTCACATTTGGCAAAATTTATTGAGTAAACAAAATTTTTATGATATAGTCCTATGAAATAGTCGTATTTGAAAAGAAAAAATGGCAAAATGTCCAGAAAAAGAGCCAGTCTGATCTAAACTCCTTAAACAATCATTCTTGGGTTAAAAACGTAAAGCTGCGGGCGCCTGGGTGGCTCGGTTGGTTAAGCATCTGCCTTGGGCTCAGGTCGTGGTCTCAGGGTCCTGGGATGGAGCCCCACATCCGGCTCCTTGCTCAACAGTGAGCCTGCTTCTCCCTCTCCCTCTGCCTGCCACTCCCCCTGCTTGTGCTTTCTCTCTCTAGAGCTCTGTCAAATAAATAAAATCTTAAAAAAAAAAAAAGTAAAGGCTGAGAACTTCATATAAATTATCAAATGGGGTTCTAAGAAGTTACAGTAAACTCATTTTACCTTCCACTTTTAAATAGCTGTAATTTTCAAACAGTGAAATATATGCTCCGAATTTAATGGAATCCTTAATTTTTACATTTATTTTTTTAAAGATTTTATTTTTTTGTTGGAGAGAGAAAGTGAGAAAGAGAGAAAGAGCAGGCGGAGGGACAGAAGCAGGCTCCCCACTAAGCAGGGAGCCCGACCTGGGGCTCAATCCCAGGACCCTGGGATCATGACCTGAGTCAAAGGCAGATGCTTAACTGACAGAGCCACCCAGGTGCCCCTCTTTTTTTTTTTTTTTTTTTAAGTTATCTCTACACTGAATATGTGGCTTGAATTCATGACTCTAAGATCAAGAGTTGCATGCTCTACAGACTGAGCCAGGAGCCCCAATTTTACATTTCGTATTTTATGATGGGCAATATTTTATTTTTTTAAAATATTTTATTTATTTATTCATGAGAGAGAGAGAGAGAGAGAGAGAAAGAGAGAGGCAGAGACACAGGCAGAGGGAAAAGCAGGCTTCATGCAGGGAGCCTGATGTGGGACTCGATCCAGGGACTCCAGGATCACGCCTGAGGCTGAAGGCAGCGCTAAACTGCTGAGCCACCCGGGCTGCCCTATGTTATTTCTTATTTATGATGGGCCATCATCCAAAATGTAATAGTATAATGTCAGAAGGTCTCAAGGTTTGGTTAGCTAAAAAATAACGTACATATGTAATCACTAGATCCTGAAAATGATGTAGAGAGCTGATACATTTTCTGTAAAGACTTTTATGTCCTGAGCATACTTAGAACTGGATTTGTTCACCTGCAATTCTCTGTTTAATAAGTGTCATCAAAAAACATTTGGTGAAGTAATGTTTACTTATTTTCTGAACAAATATTTGGGTCCCAAAAGGTGTAGGGCACTGCGGAGGGTAGAGCTTGATGTATACACGTGGTTTTTGCCCACCACCCCGTAAGAGGCAGCATATAAATACCATTCATGTAATCCTTAAAAATATCGGTGATGTACCCAAAATGTCCTTAATTTTCCTTACTGATCCATTTTAAAGCTTTTAAGAATTTGTATAAACCCTTCTTTTTTTTTTAATTTTTATTTATTAATGATAGTCACACAGAGAGAGAGAGAGAGAGAGGCAGAGACACAGGCAGAGGGAGAAGCAGGCTCCATGCACCGGGAGCCCGACGTGGGATTCGATCCCGGGTCTCCAGGATCGCGCCCTGGGCCAAAGGCAGGCGCCAAACCGCTGCGCCACCCAGGGATCCCCTGTATAAACCCTTCTTGAACATATCTAGATGATATGAAAATATCATTAAAAATAAAAGTGCCTTCACAAAACACTTTCTTTTCTTTTCTTTAAGATTTTATTTATTTATTCATGAGAGACATAGAGAGAGAGAGAGACAGGCAGAGGGAGAAGCAGGCTCCATGCAGGGACCCCGATGTGGGACTTGATCCTGGGTCTCCAGGGTCACGCCCTCGACCAAGGCAGGCAAAAACCGCTGAGCCACCCAGGGATCCCCCCCTTTTTTTTTAAAGTAAGCTCTACACCCAATGTGATACTTGAACTCATGACTCCAGGATCAAGACTTGCATGCTCTATAGACTGAGCCAGCCAGGAACCCCATAAAACAATCTATCACATAAGGTTTCTTGTTTTTTTCCTAA
The DNA here is from genome assembly GCF_048164855.1 of Canis lupus baileyi. Classification (NCBI taxonomy): domain Eukaryota; kingdom Metazoa; phylum Chordata; class Mammalia; order Carnivora; family Canidae; genus Canis; species Canis lupus. The sequence continues at coordinate 23,920,964 of NC_132855.1, read as the reverse complement.
CAGAAATTGGCAGCAAGGGGCCGTAAGAAGTTCACTACTCTCTAAAGAACCACCTCCCCGAAACATCTCTCAAAATGGAAAGAATGCTTTCTCACTCTGAAGACCAGGATTTGATTAACAAGTTCACAGTCCTCCCACCAGTTCCTCTCATCAAAATTTTTTTAAGTTTTAATTATTTAAGTAAACTCTACATCCAGTGTGGGGCTCGAACTTACCATCCCGAGATTAAGAGTCACATGCTTTTCCGATTGAAACAGCCAGCCACCCATTTCAGCAATTTATTTTTAACGTATTTATTCATGAGAGACACAGAGAGAGGCAGAGACACAGGCAGAGGGAGCAGCAGGCTCCACGCAGGGAGCCCCATGGGGGACTCGATCCCGGGACTCCAAGATCACGCACGCCCTGAGCCGAAGGCAGGTGCCAAAGCGCTGAACCACCCAGGGATCCTCTTAGCAATTTTTTTGAAACTCAGTCATAATCCTCTTATTTTAACTTCCTAGATTACATTATCCTGGTTCGCCCAGTCTTGTGTCCTAAGATATTCATTGCTAGGTGCCTTTGATCATTTATTGCCTTCTTCCAGACTCCTGTCTCCCTTTCATTGTTTTTGGAGCAATATTCAACATCCAGGCATAGATTTACTATAATTTTGTGAAAGTACAAGTTCTCTTTTCTAAAGCCTTCCAGTAATTTGTGGACATCACCCAGGGTGGGTAAATTTCAGGCTTCTTGAAGCTGAATTTCAGGTTGCTGTTTAAATGCAACTATACATGGTAACTCCTCAATGTCTTTCCAGGGTGGTGGTTATTGGCTCAGAGCAGAGCTCTTCATTTTTTCCTCTTCACTCTTACCTAGGTTGAAGCTTATTTTGCACTCTTCATGTTCTTATGCAAATGGATGGAGAAAAAAAAAAGATAATTGTTGACCAGTGTATTAAAGCGGTAAGCAGAAAGTATCATATTAGCCCACTGTCACATTCCCAGATGTAGGATACTTTTACCTACTAATGATAAAACAAATTAGACTCACCTAAATGATGTCACACACAGGTTTAGCCTTATACATTTTATCTGGCTGTCCCCTAATTTGAAAATGAGTGGGCTGGACTAAGTGATTTTTTTGAAAAAAGATTTTATTTATTTATTTGAGAGAGAGAGAGAGAACATGAGCAGGGGGAGGGGCAGAAGGAGAAGAAGGCTCCCTGCCGAGCAAGGAGCCAAACGTGGGGCTCTGGGGCTCAACGTGGGCCTCAATCCCAGGACCCCGAGATCATGACCTGATCTGAAGGCAGACGCTTAACAAACTGAGCTGCCCAGACCCCCTGGCCCAGGTGATCTTGAAAGTCCTTTCCAGTTGTAATAGTTTACTGTTTCTCCTGAAACAGGAAACAGCTACCTAAGGATGACTCTCTTTATGGCTTAGTTTTTGCCATTTACTATTTAAATATTGTTTGGAGAAACATATGTCAGAGCTACATTGGAGACGTAGATCATAATTAGGTCTGCTAGGAAGAAATGCAGAATATGGTAAAGGATAATGCATTTCCATTTAGAGTTATAATTGTGGCAGAATTTTTTTTTTAAACTTCATTTATAAATTAAGGTGAGAAGAGGGGTGAGTGGGTTTTTGTCCCCAGGCACCAGTCTTTAGAATTTCTTCTAGAAGCATCACTTCGCAAAAATTCACCATTTGGGAGCCGACTGGGTGGTTGAGCGTCTGCCTTCAGCTCAGTGATCCTAGGACCCTGGGATCGAGCCCCGTGTCATCCGGCTCCCTGCTAGCGAGGAGGGTGCTTCTTCCTCTCCCTCTGTCTCTCCCCTCTGCTCATGCTGTCTCTCAAATAAATTAGAAAATCTATTAAGGGTGTCTGGGTGGCTCAGTCAGTAGAGCATGCAACTCTTGATCTCAGGGCTATAAATTTGAGCCCCATGCTGGGTGTAGAGATTATTTAAAAATAAAATCTTTAAAAAGAAATAAAATGTACAATTTTTAAAAAATATTTTACTTATTCAAGAGAGACAGAGAGAGAGAGAGAGAGAGAGTCATAGACTCAGGCAGATGGAGAAGCAGGCTTTCTGCAGGAGCTAGATGTGGAACTAGATCCAGGACCCCAGAATTACGCCCTGAGCCAAAGGCAGATGCTCAACTGCAGAGCCACCCAGGTGTCCCAAAAGTATTTTTTTAAATCAATTAATTAATTTATTTATTCATGAGAGACACAGAGAAAATGTACAAATTAAAATGTACAACTCAGTAGCATTTAGTCCATGCACTATGTTTATGTGACCATCACCACTATCCAGCTCCAGAATATTTTTATCACCCCCAAGAAGAAACCTTATCTAAGTATCACTTTTAAGGAGAGAGAGAGGAAACATATGGACCCTTCGACATCATTTATTCTTTTGATTTTATTAGCTGTAGAATGAAACAAGAATTCTAGTCAAAGATTCAACAAATCGAAATTAATGAAACTAGTACCTTGAGAATACAGGGTATTAAATAATGACACACACTGCTACATAAGGTCATTGTATGTATGTAGTAAGGTCATTGTCTAGTATGTTATGGTCTTATCTTATGGGTGATCTTTCAAAATCTTTTTTTAATTAGTTTTTTAAGGTTTTATTTATTTATTCATGAGAGACACACACACACACAGAGGCAGAGAAGAGAGAAGCAGGCTCCATGCGGGGAGTCTGATGTGGGACTCGATTCCAGGACTCCAGGATTATGCCCTGGGCTGAAGGCGGTGCTAAAGCACTGAGCCACCCAGGGATCCCTAAAATTTATTTATTTTAAAGAGAGAGAGAGGGATCCCTGGGTGGCGCAACGGTTTAGCGCCTGCCTTTGGCCCAGGGCGCGATCCTGGAGACCCGGGATCGAATCCCATATCGGGCTCCTGGTGCATGGAGCCTGCTTCTCCCTCTGCCTGTGTCTCCGCCTCTCTCTCTCTTTCTCTGTGACTATCATAAATAAATAAAAATTAAAAAAAAAATAAAATAAAGAGAGAGAGAGAGAAAGAGAGAGACAGCACAAGTGTGAGGAGAGAGAATCTCAAGCAGACTCCAGGCTGAGCATACAGCCCAACACATGGCTCAATCTCACAACCCTGAGATCATGACCTGAGTTGAAACCAAGAATTGGAGGCTTAACCAATTGCACCACCCAGGCACCCCTCAAAATCTTAACTTTTCTATTTATGCATTACACAATATTCAACTAGTTGCATTTTTCTCACAATATGAGGCTAGGATTTGTTTTCCAAAGGATTAATCTGCAGAAAAATATTCTTTTTTTTTTTTTTTTTTAATATTCTAAACCTACTGGCACTGTAGTTATTAAAGTGAAATTACAGCGCCTACAAGCCCAGGAGTAGTAGTTCATGCCATATACATTGTAGACATGTTTTTTGTTTGTTAGTTTTTATTTTATTTATTTATTCATGAGAGACACACAGAGAGAGAGGCAGAGACACAGGCAAAAGGAGAAGCAGGCTCCATACAGGGAGCCGGATGTGGGACTTGATCCTAGGTCTCCAGGACCACACCCTGAACTGAAGGTGGTGCTAAACCGCTAAGCCACTGGGGCTGCCTTGTTTGTTAGTTTTAAATAGGCTCCATGCCCAACATAGGGCTTGAATTCACAACCCCAGGATCAAGAGTCACATGCTCTACTGACTGAGCCAGCCAGCTGCCCCATTTAAGAATTGTTTCTGGGGGGGATCCCTGGGTGGCGCAGCGGTTTAGCGCCTGCCTTTGGCCCAGGGCACTATCCTGGAGACCCAGGATCAAACCCACGTCGGGCTCCCGGTGCATGGATCCTGCTTCTCCCTCTGCCTGTGTCTCTGCCTCTCTCTCTCTCACTGTGTGCCTATCATAAATAAATAAAAATTAAAAAAAAAAAAAAAAAAAAAGAGAATTGTTTCTGGGGAGCATCTGGGTGGCTCAGTTGGATAAGTGTCCAAGTCTTGATCTCAGCCCAGGGCTTGATCTCAGGGTAGTGAGTTCAAGACAGCCACTGGTCTGCATGCCCAGTTTAAAAAAAAAAAAAAAAGACGGGACGCCTGGGTGGCTCAGCAGTTGAACCCCTGCCCAGGGTGTGATCCTAGAGTCCAAGGATCGAGTCCCACATCGGGCTCCCTGCATGGCGCCTGCTCCTCTCTCTACTTATGTCTCTGCCTCTCTCTGTGTCTCTCATGAATAAATAAAATCTTAAAAAATAAAAAAAATAAAAAATATTTTTGGAAATTGGGCCATTCATTCCTTTCTTTAAAGGAAAACAGAAATTTTCTTTTACAATGGAAAGGTCTAGCAGTTACCACTTTGACAAAGTAATCAAATCTAGCGCCACCAATAGTGGAACAACATGTGTACATCCATGAGCTTTTGGGGCCAAAACCCAGGAGCATTCTTATCTTAAAGTAAGATTTTTTTCCAGTTTTTTTGTTTATTTTAATTGAATATGCTTTAATCACAGTGATCTCCTCTTTCAAATGATAGGTTTGAAACATTTTAGCTTGTTTCTTTTTTCTTTCTTTCTTTCTTTCTTTTTTTGTAAACTCTATCTCCAGCATGGGGCTCAAACTCATGACCCCAAGATCAAGAGTCACGTGCTCTGCCAGCCACGTGCCCCCATTTATTGTTAAAATAAATTTATTTACAGAAGATTTGAAAGAATATAAAAAGGAATAAATGTGTTTTTTTTCCTGAGTTAGTTCTTTAGTAAATTTATCTATTTCTTTTAGAAATTTATGGCTTTAAGCTTTCTGTCTCTATGGAGGGAGGGTAATACTGATGAAAGGGGAAACATTTAATATGAGCAAGCACATGCTAATACCCCCAATTGAAATCCAACACAATAGAGATTTTCATCACGTTCTCTTATTCCATCTTTTTTTTCTCACAATGAAATATATGGGTTTCCAACATCCATATTTCCATTCATAATTTTCAAACCAAAATATAGCTTTAATTCTGTTAAACTAAAAGATCATGGTTTTTTATTTGGGGAGTGTTTGAAACACTTTTTAGAATCTGATAGCAGAAAATTAACAAGACAGGAAACAACAAATGTTGGAGAGGATGTGGAGAAAGGGGAACCCTCTTGCACTGTTGGTGGGAATGTGAACTGGTGCAGCCACTCTGGAAAACAGTATGAAAGTTCCTCAAGAAGTTAAAAATTTAAAAAAAATAAAATAAAAAAAAGAAGTTAAAAATAGAGCTACCCTATGACCTAACAATTGCCTAACTACCAGGTATTTACACTAAAGATACTGATGTAGTGAAACATTGGGACACCTATACCCCAACATTCATAGCAGCAATGTCCACGATAGCCAAACTGTGGAAGGGGCCAAGATGTCCTTCAACAGATGAATGGATAAAGAAGATGTGGTCTATATACACAATGGAATATTACTCAGCCATCAGAAAGGACGAATACCCACCATTTGCTTCAACGTGGATGGAACTGGAGGGTATCATGCTGAGTGAAGTAAGTCAGTCGGAGAAGGAAAATCATCATATGGTTTCACTTATACGTGGAATATAAGAAATAGTGAAAGGGACTGTAAGGGAAAGGAGGGAATCTGAGTGGGGAAAAATTAGAGAGGAAGACAAACCATGAGAGACTCCTAACTCGGGGAAACAAACAAAGAGTTGTAGAAGGGGAGGTTGGGGGGGATGGGGTAATTGGGTGATGGACACTAAGGAGGGCATTTGATGAGATGAGGACTGGATGTTACACTATATGTTGACAAATTGAATTTAAATTAAAAAAATCTTTTTAAAAGAATATGATAGCAGTATTAAGCTATTTATTTATTTACTTATTTTATTTGTTCATTCATGAGAGACACAGAAGAGAGAGGGAGAGGGAGAGGCAGAGACACAGGCAGAGGGAGAAGCAGGCTCCACGCAGGGAGCCCGATGTGGGACTTGATCCCGGGTCTCCAGGATCACACCCTGGGCTGAAGGCAGCACTAAACCGCTGAGCAACTCGGGCTGCCCAGTATTAAGCTATTTAGAGAAAATATACACAAATACAAACACCTCTCGTTCTGAATATATATTCAGAGGTTCATGGTTTCTCTAAAGTTCATCCATTACTCCTAGCCATGGACTCTAGGTAAGACTCATTTCCTTAAACTACCTAATCTAAGGAGTATCTTCTTTTAGAGGGGATTTCATCTTCAGAGATTTCGATTTGATCATTTTAAGACTTCACTTAATCCTGAGATTTCAATCTAGAATGTTTAGCTAAGTGGTTAAATAGCAGAAGAAGAAGGAGTGCCTGGGTAACTCAGTTGGTTAAGGGTCCAAACTCTTGGTTTTGGCTCAGGTCATGATCTCAGAGTCCTGGGATCAATCCCGAGTCAGTCTCCACACTCAGCACGGAGTCTGCTTGTCCCTCTCCCTCTGCTCCTCCCCTTGCTCTCACTCTGTCTCTCTCTCTCTCTCAAATAAATAAATAAAATCTTAAAAAGAAGAGGAAGAAATGAGCATAAAAGATTGACCAAGCATTGATGGCCTACTTATCCAAGTAGTCCATTTTAAAAGGGCTATATGAATTTAAGAATGGTAACTAAAAAAAAAAAAAAAAAAAAAAAAAAAAGAATGGTAACTAAGAGGTTCTTCCAGGTAAGAGATGATTCTTTTCCTCCTCCTCCTCCTCTTCCTCCTTCTTCTTTCCTCCTCCTCCTCCTCCTTCTTCTTCTTCTTCTTCTTCTTCTTCTTCTTCTTCTTCTTCTTTCTTCTTCAAAATAATTCTTTCAAAATAATAATAATAATAATTCTTTCCAAGAATTTCAGTGTTTTATTTCATATTTCATACATTGAGAATCATTTTCCAGTAAATCAGGTGGTGAATATCACTCCATATTTTAAAATTATACATTTTATCTTTGGAAATAAAAAATACAATTTGTTTAAATTATTTTATTTTATTAAATCTTTTTAGAAAAAGATTTGAGAGAGGGAGATAGAGAAAGAGAGAAAGAAGTAGGGGAGGAGCAAATGGAGAATCTGAAGCAGACTCCACGCATAGTGTAGAGCCAGACACAGAGCTCAGTCCCATGACCCTGAGGTCATGACCTGAGCTGAAACCAAGAGCCAGGTACTCAACCAACTGTGCCACCAGGTTCCCCTAAATTATTTTATTTTATTTTATTTTATTTTATTTTATTTTATTTTATTTTATTTTATTTTAAATTTTATTTATTTATGATAGGCACACAGTGAGAGAGAGAGAGAGAGAGAGAGGCAGAGACATAGGCAGAGGGAGAAGCAGGCTCCATGCACCGGAAGCCCGATGTGGGATTCGATCCCGGGTCTCCAGGATCGCGCCCTGGGCCAAAGGCAGGCGCTAAACCGCTGCGCCACCCAGGGATCCCCCCTAAATTATTTTAAATAGACAATAAGCCCTTTTGATTTTTTAAAAAATTCAAAAAGTGCTAAAGGATGGACTGTGAAAATTAAGTCTCCCTTTTTAAAAAAAATATTTATTTATTTATGTTAGAGAGAGAGAGAGAGGCAGAGGAGGAGGGAGAAGCAGGCTCCATGCCAGGAGCCCCACACGGGACTCGATCCCGGCACTCGAGGATCGCGCCCTGGGCCAAAGGCAGGCGCCAAACCGCTGAGCCACCCAGGGATCCCCTAAGTCTCCCTTTAATACGCAACCTGCAGTAAACTAATTTCCCTCCCCAGAGGAAACTACCATGTCCTTTTCACATGTATTTCTTTTCTTTTTTATGATTTATTTATTTTTAGAGAAAGAGAGAGAGCACAAGTTGGGGGAAGAGCAGAGCGAGAAGGAGAGAATCTTGAGCAGACTCCCAGAGTGGGTAGTCCTACAAGGGCTTGATCCTAACCCTGAGATCATGACCTGAGCCAAAATCAAGAGTGGGTCACTCCACTGACCGAGCCACCCAGGCAGCCCTGACTTGTATTTCTGAAGTATTTACAGCGATATGTACATATCCCCATTTCATGCAAGTATATGTATACACCACACACAAATAAATGGCAGCATAGAATGCATATTACTATATACCTTGATCTTTTTCAATTTATCAATATATCTTGGGAGATGATTTTATTAATACATATAGATATCATTTTGGTTTTTTAAAACTAGATTCAACACCCAATATGGGGCTTGAGCTCATAACCCTGAGATCAAGAGTCACATGCTCTACTGACTGAGCCAGCCAGGTGCTCTAGATTGTTTCATTTTTTTGTGTTTTCCTTTTGCAAATTTTAATACCTAAATAGTATTTCATTGAATGGATTGCCATTATATAATTTAACTAGTCTCCTGTTGATGGACTTCTAAGTTTCATCAATAAGGAATTTTATACATGAATATTTGTGCCCATGTTCACATATACCTAAGGTATATTCTTACAAGTGTTTCTTTAAATTTAAGACCATCTTTTTCGTACTAGTTTGGCAATTATTAAGTAAAAGAAATGTATTTTTGGGCATATTCTAAGAAAAATAATTTAGACTGTCAATTACTTTTTTTAAAAAAGATTTTATTTATTTATTCATGAGAGACACACAGAGGCAGAGACACAGGCAGAGGGAGAAGCAGGCTCCATGCAGGGAGCCCAGTGCAGGACTCGATCCCGGGTCTCCAGGATCACGTTCTGGGCTGAAGGCAGGAGCTAAACCACTGAGCCACCCAGGTGTCCCAGCTTCCAATGCTTAATCCAATAAAAAATTTTTAACAGCCTTCACATACCTTAAAGTCTAATTGTAATTTACTGTGGAAGTTGAAGGACCTTTATAAATCTCTACAGACTAAAAGGCCATGGAATAAAAATTATTTCACTAAATAAAATTTTGGTTATCACTTTGTTGTTTTTTTTATATCACTTTGTTTTGACACATCTCTGTTACCAAAAGTAGAGTAAGCCTTAGTTTACCGAGGATTTATATATATATATATATATATATATATATATATATATATATATATATATATATATATTAGATTTTGTTTATTTATTCATGAGAGACACAGAGAGAGAAAGGCAGAGACATAGGCAGAAGGAGAAGCAGGCTCCATGCAGGGAGCCCAACATGGGATTTGATCCCGGGTCTCCAGGATCAAGCCCTGGGCCAAAGTGCCAAACTGCTGAGCCACCCAGGGATCCCCTATTATTATTTTTAAAATATTTTATTTTATTTTTATTTTATTTTATTTTATTTTTAAAAGATTTATTTATTTATTCATGAGAAACAAAGAGGCAGAGCCTGATGCAGGACTTGATCCCAGGACCCATACTCAACTACTGAGCCACCCAGGGGTCCCTTTATTATTATTTTTAAAAGATTTTATTTATTTATTCGTGAGAGACATACAGAGAGAGGCAGAGACATAGGCAGAAGGAGAAGCAGGCTCCCTATAGGGAGCTAGTGTGGGACTCGATCCCAGGACCCCAGGATTATGATCTGAGCCAAAGGCAAATAAATGCTCAACCACTGAACCACCCAGGCATCACCCAAGGCTTTAATTTACTTAACTTTTACTTAAAATCAAATTTAACATTCTTTTTACACCAATTCAGTGTGTCTGGAAAGTCAATTAACAGAATTAATAGGATAAGTACTAAGGAAGTACTAAGGATAATCAATGATATGAAAAGATTCTGTACAGCTTTCCTTTTAAAAAGATTTTATTAATTCATTAGAGAGAGGGAGCATGAGCAGGAAGAGGAGTGGGGAGCCTGCTGTGGGGCTGGATTCTGGATCCCTGGGATCATGACCTGAGCCAAAGGCAGACACTTGTCTGACTGAGCCACTCAGGTGGCCCCGGGCACAGCTTTCTGTAACTGTTGAAGTAGATTGAAATTAATGTAAACCCCCAACTGCATACATTCCAAAAACCAAAATCATATTGTACACTTAAAATGGTTAATTTTATGTAAACTATACCTCGCTAAAGCTGATTTTAAAAAGGGCTAGAAGGATTATAGTATGAATCCCTATAAATGAAACCGTTTAAAAATATTTTTAAGGGGCTCTTGGGTGGCTCAATCAATTAAGCATCTGCCTTCGGCTCAGGTCATAATCCCGGGGTCCTGGGATGGAGCCCAGGTCAGGTTCCCAGCTCAGCATGGAGTCTGCTTGTCTTTCTCCCTCCCTCTCAGGCTCTCCCCTCGATCTTTCTCTAAAAATGAATAAATAAAATCTTTAAAAAACAAAAACATTATTTTATTTATTTAAATAAGTAAGGAGTTGTGGATTTACTTTTTTTTTGTTGTAAATTTTATTTATTCATGAGAGACACATGGAGGCAGAGAGAGAAGCAGGCTCCATGCAGGAAGCCCTACGTGGGACTCGATCCAGGGTCTCCAGGATCACACCCTGAGCTGAAGGCGACGCTAAACCGCTGAGCCACCCGGGTTGCCCATAAAACGATATTTTAAAAATAAATAAGAGCAGCCTCGGTGGCGTAGCGGTTTGGCGCCGCCTGCAGCCCAGGGCGTGATCCTGGAGACTCTGGATCGAGTCCCATGTCGGGCTCCCTGCATGGAGCCTGCTTCTCTCTCTGCCTGTGTCTCTCTGCCTCTCATTCTCTGTGTCTCTATAAATGAAATCTTAAAAAAAAAAAAAAAAGATAAAAACTAAAACAGCAAGCAACCTCAGATCATGGCTTGCATTCATGTCTTTTCAGTCTCCTTAAATCTGGAATATTCCTCTTTCTTCTTTCATGACATTGGAATCTTTGAAGCACTCAGATCAGTTTCTTTCTTTCTTATTTTCAGACCAGTTACTTTATAGAATGTCTCTTGACTGGAGGTTAGCTGGTTTTCCTTATGATACAGTCTCTCTCTCTCTCTCTTTCTATCTATCTATCTATCTATCTATCTATCTATCTATCTATCTATCTATCTTTTTTAAGATTTTATTTATTCATGAGAGACAGAGAGAGAGAGAGGCAGAGAGAAGCAGGCTCTGTGCAGGGAGTCCAATGCAGGACTCGATCCCGGGACGCCGGGATCCCCAGTCATTATATATTTTTATGCAATTGAAGAAAAATCAAGTGATATTGCCTTAGCGCATCCTATCAGGAAGCATATAATGCCCATTAATCCCACTACTGGTGATGCTAATTTTGAACAGTTAGGTAAGGGTGTGTTCCACATTTCCCCGGTGTAAAACCACACTTTTTCCCTTTGTAATTAGCAAGCTGCTTGCAGGGAGAGATTTTCAGACTGTTTCTCCTCATTCCTTGAAACTTACCTGTCTACTAGTTTTAGCAACCATTGAAGAGTCTTGCTTGTTACTTATTGATATCATGCTTGTCAAATGGTGGAAGTATAGCTTTATTTTTACATTTACATATTTAATCCACTTATAATTTATATTAATGTAGTATGAGGCAAAGGTGTGAATTTATTTCCTTCCAAAGAGGCAATTGTACTATCTTTTGTCCTTTCCCAACCAAAATGAAATGTCACATTTATCATATAAATTCTTACAGGTACTTCCATCTATTCTGGACTCTATTCCTTTAACAGAACCCTGCCCCCTTCTGCATTAGAATTTGACCTTTTCTTACATTTGTTGCTCTGGCACCCCGATAATTATGTCAACTCTGTTACATTTGCTTATGGTAAAAATGACCTGATTGGTAAAATGCATCTGGACCAGAAGAAACTGTAGCTGATGGGGACACCATACTTGGAAGCTTCCAAGTGCAGTAACAAAACTAGGCAGGTCTTCCAGGAACTTTGGGAGCTGTACTACAGTGTCCTTTCATGAGATACTGGGTGCTGAAGCATAAAACTTTCAAAGTCAGGAGAGTCTTGCACTTGCACAATGTGGATTTCATCATCTTGCACCAAGTAGTACTGCTTTGAGGACTACTACATGAACTTGTGGAATGGCTGACCCTGCCCCACAGCATGCTGTTTCCCACCCAATAGTTTCCTAAGTGAATATGATGCCAAATGTGGATCAATATAATTTTCTATGTCTGAATCTTTGCTAAAATTTTTTAAAGATTTGAGAGAGAGAGCGAGCATGAGCAGGAGCGCCAGAGGGAGAGGAAAATCTCAAGCCGACTCTAGTGGAGTGCAGAGCCTGATGTGGGGCTTGATCTCATCACCCATTGAGATCACGATCTGAGCTTAACTGAATGCACCACCCAGGCACCCCTGAATGTTTGCTGTAATTTTTTAAAAAATATTTTATTTATTTGACAGACAGAGAGAGCATGAGCAGGGGGCAGGGCAGAGGGAAAGAGAGAAGCAAACTCCCGTTGAGCACAGAGCCTGATTCGGGGCTCAATCCCAGGACACTGAGATCACTTCCCTGAGCCCAAATCAAGTCTGTCGCTTAACCAAGCAAGCCACCCAGGCACTTATTTTTTGGAATTTAAGAGGACACCTTGATGGATGTAGCAGAGCATTCTGAAACTCCATTGATATTTTATTTATTTATTTATTTACTTATTTACTTATTTATTTATTTATTTATTTATTTATTTATTTATTTATTTATAAAGATTTTATTTACTTATTCATGTGAAACACGGGGGTGGGGGGGGGTGGGGTAGAGACACAGGCAGAGGGAGAAGCAGGCTCCATGCAGGGAGCCCAATGCAGGACTCGATTCTAGGACTCCAGGATCACGCCCTAAGCTTAAGGCAGACGCTCAACTGCTGAGCCACCCAGGGGTCCCAACTCCATTGAAATTTATAAACAAGTTTGAGGTAAGGATTGGAATGTTTATATTAGGCTTCCCATTCAGTAGTGTACAAATAGATTCAGGATCCATGCATACAAAACAACAAATACTGTTGAGTCTTGTACTTAAATTCATGGTATTAATGGGGTGCCTGGCTGGCTCAGATGGAATTCAACTCTTGATAGGGTCATGAGTTCAAGCCCCACATTGTAGAGATTACTTAAAAATTAAATAAACTTAACAAAAAAATAAGTGTAGGGTGCTTAGATGGCTCAGTCAGTTAAGTGTCTGCCTTCAGCTCAGGTCATGATCCCAGGGTCCTGGAATTAAGCCCTCATCCAGCTCCCTGCTTAGTGGGGAACCTGCTTCTCCCACTCCTGCTCCCCCTGCTTGTGCTGTCAAATAAGTAAAATCTTAAAAAAAAAAAAAAGCAAACAGCTCTAAATAATCCTGAGGAACCAGAGCATATAAACAATAATTTAATTTTTTTAAAAGGTATTATTTATTTGACAGAGAGCACACAAGCAGGAGGGGCAGCAGGCAGAGGGAGAGGGAGAAGCAGACTCCCCATGGAGGAGGGAAGCCCGATTCAGGGCCTGATCCCAGGATTCTGTGATCATGACTCAAGCTGAAGGCAGACACTTAATCAACTGAGCTACCCAGGCACCCAAAAAATTTTTAAATTGTATTAAAAGTTTAATTACATTCGTACCTTTACAAAGAGATTAGTGAAAATAACTTCTAAAAGATTTTTATTTTTTCAAGTAATCTCTACATCCAATATGGATCTTGAACTTACAACCTTGCAATCAAGAATCCTATGCTTTACTGGGGCACCTGGGTGGCTCAGTCAGTTAAGTATCCGACTCTTGATTTCAACTTAGGTCATGATCTCAGGGTCCTGGGATCGAACCCGTCATCAGGCTCCCTGCTCAGTGGCGAGTCTTCTTTCCTCTCCCAGTCCTGCTCCCCCCACTGCTTTGTGCTGTGAAATAAAATCTTAAAAAAAAAAAAAAAAAAGAATCCCATGCTCCACTGACAGCCAGCCAGTCCCCCTGAAAATAACTGAGATTTTTAAAGTAATCCCTACATTCACTGTTGGGTTCAAACTCATGGACCCGAGATCAAGAGTCACATGCTCTACCAACTGAGCCAGCCAGGTGTCCCCACAAAAATAACTTTTAATGTACAGTACCCAGAAAACAAAATTCATGCCTTTCAAAACAAGAATATTTTCCACTGTGACTTCTCTGCACTTGATTTTCTAAGTATCAGAATACTTCACTTATCTGACATCAGGGATCTCAGTGTTCCATATAAATGAACTTTCAAGGTGACTTAAGCACCAATCCTTTTATAATTATATTTTCACTTCTCTTCATTAGATGGACTTCTAAGTAATTCTCAATCCTTTTATAGGGTCATAATGATTGAATATACTTTCAGCCTAGATCCCTTCTGTATACTTCCTTGAGGAGTATACTTTAGCTCTTTAGTTTAACTTGTTGGACATTTCTGATTGGGAATTTAGTTTATGGACCTTACCAATCTTTTTCCTGCTACTATCCTCATTCATTCATTTATACAAACATTCATTGGGCATTTACTCCATGCCAGATACTGTTTTTAGGCACCCACCACATAGCAGATCATTTTTTTTTTTTTTTTATGATAGTCACAGAGAGAGAGAGAGAGAGAGAGAGAGAGAGAGAGAGAGAGAGAGAGAGAGAGGCAGAGACACAGGCAGAGGGAGAAGCAGGCTCCATGCACCGGGAGCCCGACGTGGGACTCGATCCCGGGTCTCCAGGATCGCGCCCTGGGCCAAAGGCAGGCGCCAAACCGCTGCGCCACCCAGGGATCCCACCACATAGCAGATCATGAAGCAAGTTACCTCACTGATTACCTAATCAATTGGCAACTATCAAATGACAGGATACACCGGGAAGAAATAATACCAAATTAGATATGTGAGGATCTTTTTTATGTATTTATTTTTAAAGATTTTATTTATTTATTCATGACAGACTGAGAGAGAGAGAGAGAGAGAGAGAGAGAGAGAGAGGCAGAGACACAGGCAGAGGGAGAAGCAGGCTCCATGCAGGGAGCCCGACGTAGGACTCGATCCTGGGTCCCCAGGATCACACTGCAGACCAAAGGTGGCGCTAAACCGCTGGGTCACCAGCGGGGCTGCCCGAGGATCTTTATTTTAGGAAGTTTTGATTTTTTACTATGTCTTTGTGTGTGGTAAACATACATTTACCATTTGTAACAGTGCAAAGATGTATGGTATTAAGTACATTGGCATTGTGCAAACTTCACTACCATCCATCTCAAACACACAAACACCCCGTTCTCCCCTCTATCCGTACTTTGAATTTTCTCAAATTAAGTGATCAGAGGGGCACCTGGGTAGCTCAGTCAGTTAAGCATCTGCCTTAGGCTCAGATCATGATCTCAGGTCCTGGGATAGAGCCCAGAGGCCAGCTCCTGGCTCAGGGGGGAATCTGTTTCTCCCTTTCCCTCTGCCCCTACCCCTGTTCCTGCTTTCTCAAAATCTTTTAATAAAGTGATCAGAGCCCCATTGTGTTACAAAACTGTGGCACCTATACCCATAAATATATACTCATGCTCACCTCTGAGAGGAGAGGATAGTCTACTTAGGCCTCTTTATACATTTTTTTTTTAAAGATTTTATTTATTCATGAGAGAGACAGAGAGAGAGAGGCGGAGACACAGAGGGAGAAGCAGGCTCCATGCAGGGAACCTTGATGTGGGACTCCATCCCCGGACTCCAAGATCACACCCTGGGCTGAACGAAGGCAGGCACTAAACTGAGCCACCCGGGGATCCACCTCTTTTTTTTTTTCTTTCTTTTTTTGGGGGGGGATCCACCTCTTTATACATTTATTTAAAGTAGGCTCTATGCCCAACATGGAGCTTGAACTCACAATCCTGAAATCAAGCGCCGCATGTTCCACCAACAGAGCCAGCCAGGTGCTTAGGCCCTCTTTTTGATTGTCTCATTTTCCCCAAGTTTGTCAATTTTATTCCCAACTCGTTAAAATTATCATGCCAATTATGCTTCTTGCATCAAGGGAGTTATCTTCTCAGATTTACACACAAAGAAATATTTGTAGAAATCTGAAAATTCCACCATGAAAATCTATCCCTGGATTAAATTAGATTGCACAGCACAGTATACCACGGGGACTCATGACTGGTTTGTGTTAAGCAACGGCTTTCTTTTTATGAACACCACTTGTGGGTTTCTCAAGTGGAGATAGGCTTTTGGGGATCAATTACAAGTATACAGAAGAATTAGAGAATCATTTCAAGTAAACAGGATCCCATAGTATCCATCTTTGTATTAACATCACGTAGTCTTAGTTCCATTGTTTTTTTTTTTTTTTTTAAGTAAACTCTACACCCAACATTGGGTTTGAAATCACAGCCCTGAGATCTAATCACATATTCTAACAGCTGAGCCAGCCAAGAGTCCCTCCAGTAGTTATGTTGCCATGTTGTTTTTGTAAAGTGGTACCTTAATTTCGTTGTGAAATAATTTCGTGCCGTAAATAATTCAGAATATAGCTTTTTTTCCTTTAGTAAAATCTCAGTACTTTTTGTTTCAAGACCTCCCTCCCATATACTGTTGGTAGGAGGTTGAATTGGCAAGCTTGTTATTCCACTTGTCCATGTTTGCTTTCTTGGAAGTTTTTTTTTCTATATTCATGACTCCTATCGGTGGTATTACCTTTCTTTTTTTTGAAAGATTTTGAGATAGTGAGAGGACGAGTGGGTAACAGAGTGAGATAGAAGCAGGTTCCTCACTGAGCAGAAAGCCCAAGGCAGGCTCAAACCCAGGACCCCCGGACCATGGCCTGGTTGAAGGCAGATGCCTAACCCAGGCACCTCTCATCTTACCTTTCAATGTATACTTTGTAATAGAAAAACGCACTTAGGGATCTCTGGGTGGCTCAGTGGTTTAGTGCCTGCCTTCATGCCCAGGATGTGATCCTGGAGTCCCAGGATCGAGTCCCACATTGGGCTCCCTGCATGGAGCCTGCTTCTCCCTCTGCCTGTGTCTCTGCCTCTCTTGGTCCCTCATGAATAAACAAATAAATAAATAAAATATTAAAAAAAAAAGAAAAAAACGTACTGATTTTGACCAATCTTCTTAAATTATCGTGGGAAAAAGAAAATTCATACATTGATAGACAACCATTTTTAAGTAGGCTCCACAACTAGTGTGGACATTCACAACAAATTTAACACATCAAAATTTTAAAATTTACCTTTTAAAAAATTTTATTTATTCATGAGAGAAGAGAGGCAAAGACCTAGGCAGAGGGAGAAGCAGGCTTCCTGCAAAGAACTGGATGCAGGTACTGGATCCCAGGACCCCAGGGATCACGACCTGAGCCTAAGGCAGACACTCAACTATTGAGAGCCACTCAGGCGTCCCAACACATCTAATTTTTCAAGTCCTTAAGCTTAGTATCTATCCTAATATCTAATATGTAACATTACACCTATGTACTACTTCTGATAGCAGTTCTCCTTTTATTTTTTTTAATTTTTATTTATTTATGATAGTCACACACAGAGAGAGAGAGAGGCAAAGACACAGGCAGAGGGAGAAGCAGGCTCAATGCACCAGGAGCCCGACGTGGGATTCGATCCCGGGTCCCCAGGATCGCGCCCTGGGCCAAAGGCAGGCACTAAACAGCTGCGCCACCCAGGGATCCCAGTTCTCCTTTTAATAAAGAATTAATAAAGAAGAACATGTTCTTCCTCCAGGTATCTACAAGGCTCCCTTTTTAAAATTTATTTTTAAAGATTTTATTCAGGAGAGACACACAAGAGAGGCAGACAGAAGCAGGCTCTCTTGTGGGGAGCCCAAAGTGGGACCTGAGCCAAAGGCAGATGCTCAACCACTGAGCCACTCAAGTGTCCCCCTCCCTTTTTTAAAAACAGAATGATTCGGGATCCCTGGGTGGGGCAGTGGTTTGGCGCCTGTCTTTGGCCCGGGGCGTGATCCTGGAGACCCGGGATCGAATCCCATGTCGGGCTCCCGGTGCATGGAGCCTGCTTCTCCCTCTGCCTGTGTCTCTGCCTCTCTCTCTCTCTCTGTGTGACTATCATAAATAAATAAAAATTAAAAAAAATTAAAAAAAAATAATTCTATTTTAATTTGTTCCATACAGTTTTTAAAAAAATATTTTACTTATTTATTCATGAGAGACACAGAGAGAGAGAGAGAGCGAGAGAGAGGCAGAGACACAGGCAGAGGGAGAAGCAGGCTCCATGCAGGGAGCCCGATGTGGGACTCGATCCTGGGTCTCCAGGATCACACCCTGGGCTGAAGGCACGCTAAACTGCTGAGCCACCCGGGCTGCCCTGTTCCATATAGTTCTATTTATTGACATATCATTAAGGTTTTTAAAGCCTTTAGAGTACGTTTGTGTGTGTGTGTGTGTGTGTGTGTGTGTGTCATGAGTGAGGGAGGAGCATAGGGAGAGGAAAAGAATCTCAGAGTCCTGGTTGAGTGGGGAACCCTGGGGCTCAATCTCAAAAACCTGAGCCAAAACTTGAGTTGGTGGCTCAACCAACTGAAACCACCCAGGTGCCCCAAGGATCCCTCCTTTATCACCTTTAGATTTTACTCAAATCTCACCTTCTCAGGGAAGCCTTCAAAGACTACCCTATTTAAATTCTATTTCCCTTATTCCCCTATTCTCCTTTCCATTAGCACATATATATAACATACGTATTTTTGTCTTTAATTATGTGTACTACCTCTTCATATAGCTATTCTCTGATAAGGACAAATTTTTTTAAAAATTTATTTATTTATGATAGTCACACACACAGAGAGAGAGAGAGGCAGAGACATAGGCAGAGGGAGAAGCAGGCTCCATGCACCGGAAGCCCGACGTGGGATTCGATCCCGGATCTCCAGGATCGCGCCCTGGGCCAAAGGCAGGCGCTAAACCGCTGCGCCACCCAGGGATCCCGACAAATGTTTTTTTGTTGGTGATATGCTGCTTAAATCTTTAAGTACTTTCACCGTCAACAGATTAATATTCTCTTTGGGCAATTCCCAGTATTTTTTTTTTTACTTTTTTATTTTTTTAAATTTTTATTTATTTATGATAGTCACAGAGAGAGAAAGAGAGGCAGAGACATAGGCAGAGGGAGAAGCAGGCTCCATGCACCGGGAGCCCGATGTGGGATTCGATCCCAGGTCTCCAGGATCGCGCCCTGGGCCAAAGGCAGGCGCCAAACCGCTGCGCCACCCAGGGATCCCAATTCCCAGTATTTTAATAACCTAGCTTAGGAACTAAATTCTCTAGGCACCAGCAAGAGCCTGCTTTGTTCTTTGGATATTCTTTATTGGCAAAAACTTTTTTTAAAAGACATTTTGTTTTGAAGATTTTAAGATTTTGTTTTTAATATTTTATTTATTGGGTGGCTCACTGGTTGAGCATCTGCCTTTGGATTAGGCTGTGATTCCAGGGTCCTGGGATTGAGTCCTGCATCAGGCTCCCCGGAGGGAGCCTGCTTCTCCCTCTGCCTGTGTCTCTCATGAATATAAAAATAAAATCTTTAAAAATAATTTTTATCTATCTATTTATTTAAGAGAGCACAGAAGACCAAGGGGAGGGGCAGAAGCAAATTCCTTGTTGAGCAGGGAGCTCAACCTGGGGCCCAATCTCTGGACCTGGGGATCACAATCTGAGCCAACCGACTGAGCCATCCAGGCAGCCTTGTTTTAAGTAGGCTTTATGATCAGTGTGGGGCTTGAACTCATGATCATGGGATTGTTTGAGACCCACAGTGGGTGTAGAGATTGCTTAAAAATAAAATCTTTTGGGACGCACGCCTGGGTGGCTCAGCAGTTGAGCATCTGCTTCAGCCCAGGTTGTGACCATGGGGTCCCAGGATGGAGTCTGCTTCTCTCTGTGTCTCTGCCTCTCTGTCTCTCATGGATAAACAAAATCCAGAGCATGAGAGTGAGCGTGAGCATACAAGCAGGGAGCCTGAAGTAGGGCTCAATCCCAGAACCCTGGGATCACGACCTGAGCTGAAGGTAGATGCTTAACCAAGAGAGCCACCCAGGTGCCCCCGAATAAAATCTTTAAAAAATAAAAAATACTGGCTGCTTGGGTGGCTCAGTTAAGCATCCAACTCTTGATTTCGGCTCAGACCATGATCTCAGGATTGTAAGGTTGAGGTAAACATCAGGCTCTGCACTCACTAAAGAGTCTGCTTGAGATGCTCTCTAAATAAATATTTTACAAATAGATACCTGAGGCACTTCAATCTCAGATCCCTCATCTGTTACATAAATGATAATAATCTAATTTTATCCCCGCTGCTTTGAGGGAGAAAACAAAGGAGCTCATGCTCCTATACCTTCTTATAAAAGTAACCTGAGGGCAGCCCGGTGGCTCAGCAGTTTAGCACCACCTTCAACCCAGGGCGGGATCCTGGAGACCCAGGATCGAGTCCCACGTCAGGCTCCCTGCATGGAGCCTGCTTCTCCTTCTGCATGTGTCTCTGCCTCTCGCTCTCTCTCTGTGTCTCTCATGAATAAATAAATAAAATCTTAAAAAAAAAATTAAAAAAAGTAACCTGAAACATAATCCATCTTACACCCTCACTTACATTATATTACAGTTGTCTGAGTATGTTTTCTATTAGAATGGGGGCTCCTTGAAGACATAAACCATATTATTATCTTTTCTTCACCATGGTGCTTGGTACTGAAGTTTCTCATTACTGACAACTTGGCTGACAGAAGAGAGGAGGGAAGAAAAAGGAGTTTTAAAGACTGAGGAAGAGAAAGAATTATACTGTTAGGTATAAGCAAAAATGTTAGGAAAAGGACTGGTTCCCAAATCAATCCAGTTACATTTTCCCATTCTACCACAATAAAGAGACAGTCCCATTTTCAAAGAAATTAACTTTTATTTGAAAGACTACTTTTCCTCACACATATCTTCTAAAGACTCTATACTATACAATAATAGCCTGCTTAACCATTGTCCCAATACCAAAATTTCTAACAGCAAAGTATACAATTGCTCTATGTAATAAATAATAAGAGTTGTCCTTCACTGATTAAGGGAATACTTAAATTTCAATAAATTCAACACAAAAATCACACTTTAAATTTTAACAGATGTATTTTAAATACAACATGTTTTGTAGGAGCCCACAAGCTTTCATTTCTTAAAAAAAAAAAAAAGAAGAAAAAAAATGACATCATTTTTAGGGTTCAAAAATTTCGTTCTTCCAAAGAAATGACCAAGTGTTTTCTTTGATAGCTTCAAACTTTCTATACTCAACTATTTGACTGCTCCATGCCACCCCAAACTTTACATGACTGAACTAGTTTTTGTGTTACTATCTTCCCCAAAAGAAAGTTAAAAAAAGGAGTTCATCATAAATGGAGCTCTAGTACGATGTCTAATTCAATATCTAACACAAAAGAAGTCTTAAGATAATTTCTTTCCTCATTTGATTAGTCAGGAATTAATTTTCTGTAAAAGCAAACAAAGCAAACCAAAAGAGGAAAAAAAAAAAAGGAAGAAAGAAAGAAAAAGAAAAAAAAAAACATTTACAAGGCATAACATTGGGGGATCCTTTTTTTTTTTTACTTAGATGTTTAACTGCTCAAAATGACAACAATTACATCTTTAAGAGTTTAGTATACTAAAAGGGGTGGGAAGAGCAATACAACTGACAAAGTGTAGATGGTGAATAAACCAAAGATTTTTTGTAAGGGTTCTTTTTAACAAGTAGAAGGATTAGAAGCTTGGGGAAATCCAGAATTAAACAAAACCAAACCCCAAAACCAAACCAAAACAAACAAAAACCCCCCAAAACCAAACCAACACACACACACACACACACACACACACACGAAAAAAAAGAGAAAAGAAAAAGCTGTCCTCATCTGCAATCATTCTGCTTATCAATAGCGTCCTGAAAGAGAACAAAAAAACGAAAGTCAAAATGACAATTATAGTTTGACTTGCCTAGTATTTGTCCTATTAACAATCTCCATACACTCTGATTTTCTAAAATAAACCATTAATCAGAAATGGTTCCTAATGCCACAAAAGTAGAAGTATACGTACTTGGGCTGTAGGAACGAGATCTCGATCGTGATCTGTACCGACTATAGTAAGGAGAAGGTGATCTTCTTCTGTAGGAAATAAAAGATTACTTAGTATACCACATAATCACTTCATTGAAGCAGGTGAAAATAAAAATTTCCCATCATTCAAATACATTCTTTGTGTGCCAATTAATACTAGAACAACAACCATATGGTACAACAAAATACTGGCAAAGATAATCTTTGCCCTCAAACATGAGAAAATAATCTCCCTCTTACTTTCTCAAGAAACCACCATATTAAATATTTGTATTTATACGTATATATAAAAATATATATAAAACACAAATTAAAAGTACCAAATAATACAACTATCATCTAATTTAGAACAGAAATTACAAATTAAAACATTACCTGTACCGGTAATCATAGTCTTCATATCTGTCATACCCACGATCATATCCTCTATCATAGTAAGAATCTCGACGCCTGCCACCTCCTCCACCTCCACCTCCGCCTCCGCCACCGCCACCACCACTACTACAGAAAAATGTAAAAATTTTACAACAATGTGATTATTTCCCAGTATTATTTAATACCAACCGGCACTTAACTAAAATGGAGGGAGAAGGGAAGATAAGAGAAGAGAAATAACTCTCTTCATGTCAGAAACCCCATGTCTCATTTTGCGGAACTCCCATGGTATTATTCTGCTTTGATTTCCTATTCATTACATAAGTAATCAGGAATGATTTCACAAAACTCTGTAAACTATAAACTGCTCTTTTATTAACGCACTACCCAAATCAGTAGGACCTTTTGCTTCTGAACAAGATGAAATGGAGCACTGTGCTGGCAAACAGTATCAAAATGCTAAGATGTGAGTCATTAGAACGAAATAAAAAACAATAAACATCAAGATTTAAAAAAGGTTGTTAACCAACCCTGAACAGCAAAAAGAACTAAAACTACCTTACACTGAGACCCAGCACTAAAACAATTTCAAGGTCTGATTTTTAAGTCTTGTGGCAGCAAAATTAAACTAAATACTTTCTTCTATAATTTTTCCCAACTCCCCATCACAGGGACAATATTTTCATTTTAGCTTTCTGTAGGCTCTCCTTGCCAAACCTTACATTTTCCCCAGTTAAGGTTTCAAAGTAATCAAACACCTTCTTTCACTCTTAAGAAATAGTTGTATGATATTAAAAACGTTTACAAAAGACCTCTATTTCCTGCATGATGTGAAAACTGGCTTAAACAAAAAAATACACACCACTATCTGTAAAACCCTTCCCTATCCACAAGGCTTCTAAAGTCACATTAAGAATAGAAAGAGAGGGATCTCTGGGTGGCGCAGCGGTTTGGCGCCTGCCTTTGGCCCAGGGCGCGATCCTGGAGATCCGGGATCGAATCCCACATCAGGCTCCCGGTGCATGGAGCCTGCTTCTCTCTCTGCCTCTCTCTCTCTCGCTCTCTCTCTGTGACTATCATAAATGAAAAAAAAAAAAAAAAAAAGAATAGAAAGAGAATACTTAAAAACTCACACTACTTTTCCAGTATTTAATAATCGTTCTGTTTTTTTTTAAAGGCTTTATTTACTCATGAGAGATACACAGAGAGGCAGAGACATGGGCAGAGGGAGAAGCAGGTTCCCTGAGGGGAGCCCTATATAGGACTCAATCTCGGGACCCCAGGATCACCACCCGAGCCAAAGGCTCAACTACTGAGCCACCCAGATGCCCACTAATTTTTCTATTTGTATGGCACCAAAAAGGACTCAGGAATGACTTTGATGGTTTTAATTTGTCTCTCTCCTCAAATAGATGTAAGAATATACACAAATAACTTTCAATTCTAATTTTATGAAAATCATTTTGTCTCTTTATTAATAAAAAATTTGTGTACATTTCTGCCTCTTACAGTTAGGTTTAAAAACCTGAAATCTGGGGATCCTTGGGTGGCTCATCGGTTTAGCTCCTGCCTTCAGCCCAGGGCATGATCCTGGAATCCTAGGATCGAGTCCCACATCAGGCTCTGTGCATGGAGCCTGCTTCTTCCTCTGTCTGTGTCTCTGCTTTTCTCTCTCTCTCATATATAAACAAATAAAATATCAAAAAACAAAAACAAAAACAACTTGAAATCTTACTGAGTTGGTCTGCCCATGTAGATGCCCGGTGTAGGTGTGTGTGCTCTTTTGGTAATAGAATAATCCACCCGAATTCTTCTACCATCCAGCTCCATTCCATTTGCCCTTTCCATAGCCTGTAAAAGAGAATACGCACAGAAAATCATGCATAATTCAATAATGAGAAACTACTAAAACTGCAATTAGACACATTTTCCATTTGAAATGTGAAAAAATTAAAATTCTCTAAACTTCTTTCCCAAAAAACAGACCAAGATTTTACATTCTAATCCTTGCTACGTGCATGTCAATAGCATTGAGTTTTCTAATGTACACACAGACACTTAAACAGGCCTCTGCTGAAAGACCAGGGGCAGCTGCTGAGAAAGAACCACACAACTTGGCTAACTCATGTCTAGGCAACTCCAACCAAATACTGCAATTCAGGTGACAAGCCTCGGTTAGCCAAAACCATTCCTTAGGTAACACACCGCCACCTAGTGAACTCCAAATATAAAAGAACTTCTAAACCCGCTAAACCTGCCAACTAGTTGCTGTCTTTTTATCTGCACTCACTTTCCCTATCAATTTGCCCCTAAAAAAAAAAAAATTTGCCCCTAGGCACTAATACCAATAAATGGGATAGTAAGTCAACTACTTCACCAAATTTGCAAGTTCTTGGAACTAAAATTAAAGCTGCCATTTTAATTTTATTTTATAAAGAAACAAACCTGGCAGGGTGGTTATGGGAGCAATCAAAAGCTAGGACAAATACATTTTTAAAAAATTTTAATTGTAGCAATCTATACTTCACAACTTTTTTTTTTTTTTTTAAAGATTATTTATTTATTGAGACGCCTGGGTGGCTTAACAGTTGAGCATTTGCCTTTGGCTCGGGGTGTGATCTCGGGGCCCAGAGACTGAGTCTCACATCGGGCTTCTCATGAGAAACACAGAGGCAGAGACATAGGCATTGGGAGAAGCAGGATCCCCGGAGGACCCAGGACCCTGGGATCATGACCTGAGCCAAAGGCAGATGGCTCAACCACTGAGCCACCTAGGTGCTCCTATACTTCACAACTTTTATTTCAGGTCAGATATCTTACTCTTTTAAAAATTTATACCTTTATCTCTTAATTGAGAACAGAAATAAATCACAAATATGTAACCTAAAAAGTCATATTATGTGATAGATTAAAACATTAGAGGGGCAACCTAGGTGGCTCAGTTGGTTGAGTGTCTTAACTGAATTTTGGCTCAGGTCTTGATTTTGGAGTTGTGAGATCGAGCCCCACACTGGGCTCTGCACTGGGCGTGGAGCCTGCTTAAGATTCTCTTATTCCCTCACCCCCACCCCATCCCTGCTGGTGCGCATGCAAGCTCTCAATAAAAAGAAAATTAGAGAATGCTGATTAGAATGTCTATTACATTAGGTAATATGTAATTTACAACCTGACTGTTAGGTGTTATTTTGTTAGAATGACCTAGGGTTTTTTAACCTACACACTATTGATATTTTTGGACTACTAATTCTATATCGTGGGGGCCTATCCTGTGCATTGTGAGAGGTTTGGTATTCCTGGCCTCCATCCACTAGATGCCACTAGCATCTACAATTTTTTAAAGATAAGCTAACTTTTATTATGACTGTTTATGTTGCAATCAATGTTGTTGATGCAGATATCAATGGCCTATGTCCAACTACTACCACATGTAAAATGGTACAAACAAGAAATGGCAGTATTTGCCATTTATTAGTTTGTTGTGTTTGTTTTTTTAAGTAAACTCTATGCCCAATGTGGGGCTCAAATTCATGACCCTGAAATCAAGAGTTGCGTACTCTACAAACTGACCCAGCCAGGTGCCCCACCATTTATTAAGGTTTGATTTAAATACCACCACTACCTACTTCCTGAGCTGAGGAATATTTAACTGAGCCACCCAGTTACCCTAAAAAGGGTTTGATACAAACTTAACAATGGGCTTCAAATTCTTTAAAATGGAATCTTCTAACCCAATCACAATCAACTTTTAGCATAGAAAGCAAGCCTAGTCTACGGCCATACCACCCTGAACGCGCCCGATCTCGTCTGATCTCGGAAGCTAAGCAGGGTCGGGCCTGGTTAGTACTTGGATGGGAGAAAGCAAGCCTACTGCTCCCTTTATAATCTAGTATGTAATATGTTAAGTAGCACAACTTCAGGGGCATTTGGGTGGCTCAGTCAGTTAAGTACTGCACTTTTTTTTTTTTTTTTAAGATTTATTTATTCATGATAGACAGAGAGAGAGAGAGACAAAGACACAGGCAGAAGGAGAAGCAGGTTCCATGCTGGAGCCCGACACGGGACTCGATCCTGGGACTCCAGGATAGCGCCCTGTGCCAAAGGCAGGCGCTAAACTGCTGAGCCACCCAGGGATCCCCAAGTGTTGGACTTTTGATTTTGGGTCAGGTCATGATCTCAGTGTCAAGGCTCAGCAAAGTCTGCTTGACATTCTCTCTCTCCTTCTCCCTCTACTCCTTCCCCTGCTTGGATGCTCTCTCTCAAAATCTTAAAAAAACAAAACAGGGTAGCCCCGGTGGCGCAGTGGTTTAGTGCTGCCTGCAGCCTGGGGTGTGATCCTGGAGACCCAGGATCGAGTCCCACGTGGGGCTCCCTGCATGGAGCCTGCTTCTCCCTCTGCCTGTGTCTCTCTCTGCCTCTCTGTCTCTCTCTCTGAATAAATAAATAAATCTAAAATAAAATAAAATAAAAAAACAAAACAAAACAAAACAACCCACCACAATATCAAATCATTGATGTTGATAAGGATCACTATTAGGAAAAGAACAGGGATCCCTGGGTGGCTCAGTGGTTTAGCATCTGCCTTCAGCCCAGAGCCTGATCCTGGAGACCAGGGATCAAGTCCCGCATCGGGCTCCCTGCAGGGAGCCTGCTTCTCCCTCTGCCTGTGTCTCTGCCTCTCTGCCTCTCATGAATAAATAAAATCTTAAACAAAACACAGCAGCACTAAAACAAAAATGAAAAAGGACCAATACTATGTATTATATGTTAAATAATAAAACAGAGTAACAGATGAAAATGGATAAGCAAAGCTCTGTATCTATACACAGGCAGCTAATTTCACCTAAAATTAAACAGATTAAACCTAAATAACATAATTTCTTTTTCTTAAAAAAAAGTTATTCTATACACCCAATGTGGGGCCTGAACTCACAATCCTGAAATAAAGTGTCACTCTCCTTCACTGAGCAAGCCAGGTGCCCCAAAATATAATTTAATTTTTAAAAAGTAAGTTTAATCATCTGCTTGGAGTATGAATAAGACTTAATCAAAAGAGAATACTTATGTAGTTTACTTTTCCCATTAATTCAAACACATATACCTCAGTGTGTAAAACCAGATTTTTCCCAAGATTTTTTTATTTATTCATGAGAGACACAGAGAGGCAGAGACACAGAGGGAGAAGCAGGCTCCATGCAGGGAGTCCAATGTGGGACTCGATCCTGGGACTCTGGGATCATGCCCTGAGCCAAATGCAGATGCTCAACTGCTGAGCCACACAGGCGTCCCTAAAATCAGATTTCAATCAGGATATGCTTATATCAGGAAATAAATAGCTAGAAAGTGAAACTGGAAATTTCCTGTTGTAATACTGAGAGGAAGAGTTTTAACCAAACTCAGGTCACAGAATGAAAGAGAACAGGTTATGGAACTGGGAAACTCTTAGTCAACTTTTAACAACATAATCACGCACATGAGAAAAATTTCAAACTGAAAAATAATTATAAAAACAAAATTACCTCCTTTGAGTCATCTATTCTTTCAAAATAAACAAAAGCAAATCCTCGTGATCGTCCAGTTCGCTGATCATAAACCACATTGACACCACTCAATGGTCCATATCGGGAAAATACTTCACGAAGATCTCTCTCTGTTGTGTATAAACTGAGGCCAAACACTCCAAGACAAGTGTTGGGATCTGGATTTGCCTGTTGAATAAAATTGTGATTTAATTTCAAGTTCCAAATTGAAATAAAAATTAAAACATACAGAAAATACTTTGCTTAGAACACCTTATCTAATACACAAAGTATACTGTTTCAAGTCACTTGGGAAAGAAGAATTAAAGAGGAAAAAAACCAGATGAGTCATATTTTACAGTTCACAGTACATTCAAGCCTTCTTTGGAGTATATTTCCATTGTAGCCTGAATAAAAAACATTCCTACTTCTTTTCTTTTTTAGATTTTATTTATTTATTCATGAGAGAGACAGAGAGAGAGAGAGGCAGAGACCGAGGCAGAGGGAGAAGTAGGCTCCCTGCAGGGAGCCCAATGCAGCACTTGATCCCAGGACCCTGGGATCACAATGTGAGCGAAAGGCAGATGCTTAACCATTGAGCCACCCAGGCAGCACCCCACATTCCTACTTTCTAGTCCAGCAACTTTCAGAATTAGACTAAGAATCTACCATAGCTTAAAGCCATATTTGTGGTTTATTCAAATGTTTTCTAGCTTACAGCTTTGTACTTAATACGACTGTATCCATTAAGCGCTGATCAGACATTCCTTCATTTTCATTCTTACCAAGGATATTTCAATTTTCCCACAATTCAGATTTGAAAAATCTATGTACAAATTTCAAAACATCATTGAATAGCGGACTCCATCACAGTTCAATAATTTGGTATCACATGAGGGAAAAGCACAGCACAGCCATTAAGCATAGGAACTTTAAGAGTCAAGCAGCTTGGCTGAAACCTGGGCTCTGCCAGTTAGCCAAAAACCAAACCTGACCGTCACATATCCAAGATTCAACTTCCTTATCCATTAAATGTATTGAAAACCTGTACAGTGCTCAGTATGTGTTAGCTATTATTACTACATGTATTTCTTTGCCAGCTTCCCCTACTCCTCACCAAAACTTTTAAATCTCAATATTTTCTTTTTTCTTTTTTTTAAAGATTTTATTTATTTATTCATGAGAGAGAGAGAGAGAGAGAGAGAGGCAGAGACACAGGCAGAGGAAGAACCAGGCTCCATGCAGGTAGCCTGATATGGGACTCGATCCTGGGACCCCAGGATGATGCCCTAGGCCAAAGGCAAGCACTAAACCACTGAGCCACCCAGGTGTCTCTAATCTCAATAATCTTCAACTCAGTTTATGTTTTATTTTTATTTTTTTAAGATTTTATTTATTTATTGAGACACACAGAGAGAGAGGCAGAGACACAGACAGAGGGAGAAGCAGGTTCGGAACCAGAGGGGAAGACGTGGGACTTGATCCCAGGTCTCCAGGATCACACCCCGGGCTGCAGGCAGTGCTAAACCGTTGCGCCACCAGGGCCGCCCTATGCTTTTCATTTTAATTCACAGAGCATGTTTTCCCTCCCCCCAAATTTCATCTTTTAACTACTCCAAAGTCAAGAAAATATATTAAAATGTATAAAAACAGGGATCCCTGGGTGGCGCAGCGGTTTGGCGCCTGCCTTTGGCCCAGGGCGCGATCCTGGAGACCCGGGATCGAATCCCATGTCGGGCTCCCGGTGCACGGAGCCTGCTTCTCCCTCTGCCTGTGTCTCTGAGCCTCTCTCTCTCTCTCTGTGACTATCATGAATAAATAAATAAAATCTTAAAAAAAAAAAAAAAATAAAATGTATAAAAACAATATTCATATGCCTAAGGATGTTTTTGGAGTACCACCTTATTTTTTATTTCCTTAAGTAATCTTTACACCCAATGAGGGGCTCAACCACACCACCCTGAGATCAAGAGTCACATGCTCCACTGACTGAGCCCCTGTAGTACCACTTTAAAATAATGGTCTAGTCTCATGAAAGCAAGATATTATGCTCTGACTAAACATATAAAAGACAAGTTCATTAATTTTTCAAAACCACATACCCTGCTGCCTGTATGTCTTCTCCGGTTAGACATTGGAGAATGACTTCGGCTTCTTCGACGCCGGTATTCTGGTGTATATGACCTACTTCGAGAGCGTCTCCTGTGAGAGTGAGAATGGGATCTGGATCGAGTGTAACGTCTATGAGAATGCCTCCTTGACCTCGACCTTTGAGAGAAATAAATTTAGGTAAGTATACTGAAGCAAGATGGCTAGTGCCACGGATCTATACATGTATTCCAGTTCCTAAGGAAAGAATATTCTTCTTGTTCTCCTCATCACTATTCATGTTCTCAGTCTGTCCTTTCTATGTTCACTCTTTTCACTTTATATTACAAGCATGTTACAACTCTACCTTCTCTAAAAAGAAAAAGGGATGGGGGGACAGGAAAACAAGGAGCCACTATTTAATGGGTTTCAGTTTTACAAGATGAAAAGAGCTCCGGGGACAGACGGTGGTGGTGGATGCACACTGTGCAACCATGTGGATATATTCTCCACCACTGAATCATATACTTAAAAATGATTAAGACTGTAAATTTTATGTTATGTGTATCTTACCACAACAAAAACAACACAAACCACCAACTACCATAGTAAAATCCTTTGATTCTTACCATCTTCTCAATATAGTTCTAAACTCCCTTCACTATTATTATTATTATTTAAGATTTTATTTATTTATTCATAGAGACACAGAGAGAGAGAGAAAGAGAGAGAGAGGCAGAGACACAGGCAGAGGGAGAAGCAGGCTCCATGCAGCGAGCCTGATGTGGGACTCAATCCCGGGTCCCCAGGATCACACCCCGGGCGGCAGGCGGCGCTAAACCGCTGCGCCACCAGGGCTGCCCCTCCCTTCACTATTAAATACCATTTCCTTTCTAATCTTTCCTTAGCTCACTGCAACCTAGCATCTACTAAATTAATTCAACAACCCAAATGCCCATGTAACAGTCTTCATTTCCTCAAGCTTAGTCTTCATTTCCTCAAGCTTTCTACAGCATCTCACCCATTCCTTCCACTGCTGATTCCCTAGTTCAACTCTTATCTCTATTTCCGGTCACTGATTCTCTTTGCCTCTTAATGCAACAACTTCTTTTTTACTATTCATGTGACTCATCCCTAATAGAACACCCAGATCAGCAGTGATCACAGTCTTACAAAATAACTTGTTTAAGATGTTCAATAAATGTTATACATGTTAAGGGCCAGAAAGTCTAAAAAGACAACACATGGGTGAAAAGAATAAACTAAGGAGGGCAGTTTATTCAAAACAAAGAAGGCTAACGATAAAGCTGAGAGATATAAATTTTACTAGGTAGACAGGGGAAAAGTGTTCTAGGAATATCAAGAGCAAAGGTTCTTTGGCAAGACATGGAGATATGGTTCCTGGCAAATTTAGGATAGTTTTAGGTATTTTTCATTTTCCTTAGCATTATTTTATAGTCTCAATGAAAACAACAACAACAACAACATTAATAAGAAAACCTGTCATTTAAAATATCAATTTTGGGGCACTTGCATGGCTCAGTCAGTTAAGCACCTACCT
The DNA here is from genome assembly GCF_048164855.1 of Canis lupus baileyi. Classification (NCBI taxonomy): domain Eukaryota; kingdom Metazoa; phylum Chordata; class Mammalia; order Carnivora; family Canidae; genus Canis; species Canis lupus. The sequence continues at coordinate 23,889,551 of NC_132855.1, read as the reverse complement.
GCCTTTGGCTCAGGTCATGATCTCAGGGACCTAGGATGGAGCCCCATGTCAGGGTCTCTGCTTGCAGGGAAGCTGCTTCTCCCTTTCCTCCCTGCTTGTGCTCTCTCTTGCTATTTCTCTCAAATAAATAAACTCTTTGAAAAAGAAAATATCATTATTTTTAAATAGTAATGAAAAACGAGACATTAATTAAAAACCCTTATGGAGGGATCCCTGGGTGGCACAGCGGTTTAGCGCCTGCCTTTGGCCCAGCGCGCGATCCTGGAGACCCGGGATCAAATCCCACGTCAGGCTCCTGGTGCATGGAGCCTGCTTCTCCCTCTGCCTGTGTCTCTGCCTCTCTCTCTCTCTCTCTGTGACTATCATAAATAAATAAAAAAAAAGATGTTAAAAAAAAACAAAAAAACACAAAACCCTTGTGGAGTGCCTAACTTTCCTCTAAATCGGATAATGATTAAGTGTTGTAAGAGAATAGAGAGCATGCATGCTCTTTAATGTTTTCAGGTGATGCTCAAGCAGAGAATGAATTAAGTGACTGAATATCTTGAGGGAAGAGAATTCTAGGCTGAGAGCAGCATGTGCAACGGTCCTAAAATGAAAATATGCTTATTTCTGTTTGCACATCCAAATTCTACACAGTGCTATTCTGTCACATGTATATTTAACAAGAATGGTTATTAATTGAGTTGGATCCTGGCTATGATGGAGAAAAAAAGACATAGCTGTGGACTCAAAAAAAGTACAGCCTTTTAACCAATTGTCTCATGCTCCACCATCAAGCAAACTCTACACAAAGACACATTATGTCTCTAATCAAGAAATTATTTATGACTTAACCATCCAGGTTGTTTTTAAACTTTCATCTATTCCCGCACAGCTGGGACATCTGATACAATGAACTTTGTGGTGTTCACTAGTCTTTACTGTCAGTGGAAACAACAGTGGTAGGGGCTTCTGAATCACCCAGAGAGGGATCCCTGGGTGGCGCAGCGGTTTGGCGCCTGCCTTTGGCCCAGGGCGCGATCCTGGAGACCCGGGATCGAATCCCACGTCGGGCTCCCGGTGCATGGAGCCTGCTTCTCCCTCTGCCTTTGTCTCTGCCTCTCTCTCTCTCTCTGTGACTATCATAAATAAATAAAAAAATTAAAAAAAAAAAAAAAAATGAATCACCCAGAGACTCCTCCACTCCCCACCCCAATTACATCTGGCCAGATTTCCACTCTGGACCTGTTGAGTCTCTATCTATCTATCTATCTATCTATCTATCTAATCTAATCTAATCTAATCTAATCTATCTAATCTATGTAATCACGACCTGAGCTGAAGGCAGCTGCTCAACCACTGAGCCACCCAGGTGTCCTGGAATGTGAATCTTAAAAAATCTTTACTGAGCTAAATCACATACCAAGTCTCCAACGGAGAAAATTACGTTTTTGTTGTACAAATATTGCTGAAATAAAATCAAACTCCAATCCTCAATAGCCAAGTACATTTACATCAATTAACATATTTAATTTATAAAGCCAGTTTTTGTTTTTTTTTTTTAAAGATTTTATTTGAGACAGAGAGAGAGGGGGAGAGAGAGAGGGAGAGAGAGATGCAGAGACACACAAGCAGAGGGAGAAGCAGGCTATATGCAGGGAAGCCCGACGTGGGACTTGATCCCGGGTCCCCTGGGCTGAAGGCGGCACTAAACCACTAAGCCATATGCAGGGAAGCCCGACGTGGGACTTGATCCCGGGTCCCTTGGGCTGAAGCCAACACTAAACAAGCAAGCTACCAGGGCAGCCCTAAAGCCAGTTTTTTAATATATATATGTGTGTGTATATACATTTATAAATAAAATAGCTAGCTATAATAGCTAGATAGGCTAATTGGGTAAGAGATGACTCAACTCTGCCTTATCTAAATCTTATCTAGAACATTCATTTCTTTATTTTTTATTTTATTTTATTTTATTTTTTTAAAGATTTTATTTATTTATTTGAGAGACAGAGGGAGAGGCATAGGCAGAGAGAAACAGGCTCTATGCAGGGAGCCTGATGTGAGATTCAATCCTCTGACTCCAGGATTACACCCTGGGCCGAAGGCAGACACTCAACCACTGAGCCACCCAGGCACCCCTCATTTCTTTATTTTTTGAGGTTTGAGAGAGAGAGAGAGAGAGAGAGACCAAGCGCGTGCACACACAAGAGAGTCAGCATAAATGGGAGGAGGGGCAGTAGGAGAGAAGCAGACTCCTCCCTGAAGAGCAGAGCCTGATGCAGGGCTCAATTTCAAGACTCTGGGAACATGACCTTAGCAGAAACCAAGAGTTGGATGCTTAATGAACTGAGCTACCCAGGCACACCTAGAACATTTATTTCTCAACTCCACATTATTTTTGTGAAATTTCTATACAAAATGCAGCAAAACCGAGGGACTTGGTAAAAACCACCCTGCTCTAAAAAAATCCAAGTTAAGTATCTTTATTATTATTTTAAGCACACTTACCTGGATTTTGATCTTGATCGAGAATGGGATTCAGAGTGTTTGGAAACTCTTGATGGACTACGAGATCCTGACCTGCTCTCCGATTTTACACGAGCAGGAGTTCCCGTTGGAGATTTTGACTGAGAGCGAGACTCCTAACAAAGAAGACAGTATTACAAATGGCACTGGTCACGTAGATGCCTAACACCTAACATTTAATGTACCGTAATTATTTATATTGATTGCTCCTGAAAAACAAATGGTTAGGCAACACCCTCCAGAAAAAAATTTCAGCTCATTAATAACCCATTGTTAATACTGCTAACTGTCCTCAATAATTCCCTACTTGAACCAGATCACCAATTCTCTATTAACTAAGAAATCATGCAAATTCATCTACAACTTGATCATACAGACACTGGAACATAAACCATACATTTACTTAACCTAGGACCCATTCATTCTTCCAGATTCTTTTAATTCTACTTCACTCTTGCTTTCTACTTCTCTTCATTCTTCATTGAGTTTTTCATTTTTCATACTTCGTGTATTCTTCCCCAATTCAAACAATTCAAAATAGCCTTAAAAAAAATATTCAAGTGCTTCTATCTGACCAATCTTCTGTTCAATTTTTTCCCCCATTCAATTTTAATTTTCTGATCTTTAATACTTTTCATTAGCCTTCTTTTATCTTGATTTATCTTCCACATTCTTGGAAAAAACTCTTCAATTTCTTCACGAACATTAACCTTAATGGAAAAAGAACATTTAGTATATTTAAGCACGTGGGGATTATAAAACTCTGCTGGAGTTCAGAATGTTATCTACCAAATGGAAAAGCCAGCAGGTAAAGTGCAAATAACTAGTTTATTAAAAAACAATTTTATAATCTTTAAAATTGTCCAAAGTCTAGTTTCTAACAATTAAAAAATTTACTGAATTTATCTAAATGTTTTTACCATATTCTTCACCCTCCTCCCCTCTCAGGTTTCATCCTAGTTCCTAAAACGTGAACAATTTTAATATAAGTACTTAACCCAAGCATAAATCTAACATTATCTGTAATCCCCCCCCACCTATGTCTTACGTTTTTACTAACTTGTAACTTGAAGATTCTTAATCATCTTAAAATAAGCTTTCACTAAGCCATACTAAGATACCAAGGTACAATTAAAGCAAAGCATTCTAGGCTGAAATTTGTACACACCCACCTAAAACTCACATATTATAGGACACATGCTGAGGTTCAAAGAAGTAAAAAAAATTATATTGGTGAAATTACTAACATCTTCTTCCAAGTATGTTTGACCACTATCTTTGCACACGGACTTAATCAGAAACATATGGTCTGATGTAAAAGCAGTATAAAGAAAAAACAAAGGGGAAAAGGGCATGAAATTCTTAAAATTCCCCCTTTGGTTTGTAAATTACTATTACATGTAGTTTTGCAACTGTGCCATTTTAATATTCTATATTATCCATGAAGTATCATAACGTACAAAAGTTACAAAATTAGTATCATGGTCTTTATTTTTTAGTTACACCAATTTTACTCATAGTTTTGCATATTTTATGCAGTTATACATATATACATATATCCCCCCCAATGACTATATTCTGTAGAAAACTGGCTTCTGAAAAGCTGGATATAAATCAACTCTCCAAATCAAATGATTTAAAATTGATTAAGAGATTTTAAAAATTTGACAGATATATGAGGCACTGATGACCAAAGTAGGACAGTTTGGTTTCTCTGTCCTTTTAAGTCTTGATTATTAGTGTTAAAAAAAATAATAATAAAAATTAATCACCGCAACTCCACACCAATTTTCATTTATGCCACAAGACTACCACGCAACTTCCTTAAAATTTTCCCCCTATTTGGAGTTTAATGTCAAAAGACTTACTTATCAAGAACTGTACTAATGCTGCTACGCCTATTTGGTTTTTTAGATGCAAACAAAAGTGAAATATATAGATAGCTACCTTTCTATTCATTATCAACCTTTCCCATTTAAGCTACCTACTACAGTAAGTCTTTCAAGCACATTTCTGATACTCTCTAAATTCCTGGACAGATGCCTGGAGCAGCAATTTAGGCTTTTTCATTCACTGAAACTGTAAAAGCAGCATATTCAGTACTAAAAAAAAAAAGTAATAGCTAATTTGCTTGTAATTGAAGCATCACATAGACTGGTTCATTAAACTGAAAAAAATGATCTTCCCCTCTCTCTTGGCTTTCCCTTCTATAAAACAAATCCTGTGGTATAACATTTATCTTACTGTAGAACAGCAGTAGATGGAATATTACCTATGAACATCACCACAGCTCATGTTATACATACATATCAGAATGTACTCTGTAACACTATAAAACCTTTAATTTTACAAGTATAAAAATCAAAGTCTTATATTAAAACTGAAAATTTATTCTTAGAAGCTTATGTGAAGCTTCCTAGTGCATAATAAAAATATTATGGTCCAAATATGTGTACATTCGATTTCCAAGTCTTCCCTCATAAATGTAACAGTTGAAAATTATTCAAAAGTGATGAAAATGCCACTTCCTAGGAATTAATATAAACTAGGAAACTTCGTAGCACCTTAAAGTTTAAATTTCAGTTCTGGCACAGCAACTCATTGGAAATGGTTTAACAAAATATTAAGATATAAGAGTATCTTTTCAAAAGACATTAGAATATTCTAAAACAATCCTGCTTTTTAATTACCTAAGGTATCACCAATACCTAACAACTCCTTTGTTGCCTATCCTTCAGTTTTTATATACCAGGGAAACCTGAATCGGCCTTCATTTCTTTGCAAAATCATTCAAGGTTAAGAAAGAGTCCTCTTAATTCCCTTTCAACACCTAGTTATAAAGTTGTCACTACCATTTTAATCTCCAAAAACAATTTAGAGACTTCTCTCAAAAGGTAAATCAATTAACTGTCAGTAAACTTAACTTGAAGAACTACAAAGCATAAAATAAACTTTTAATTCTTCAGAATTACTTTTGCTATAATACAAAAAAAGGGGGGGCGCGCGCATCATTCTAAGAACTGGTAAAGTCTTCATGCATAGAAAAATGGTCATATGAATATTTGCCATTTTTCAGTAACTTTATTTTTCAAAAGCAGTTCCAAGTAAGTACCATTTTCATTAAACTGTGCATTAGAAACCAAGATACAATAAGCCCTTTATGGACAAATGCTAGATTATCTTTTTCTACCTTTGACTTGTCTTCATTACGAAATGGTAACTTCTTTTTTTTTTCAAAGAAATACACACAACTATTCAAAATTTGGAAACTGAATTGAAATTGCAAACAGCAAAATAAAATACTGAGAAAGGATGGTTATCTGTCCTGTTTCACTAGCCTATACTTAATCTACTCTTAAAGCTGTTCAAATTCTGCAAATTCCTCAGTAACCTGCATCTGAATCCAACAACAACAACAAAAACAAAAATACACTGTCTAGTTGAAATGGGCAGATTGACTCAACCAAATCATATCCAAGTTTTCAATAGGAATCAAACAGGCTTCCAGTCTACCTTACCTATTATAAACCAGAAGCCAGGCAGAAAGTTTTCACAGTACAACGTGCTTAAACAGTGTGTGTTTGTTCTTATAACTATTCTTTGTTATCAAGGTACCTCTGGTGGTAGCTGAAGGACACAGCCAAAAATAAAAAAAGAACTAACCATGAATACTAAGAGAGTACCACAGTATCCAATTCAAGCAATCTGTGTTAAAAAATACAGCTGCATTTTACACACTGTAAATAACCACAACAACCATGTACTATTCTTTCAATCAAGACAAAGGGTTATTAAGTATATGCACAAGTTGTTGCAGAACATGAACAATTCCTATGGTAAGCAATAATTGCAGTATATCTTTTAATACAACTAGTATTATATAATGGGTGGAAGAAAAAAATTCCAACATATATGCTTAGTACTTAAAGCCCATTAAAATAAACATGTAACATGTAGATGCTAAACTATATCCTATTCTAATATTATGGTAATGAAAATTCTATGCCAAGTCATAGTGCCAAGTTTATACAAATTCAAATCTATAATAGCATAAACTTTTAAAACAAACTATCTCAAAACATTTTCCCACTACTTTATGAAATCAAGAGATCTATTTCTCTAAAAAAAAAAAAACCACTAGAGCATTTAGGTAAATTTTATGTCCCAAGGGGGGTGGTACTTAAAATTACTCCAATAGCTTATAATATTTATTGTACTAAGAACTTCATTCTTTGGGGCTTATGGGAAACCACTGTTTATTCAATTCTTTAATTTCAGTCTACATAAATAGCAGTTCTGCCTACTTCCCGAGTACAATAGGCTGCTTCTCTTGGACTCTTTAAGCTTATAAAAGAAATCCACTCTTAACCCATAACTGCTATGAAAGCAATTCCTTAAAAATACCTGTATACTACATTTTTTTATTTTTATTTTTTTTTGTGTATACTGCATTTTAAGTGAGATTAAAGCAGTCTTTCCATCTGCAAAGGCTCACAGATATTCTAACACTGTGTCTTTACATTCTCTGAAATTTGGAATAATTTTGGAAATGCTTAAAGAAATTACGTAGGAATTGGCACTTGTGCATACATAATAAAATTTAAACTAGTCATAAGTGCAAAATTACCTGTAAAATTTATCTTTTGTACAAATTTTAAATATGGTTCATAAACTGGCCAGCTTATTTGTCATGATCAATTGTAATGTCCAAAAGGTTTAGCTATATTAAAAGCCAATAAATAACAGCTAAAACCAAATTGTTCACTAAGAACCTGTGATAGAATTTTCTACTTAGATTCTCATCTTCTAAGATCATAGGAGTATTTATGAATCTTGAGTAAGACAGACTACAGGGCCTTAGTTTAAAAACAACAACAACAACAACAACAACAAAACTTCTACCTCAGATTGGTCAGGCAGCCCTAGTCACTTAAACTTTCGGTGAAAAATCATGAGACAATAAAGATTATACACAACTACCTACTGATAGTAATTTAGAGGTGGAAAGGGAAACTACATTTCCTTTCCTTATTCCTCTCAGAATTTTTTTTTTTTTAAGTGTTTACTGATTCTTTTTGTTATCTGATCATTACACCATTTTCTCACCTGCACTTCTGTCCTGCTAAATCTGTTAGGACAAGTGAATAAATAACAATCAGTATTAACTCATTTAGCATACAAATATATACTTTTTACAAAGGTTCCACGGTTAGTTATTTGATGCCTGAGCACCCACTGATAGTATCAAAGAGGTTTTCAAGCTGTCGGGAAGATTTTAAGAAATTATCACGTTGATTATCCATGGCCATCTCAACTTGTTCCACTACACATACCATGGGTGAATAAATTCAGTTTTCAAAATTAAATCCATAAAGAAAACTCATATGTATTTTTTTACGACTCTCATTCCTAAATATTTAAATCTCTTTGCATTCTTTCAGATCTCATGATTTTTATTATCTTTAGGAATGGCACAAGTCATTAAGCATCTATTAATCTATTAACAAATCTGTGCACCATGGACCCAAGTCACATTGCTCCTTTTAAAAATCCCACCTTCTTCTTATATCAAGTAAATTAGCACCCTTCAGTGCAATAGTCACAAATATTAAAAAATCGAGCATTAAAAAGTTTCCTTAAGTTTACACATACTTTGCTTAAAATATGACAGGAGGAATAAAAAAGCATTAAAATTGGATAAATGATGGAACTTTAACAACCTAAGACGAGACTGTCTTGTTTTTTTTTTTTTTTAATTTTTATTTATTTATGATAGTCACAGAGAGAGAGAGAGAGAGAGAGAGAGAGAGAGAGGGGGGCAGAGACACAGGCAGAGGGAGAAGCAGGCTCCATGCACCGGGCGCCCGACGTGGGATCCGATCCTGGGTCTCCAGGATCGCGCCCTGTGCCAAAGGCAGGCGCTAAACCGCTGCGCCACCCAGGGATCCCTGTCTTGGGTTTTAATAGTTAGTATTACGAGAAAAATTTTATCCTTTTGTAATAGGTGGATGTGATGATAATATATGACATTGAATTGCCAAAATAACTATTTTTTTAAAGATTTATTTATTTATTTATTATAGACAAGAGAGAGAGAGAGACAGACAGACAGACAGACAGACACAGGAGGAGGGAGAAGCAGGTTCCATGCCGGGAGCCTGACGTGGGACTCGATCCCGGGACTCCAGGATCCTGCCCTGGGCCAAAGGCAGGCGCTAAACTACTGAGCCACCCAGGGATCCCTTTACTAAGTATTTTTTAAGAGATAAATTGCTGACCTGATATTTTTATCTATAAAAGAGATTTTGTCTTTTTTTTTTTTTTTAAGGAAGAGGGTAAACTTCCCTTGTACTCTCACATTTACTTAAGTTTCATCAATAAAAAAAAAAAAAAGTAAAACCTAGCTTAAGGGTTTGTTTTGTTTTTAAAGCCAGTCACCAAGATGGGTTCTGAGTGGCATAATCAACACTCCAATTATGTCAAGTTTCAGGGAAGAAATAAAAGCTTCCCCTATTTCTGCTATTCTTTAATGAAATATCTTAACACTCACATTTTAATTCCCAATGGGTACAGAATTTGTATTTATTTTGCTTTTCACTTCTGTCATCCAGTCAAACCATCTAGTATATTAAGAAGGCGAACACCAGGAGTTGCTTAAAAATATTCTAACTACTAAAGATGCCAGAATGAACTTTGTTTTTTTTGTTGTTGTTGTTGTTGTTGTCAGAATGAACTTTGAAAAGGAGACAGGAATAAGTATTATCTTTCCTCTTCAATTGTACTGCAAAGTATAGACAATATGGAATTGTAAGATGGACTCCTACATGAGAATCATTAACCTCTATTAAAAACAATGGGCCACTGTATGAGAAAAAAAATTGGGCTTAACATTTTCCTAAGATTTGTCTAAAAAAAAATAAATTAGGGATAGAGGGTGAATAAAGTAAAATGATAAGAAAAGCTTAATTTTCATTTCCCTTAATTTCTATGAAGGAGACTAAGATTTTTTTTGAGCCCTAAACTAATTTTAGGTGAAGCTGTGTGAAGCAAACTCTTTAGGAAGGTGACAGGCAAAGTCAAAGCTGAAGTGCCAACCTCAATCTCAGCTCCAAAAACCATTTCTACTTAAACTATTTCTGTTGATATACATACCCCAAGTAAACTGCTTTAATCAGCCTATTTATTTTAAAGGCACCCCTATTCTCCTGGATCCCTTGTAAATGTTTCACTCATTCTTTACATCCCACTGCTGTCCTGTTTAGACCAGTTTTCATAGTTTCCTTCTTTAAATAGTTCAAGTGGGCCTTACTACTCTTCTTGTACTTCTTGTACTTCTCTTCTGCTCTTTACTAAAATTCCTTTCATTATGCCACTCCCAGAATTAAGAATTAATACATGCCTTCTTTCTGCGTATCGGATTGTGTCCAAATCCCTGTATCTAGAATTCAAAACCCTCCGTCATCTGCATAGTAAGGCAAATCTACCTTCTCACTACCTCAGTAACCTCCTCATTGTCATACCCATACAATCTATTCCCTAACCATAAAATCCAATGTGAGTTTTACACATTAGGTAAAACTTTCTCTTCCCCCAGCTCACAAAACTACTCAGCCCCGTTTTCTAAATTCTATTAATTCTAGAACAGGGCACTCGATTATATACTTACTTTTACCTACATTTGAGCTGTCAGTCATCTCAAATTAGATTCCTAGTTCTTTTTCCCTCAAGAACACCTGACCTTTACTAAAAAGGCAGTAGTAGATGCTTAACAGTTCTACCTCGGGCAGAAGGGAATTTTGACAGGGTTAACTATTAGGGTTACTTACAACAAAATGCAGCCAATTACATTTTCTTTCCTAAAGTTCTTTTACTCCAGTCCTCTACATTGGAAGAGACATTATATATAATCATAATCTATGTATGCAATGAACAATGGCATTGGGATGACAGGAGGAATAATGGCAATGGACTGGGACCTGTAAAATTGATTAGTGACTATAAGATCTTCTAGGCCTCAAGTTTTTAATTTCTAAAACGATTTGAATATTCCAGTACTTGTAAAAAGATTGTAAGCAGTACATTCAAAAATATGTGAAAAATCTGGCAGTGGGGTGGGGTGTGGCAAGATTCTAAAATGCTATAAATATCAGAACTATTAGTCCTGTTTCTTCAATGTGTTCTACAGTCCACAGAAAATTACCCTCTAAGTATCTTTTCAGTAAGATGGGGTTAATGGTTGTACTATTTATCCCATAGATACAGCAAACAAATCTGACCTGTCAATGTTGACTGTTACTTATAAAATTTGAACCACTTAAAAAAACCTCAAAGACATCATTTGAAAATCCTGTTTTGAGCCTCTCTAAATGACAACACAACTGTATTCTATAAAAACTTTTAAAAACTGGTTTGTGGTTAGCAGATAAGAGATCAGAGTAGTTTAAAAACCAAAAGCACTAGTGAATACTAAACTGTTGAAACAATTTTTAAAAAGGTACACCCTTAGAAAAGCTCCTGGCATTCTCCTAATTCTTTAACCAATTAAAATTTCTATAACCAACCTACAAAAAAGAAAAAAAGATGTAACAGGTAAGGGTGCGCATATTTATTATTCAATCTGCTGAGTTCATTTCCACTAAAATACCCTCAGATATCACCTGACAAAAATATTGCTCTATGACCGTAAACACTGTAAGGTGGGAGAACCCTTTTTCTATGAAAGTAAAATGTTAATGTCTACATACATTTTAGCATAATACTGGGTGGGAATCTTACATACACTGCTTTCTTAAGTGGGTGACAGTTATCTAGAACTTGTTCCATTCCTTGACTTGATGAGTAATTAAAACATTAAGAACTTAAAGGAGAAGAAGGTCCCACATAGTCCTCTTCACTTTCCCATAAACCAAAACAAACATTAGCAAAAAATAAATTTCTGTACTGAAGTCAACGGACGAAAAGATTAATGGACAGCAAAAATTACTTCCCATAACTACCTAACATGATCAAAACAAGCAACTTACACCAAATATTTTTCTTACAAGATTTTTTAAAAGTTTAGTTGGGACAATCAATATCCCATCCTAAGAAATAAGCAGGCTCAACTACTCACTATACCTTTGATAGAGATTTTAAAAATCCAATCTTAAAGGCACTACAAAGTTGTTTGGTTTCTAACCTATTTAAATCTCTTTCCTCACAACAAATTGATCTTCTGATATAACTGGTTTCGAGTACTTTTATTACGAGCTTCTACAAATGATAAAATTCGTGCCATCCACCACACACCATCAGTGTTTTTATGCGTTTCCCCTAGTGACTACAATACCAACAAAACAAGAACTTGCTGCCTGGGGATTTTCTTTTCAGGGTTTCACACGAACCCACTTCCACCAATTACCACTAACGAGGGTAACTTCGGAAGCAGAATTCAAATTATCAATGTTCTACTACACCTAGGCTGAGGATGACTTATCTTTGTGATCTTTATAGTCACTGACCCCCAAATAATGGAAATCCTTGAGCCCTCTTTGCTGGATGCGATTAAGAAGAGAAAATAGGGAGAGGGACTTTAGTTTTCAGGTAGCATTCCGAGTTGCAGAATAGTATTAAAACTCACTAGGTATTTTTAAAACACTGAGCCACAAAATTTGTTCAGTTACGTAAGAATAAGGTTTGTGTTTTTTTTTTTACCGTAAAAACCTGCAAAGAAGTGGTTTTTAGATGAAAGATCACAGGAAGGAATGCATTAGAAGGTGAGATATAAAGAGAGAGAGGGGGGAAAAAAATAAAAAACCCAACATCAAGGAATTAGAAAATTCAGGCGTTATAGCATTTCCACATTCATTTTGAAGTGAAAAGAAAGTAGAAGGGGACATTAAGGGAAAAGGGCTCCTCGCGTAGTTTTCCCCTCACAGCTCTCGTCTTAAGAACGCTTAAGGGTCGGTGCGGTCGTTGACTAACCACTTCATTAGGCTCGTCCCACCTTCAACCTCAAGGCTTTCGCCTTTATAGACGCAACGCCGCCGGTTCCAACAGAGACGCGGCCGCTCACTGCAATAGAGAGCCAAGGAGACACAGGCCCCAGCTAGTCCCACGCCAGCTTCTCCCCGCCCGGACAACAGCCCCGCGCAGTTTCGACCCCGAGACCCTCTACGATGCTCGGGGGTCGCCACAAATGCCACCGCAGGAAGCACCTACCACTATCCGGCCGGAGGGGAACTCCCTGCCGTCTCCTCCCGCCCCACCGCGACGGGGACCTACTCCTCGGAACAGAGGTGAGGAAGCCTCAGGGGTTGGGGAGAAGGGAGGGCGCACTGCGGGGGGGAATCGGACCCAGGAGTCCAGGTATCAGTCAGTCTCCAAAAAACGGGGGGGGGGGTTATCCGCGGTGTTTGGGGGGAAAGAGTGGAACCCAGAAGCCATCTTGGTATGTGAGGAAACCACCGCGATGGCTCCAGAGAGGCTGCTCCCCGCGGGCCCCCGCAGGACTCCCCGCAACCCCGCCCGACCGCGCTCGTCCCCGTGAAACCCCGAGCATCGGGCCGCCGCCGAAGACGGCTCCCGCGGCTTTGTACTCACTCTGCCCTCGAAGTTGTTCTCCTCTACATCACTCATGTCGGCCAGGCGCTCCCCAGAACTAAATAAGAGACAAGTCTCGGCTTGAGAGCCGATGGCCTAATCAACCGCTGACTGGACCGTGGGGAGGAGGAAAGAGTCGGCAACAACGGCCGCTCCACTCCACTCCCACTCGGTCGCAGGCTCCGGCAAAATGGCGCCGGCCCCGCCAGAAACCTTCTGGCCTCCCAGTGCGCGACGTAAGGGGGCGGGCGCTCCTGTGACGTCACTAGCCCCGCCTCCCGCGAGGCTTTGTGGTGGTACCGGCCTACCTGGGAGGCGGGCGGCGGATGGCGTGTGCGGGGCGCCGAGGCGCCTGGGCTCAGAATCCCCAGCAGAGTGACCTTTCTTTCTTTCTTTCTTTTTTAAATGTTTTATTTACTTACTTATTCATGAGAGACAGAGAGAGAGAGAGAGAGGCAGAGACACAGGCAGAGGCAGGGAGCCCGACCTAGGACTCGACCCCGTGTCCCCAGGATCACGTCCTGAGCTGAAGGCGGCGCTAAACCGCTGAGCCACCTGGGCTGCCCCAGAGTGACCTTTCTAACACGTTCTATTGAAGATTTTGAGTCACCAGGTGGGCTTTTATTGACCTTGGCCCCTTTAAATATTTTCCAAAGGGATTCTGATGGAACGGAAAAAACTGGAAGCATATACAGGATAAAATTTAGTATGTTCTTATTTTTGGGGGTATTCTCAATGCTCTATTCCTACCCTTCAACCTTTGCCCCTTGTAAGGCTATCAACATAATACCTGCGCAGGGGGATTTTAATGAAAAGTCACAGTTCTTGCCTCACTCCTGGCTGTCCCCAGTCCTTCCACCCAGAGATAACTCAATCAACTTGTTTTTTTCCTCTTTGAGTCATTTCCTTACAGCCTTGGAGCCAAGATCCCCCCCCCCGCCCCCCCCCCCCCAGACCTATCCACTTGGTTCTCAGTCGGGGTAATAATGTGTGAGGTGATTCTGAGCTTTATCTGTATTTCACAATTTTAAAAATTAGTTTCCTCCTAAAAAATTTCCTCCCATAATACTTGGTGATAAAAGAGTTGACCTAGACTTTGAACCACAGTTTTGTTAGGAAAGTTAAACGAACAGTATTATGGAGATTACTATTCCTGAGCAAGATTTCAGAATGTGGGGCAGCCCGGGTGGCTCAGCGGTTGAGTGCCTGCCTTCAACCCAGGGCGTGATCCTGGAGACCCGGGATCGAGTCCCACATCGGGCTCCCTGCTCAGCAAGGGGTCTGCTTCTCCCCCTGTCCCTCCCCCTGTTCATGCTTGTGCTCTCTCTCTTTAAAATAAATAAAATCTTTAAAGAAAAAAAAGATTTTATTTATTTATTTTTTGGCTTTTAATTAGGCTCCATGCCCGATGTGAGGCTTGAACTCACAACCCCAAGATCAAGAGTCACATGTTCTATTGACTGAACCAGCTGGGCACTTCCCCATTACCTAATTTTAGCAAATAGTTTCTTCCCCATATGTATAGTATGTATGTATGTATGTATGTATTTATTTATTATTATTATTATTATTATTTTGTATAGTATTTATTAATCCGGTTTTTTTTCCTGGAATAATTTAAAGCAAATCCCAGGGGTGCCTGGGTGGTTCAGCTGGTTAAGCATCTGGCTCTTGAATTGGGCCTAGGTCATAATCTCAGGGTTGTGAGATACATACAGCCCCGAATTGGGCTCTGTGTTAGGTGTGGAACCTACTTAGGATTCTCTCTCTCCCTCTCCCTCTGCCCCTCCCCACCTCCCTCTCCCAAACCAACAAAAACCCTAGCAAATCCCAGAGAGGGATATCTGGCTGTCTCAGTCCATAGAGTATGTGATTCTTGACCTCAAGGTTGTAAGTTTGAGCCCCACACTGGGTGTAGAGATTACTTAAAAATAAAATCTTTAAAAACAAAACAAAAAAAATATAGGGGCACCGTGGGGGCCCACTGAATTGGGAACTCTCTTGGTTTTGGTTTAGGACATGATCCTGGAGTTGCAGAATCAAATCCTTCATTGGCTCCAGGCACAACTCAGAGTCTTCTTGGATTTCTCTCTCTCCCTCTCTTTCTGCCTACCCCACCCCTCATCTCCCCTTATAGAACACACAGGTGGACACATGCAAGTGGTTTCTGTCTCTCAAATAAATCTTTAAAAAAATTTTAAAATAAAAATAAATAAAGCAAATCCTAGGTATGTCATTTCATGGTAAAAACTTTTTTCTTTAAATATATCCACCACACCCTTATCACATCTAATAAAATTAATTCCTCAATATCATCAAATGTCTAGTCCTCATTCAAATCTTGCTGTCTCAGAATAGTTTTCTTGAATCAAGATCATGAAGTACTTATTTATGTCTCTTAAAACTCTTTTGTTTATTTAATTTTTTAAAGAGTTTATTTAAGAGAACCGGTGCCTGTGCATGTGCATGGGGGGAGGGGCAGAGGCAGAGCCCAAGGCAGTTGCCTAACCCACTGAGCCACCCAGGCACTGCCAAGTTTTTTTTTTAACAATATATTGCAAGACTGAGGCGCCTGGGTGGCTCAGGGGTTGAGCGTCTACCTTGGCTCAGGGCATGATCCCAGGGTCCTAGGATGGAGTCCTACCTCTTGTTCCCCACGAGGAGCCTGCTTCTCCCTTTGCCTGTGTCTCTGCCTCTCTCTCTCTCTCTGTGTCTCTCATGAATAAATAAAAATAAAATCTTAAAATAAAAACCCAATATATTGCAAGAAACTACTTTTCTTATGTCATGTTAAACTGCTAACAAAAGCACTTTCCACAACTTTACAATAAACATCTCAGAGACAGTATTTTGAAAGATAATTATTTGAATAGACAAGTTCTATTTTTTCTCCTTGTTTTGAAATCATTTCAAGCTCATTTTAAAAAATTATAAAAATAGTTCAAACGATTATCTTCATCCAGCTTCCCCAAGTGTTAATGTCTTATAAAACCTCAGTACAATTGTCAAAACCAGGAAATTGACATAGTATTGACAAATCTGCAGTCTTTATTCAATTTCATCACTAATATCCCCTTTCTGGGCTAGGATATAATCCAGTATTACGCACTGCATTTAATTGTCCTCGCCCTTTCTTCAGAATAGTTCCTTAGTCTTTGTCTTTCATCTTCAGTCTTTGTCTTTTATGACCTCCACACTTTTGTAGAGTACTAGCACTAGCCAGCTTTTTGTAGACCTACTTCAATTTGGGTTTCTCTGATGTGTCTCCTGATTAAATTCAGGTTGTGTGTTTTGGCAAGAGTATCACAAAAGTGGTGTTGTATTCTACTCGATGCATAATATCTACAGGAACCTGATGTCAATGTTTATTACTGGTGAAATTAACCTCAATCACTATTTATCAAGTAGTGTTTGCTGGATTTCTCCAGTGTAAAATTGCTTTCTTTGTCTTTGTAATAAAAGAGTATCTTGTGGGGCAATTCTTTGAGACTATGTAAATATCCTGCTTCTCATAATACCTTCTTGCTTCCAGGAATTATTACCACAGAATTTGCCAAGTGGTGGTTTTCTATAACCATCATTCCTTCTACATTTATTTTTTTATTTTTATTTTTATTTTTTTTTAAGATTCTATTCATTTATTCATGAGACACACACACACACACACAGAGAGAGAGAGAGAGAGAGAGAGGCAGAGACACAGGCAGAGGGAGAAGGCTCCATGCAGGAAGCCTGATGTGGGACTTGATTCCGGGTCTCCAGGATCAGGCCCTGGGCTGAAGGCAGGTGCCAAACTGCTGAGTCACCCAGGCATCCCCTCCTTCTACATTTATTAATTGGTATTCTACTCTAAGGAAAAGCTTTCTCTCTTCTCTTTCTTTCATTCGCTCAATTTATTTATTCAGTTATTTATTTCTATCAGTATGAGCTCATAGATATTTATTTTATTCTATGTGTTATAATCTATTGCTATTATTTTTTTGCTCAAGTTGTCTCAGATTGGGCCATAAAGAATCTCTAAGTAATTCTCTATGAATTAGTTTGAATCTATTTTTTTAAATATTTTATTTTTAAGTAATCTCTACACCCAACGTGAGGCTTGAAGCCACCATCCTGAGATCAAGAGTCACATGTTGTACTGACTGAACCAGCCAAGTGCCTCTGAATCTTTTTATTATTTTATTGCCTTTGGATTTTGAATCATAGTTAGAAAACATTTCTCTACATTGAGGTTAAAGAGGAGTTCATTCATGTTTTCTTCTAATCATTGTATAGTTTTGTATTTTACATTTAGATTCTTGATCCACTTGGAGTTTATTCTTACGTATATTATGGAGTATGGATCTAATTTTACCTTTTACTAAATGGCTACCCATTTGTCAAAGTACTATTTATAAAAAAAAAAAAAAAGTCTTTGCCCCAGTTAAGTAAGATACCACTTTTATCATATACTAAATTTCCTTATGCACTTGAATCTGTTTTTGGGTTTTTTATGGTATTCCCCTGGTCTGTTCATGCTCCAGTACCATATTGTCTTTTTCTTAAAATATTTTATTTATTTACTCATGAGAGAGAAAGGGAGAGAGGCAGAAACATAGGCAGAGGGAGAAGCAGGCTCCCTGTGCAGAGCCTGATGTGGGACTTGATCCCAGGACCCTGAAATCATGCCTTGAGCCGAAGGCAAGCACTCAACCACTAAGCCACCCAGGCATCCCACCTATACTGTTTTAATTGTAAAGGCTTTTTAGTTTTAATATTTGATAGGGCAAATCCTCTTTCTATATATTGGTTTGTTTTTTTTTTTTTTTTAAGATTTATTTGCTGAGGCTCCTGGGTGACTCAGTTGGCTGTCTAACTCTTGATTTCCTTTTTTTTTTTTTTTTTAAGATTTTGTTTATTTATTCATGAGAGACATACACACACACACACACACACACAGAGAGAGAGAGAGAGAGAGAGAGAGAGAGAGAGAGGCAGAGACACAGGCAGAGGGAGAAGCAGGCTCCTCACAGGGAGCCCAGTGCGGGACTCGATCCCAGATCCCGGGATCAGACCCTGAGCCGAAGGCAGACACTCAAACTCTGAGCCACCCAGGCGCCCCTGAATCTTGATTTCAGCTCAGGTCATGATCTCAGGGTCCTGGGATCAAGCCCCTTGATCTATAAGGGCTCTGTGCTCAGTGAAGAGTCAGCTTGTCCTTCTCCCTCTGCTTCTCCTCTCACTTGCATGCTCCCTCTCTCTATTTTAGAGGGAGAGAGGGAGAGAGAGTGCACATAATGCAGGAGTGGGAGGGGGAGGGTGGGAGAGAATCTCAAGCAGGTGCTCTAGCAGAGTGTAGACCTCCATGCAGGGCTTTATCCCATGACCCCAAGATCATGACCAGATCTGAAACCAAGAGTTGGATGCTTAACCAACTGAGCTACTCAAGTCCTTTCTGTATATTGTTAAGTAAGGCTCATTACTTAATAGCCACAATCCACTTAATGGGAAAAATAGTACCATTTCATTATGGACTTCCTAACAAAGGAAAAGAACTATCTTCTTAATTCTCTCCTCATTATCATCATCATCATAACATTTCTATGATCATGATGCCATCTGTACTATTTATACCCCCTATTATGAATCATTTTATATACATTTTCTCATTTAATAAAGCATCAATATCCAGGCAGATCTTGGGAGATGTTGAAAATACGGTAAAGTGTCTTTCCTTTCCCCAAGCTCAACTTCTCACTCCTGACACAGGAGGTGGTTTTGGTTATTTGAGGCTAACTTCCCTGTTCGTCTATGTTAGTGAAAGTTTAGTAGGACCGTTCATGATCAGAGATATTAGAAATAGATGGTATCTCCAGTCTTCTCATTTCAAATGCAGAAATGAAAGCTCAGGGAGAAGTCATTTACACCAATAGATAGTTTAGAAGAAAAATCTAATCCACTGTCTTGATTTTACAGAGGTGGAATTTGAGTGACCCACCCAAGATCATGTAGTAATTAAAACAGCTTTGGGTCCTCACCTTGCATCAGGCACTGTGTTAAGTATCCTACATAGTTTACCTTATTTCCATGACAACCTAATAAAAAGTTAAAAATATTGTTGCCTCTATTGCATGGGTAGGAATACTGAGGCTGAAAGTTGGTAGAGTAGATCGTCCAAGATGAGTCAGACAGCTGGCACAATGCAGAGTTGGGATTTAAAATTGGCCATGGGGCAGCCCTGGTGGCTTAATGGTTTAGTGCAGCCTTCAGCCCAGGGCCTGATCCTGGAGACCTGGGATCAAGTCCCATGTCAGGCTCCCTGTGTGGAGTCTGCTTGTATCTCTGTCTCATGAATAAATAGATAAGATGTTTTTAAAAAAAATAAAAAAAAATTGGCCATGTTTTAGTGTGTCTGGCTGGATCAGTCAGAAGAACATGTGACTCTTGATCTTGTGGTCATGAGTTTGAGCTCCACATTGAGGGTAGAGTTTACTTAAAATCAATAATAAAAAATAAATAAAATTGGGTGGATTTATACTCCTAAATGTTAGGCTCCAGTGCTCCCAGCATGCCTCTAGCACCTCAGATACAGAGTTCAGGTGAGTAGACCCAAGATTTATATTAATCATTCAATCATTAATTAATTAATCATTCAAATCCTACTTGTTTATCAGGAATGGAAGTGTTGAAATTGTACACTCATTCATAAAAGTAAAGTAAAAGCAAATATACAAAAGAGTTTATACAAATGATTTGACAGTGCAGCAAGATGGTCCAAAGAAGTCATTATTTTGCAGTGATAGTTTTTTTTTTTAATTTGAGTGTTTGCTTTAAACATGCATACAAAAAAGACTGTTATGCATAAGTGTTTTAATGAAATTGAAATATCCTGATATTGTGTGACTTTCAATATACATCTCTTAAAAAATGACTTTTCTTATATAACTGGGGCACCTGGGTGGCTCAGTGGTTGAATGTCTGCCTTTGGCTCAGGTCTAATCCTTGGGCTCTGGGATTGAGTCCCGAATTGCGCTCCCTGCATAGAGCCTGCTTCTCCCTCTGCCTATGTCTCTGCCTCTCTCTCTCTCTGTGTCTCTTATGAATAAATTGAAATCTTAAAAAAAATAACTGCAACAACCTACAATACCATTATCACACCAAAAATTTTACAATAATTCTCTGGTACTATCTAATACTCAGTCCATATTCAGATTTCCACTACTGTCCCTAAACTTTCAAATTTTTTTGTTGAAATCTGAATCTAATCAAGCATCATGATTGCTTTTGCTGGTTTTGCCTCTTAAATCTTTTTTTTTTTTAAGATTTTATTTATTTATTCATAAGAGACACACAGAGAGAGGCAGAGACATAGGCAGTGGGAGAAGCAGGCTCCATGCAGGGAGCCCGATATGGGACTTGATCCCGGGTCTCCAGGATCACGCCATGGGCTGAAGGCAGGTGCTAAACCGCTGAGCCACCTAGGCTGCCCTTAAATCCCTTTTAATCTAGAAAATTCCTAGTTTTCTCTTTCCCTTCTGCCTTCTCCCCTTTCTTTTTTAAAGACTTATTTATTTGAGAGAGCATGTACTCACAAGTGAGCAAGCACAGGGGAAGAGCAGAGGGAGAGGGAGAGAAAGAATCCCAAGCAGAGGAACACCAGGGTGGCTCAGCGGCCTTCCGCCCAGGGTGTGATCCTGCAGTCCCGGGATTGAGTCCCACATTAGGCTCCCTGAATGGAGTCTGCTTCTCCCTCTGCCTGTGTCTCTGCCTCTCTCTCTGTGTCTCTCATGAATAAATAAATACAATCTTTAAAAAAAAAAAAAAAGAATCCCAAGAAGACTCTATCTTAAGCTTGGAGCTCTACACAGGGCTTGATCTCACGACCATGAGATCATAACCAGAGCCAAAATCAATAGTTGATTGTTTAACCAACTAAACCACCCAGCACCCCTCTCCCCTGTTTCTTCTTTTTTTTCTTCTTCTTTCCCCTTTTCTTTCATTCTTTCTTTCCCTTTCTTCTTTATTTTTAAGTGACATTTGCTTGTTGGAGAGACCTGGCAACAGAGGTGTATTATGTCCCTCTTCCTAGATATTTGATTATTTCCTCATAATGTCATTTCACTTGCTCCTCTATTCTCTATGTTTCCTATATTTTAAGGGCTTGTTAGATTCAAGTTAAATATTTTTGGCAAGAATACTTCATGGGTGATGCTGTACAGTATATATCAGAAGCTACATGATGTCAGGTGATCATACTGGCAGTGATGCCAAGACAAATCACTGGGTCAAGGTTGCAATAGACAGGTCCCTTCCCTGCTAAGCTACATTCTACCAACAAGCAATCAGGGAATGGTATTTCCACACCATGTGAATATGCAATTTCCTACCAACTCTTCATTTAGTATGTCATTACCTATTGAAAATCTCTGTTGGAATCAATCATTCTATTCAAAATGGTGATTTACCACCTCTGTCTTATCTCTATATTCACCAACTGGCAATGTTCTGTCAAAACAATAGATATTTTGGAAGACCTTTCTTAATCACCCAAAAATTGATGACTCTGAAATATGGTTCCTATTAGAAAGGATAAATGTTTAATTCTTTCCCTTTAATGTCAATTTCAAAGTAAGGTGTTGGTATGATAGTTACCTCTAAAGGTGGCATAGAAGTTTTTCTTTTTTTTTTTTTTTTTAGAAGTTTTTCAATGATAGATCTGAAAGGGATTCCCACTTACAGTGTTTTTCCACTTACATACATCATATCACCTAGAGCACTCATAGCAGGTGACTGCCACATTCACCTATAATCTGTAACTTTAATACTTAAAAGTAAAAGAGAGATCAATATCAAATAAAAAATAGATAAATTAGACTTCATCAAAATTTAAAACTTTTGTGTGTCAAAGGACACTATCAACAAAGTGAAAAAACATGTAATAGAAAGTATTTGCAGATTACATCTTTGATAAGAGTCTAATTATCTACAATATATAAAGAACTCTTACATTTCAACAACAGAAAAACCCAAACAACTCTATTTGAAAATGGGCAAAGGAGGCATGCCTGGGTGGCTCAGCAGTTGAGCATCTGCCTTTGGCTCAGGGCGTGATCCTGGTATCAAGTCCCACATCAGGCTCCCTACATGGAGGCTGCTTCTCCCTTGGTCTCTGCCTTTCTCTCTCTCTGTGTGTCTCTCATGAATAAATGAATAAAATCTTAAAAAAAGAAAATGGGCAAGGACTTGAATATATCTTTCTCCAAAGTAAATATACAAATAACCAATATGCACATGAAGAGAGGTCTAACATCATGAGTCATTAGGGAAATGCAAATCAGAACCACAATGAGATTCCACTTCACACCTACTGGAATGGCTATGATGATAATTTTAAAAAACTGGACAATAATAATCGTTGATGACTGTGGAAAAATAGGACATTGAAACTCTTATACATTGCCGATGGTAATATAAAATAGTCAGCTGATGTGAAAAACAGTTTGGCAATTCAAAAAGTTAAACACAGAGTTGCTATATGATTCAGCAATTCCACTTCTAGGTGTACACCCAAGAGAACTGAAAACATGTTTGTATAAAAACTTGTACACATACGTTTATGGCAGCACTGTTCCTAATAGTTAAAAGGTGGAGACAACCTAAATGTCCATCAGCTGATAAGAAAACAAAATATGGTATATCCCTACAATAGAATATTATTTAGCCACACAAAAAAAGAAATATTGGGGGCATCTGGGTGGTTCAGTTGGTTAAGTGCACAACTCTTGATCTCAGCTCAGGTCTTTATCTCAGGGTCATGAGTTTAAACCCTGTGTTGGGCTCCACACTGGGTGTGGAGCCTACCTAAGAAAAAAAGAAAGAAAGAAAAGAAATACTGATAGATGCTAAAATATGGATGAAACTTAAAAACATGGTAAATGAAAGAAGCCAGACACAAATGGCCACATATTGTATGATTCTATTCATGTGAAATGTCATGTGTAGGCAAATCAATAGAAATAGAAAGTAGATAAGTAATCATTCAGGAGATGAGGAGGGGAGGAATAGGGACTAACTGCTAATAGGTACGGGGTTTCTTTTGGGGGTGATGGAAATGGTCTGAAATTAGATAGTGGAAATGGTTGTTGCACAACATACTGAGTATACAAAAACCCATTGAAGTGTACACTTTAAAATAGTGAATTTTGGGACTCCTGAGTGGTTCAATCAATTAAGCATCTGCCTTCAACTCAGGTCATGATCCTGCCAGGGTCATGCTCCCAGCTAAGTGGGGAGCCTGCTTCTCCCTCTTCGTCTGCTGCTCCCTCTGCTTGTGCTTGCTTTCTCTCTCTCTCTGTAGTCAAGTGGATGGGTAAAATCTTTTTAAAAAATAGGGAATTTTATATTTTATATCTCAAATTTAAGCATGCTATAAGTAAAAATGGAAAAATCAACAAAGAGAAAAAAGGCATCTAAATAATTTACCTGGGGGCACCTGTGTGGCTCAGTCAGTTAAGTGTCTGCCTTTAATTTAGGTCATGATCGGAGTTCTGGAATAGAGCCCCACATTGAATCAGGCTCCCTGATTAGCAGGGAGTCTGCTTCTCCCTTCCTCCTTTGCCCCCCTCCACCTGCCTCATCTCTCTTTCTCTCACTCTCTCTCAAAAAAATAAATTAATAAATAAATTTATTTATTTTATTTATTATAATAAATTATTTTATTTATTATAAATAAAAATAAATTAAAAATAAATAAAATCTTTAAAAACAAACAAACAAATAATCTACCTAGAATATAAAACCATTATATTGACTCTTGCTTTATTTTTTAATTTTTTAAAAAAGATTTTATTTATTTATTCATGAGAGAGATATATAGAGAGAGGCAGAGACACAGGCAGAGGGAGAAGCAGGCTCCCTGCAGGGAGCCTAATGCAGGACTCCATCCCAGGACCCCTGGATCATGCCCTGAGACAGAAGTAGATGCTCAACCACTGAGCCACCCAGGCGTCCCAACTCTTACTTGCTTTAATTCCAAAATGATGCCAAACAAAATTGCCCCAATGAAGCAATGTGAATCCATGATGGTGATGATTTTTTTTTCCTTTCCAATTTATTGCAGCAGTAAAAAAGAGTCAGATGTTATGTTCAAGTAATAGAAGGACCCTATAGAAAAATTATGGTGCAAAAAATTTTTTTAAAAAGAAAAATTATGATGCTGTATGATGCATTAAATATAATTAATTATACAAACTGATAATGCAGTTATATATATATTAGTGACATGCAATGTTATATTAGGTTCAGGGAAAGTATAAGAAGTTTTATGTAATGTAACAATATCATTTATAGTTGAATATGATGTTTTGCATTTGTCTAAGAATATTAACATATAACATATTAAAAAGATCTATTTAGGATCCATATTAGCTTGTATACACACAGAGTATCTGAAAGGATATAAACAGAACTGGTATTACTCCCTTCACCTAAGCCTTTCAGTTCTCCTCCCTGCAGATAAGGAATATTTTTTACTACAAACTTTTCAGTACTTTCTGAATTTTGAATCACGTAACTATCTTGATTACTCAAAAAATATCTTAAATCACCGACATTACTTATACAAGATCATTGATTAAACTTAAGTCCAATTTATGGATTCTTTTCCAGCTTTCAGAACTTCCCGTGATTACATTCTTTTTTTTTTTTTTTCCGTGATTACATTCTTAAATATGTCAACCTCGTTGTACCATGGAATTTTGTTACTGTCAATCGGACCTGCACTGATAGCCAAGTCTGTTAGCTTTTTGTCCCTGTCACATGGGAGCATCAGTCCAACCTTCATAGGGTGATGATAATATCAGGGAGAACAACTTCAGAAGCAGAGAGACACCTTTGCAGAAAACAGAGAATATTCATTGCATCTATAAACACCTCAATAGGACTGACCTTGATCTGTTTGTTGTTATAGTGATATAATTTGGGTGGTGTACAGAAGAACTTTCAGCTTAAATTTATCTCCACCTTTTCCACCATGCCTTCTAGGGCTCATGGTTAGTCATCTGCAAAACCCTCTATGTTCTAAATCTCTGAGTATTTCCTTTATCTTCTTGTGCTAGCCCATTGGTTGTCAATGGGAGTAATTTGCCCTGCTCCTAAGAGGGCATTTTGCAAGCTTTGGAATATTTTTGATTGTCACAATTGAAGATGGTGCTACCAGCAATTATTGGACAGGAGCCAGGGATGCTGCTAAAGATCTTACAATGCCCAGGGCAGTCCCCACTTTAAAGAATTCTTGGGCTTGGAGCACCTGGATGGCACAGTCAGTTGTGTCTGCCTTGGCTCTGGTCATGATCCTGGGGTCCTGGGATAGAGCCCCACATCAGGCTCCCTGCTCAGTGGGGAGACGGCTTCTCCTTCTGCCCCTCCCTCCACTCATGCTCTCTCTCTCTCAAATAATAAATAAAATCTTAAACAAACAAAAAAACCAAAAAAAAAAAAGAAGAAAGAAAGAAGAAAGAAAGAAAGAAAGAAAGAAAGAAAGAAAGAAAGAAAGAAAGAAAGAAAGAAAGAAAGAAAGAATTCTCAGGCCTCAAACCTCAGTAGTGCTAGGTTGAGAAACACTGATTCTGCCCTGAAGGAACTGCTTTTTCTGGAGCCTTCTCAAATTGTGTCAGTGTTGTCTTGTATGGGAACTTGGAGATGGGGCAGGCTTCTTTCCTCCTTATCACTGCTTCAAAACTATTCTCCCTCCCTGAATTATTTTCTAGAAAAGTTTAGTTTTGAATTCCAGATCAGACCTTATCACTCACTGCCTCTCCCTACTGCATTTGCCTACTTAGCTCCGTTTCTGTCCTTCTCTTCAACACTACACCAGTCTTAAATCTGGGTGCTCTCCCTCTCCATGTAGATGCACTTTCCAACATCCTGGTCCCTTCCTGCAAGGCTCTTGCTCTCCCCCTCCTAGTCACTCACTCACTTATTATGGAGATTGGCCTTGACTCCAATTGCAACCCCTCCATCATCTCAATTCAAGCAGTGCATCTGATTGATTGATGGATTTGGATGAGAACACTTAAGTTCTCTCAGCAAATTTCAGTTATACAATATAGTGTTATCAATGATAGTTACCATGTTCTACATTAGATCCTTAGATCTTACTCATAACTGAAAGTTTGTACCCTTTAACTAACCTCTCCCTTTTTTCCCCATCCCTCAGCTCTGGCAACCACTATTCTACTCTGTTTCTCTAAGTTCACCTTTTTTTTTTTTTTAAAGTTTCCATAAATATGATACTGTGTAATACGTCTTTCTTTGGCTTATTTCACTTAGCATGATACCTTTGAATTTCACCCATGTTGTCACAAATGGCAAGTTTCCTTCTTTCTCAAGGCTGCATAATATTCTATTATGTATTTATATATATATCACATTTTCTTTATCCATTCATATGTCAATGGAGACTTAGGTTGTTTCCATATCTTGACTATTGTGAATAGTGCTGCAGTGGACGTGAGATATATACCAAGAAGTGGGATTGTTGGATCATACAGTAGTTCTAATTTTAATTTTTTGAGGAACCTTCCTACTGTTTTCCGTAGTGGCTATACCAGTTTATATTCCCACCAACAGTGTACAAGTGTTTCCATTTTTCCTCATCCTTGCCAGCATATGTTATTTTTGACCTTTTTTGGTAATAGACATCCTAACACATATGAGGTAATATCTCATTGTGGTTTTGATTTGCATAAGCTATGCATCCTTTATGATTAGTAATGTTGAGCATCTTTTCATGTACCTGTTGGCCATTTGTATTTCTTTTCAGAAAAATGTCTATTCAGGTCCTTTGCCCCTTTTAAAATTGGGTTATTTGGTTTTTTTTTTTCATGAAATCCTTGTATATTTTAGACATTAACTTCTTATCTATCTGGTAAGAGATAATTGCAACATGGTTTGCAATTTTTCTTCCATTCCATAGGGTGTCTTTTCGTCTGGTTGATGGTTTCCTTTACTGTGCAGAACTTTGTTATGATTTTGTTAAATCAACATTTGTTAAGTAGAGCCCTGTGGTGCATATGGCTCAATAAAAGACCACAAGAGAAATTGAGATATAGAAGCTTATAATAACTCACAGTCCTGGTGAGATATGTACCATGATGCTTCACAAAGCCACATGGGGAGGTCAAGGCAGGGTATAGGCCGAGAGAATTACAGGACCTGGAGCACATGCCCTTATTAGGGTCTGAGGATGGAGTGCTTCCTGGGCTGAGGCTGGATTTAAACAAAAAACAGTGGAGTTTTGGTAATCTCTATGGGAGGGGGGTGGTCTCATCTAAGGTGTGCACAAGGGGTAGGCCCTGGGAGATTGGAGAAACTTTATCACAAAGGCTATTGGAAGAGTCACATTGGGAATTTACATTTACTTGTGCTCCTGAGAGACAGGATATGTTTGTCATCTGGGAGATCTACCTGCATGATGGGCTGGCATCAGTTTATTTTATTTTATTTTACTTTATTTTTTTATTTTTTAGCATCAGTTTAAAGTCCCCACAGGTCAGTTAGCCAAACAAAATGGATGCCAAGGCCGCAATGCTGTGGAGTAGCTTAGCTAAACTCTCAGCAATCCATCTTGTGATGCTTCAACATCAGGAATAACAATCACTTGTGTGGCAGAT
Organism: Canis lupus baileyi; assembly: GCF_048164855.1. Lineage (NCBI taxonomy): Eukaryota > Metazoa > Chordata > Mammalia > Carnivora > Canidae > Canis > Canis lupus. The sequence continues at coordinate 23,861,808 of NC_132855.1, read as the reverse complement.
ATGTTCAAAGAATAGCTACTGTTTTCTGAAGCCATCGTAAAGCATATTTAACCAAGGCAATAATGATGAAGCCTATGATTAATTAACATGCTACTGTTTGAAATCCAGTTCTTATTTATCCTCCCAGGTCGATGGTGAAAGCCATGAGAACAAACCAGGGAACTTGAGGAGTGTGGGAATTTGTTGAAATATTTTGGATATATGATGAGTGATATGTAAATCTTGACACATCTTCTAGAGGTTGGTCTGTACCTGTCCTGAGTTGTTAATGTACATGCAGCAAGAAGTTCCCTGTAAAGAACAGATTCCACACCATTCAGCCAATAGGAAATCTAATGCCAGTTGATTATTCATCACCATTTTGTAGTAGTGAGCATTATTGCTGCGTCAGACTCAGTATGCAGACTCAGCGTCTGCATGTGGTTAGTTAGGGTAGCTGATAATTGTTGAGTGGTTTTTAATATTTTATCTTAATTTGGTTAGGGTGGAAGTATTGTTCCTATGTCTGTCAAACAGTGGTAATAGCCAGTCCCAGCAGGATAGGGATAAGAATGGCTTTCTTGGTACACTAGCAGGACATCTCTAGTGGAGAGGTGCCAGTAGTATAAAAGGTAGCTGGAATATTAGAGGTAACAATATTACAGTAATAAGGGTCATCTCTGTAGACTGCTTGTAGCCTTGGCAGAGCCAAGTGAACTTGCTCCTGGCCTCTTGAATTGGGTACACAGTAGAATTTGAGTTTGAATGGGACATTATTTATTATTAAGGGGCTCTGAGTATATAGGGTGAGGTCCAACATTTTCTGTTTCAATGTAGTTGGTAGCCTTTATAAAGTACCACTGTAGGGAGTTAATTATTTTGATGCTTATCCACATGCCCTGTTTGGGGTCTAGATTAGGGGTTTTATTTAGCCTTAATGAGGTTCATGGTGTTTGAGAGGGTGGGGATTAGGACAAGGGCCTGATCACTAGGAAGAACAGTGGTATAGATAGTGAAATGGGGCTGTAGGTCTGACCCTGAATGGTAACAGATCTAATATAATTTTTAGAAAAGATTTTATGTATTTATTTATTTTGGAGAGAGTGTGTGTGCACATGCATGCATGCAAGATGGGTGGAGGAGGGAGTGAAGGCCACGGAAGAGGGAGAGGAAGAGGGAAAGAATCCCAAGTGAACTCTGTGCTGAGCACAGAGCTCAATACAGGGTTCGATCTCAACCTCGAGGTCATAACCTGAGTCGAAACCAAGAATCAGACACTCAACCAGCTGAGCCATCTGGGGACCCCCAGATCCAATATCATTTTACTTGTAAGGCCTGGGTTGCTGTGTTGGAAGTTTCTATGAATGTAATCATGTCAGATCTGGCTCACTTGTTGTGGTGTGGGGCAAGGTTGTTGCGTACAACAGGGAAGAGCTTTTGGATAAGATGAGTAGAGGAGTGTAGGTAGCAAATTCAGGTGTTGAGAAGATGTTGGTGATTGTGGTGGGAATAATGAGAGTAGTAGGGTTTGTCATAGAGGCAGAGGGTAGAAAATAAAAGCTGTAATCTAGTACATTGAGCAGTGAACACAGCAGCAGGAGGTCCCTAACCATGGAATCTAAGCAAGTCATGTTAGAGATGTTGTAACCAAGTGTTTTTGGCTAGTGCTGTTTAGAATGTTTGGCCTGATGTGAAGTGATGTCCGGTGTTGCCAGGGGCACTTACAGTTTTGCAAGCATTTTGATAGATGCAAAATTCATGAGGCAAGTAGTTAGCTATTTCAGAAAAGTAGAACTCTGGGATTCTCGATGTTAATCAACTGGAGGTATTTTTGCAACTTGGTCTTGAGGCTAATAGTCATCACAGTCACTTCTTTCTTGGTATGGAGGCAATCTGGGAGGGGAATGTCCCCATGTCCAGCAAGGCTGGAATGCTTTGTCTTCCTCATCTGTCTCTTGGGTTGTGGCATTGTCATCTGAAGTACAGTCGTCTCCAGCAGTGAGCTCTCACTCAGTCTGGGGCCATGTCATCTGAGATATTTGTGTGCTTGGGATGGCAGAGACCAGCCCGGGGAAGGATGGCCTTCCCAGGTGAGATCCATGAAGGGTATGAGTGGCTGGCTGGTGTTAAATTCCAAGTGTATATAATAAGAAAAGGACTCTTGGGACGCCTGGGTGGCTCAGTGGTTGAGCATCTGCTTTTGGCTCAGGGCATGATCCCGGGGTCTGGGGATCGAGTCCCACATCGGGCTCCCTGCATGGAGCCTTCTTCTCCCTCTCCCTATGCCTCTGCCTCTCTATCTGTGTTTCTCATGAATAAACAAACAAATAAATAAATATTTTTTTTAAAAAAGGACTCTTATTTTGGGGCACCTGGATGGCTCAGTCAGAAGAGCATGTGACTCTTGATCTTGGGGTTGTAAGTTTAAGCCCCATGTTGGGCGTAGAGGTTACTTAATAATTAAAATTTTAGGGGCAGCTGGTGGCTCAGTCGGTTAAACATCTGCCTTTGGCTCAGGTCATGATCCCTGGGTCCTGGAATTGAGCCCCTCCCTGCTTAGTGAGGAGCCTGCTTCTCCCTCTCTTGCACTCTCTCTAATAAATAAACAAAATCTGTAAAAAAAAAAACTTTAGGGGTACCTGGCTGGTTCAGTCAGTAGAATATGCAGCTCTTGATCTCTGGGTACTGAGTTCAAGGCCCACGTTGAGTGTAGAAATCACTTAAATAAATAAACTTTAGGGCGGCCCCAGTGGCTCAGTGGTTTAGCGCTGCCTTCAGCCCAGAGCGTGATCCTGGAGACCAGGGATCAAGTCCCACATCGGGCTCCCTGCATGGAACCTGCTTCTCCCTCTGCCTGTGTCTGTGCCTCTCTCTGTGTGTCTCTCATGAATAAATAAATAAAATCTTTAAAAAAAATAAATAGATAAACTTTAAACATTTAAAAAATAATTCCTAGTGTATATGCTAGAGGCTTGACTCAGGATGGAACTACAAGTATGCACTCTGCTATTAGGTGAGAAGATCTGAGGGAACTCCATCAGGTCATTAAGGATGTACCTGCAAGGAGCATGCAATGTCCATGACCAAGATTTGTGGAGACTCCATCCACAATGTATATAGATAATGGGCATATTAATACATTAATTGTAGGGAGATTTTGTGGATAGCAGTTTTACAATCTAGAGACTAGCCCATTACAACTATTGGAAATTCATCAGGGCACAAATCTGCCATCCAGATGAGTCTAATTTGGCTACATTCTGCCTGGGAAATAATTTGAGACATAGGATAAGGAGGGAGTAACCATTTAAGTATCACTTTCATTGGCACCATTTAGTGTAGATGGAGGTGAGCTTTGGGTCAGGATCAGGGCTCCACAACATGCTGGCTAAAGCCTTTCTAACAGGGCCCACACAGTCATTCTGTGGTGCAGTCGTACACTTGGCTGATAATGTTCCAGCACATCTGAAACAGGGTTAGGTCCTGGGGTCTACTAGCAACCCTCTTATCAAGGCTGTGCATAATACCAGTAACAGCCACAACAGAGAACATTTGCATTTGACTAGCTTGTTGGGCTTTCTTCCATTGAACAATCTGAATACTGACCAAAAGAGGAGTGTACTTGCTTTGGAACAAGAGACCATTAACCTCTTTCTCTAAGGTGGGATAGGGGCCTTGTCTCAGTCTATTGATAAGGGTTATAGATCCCAGCATTTCTGTTTGGATTTCATTTCCTAATGTGACTGGCATCCACCAGGCAGAAGGCCTCTTTTCCTTTCTCTGAGATCTACACTGTTCTGCTAGTGGGTCCTAGAGCTATAACTTCAATCTTCTATAAAATTTTTTTTAAAGATTTCATTTATTTATTCATAAGAGGCAGAGAGAGAGAGAGAGAGAGAGAGAGAGGCAGAGACATAGGCAGAGGGAAAAGCAAGCTCCATGCAGGGAGCCTGATGTAGGACTTGATCCCAGGACCCCAGGACACACCCTGAGCCGAAGGCAGACACTCAACCGCTGAGCCACCCAGGCATCCCTGTTTGTTTATTTTTAGAGTAGGCTCCATGCCCAACATGGGGCTTGAACTTGCAATCTTGGGATTGAGAGTTGCACGCTCTACTGACTGAGCCAACCAGACTGGGCCAATGATATTTATATAATCGCGATTGCTAAGCAATTTGGTAGAGGTTTGTCTCCTTGGGCTCTATATATTATAAGAGCGTGAGTTTGCACCATCTGCCCTTGGTCAGGTTGCTAGCATATGTAAGATGATGAGATGGTGGAAAAGTCAACACAGTAAAGGGAGCATTCTCCTGGTGAGCAGATGAGTGATGTCCTCTCTGAAATGAAAGGGGTAGAGGTTCCCTGGAAATGCTATCAGGGGAGTCCTTGGAGGAGACTGATGATTGATGTGGGAAATTTGGAGACATGAGGTCTGAGAATTAAGCAGTTTAAGAGCCTGGAATAAAATTACTATCCAATTGGGGACCCCTTACTGTTTAAAAAGCTTAGAAAGCAAGTCTTTGAGCAGGTCACTGTGCCTGTCTCTCTATAAGTCTAGCCTCTTGGGACCAGTAAGCTAGGTTGAAATTCCACAAGATTCTATGTTCTAAAGCCTGTGACCAAACAACTTGGGAGGAGAAATGGGTTCCTTGATCTAAATCTATGATGTCTGGTGAGCTGAAGGAGATGAGCGTATATCTGGTTAAGAAAGAGTGATATGCTGAAAAGTGGTTAGCAGCAGTCTAGTGAAGGTATCAATTATGGTTGTTATGTACTTACCAACTTCAGCAGAGGGTGGCAGCAGCTTGAAAAAAATCAATTTGCTGTTGTGAATAAGGTCTGTTACCCTAGGAAGTACATGTTTTCCAGAATCTTGTAGAGTTTTCTTTAGGACCAAAGAGGGGCGGTTATTTACCATCACTTTAGCTAGAACCAGGGTGAGGGGGACGCAATGACAGTAGGCCTAATAAGGGAGTGCCATCACTTCCCCTATGGCCTGAGAGGATATGGCCCATCCTGCTAGTGGATATGACATCTCTGGAGGAATAGTTGTGTCTGGAACTGTGTTCAATATTTTGGGAAGTGGCCCACACAGAGCCTTGGAACAGGTGTGTAATTTGGATAAGGCAGCTACAATGTTATTATAATGTATTTCTGGTGTTTGCTGGCATGTGTACAGAGACATGATCAAGCATGATTGGCATATGTGAGTTGGCTCTCTTTCCAAGTAGAGATAACTCAGATAGGCTTTCCCTGAATCATGAAATTATTCCTTTGTTACTGTCCAGACCAGACTGTGGGCCTATTGGCTACTGTTCAGGAGTCAGTAAAAATGTGTGCCCTTGGGAGTCTCATTTTCATGGCCCATTGTAAAGTCAGGCACACGGTCACTAGCTCTGCCAGTTGGGTTGAGCCAGGAGAGCTCCCCTGGACTAGGGATATGCAGCTTAGCTTGATGATATGCTCCAGCCTCCAAGCAGGTTGCATAGCATAGCATAGCAGGTCCATCCAAACTATTAGAGGGGCCCGCAGTGAAGGTGCTTCTCGCTGCACCTCAATATCAGTGGACAAGGGGCCAAGCATGGGGGAAGCCACATCCTTCTGTATTTTGGAAGAACCCTTGATATCAGGGTTAGTCCTTTCCTAAAGGTATGAGTTCCCATTTAACAGTGTGGCCTCAGTGGCCCTGCTGAGTCTCTTTTACATTGAAACCCTAAACCAAGGTAAGATGGGAACTTGGTGTGTGAAGCTGGAAGCCTGTTAATATCTTTTTCTCTAAAAGGGTCCAGTAAGCTACCAACTTGTGGTGCTTAAGTGTCATATACGACTGCTATTTGGGGCAGATGTTTGGTCCAGAACCCCATGGACAGCCAGGTAGAGCTATGCTTCATCCAGAGACTCCATGGTAATGAAACATCACCAGTGATTCAATTCAGAAGTCTGAACCTCAAGGGACTAAAGCAGGGCCTGATGCATATCTTGTTGGGCCAGCCATGATGCAGTTTATTGAGGTACTCCTCAATAGGAAAAAGCTGATTTAGTGGCACCTGGGTAGCTCAGGTGGTTAAGTGTTTGACTTCAGCTCAAGTCATGATCTCAGGGTCCTGGGATCAAGCCCCATATTGGGCTTTGTGTTAGTGGAGAGTCTGGCTATCCCTTTCCTGCCCCCCTGTGTCTCCCCATAGTCTCTTCCCCCTGCCCCTCCTGTGCTGCTCATGTACTTTCTCTCTCTCTCAAATAAATAAATAAATAAATAAATAAATAAATAAATAAATAAAATCTTTAAGAAAAGAAAAAAGAAGAAAAGAAAGCTGATTTTCATGTAATGGCATAAATAGGCCTAAGTAATATGGTTAAGTGTGGAACATGTAGTCCAAAGATGAAAAGACATCATATGTGCTGTGCCTGCCATAGTGTAGTGGGAGGCTTAATGGTGAGGAGTTGATATTTTATATTTTATAGCAAGAGGAATTTTGTAGCTCTCACCTGACCAACCATGTCAAGAAACTGAATAGAAGTGGCCAGTCCTTGGATCTTATGTGGAGCAAGGGTCCATCCTCTTTGCTGTGGATGTTGGCTTACTAGGTGTAAGTCTTCCTGATGACATCCTCAGAGGACCTCCACAGTAGAATGTCATCTATATGATGTTGAAGGCAGCAGTGGATTAGTTTGAGTGAATTTAGATCTTGTTTGCATAGGGTATGTGTGATGGCAGGGCTATTTAGTTAATTCCTGGGAAGCTCAGTAAAGGTATACCGGGTACCCTCAAAACTGAAAGAAAATTGAAGTGTGGGTCTTCTGTTATTAGGACCAGGTAAAACATGTCTGACTAAATCTTGGACAGCAAAGTAGGGGCCCTGGGTTCTTTGGATGTCATCTATCATCTTTATAATATTGGGAATGGGAGCTATAGTGGCTGGAATCTGTGCTTTTATTTTATTTTTTAAAAGGTTTTATTTATTTATTTGAGAGAGAGTCTCTTTTGTCTAATGTAAGTATAGCTACTGCTGCTTTCTTTTAGTTTTCATTTGCATGGAATATATTTTTCCATCCTGTTGATTTTGGTCTATGTGTGCCCTTTAAGTTGAAGCGTGTCTCTTGTAGATAGTATGTAGTTGAGTTTTGTTTTTTTTATTCATTCAGCCATTCTATGTCTTTTGATTGGAGAATTTATTCCATTTACATTTAAAGTAATCATGGATAATATGCACTTGCAAACTGCACTATTGCCATTTTGTTAATTGTTTTCCAGATGCTTTATAGTCTCCTTGTTCCTTTCTTCCTCTCTCATTCTCTTCCTTTGTGATTTGATGATTTTTTTTCTATTAAAATTTTCAGTTCAGTCATTGCATTCTTCAGCTTTGTGATTTCCTTTTGGTATCTTTTTTTAAAAAAAAAATTTTTTTTTAAGGGGCGCCTGGGTGACTTAAAAATCCACTTTTGGTTAAGCAACTGCCTTCAGCTCAGATCATGATCCCAGAGTCCTGAGATTTAGCCCTATATCAGGCTCCCTGCTCAGTGGGGAGTCTGCTTCTCCCTCTGCCCCTTACCTCACTTGTGCTCTCTCTCTGGCTCTCTCTCTCTCTCTCAAATAAATAATAAAATATTTTAAAATTGTATTAATTTGAGAGAGAGAGAGCGTGGGGAGAGGAGCAGAGAAGGGTGGAGAGGAATAAGCAGACTCCACTTTGAGTGTGGTATCTAACACAGGGCTTGATCTTATGACTCCAAGACCACAACCCTAGCCAAAACCAAGAGTTAGACACTTAACTCACTGAGCCACTCAGGTGCCCTTATTTGGTACTTTTTAATATTTTCTATCTCTTTATTGAAATTCTTTGTTGGTTTATGCATTGTTCTGACCTATGACTGTTGTTTTTTAAAAAGACTTATTTATTTATTTATCAGAGAGAGAGAATGGTGGGGGTTGGGGCAGAGGGAGAGAGAATCCTAAGCAGGCTCCACACCAAGTGCAGAGCCCAACTCAGGCCTTGATTTCATGACCCTGAGATCATGACCTGAGCTGAAATCAGGAGTCAGATGCTTAACTGGCTGAGCCACCCAGGCACCCTACTATGACTGTTACTTTGAACTCTCTGTTGGGTTCTCTCACTTGTCTCCATTTCATTACAATTTATTTCTAGGGATTTATTTTTTTAAAAGATTTTATTTATTTATTCATGAGAGACCCACACACACACAGAGGCACAGACACAGGCAGAGGGAGAAGCAGGCTCCATTCCATGCAGGGGGCCTGATGTGGGACTTGATCCCGGGTCTCCAGGACCACACCCTGGGCTGAAGGCAGCAGTAAACCATTGTGCCACCTGGGCTGCCCGGGATTTATCTTTTTTTTTTTTTAATATTTTATTTATTTATTCATGAGAGACACACACACAGAGAGAGAGACATAGGCAGAGGGAGAAGCAGGCTCCCTGTGGGGAGTCTGATATAGGATTCGATCCCAGGACCCTGGGATCATGACCTGAGCCAAAGGAAGATGCTCAACCGCTGAGCCACCTTGGCATCCCTATCTTTTTCTTTTGTTTGGAACATATTTCCCTCTTCATTTTCCTTGACTCTCTGTGTTGGTTTCTGTACATTATATGAGATAGCCGCATCTCCCATCTGAGAGGCATGACTTGTGCAGGAGATAAACCTTGCCAATCAGCCTGACCTGAGCTCCTAGTTGCCTCTCAAAACTGTGATGATCCAAACTACCATTTTTCTTCTTAATGGCTCCCAGTAACTTAAGGTGTGCCAAGACCTGACAGTGTCCCAAAAGGAAGGATCACAGTTAGCACCTAGATGCAGGCTTATTAGAAGCTGGACTCTCAGGCAGTAGCTATGAATGTTGGGAGTTAAACCTCTTTTGGAGAGAAACTGGGAGAAAAAACTGGCATTTTTATCTGTTCCCTCTATGCTGAGCCCAGATGTAGGGCTCAGGGGTGGGGGCAGGGAAAGTTCACCAATGCCTATTTAAAAACTACTTCTTTGTTTGCTGTGAATACAAGCCCCCTTGACTATCAAAGCAAGGTGATTGGGGGGCCCATCCCTTAGGTAGAAGCTTTACAAGTTGGGACACTAGATATGTGATCCAAAACCTTTGATCCTCAGAGAGAAGCTGGTTCTCCTGAGTGAGGACTGATCTTAATGAAATGGAGTTGGGGATTCTCTCTTGATTGTGTGGTACTGTACCAGAGGTGAAGTTTATGGGAAGAGTGTATCTCATTTGCCTGATGTGTAAAAATCACTCAGCTAATTTCTCGATTTCCCTCAGAGGGAATTGCTCCACATATAGCTATATATCTGATGCAACCATGGGAAAAAGAAAGTTCAGGAGCCTCTTATGTCACCATCTTGGTCCCTCCCTCCTCTTTCCTTTTTCTTTATTTTCAAAACTTATCCCTCTTCAACTCATTTGCTTCCTTTATCACTAGGAAAACAAGATAATTTCTTTTTTTTTTTTTTAATTTTTTTTTTATTTATTTATGATAGTCACACAGAGAGAGAGAGAGAGAGGCAGAGACACAGGCAGAGGGAGAAGCAGGCTCCATGCACCGGGAGCCCGACGTGGGATTCGATCCCGGGTCTCCAGGATCGCGCCCTGGGCCAAAGGCAGGCGCCAAACCGCTGCGCCACCCAGGGATCCCGAAAACAAGATAATTTCTATAAGCTCCCACTACCTTATCTACTCACCTAACAGCAAGCTCTACCAACTACTGTTTCTTCCCTTCCATTATTATGAATGAATCATCCATGCTCTTATGCAGGGTCAACTGATTCAGCAGTGGGTGCTGAAGCTTGCTCATACAGGCTTGCAAGGACTGAATGTTAACATTGTAGGAATAGGGATCCCTGGGTGGCTCAGCGGTTTGGCGCCTGCCTTTGTCCCAGGGCGCAATCCTGGAGTCCCGGGATCGAGTCCCGCGTCGGGCTCCCGGCATGGAGCCTGCTTCTCCCTCTGCCTGTGTCTCTGCCTCTCTCTCTCTTTCTCTGTCTATCATAAATAAATAAATAAAATCTTAAAAAAAAACATTGTAGGAATATTGTGAGCTGGTTATTAAACCACCAATAGTTGAGAATTAGCCACAACAGGAGTATTTATATTATAGAAATCAGCAAATGCTACAAATTGGTGCTTTTCCTCATGTTAACATGTGGTTAACCTGTACTCCTTGGCTGTTCATATAATGTAACTTAAGTTATACACACACAATTATGTTGATGAAATCCATCCATGTTAATATGTTCATTCATTTTTACTGTCCTGCCCACACCCCAAGAACATGAGCTCCATTTTCATCAATTATATTCTCTGGTATATTCCTAGGCTTGGAGCAATACCCAGCACAAAGCAGGCTCAATGCATATTTATTTGATGCAACAAATGGGGGTGTGTCTGCAGTTCTACCTCTGCCACCTCTCTGAGTTAATATGTTTATAAGTTATTTGGGATTTTAGTAATCTTTTTTTTTTTTAATTTTTATTTATTTATGATAGTCACAGGGAGAGAGAGAGAGGCAGAGACATAGGCAGAGGGAGAAGCAGGCTCCATGCACTGGGAGCCCGACGTGGGATTCGATCCCGGGTCTCCAGGATCGCACCCTGGGCCAAAGGCAGGCGCTAAACCGCTGCGCCACCCAGGGATCCCAGTAATCTTTTTGTTATTTCTTAAAGTAAACTCTATGCCCAACATGGGCTCGAACTCAACTCAGAGATCAAGAGTTGCATGCCCAGGCCAGCCAGGCATCCCAGAATTTAGATCTTAATATGTTTACTCACTTGGGTTTTCATTTTGCATGTCCTTTACAACCAGAAGAGGACAAGCTTGGAGGGAAGAATAGGTAAGAGATGGCCAATCATAAGTGTGGGGATCCTCTCTGATGTGGGAATTCAGATGAGCTAGGACAGCCTTCAGGGTGGTAGGACGGTAGACTGCTTTGGGGATTCAATGCCACCAGGTGGCAGTATGAGCATGCTAGAAAGCCAAGGGTAGGGCTCCAGGCCACATGGGTCCCTGAATGCAGGTAGGCGTCTCAAAGATACACATTTCCTTCTTTTTTTTTTTTTCTTTCTTCCCTTTGGCCAACTCATCTTTTATTAATATTAGTCTTCTGCAGCTTTATATAAGTTGTTGTTTTATATGTCCCCTTACATTTGACAAAACTAAATTTAAAATACCGGAGCACAAGAAACCAGATTAAAAAACATTTTTAAAAAAGTTTTAATTAATTTATTCATTTTCCAACTAATCTGTACAACCAACATGGGGCTTGAACTTACAACCCCGAGATCAAGAGTTGTATGCTTGTCCGACTGAGCCAGCCAGGTGCCCCCTTCCAGTTTTTTTATTGAGATAAAATTCACATAACCTAAAAATTACCATTTAAACTGCATGATTGAGTGAGTTTTAGTATAACTACAATGTTCTACAACCATTATTACTATTTTTTGAAGAATATTTTATTTATTTATTTATTTATTTATTTATTTATTTATTTATTTATTTATTTAAAAAAGAGAGAGGGCACGAGCAGAGGGGCAGCACTGAGAGGGAGAGGGAGAAACAGGCTCCCCACTGAGCAGGGATATCTATGCAAGGGCTCCATCCCAGGACCCTGGGATCATGACTTGAGCTGAAGGCAGGCACTTAACCAACTGAGCCACCCAGATGCTCCCATTAATACTTTTTTTTAAAAGAGATTTTATTTATTCATTCATGAGACACAGAGAGAAAGAGAGAGAGACAGAGACAGAGACAGAGACACAGGCAGAGGGAGAAGCAGGCTCCACACAGGGACCCTGATGCGAGACTCCATCCCGGGACCCCAGGAGCACGCCCTGGGCCGAAGGCAGGCGCCAAACCGCCGAGCCACCCAGGGATCCCCCATTATTACTGTTAATTCCAGAGTATTTTATTACTTCAAAAAGAAATCCTGTACCAATTATGTAGTCACTCCTTACCTTCCTTCCCTCCATCCTCTAATAACCATTAATCTATTTTCTGTCTCTCTAGACTTGCCTATGCTGGGCATGTCATATAAATAGAATTATACAATATGTAGCACTTTAAAAAAAAAGTTAAATAGGCTCCACTCCCAACATGGAGTTTGAATGCACAACCCTGAGATCAAGGGTTGCATGCTCTACTGATTGAGCCAACCAGGCACCCTTGTAGCACATATTTTTTAATGGCAAGATTTATCTATGGTGTCAAAATAAGGCTATGTTCCATCTAAAATATCAGAGTTTATACAGGATAGGAAAAGCATACAGTTTTGAAATAATAAGTAACTCTAATTTGCCTTAATATTTTATAATAGAGTTTTAGTGCCTACCCAAATTGGATTTGCCTGACTTCTTGGGCAGGAACACACTTTAATTCTTTTGATTACAGTGAGATAGAGACTAAAGGATAGAAACAACAAAGACTGATTAATGGTTCATGTCCCCTTAATTTCTTAGCAAATAAAAAGCAAAGCACCTGCTCCTGGCTGGCTCAGTCTGTTAAGCATCTAAGGTCATGATCTCAGGGTTCTGGGATTGAGCCCCTAGGCAGGCTTCTTGCTCAGCAAGGAGTCTGCTTCTCCCTCTTCCTCTGCCCCTCCCTCCTGCTCTTTCTTTCTATTTTTTTCTCTCTTTCAAATAAATAGATCTTAAACAAAAACAAAAACAAAACAAAGCAGTATCCAGACATTACCCACCATATATTCAGTCTCCTGCTAAAGACAGGATTCTTTTAGTAGTCTTCATAGCTTTAGGCCAGACTGGCTGCAGTTAGTCCCTCATGGGTTTTGCCCACAGCCAACAGCACTGACACTATGGGAACTTTTGAGCTATTATCAGCAACAGTTGAGGGAAACAGGGAGAAGGGTTCGTCCTCCTTTTATAACTTTCCCAATGGTAGAAATTTTAGGTTAACAGCAACGCTTTATCACACCTTTTTTTCATCTTATTTGGGATACACAGAATATCTTGTAGTGTTTTTATAGACTATCAAAAACAAAAGATGCTTCAAATTCTGTCATATGGAATATCACCTTCTCAGTTTGCAAAGGGCATAGATCTTTCTTTAAAGCAGTTGTCAGGATGCCTGGGTGGCTCAGCGGTTGAGCGTCTGCCTTCGGCTCAGCGCATGATTCGGGGATCTGGGATTGAGTCCCACATTGGGCTCCTTGTGGGGAGCCTGCTTCTCCCTCTGCCTATGTCTTTGCCTTCTCTCTGTATCTCTCATGAATAAATAAAATCGTAAAAAAAATAAAAAAAAATAAAGTAGTTGTCACTGGCTGTTGGTCCTTCTGCTGACCATGAAAAAGAAAATCATTACATGTAGGTGTGAGGGGTGTCAGGCCCAAGAAGGTTTTTCTGAGCAGCTCCCACAGCCTTGAGTTAACATCTTTACTAGTTACAAACACAGAAAGATGTATATGCTTTTTTTTTTTTTGTATATGCTTTAAAAATTGGAATTAACGGAAGAAAAAAATGACAGTGATGTAGGGGGAGAGTGACTACCTAAGTTATAAATTTTTATAACAATAGGAATATCCAACTATATCTTAAAAAGTACAAAAATGGGGATCCCTGGGTGGCGCAGCGGTTTGGCGCCTGCCTTTGGCCCAGGGCGCGATCCTGGAGACCCGGGATCGAGTCCCACGTTGGGCTCCTGGTGCATGGAGCCTGCTTCTCCCTCTGCCTGTGTCTCTGCCTCTCTTTCTCTCTGTGTGACTATCATAAATAAATAAAAATTAAAAAAAAAAAAAGTACAAAAATGTTCAGATTATATAAAGTTCAAAGAAAAAACAAGCATAAATCCATGGAAGATATTTTCATTCACTTATTATCATTCATTAAATATATATTTGCCCTGTTCTGTGCTAGATGTTCAATGATCAAGAGGATTGGGTTGCCTTTAAATATTCAATTCTGATTACATAATTTTATTTATTTATTTGTCTATTATTATTATCTTTTAAGATTTTATTTATTCACGAGAGACACAAAGAAAGAGGCACCATTTTGATTATCCTCATTAGGTGCCACAGAGGCAAGAGGGTGGTTTTCTTTTTTTTTTTTTTTTTTTTAATTTTTATTTTTATTTATGATAGTCACACAGAGAGAGAGAGAGAGAGAGGCAGAGACACAGGCAGAGGGAGAAGCAGGCTCCACGCACCGGGAGCCCGACGTGGGATTCGATCCCGCGTCTCCAGGATCACGCCCTGGGCCAAAGGCAGGCGCTAAACCGCTGCGCCACCCAGGGATCCCAAGAGGGTGGTTTTCCTGAACGAACTGAGCAGTGGCTTATTACTTGTGACCAGACCTCTGGCTCTCAGTTGGATTTCTCTGCATAGAACACTAGAAATTTGTTGTTGCCACCTCCACCAAAATTGATATCAACAGTGTGAAAATCCTAAAACACCTTGCTGATGCTTACTTCAAGAAGAAGCTGCATAAATTCAGACACCAGGAAGGTGAGATCTTCAACATGGAGAAAGAGAAACGTGAGATTACAGAGCACAGCAAGGTTGATCAGAAAGCCATAGACTTACAAATTCTGCCAAAAATCAGAGCTGTTCCTCAGCTTCAGGGCTACCTCCATTCTGAATTTTCTCCCACAAATGGAATTTACCCTCACAAATTGGTGTTCTAAATTTCTTACAAAGAGGCATTGCTGAGTGGCTCAGTTGGTTAAGTGTCTGTCTTCAGCTCAGGTCATGATCTCAGTTCCTGGGATAGAGCCCCTTGTCAGGTTCTGCACTCAGTGGGGAGTCTGCTTCTCCCTCTCCCTTTGCCACTCCCTGCCCACCTTGTGCATCTTCTTTCTTTCAAATGAATAAAATCTTTTTAAAAATAAATAAATTTCTTACAAAGAACCTAATTAAATAACCAATCCATTAAAAAAGAAGGGGAAGATGGAGTACTCGAACCTGATTTTGCTTCTAGGCAAGATTCTGGAAAGGATCAAAGTATCATTTATGTGCTCTTACCAAATAAACACATTATTGCAAGTGAGAGTTTGCTAGGGACATGTATTTTAAGATTAACATTTCTTTCTTTTGATAGGATTAATGAATTTGTGAAAGAAGAAGTGAAAATGACAGTAAGTACTGAATTCTACAAGGTTTTGGAACAGTTTTCTTATTGCATCTTCCAGACTCCAAGGTCCTTGAGTGTAAGGGATTATGCTTCATTTGTCTTTGTGTCCCCAATGCCTGAAACAGCTCTTAATAATCTGCTATAGTCTGTGCTCTGGATAAAGAAGTATATTAATTGAGTGAAGAATACAAAAATACAGCTCAGATGCTGGTACAATTGAGTGGTTACCAGGTAGACAATCTTGCCTAAAGGATCCAGCCAATGGATCAATATCAAACTAGACAAATGAGAAGTTCAAACTGTGAAATAATAGGTAAAGTACAATACCAATTTGGTTTTGAAAATGATATATTTGTGTGGAATAATAGAGAAAATATGTACTTCAGAAGGGAGTGTATGACTAATATGGCTGTTCTAGTGAGCAATCAATATTTAGTGAAATTAAAAATTTGATTCCTGAGTTTGTATCTCAGAGATACTCTTCACAGATCCTTGAGGAGACAGAAATGAGAATGTTTATCATAATTTTGTTTGTAGCAAAGGACGGGAGGCCATATAGGTGCGGTACTTTAGACCTGGGTGAAGGCACCTCTACTCTGGACTCTGCACTTTAGATGTCTTCACATATCACAAAGAAACAAAAAGTACATTTCTTAAAGTATACATGGGCACCTTGGTCACTGACTTGGTACTTAGGGCTAGCATGGCTTGACCTATAACCATTTGCATCCTAGGTTAGAACTCATGCTATTTAGGCCTCAGGGAAACACTTCCGCATATCTGTGTTGTCCTATGTCCTTAAAAATAGGTATGAACCCCTTCATGGTTGTGAAGGTCTGTAGGTTACACTGCTGCCACCCTTGGAGGTGGACGTGACTTTGGAGGACAGGGAGCACTTGGATGGCAAAAACGCTTAGGTGAGAGAGAAAATGAATTAATTACTTGACAAATCCTTCCTTTCAGATGCTACAAATGCAATAGATTATTGCGTAATGAAGTGTCCTTTCTCAGTATCACTGAGCATTCATTTCTTTGCTGCTCTCTATTTCAGTTTGCAGGACTCCTACATTAGCACTGTTTGTGACAGATAAATGTAGCAGCTGAGGAACTTTTGCAATAACGAACAATTCATATTACCAAATGTGTATGTGTAGTTTAGACATAACATGCTTAAAATGGAAAGTTGATGCTTTAAATTGGACATTGAAAGATAGAATTAAGAATAGTTTTGCTTTCATAAAAATGTTAAAAGGCTTAGTTAAATTTTCAGAAAACTGAATTTAAAATTCAGCTTTATTTAAACAATTTTGGCTGAATACTCTAATATCTATTAATTATAATTTGTGTATTGCATTTTAACGTAATAAATAATTTTGGATACTTTAGAAGAAAAAAGACTTCTTTGAAAGTAATATATGAAATTTCATTTTAATTTTTATTTTACATGTATTTTAACTTTTTAAAAAATTTTATTTATTTATGTGATTTGAGAGAGAGAGAGACAGAGACAGAGAAAGAGAGAGAGAGCAAAGGGAGAGGGAGAGGAAGAAGCAGACTCCTTGCTGAGCAAGGAGGTGATCAGTGGGCTCAATGACAAGGGGCTTGGGGCTGCATCCCAGGACCCTAAGATCATGACCTGTGCTGAAGTCAGACTCAGATGAGCCACTCAGGTGCCCCTGTATTAACTTTTAAAATGAAAATATATTTAAGTTGTGTAAAATCTGAATATATTACAGATTATTTTTAATTTAGATCATTGAGAATAAATACAAGTCAAGGTCATCACAGATACAGAAAATACAAAAATGGAGCTCAAAAATAATAAAAGCTGAAGAGAAATGAAAAATAAAGTCTTTTTTAAAAAAACATATTCTGGGATCCCTGGGTGGCGCAGTGGTTTGGTGCCTGCCTTTGGCCCAGGGCGTGATCCCGGAGACCCGGGATCGAATCCCGCGTCGGGCTCCCGGTGCATGGAGCCTGCTTCTCCCTCTGCCTGTGTCTCTGCCTCTCTCTCTCTCTCTCTGTGACTATCATAAATAAATAAAAATTAAAAAAAAAACATATTCTATGCCCATCATGGGGTTTGAAATCATGATCCCCTGAGATTGAGAGTAGTATGTCTGTTGACAGAACCAGCCAGGCACCCTAAAGTAGGAAGTCTTTAGAAGAACTAGTCTGCTTAAAATTTTAAAAGTTGAAACAATGATAGCAAGCAGACTTCTGTTGAGAATGATCCACTTAAGATTCTTGAATAGGAGATTGGAGATTGTATCTTTAATGGAGATTTAATAACCAATCAATGCAATAAAAGCAGGAAGAAAATTATTCTCTTCAAATACACAACTTGAATGGGTCAAATGAAATCTTAATAATTTCACATTCTTTACTGATTAAGGTAGGATTTGACTGAAGCAATTAGAATTAATAGAGAATTATACATGAAATCAGCAGGTGAGTGAGCAAGAGAAACCCTGAGGTTTTCAATGTTTGTTGAACAATGATCCTGGACAATGATTATCATATTCTTCTGTTTCACCTGAATGATTACAATTTTTAATTTTTATTTTCATTCAGCAAAAATTTAGTAATTTCCTTTGCACCAAAATGCTTTCAAATGGAATGTAAAACTATAGGATTTATATTTTATATTTTAAGTTTAAAGCTATGTATTCTGTTACTGTTACATATCTCACAACCAATTTTCAAGGTCAGTTTTGGCCAACAAAAGTATTTGTGACTAGAAATATTTAGATTTCTTATTAAAAGAACGGAAATGTCACTGGCACACACATGCTATTATGGAGCCGGGAAAAGAAAAGACTGAGTAATCAGCAAACAATGGTAGCATTTATCAACGCAAGTAAACACTGACATAGGACATTATTGTAATACTCTTAAAGTAATATTATTTTAATGGTGCAACATTTACAGAAAGCAGCAGAACATTTCGAAATTCAGAATAAATGATTTTGAAAGTTGAAGCTAGAATAGATAAACATTTAAGACAAATAATGATCACTATCTAGGATGGGGAAAATTAAGTATAAGATTATTAATTTAATGGCTAGTAAAGCAAGAAAAGAAATCATATACAAAAAACCCTGAAATATTTACATTATCAACTTCAACTGGATTGTACAGTCTTGTTGAGTAATTATACACACATGTATATACACACACTTTTTTTTTTTTTAAAGATTTTATTTATTTATTCATGAGAGACACACAGAGAGAGAGGCAGAGACACAGGCAGAGGGAGAAGCAGGCTCCATGCAGGGAGCCTGACGTGGGACTCGATCCCAGGTCTCCAGGATCACACCCTGGGCTGAAGGCAAGCGCCAACCTATCCAGGGATCCCTCAAAACATTAAGTTTTGTCAAAATAATTGGATTTAATTTAGACAAGATATAAGATGCATTAGAAAAGCTTAAAAAATAGAAGATTTCAAGCCAAGAGCAATTTGTGGCCTTTGGAGGAAAATGAAATTTTTTTGAAGTTGCACTGTTGACAATTATTTGGTATAAACTATTCATTGTTATTACTAATGTTAGCAAAATTTTACAAAAAAAAAAATTACACAGCTGTTTAACTTTTGAAAATAATGAATTTTTTAATTTTAGAGAAAGGAGTTTTTCAAAATAAAAAGATATTCAACAACAATGCCATTCAAATAAAATATAAGGAAATTAGAACAAAGAAACAAAAAGGTTTTATATAAATTTCATAAATAAGATTCAGGTATCAATAACCATCAAACTAAGTTCCATGCAGCATATTTTCTGGCTGTGATAGGTTCAGATAGAGTCTCAAATGAAGAGACTTTAAACAAATTGATTAGTACACTTGTTTTGATTTGCTTCATAATATTACAACACTGAGAGTTTTAAAAGAGGAACTTAAGGGCAGCCCCAGTGGCTCAGTGGTTTAGCGCCGCCTTCAGCCCAGGGTGTGATCCTGGAGACTTGGGATTGAATCCCATGTCAGGCTTCCTGCATGGAGCCTGCTTCT
Source organism: Canis lupus baileyi (assembly GCF_048164855.1). Lineage (NCBI taxonomy): Eukaryota > Metazoa > Chordata > Mammalia > Carnivora > Canidae > Canis > Canis lupus. The sequence goes on along the minus strand of NC_132855.1, from coordinate 23,842,725 downwards.
CCCTCTGCCTGTGTCTCTGCCTCTCTCTCTCTCTCTCTCTGTGTCTCTCATGAATGAATAAAAAAATCTTTAAAAATAAATAAATAAATAAATAAATAAATAAATAAATAACTTAAATATTCTAAGGATCTACGTGATTTTAAGAGATAATGAGGTGGCAATATAACTGAAAACTAGTAAAGTGAGAATATTTGTAATATTTTGTTACAATAATTTATCATATGCATTACAATATTGCAATGTGATGGCACCATTTTATTATCATGGTATATAAGGTTAGAGATAATGATGCAGAAAAATGTTAGGGTTTGGAGCAAATAGCCAAAAAAGAATTCCTGAGACATCTTTGGTGCAAAAAGTGGTTTTATTAAAGCATAGGGACAAGATCCATGGGCAGAAAGAGCTGCCCTGGGGTCTTGAGGAGTGGCCAATTATAGACTTTCAAGTTGGGAGGGGATTAGGAAGAGCATAAATCTCTAAGGAATTTTGGAAGCAAGGTTTCCAGAACCTTGAGGGGCTAGCTGTGGTTAGGAAAAGGTCATTTATTACCATCTAATAAAACTTAAACATGAGACCCTTCAGATATTTATTGGCAGACCATATGCTTAGGGGATGATTGCTGACATGTATCTTTTTAAATTATTTAATTAATTTATTTTATTGGAGTTCGATTTGCCAACATATAGTATAACATCCAGTGCTCATCCCGTCAAGTGCCCCCCTCAGTGCCTGTCACCCAGTCACCCCAACCCTCCGCTCACCTCCCTTTCCACCACCCCTTGTTCGTTTCCCAGAGTTAGGAGTCTCTCATGTTTTGTCTCCCTCTCTGATATTTCCCACTCATTTTCTCTCCTTTCCCCTTTATTCCCTTTCACTATTTTTTATGTTCCCCAAATGAATGAGACCATATAATGTTTGTCCTCTGACTTATTTCACTAAGCGTAATACCCTCCAGTTCCATCCACGGCCAACATATATATATTGAGGGGTAGAGATAAAGGAAGTTTCCAAGGAATTTTTACACGCTAAAGTAGACTTACAGAATCCTGGGGGTTAAACTGAGATTGCCTTTTGCCCTTAGCAAAGTATTAACATCAAGGCACCTGAGCTCCCAGAGGAAGGTTGCTATACCTGTTTCAAGGACTCATCAATGGGCTGTAAGTAGCAAGGAAATTTAATTTTTTCTTTTGCCTTTGTTTCCTACATCAATGAGAATAGTGGTCCCTTTGTGGAGGCACAGACTGAAAGGGACACTAGGGAACCTTCTGAGGAGCTGATCTATATTTTGATCTGGATGATGGTTACATGACCATAAGCGAGTAAAAAGGTATTGACCTGAAATCAAGAGTCAGACGCTTAACCAAATGAGCCACCCAGGCATCCTTCATCTATTTGTGAATAATTTTTGAATTATTTATTTTTGACTCTAGGTGTGACCTCGGCTGAGCAAGATTTCTGCAAATTAATAAAAAAAAAACCCTATATAACAACTATAATCAAGAAAGTTTAAGTTGGCATTACTGCCACTAGGAAACAAAATAGGGGGACTTTTTTTTTCATAGTATGAAATTAGTTTTTATTTTTACTTTAAAATAAATGCTTAACATTTTTCCAAAACTGAAACTCAATGTGGAAAGAAGGGCAAAGGACCCCTGCCCCGGAAGCCAGTGAGCAAGGCAGACATCGTGACTTTAGTGGTTCTTCCTGCAGGACTAGTCTAGAATAGAACCCCCTTCCTGTCCTACTGTCAGTCGTCCCCACCAGGGTGCTGGCCGCAGGGGGACCCCACCCCCACCCCACCCCACCCCCAGACCCACACAAACAAGGGATTTGAAAAGCGCGGAGGGGGGTGGGGGGACATCGCTTAACAAGTGAGCAAACATTGGCAGAAAATCCTTCCTAGGGCAGCTCGGGTGGCTCAGTGGTTTAGCGCCGCCTTCAGCCCAGGGTGTGATCCTGGAGACCCGGGATCGAGTCCCACGTGGGGCTCCCTGCATGGAGCCTGCTTCTCCCTCTGCCCATGTCTCTGCCTCTCTCTGTCTCTGCCTCTCATGAATAAATAAATCAAATCTGAAAGAAAGAAAAAAGAAAAGAAAAGAAAAGAAAAGAAAAGAAAAGAAAAGAAAAGAAAAGAAAAGAAAGAAAATCCTTCCTAAGGAGACTGAGTGGAGGTGGATCTCTGGGGGCAGGGTGGTGGCCTTGGCCGGGTCAGGCAGTGCAGGGCGCTGGGCACCCTCATCCCTGCATCGGGCTGCGCCCTGGCCTCTCACTCCAGCTCACCACAGGGACATCTTGAAGTTGAACTTGAGCTTCAGCAGGTATTTCAGATTGACTTGAGCGATGTCAGTAGACAATGTACTGGTTGGATACAGCAGGCAGATGTTGTTGATGCCAGAGGAAATCCCAGTTCCAAGAGGGACTTCTGTGCCATCCAGAGTAATACTAGCAGGAGGGTCAGGGGTCGTCTTGCCCAAACCTTTGACACCATGCTTGCCTTTGGGTAGCTTGCTGATATGATATGATAAAGCGTGCTTTAGCTCGTACATGTTCCCAAGGGCAACTTCTCCCAGCAGGATCAGGCTTCTGGGTCTCTCTGGGACATGTGGCAATAGTTGGCACTCTTGGAGACCGTGTCGGCGAAATAGATCCCTTACCAAACATGTAGCCTGTCACAGGTGCCCCCCGGTGGGGCTATCCAGAGGCCCTGGGACAGGATCCCCGTGAAGTTGGTGGCCCTGGACCCGTGCCACAGCAGCCTCTGGTTACACAGCTCCTTGAAGGGCTTGTAGCGCTGGATCTTGCCCTCACGCTCGACCTTAAAAACATCAATTACCTCTAGGTCATGTGCTTTGCGCGTGGTCGCGTGAGTGTTCTTAACTTACTTCCTGATGGTCTTGGCTTCCTCAGAATCGCTGTCCACCACCTTAATGTCAGTCTTGAGCTTCTCAGAGTTGATGTTGATGGGGTCCTTGCTGCTGTCGTCAGAGCTACCCCTGAGCAGACTGTAGGCGACCTCGATGTCCAGCAGGTTGTCTTGCATTTCCACCTTGGCCTGCACGCAATCTGCGTTGCTCAGGAATGGGGGCTTCTTCATCTCAAAGTCGTGGGGGATCAGGGTGCAGAAGTGATTTGAGAGATCCAGGATCTGGGAGTCTCTGCTGCCCTGGGACACCGCCTGCTACACCTCACTGAGGATGGAGATCCCGGGATCTGCCGTTTGCTCAGCTTCCCCAAGGGCATCTTCTGAAGGTCAATCTCATACTCCACCATGGCTTTCTTCATACTTTCCACGTCAAAGATCATCTTAATGAGGTCCTGCACGAGCTTGGGGAACTTGGACTTGGTGCTAGACTTCACCCTCAGCTTCTTCACTGCCTCTTTGTCCTGGCCGAAGTCAATCTCCAGAAGGTAGAATTTTTGAGGATGCTTCATTATGTTCTTGGCGTGCCAGGCATTCCCAGTTTTCTCTTCATATGATTTCATAAAGTACTCAATGACTTCCTCCTTGGATGGCAACCGGCTCCAGTTTGTTGCTGCCAATGATGGTGGGAGGACATTTTGATTATAACGATTTTAATGGAATGAAGGAGAGAAAAAATTCTGGAATAAATATCTCATTTTAAAATTACATATGTCACAGCGCCTGGGGGCTCAGTCAGTTACGCCTTCAACTTGGGTCATGATACTGGGGTCCTGGGATCGAGCCCCACATCAGGCTTCCTGCTCAGCGGTGGGCCTGCTTCTCCCTCTCCCTCTGCCCTTTCCCCTGCTTTTGCTCCCTCTCTCTCTCTCAAAAATCTTTAAAAAAATAAAATAAAATTACGTATGTCATTATTACTCATCCAGGTGTCACCAGTCCATCAACAGAATAACCAGACATGTGCAAAAAGAATTAAATTTAGTCCTCTTAGGTGTTTTTGCCAATTCTAAGTCATGTAAAAATCAGAGTTGTACAACTATGTTTCTATTTTGTGCTTATGAAGGAATATTTGTCAAAGAGAATAATTTTACAGTGTTATGTAAAATATTTAGACATATGGTATATAGGCCTCCTGGGTCTTTTGCCTTAGGCCCCAGAAATGTTAAGGATGAGGCTGATAAAGGGAGTGGACAGGTAAAATGTGGCATGTGGTTAGATTTATATATCATGATATGGTTGATTAATAAAAAAATAACATTGAGAGAAATAAGCTGAGTACCAGTTAGGATTTTCAATGATGCAGATTTACTTAACATTAATTTAGCATCTACACAGCACCTGATATATGCTAGACACTGTTCTTAGCACTTAATAAATATTAGCTCATTTAATATTCATAACAGTCCTATGAGGTAAGTACTATTTTTTCTCCATTTCTTAGATGACGAAACTGTGATACATAGCCTAGGCTAGGTAGCTTGCCCACACTCACACAGCTGGTAGTGTACTCAAGTCTGGCTCCAGAGTCTTTATTTTTTTTATTTTTATTTTTTGTTAATGAGAGACACAGAGAGGCAGAAGCAGACTCCCAGTAGGGAGCCTGATGCAGAATTTGATCCCAGAACCCTGGGATCACGACCTGAGCCAAAGACAGATGCTCAATCACTGAGCCACTCAGGTACCCCTGGCTCCAGAGTCTTAACCAGTACTCTGTACTTTTTACCTAAATAAATGTAAGGGAGTATATGGGAAGAACCTCCACTTAATTACATTGGAGTGGGTTCCTGTGAGGGGAGGGGAATAGGATTGGAAGTAAAGGAATGAGTAAAGGCGCTAATACCTAAAGATGAGCCTTGCATGGACCCATGTGATTATGAGATGTTAGGACTGCTATAACAAAATATTATGGATTGGGTGGCTTATAAACAGCAGGAACTTATTTCTCACAGTTCTGGAAGCAGGGAAGTCTGAGAGCAAGGTGGCGGCAGATTTGGTGTCTGGTGAAAGCCTGCTTCCCCCAGTTCACAGACAGCCTTCCTCCCTGTGTTGTCCTTTGGCAGAAGGGGCAAAGGAGTTCTTTGGGGTCTTTTCATAAGGCTACAAATATCATTCATGACCTAGTCATCTCCGAAAGGCCTCACTTCCAAATTTCATCACACTGGGATCAGATAGATTTATTTATTTATTTATTTGGATTTTATTTATTTATTTGACAGAGAGAAAGAGAGAGAGCACAAGCAGGGGGAGTAGCATGCAGAGGGAGGAGTAGGCTCCCCGCTGAGCAGGGAGCCTGATGTGGGGCTGGATCCCGGGACCCTGGATCAGGACCTGAGCCTAAGGCAACTGCTTAACCCACTGAGATTGGGTTTAACATATGAATTTTGAGGCAGTTGGAGTGGGGGTGGGGACACACAATCATTCAAATCTATGGTATTGATTTTCAGTTTCCGTACTCTATTTTTCCACGCTTGATTTTTTTTCCAATCAATGGGTATTATATTTGGAATAAAGAAAACTGCATGCATATGGTTATATACATGTATATGCATCTATAGTATTTATGAAACTACTAAGCTGAAGTGAGGTTTCTGACTCTAAATCCACCATGCTCTGTCCTTGAGGCTGCCTAAAATTTTCATTGGTTACTTGGCTTAAGAAATTTATGGCTGGTCCACTGAGATGACATACAGATTTTTAAAAGTCTAAGGGGAGTACAGGAATATTTATGTAATTTTGTGACAAGTATGTTTAAATTCTGCCTTCATTTTTCAAGGAAAAGTTAAGAGCACAGACTCTAGAAATGGAAGGTCTGGATTCAAATTCCTCTCTACCACTTGTTAGCTATAGGCCATTGGGAAAATTACTTGACTGATCTCTTTGCTTGAGTTTTCCCATCTGTAAAATGGGAGTCATAAGTAGTATTTATCTTTTGCGTTATTATGAAGATTGGTTGATTTAATACATGTGAAATGCTTAGAACAGTATTTGGAAAGCAGAAATTTATCATTTATTCTTTGCTTAATGATGCAGAAATCTAGGACTTTGAGCCAATCCTTTGAGTTAATCCCAAGATATTTCTTTTTTTTTTACCCTTATCTGCAGAGAAATGCAAGTCAGTATCCTTAATTCGCACATTGGAATGTAAATCTTGCTCCATATATGCTGGTGCTGAAACGCTTGAATGTCCTTTTGGTCTCCCCATGAATCTCTGCTTCTGGGTTTTCACTCATGTTGTGAGCCTTGTGAAAACAACATCAGCAACAGGAGCACCTGGATGGCTTAGTTGGTTAAGTAACCAACTCTTCATCTCAGTTCAGGTCTTGATCTCAGGGTCATGAGTCCAAGCCCCAGGTTGGGCTCCATGCTGAGTGTGGAGCCTACTTAAAAAACCAACAACACTGTCCTTTCTCATTTTAAAGGTAATACATCTTTATCAGGAAACTTTGGGAAATATAGATTAGCAGAAAAAAAATTGCCCATAATCTCAGCAACCAGATATGTCAATTTTATTTATTTATTATTATTTTTAAAAGTTTATTTAAGTAATCTTTATACCTGATATGGGGCTTGAACCCACGACCCCAAGATTGAGAGTTGCATGCTCCTCCAACTAAACCAGCCAGGTTCCCCCAGATATGCCAATGGTAATATTGCTGTTTATATTCTCCTAGTCTTTTTTTTTTTTTTTTGCAAGCCTATATATAGCTTACCAAGCTGTAATTACACTATAAATACTGGTTTATAATCAGTCTTTTCACTTAACAATGTATTGAGAACATTTTTATATATGATTAAATATTCTGCTACTGCATCATTTTAATGGCTGCATAGCATTCCATTTTATGGATGCACAATACCCTAACGTATTCTAGCAGTCCCCTACAACTAGACGTTAAGATTATTTCCTCTCTTTCTCTGCTATTACACTTGAGACACAGGAAAAGAGCCCCTAATATCTGAGTGCTGGTTTGGTACTATCAGCTGGTGATATTAGTACTATCAGCACCTTGATGCTACTATGACCTGGCCTGGCACTCACAGCTATGCCTTGATGTCCTCCTGTTAATGTAAATAATTTCACAGAAAGCCAGTATTAGACAAGGCTGCTTTGTGATTAGGATGGACACCTGTCTGAACACAGACAAACACATATAGTACATTGTCCAGAATTATGAAAATGACCAACCAACTCCCTATCCTGGAAAAATATGAGTTGCTTGTTTAGCAATTCCACCTTTAGCCTCAATTTAGCTTTAGCCTCTTTCCTACACCTAGATAAAGCTTATTAAGATAACAAATCATATAATTGTTTCAGTTTCTTGATATCACCTAATATTGTCCAGCACTGGATATGTTTCTGATGATCCTTTGGCTGGAGAACATTGGTATAGTCATCCTAGTTTTCGAATTATTAGCTATATTATACTTGCAAAAAATATTCCCTGCAAAAGCAATAGGTATTCAAGTGGGACAACCCAAGAGAAATGTTAACTATCTATTTCTATAAATTCTGTTTTACCCCTATATCCAATCAAATTATCATTAAGCAATATGTTTGCAATGTGTTACCTGGGTTTCCTAAGAAATACCTTTCTCTCATTTTACACTGTATTTTGACTTTAAGAGTCAGATTACAAAAAAAGGAGGGTCACATAAAATCATGGTCAAAGGTAGCATACCTTTGTATTTTCTATAAAATTTTTATAAAAATATATGTAATGGTGGGGCAGCCCTGGTGGCTCAGTGGTTTAGCGCCGCCTTCAGCCCAGTGCCTGATCCTGGAGACACAGTATCGAGTCCCACATCAGGCTCCCTGCATGGAGCCTGCTTCTCC